>NC_090933.1:1245451105-1246051105 GCF_040938575.1 Ambystoma mexicanum | reverse complement strand
CTCTCTCCAACACCTCTGACATATTAACTTCAGTGAGGACCCCATCCCCAAGGGCAGCCATCCTCAACTTTGAACCCGCCTTTCTACCTCTCATGAGTTCAAAGGGTAAGCGGCCTGTAAAGGTTGATGGCATATGTCTATATGCCGCCAATGCTTCTGACACAACACAACACCAATCCAAACCATTGGCAACAGCCAGCTGAATTTCCCCATTAACAAATCTGTTCATCCTTTCCACTAACCCATTTGCAGAAGGATTATATGATGCCTGATACCCAGGTTCTGCAAAAACTCCTGCACGTGGAGCAAAACGAGCTGCACTCCGATGTCCGTCACTATGCTTGCCGGAACACCTTCCCTGTCAAACACTGTGCTGAGAAATTCTATGATCTCCTCAGTTGTCACAGTGTCCAACACAGCCGCCTCCACCCACAACAAAGTGTAATGCACCAAAACCACCACAAATCTTAACTCTCCACCAGGACCATCCATGGGGCCCATGATGTCCAAAGCCACTTTTGACCACACTTCACCCGGAACCTCTACAGGATAAATAAGCTGCGGATGGGGGCCTTGCTTTTGTCGCTTACTGCACAGGCCACACACTCTTCCAGAGCCACCTCCACCTCCTCATCCATTCCCGGCCACCAGTATGATTCTCGCAATCGTCTCTTAGTCAATGACCTACCCAAAATGACCTTTGTGCACCAACTTGACCAGCCTGGCCCTCAAACTGAGAGGCAGAACCAGCCTATTACCTCTCGTGATGTCCCACAGGCCCTCTGCCAACTCACTGAAAATATGAGTATATGCCTTCCCTTGTTCCTTGACATCCACGTTCTCCCAGCCAACCGGCAAGCCACTCTTTATCCATGTCAACTCTGTGTCAACTGCACTCTCTTTCTCACTGTTGTCAACAGCAGGAAGGATGCATACAACCTGAGTGCTCGTTCCACCCTCCACGTCCTCAACGGAATCACCTACCGGCAACCGGGACAAACAGTCTGCAACCACATTCCTGGAACCAGTAATGTATTCCACTCTGAAATTGAACTCTTTTTAATCTATCATCCACTGTGCTATCCTCGGAGACACAGACCCCATGCCCTTGGTAGTCAATACATATGTGAGAGGTTTATGATCCATCCGAATCACGTATGGAATACCCCACCAAAACATCCTGAAATGTTGAGATGTCTAAAAGGCCACCAAAGGTTCAATCTCAATCACAGCATAACGCCTTTCGGCATCCCTGAGAACTCTAGATGCAAACGCAATAGGTCTGAACCTCCCGCCCTGCCACTGCTCCAACACCCACCTAGACCTACGTCACTCGCGTCCACAGTAAGTACAGTTTTACTTTTCGGATTGAACAAACTCATCGAGGGAGCCTTATCCACATCCTCCTTCAACTTGACAAACTCCTCCTGACAGCACTGTGACTACTCAGACCTGATATTTTTCTTCAAAAGTGCACGCATGCACACAGTTGTGTCAGCATACGACAGAGTACATTTCATGTAGTACTTGGTCAGTCCCAGGAATGATCTCAACTTTTCCTTTTTCACAGAAGAAGGCGCTTCACTCATTACTTTGTCCAAACCTTTCCTAGGTTTTATGCCATTCACATCCAATGTGTGCCCTAAATATGTAACACTGGAAACACCCACCTGACACTCGCCAACTTTACAGCCAAACCACTCTTCTGCAAAATGTGCATTACACAAAGCACTCTCTCATCGTGTTCACTTTGATCCATTCCCCAAACTAAAATATCGTCCTGGAAGTAGCTTACACCACATACCTCCCCAAACAGTGTCTGCATCAGCCGTTGGAAAACAGCCGATGCAGACGCCAAGCCAAATGGCACGTGGCAAAATCTAGAAGCTTAGAATGGGGTGACGAATGACGTAAGCAGACGTGACTCCTCGTGCAAGTTAATCTGATGATACGCCGAAAAGAGGTAAAATGTGGAGAACCACGTTGCCTGACCAATGGTCGCTAAAAGCGCATTTATATTAGGCAAGGGATGGCGGTCAACCCAAATGCTAGCATTGAGTTCACTAAGGTCAACACCCATCCTGGGGCTGCCTTCCTGCTTGCGCGCAAGAACCACAGGCGATAGCCACTCCGAGCACTCAATCTCCTCTATTACCCCTGCCTCCTTAGGTTTTGTAAGTTCACACTTTAGTCCTTCTCTGGCCAGCACCGGTACCTTTCTAAACGTATGGCCCTTAGGTACTGCTCCTCTCTTCGATACAATCTTATGACAAAAGCGACGCAACATGCCCAATTTGTCCAAAAACACAGTGGGATACACATTCCTCAATTAATCCACCGACACACTTCCCTCTGATGGCACTCGCTCCTTATCCTCCACACTCAGCACCGAATAGCCTTACCAGGGCATATCTCTATTTCCAAAGCAGCTTGCTCATCCCATCCCAGGACACTCTCACCCTTGTGTGCTACATTCAACTTCCTTTGAGTTTTGCACCATTTTAATTCTATTCAAGCCCATTCATATCCCAAAACTTTGATAGGCACCTGCCCATATGCACTGGGGTTGATATCAGGGGGTTGGAGGATTGGCACTTCCGTTCCATAACTCTCCCTGTAAAGTTCTGTGGAAATCATAGTGTATGGCGAACCAGAACCTACCAACATTTCAATTTGTACTCCATTTACAGTTAACACGTCCCACGATCCTATCTTGACCACCCCCACCACATGTAACAACACCCCCTCATATGCAACACTGCTCACAGGTCCCACCATTCCGTCGGCACCCGCTTCTGCCTCCACCAGCCTGACCGTTTGTCTTTCTTGAACACCGCCACTCTCACTATTCAACTTGCACATTCTGGCATAATGTTCATTGGTATTGCATCTCCTGCACTACACACCCAAGGCGAGACACTCCTTGGCACCAGTGGAGGGCCCGGTCCACCCACACTTCCTGCACATTTGTCTTCCTCCGGCACTGAATGGCCCCCTTGTGCTCTTGTTTGTGTGGTAATCCGCTTTTTCAACTTTTGTGGCAATTAAGGAATGGTGTGCAGTGTGCACCTGAACAAATGAGGCAGGGAATGACTTTTTATGCCTGGCTATTAGCTTGCAACTTTACATTCTTACCCGTGCATAGTATAAGTAAGTCATGTGAAATAGTATTTCACCATGTGTACGTTTATCTCTCTATAATTTTGGGTACACTTAACTCCAGCACCATAAAGCAATGGTATATAATCACAGGCCTCCAGGGGTGGTGTTCAGTATGCAGTCCATGTAACACCGAAGCCATTGCAGGGTGTAGAGTGTGCTGGAGATGCACTTTCAATCACGGCTTTGATTGCTGTTGCGCCTGCAGGGTTGTGGATAGTACATGTCTGGCATCATCTGAGATCATCTGAGGCCAGGTGATCAGGATTTAATGCCCCCTGCAAACGTTGACACTACTATGATTTCTTTGATTTTTCAGGTCCCGCATAAAGTTCTGGCAAACAGTTGTTTTACAATGTTTTCCAGACATATATAAAGGTACAAGGAACAGCCTCAGATGAGAACAGTGATGCAGACCCTCTGGCTGAAAAATCCAGTTTTGACGTTCAAAGAACTACAGCTTGAAGGTTGGCACCTGTGTTTTATATATTTGTAAGTGCTTCCCTTTTGAGGTGGAAATTTACAACAACTCTGGAAGTGTGTGTTTCAATATTTAGGGAAGGATTGCATTTGAGAAGCAGGTGTTCACCTAACAGGAGTTATTTCTTTGATTAGCAAGTGCTTCCATGTTAGGTGAGCAAATGTTGGAATAACTCCACGACAGAAAACCATCTCAGTATTGCTTTAAAAACGTATGTGTTCACTACATGTAGTCCCTCGTCTCTTTCCATGGCGACCAGTTGCAAAAGGAACACTGAGGGAATTGGCTGTGACCGGTGCTTTGTCGGGCTTGTAATGACCTGGCGAGGGCCAATCAGATCATTTGTAGCAATCTGATTGTTCCTCGCTAGGTACTAATATAGATTAAGTCTCACAAATTGATATATGTAATGTACAGAATTCTTGTGCAGGCTTCCTATTGCCGTCAGCCTGTTACTAGGTGTCGCCATTTTCTCCACAGTCATCCTAGATCATCAAGCACTAATTACCATCTATAGAAAATGCTCCTACAGATGGCAGGTTACTCCAGACTATCACTTTATCATCACACGCAAACTAGGCAAAGATGCCAACCCAGCAGACGTCTTATCTTGCCACTGCTGCCCTCACAACATATGCAACTCTCTATAGCAGACCGCTAGGTAATTGCAGTATGCCACATGCAAAGTGTAATCTGCTAGCCCTTGAAGTCATTAAAGAAAAATACAGAAGTTGATCAGACACTGAACACCATCACAATGCGTCCAGAATCAGGCAAGTGGAAACTTGCCAAAGGAATTGCTGTGGACAATCCAGAGCTGGATCATCGCAGCCCTCAAACACTACTGCTAGTAAAAGATGAACTATCAATGTCCGAAAGCACCATATTGCGGAAGAATAGGAAAGTAGTTATTCTATCATCTGGCCAACAAAGACTTACTTGATCTAGCCCACGAAGGACACATAAGAATTGTGTCCATCAAGAGGCTGCTCAGGAGAAATATAAGGTTCCGAAAAAAACATGGACTTTTGGACGCTTGAGCCATTTGCAAGAGTCTACAGTCACAGACATTGCATGAACCGCTTCACATGACCTCAAGTAATCTGGAAGGAAGTGACCAGTGACGCCTTTGGGTCACTCTGATCAGGATTCTACATATTTATTTATTTTATTCATTTATTGCATTTTATTGTACGCCCAAACCCGGGGGTGTCACGGCATAGGTTACAAGTTTACTAAAAAGCTTTCTAGTTACAAGGAGAAAGTGTCCGATAATGGCATTTGACATTGTCAATACAAAGGTTCTGAGCCGAAGGCCTTTAAGTCAAAACAATTGTTCAGTACATCATACAGCAGGTGAGTTAGTATTTGTTAAAAAGGCAGGTTTTTAGTAGTTTCTTGAAATGCATATGGGAGGCCTCATTGCGTACGTTGGATGGGAGTGAGTTCCATTGGTTGTCTTAGATGAATACTCAAAGTATCCTGACAAATAGCTCCGTCCTTAACCATTCTGATGGTGATACCCATGTTAGATAAAATGTTCACTAGTTATGGGAACCCCAGAAATTGTACAGTCTGACAATGGCTGTCCGTTCACTGAATACATTTGTTTCCAGCAAAGACAAGTCACGCACCTGTGGCCTTAGGTGAATGGAACAGTAGAACATTTCTGGGGCAACCTCAAGTGCGCCCTCCACATTTACCACATCACCAACACATCCATTGAAGGAGCTGTCTACCAGCTAGTACGCGGTTACAGGAACACGCCGCACAGCATGACGGAAGGATGCAACGCACACAACGGACCATGAACAATTCAGAGAAAAGGACACGCAATCAAAGGAGAAGATGAAACGATATGCTGATGAAAAAAGAAAAGCAAGTAAGTCAAATCTGGCATGGGCGACACAGTGTTGGAACGGCAACAAGACTGGCAAGGAAAAGTCACCCGTTCAACCGCCGGACTACAGCACCGGCATGAAACTATTGTGACTGACAAGGAGCAAGGCAGTGCCATCATCATCATTTTATTTATTTGAAAATAAAACATTTCCATAAAATCGCAAATATCACAAACAATCATACAACGTATAACAACAATATGAAAGCAAATGCAATCGTGCAGATACAAACATCCAAGTCCATGTAGATCCAATCAAATCAGATTGAAAACAATCAGTACATTAGTAGATAAACTGGATAATAACCAAATGAATAGACAGACCTACTTCGAAGAGAATCCGTAGACATGATCGAATTTAGAATAATGAATGGAGAAATGACCGAATTGTTTTATCGATTTTCTTTCGAAATGTGGGGACATTTTACTAAAATCTAGGTGTGAGGGTATGGTAATAGTGAAGGTAAGGGCAGTGTTCTGACTCTGTTTTGGACCACTGTGCAGAAACCAAGGCTAGAGAAATTATATTCAAGCAGAATTTCAGCTACAGAGGTCCCTTACGAGGATTTGTGGTTAAGATATAGTTAAATTACTATTATGTCAATGGTCAAAATAGCCAGTGTTTTTCCTTCAGGGAATCCAGTCGGGTCCAGTCACTAAAGGCAAGTGTAACCTTTGTGGACACTGAGGGTGATAATAAACGTGTACTCCCCCACAGAACTCCAAAGCTACTGGTCAAGGTAGATTTAACACGCAAGAGCCATTGCCATGGGGCACCCTGGTTCTGGTAAGACAAGTGCCTAGCAGTTTCCTTGCAGATATTGAACCCTTTGCATTGCTTTGAAGCCAAAACAAAACCAGCCTTGTCTGGGCCTCATAGCTAAGCAGTAACAAACCTAACTCCATGGGGATAGGTCCAGAAGGTGCAATCACTGGAAATGCATCCTCCTTTAGGAAGCTGGAGAGCCAGGCGTCCATTCCAGATGTAGCCAATCACAGAGAAGAAGGATATGATGGGGGAATTGAACTCTCAAGGGGACTGTACCTGAAGCCACCAATCCTAGTGTGAACTGCATGGACAGCACACCCGAAGTACAAATGATGAGGACAGCAAGGGGACCCACCCATCAGGTGGTTTGAAGAAAGGGGTTAACTGGGAGCTCCACTCTCTGCCCAGGGGAGATGAGAGAATCCTGTACTGCTTGTCCACTTAGTTTGGTGGGTGTAACCTGGACGGTCAGCCGAAGTCACGCTAGGGCAAAGAAGGAAGCATCAGGATACAGGTGTTACGGAAAATAAAGAGCTGTGCATATACCCAGTTCCCATCACTGTTTTAAGTTATGTTACGTTAAAAATTCTTATACCGCGCACTGTTACCACCTGCGTGGTCTCTTGGAAGACCTGCAAAGCAAGGGTGGAGGCGGGTAAGTTAGTAGGACTGAGCGGGGAAAAAAGAGCAAGAGAGCTGTGCTGTGCTGTTGGCAGCTTCAGTTCAGTGACACCATTCACTGAGCGTTGGTGTGTTTTTCGGTTGGTAGCCACCATGTGGTGTTGGGCAAGGCTATGTGTGGTTTGTTAAATTGCTGTACATTTGTTTAGAGCAGTGGAGCCTGTGGATTCCAACTCGTGGGTTGCCCATGACAATGGCCAAGAAAAGCAGTATCAAATATCCGGATCGTGCAGAAACATTTCCCAAAGAAACCCAGCTTCTACCGGAACCACTGGCATCATTGCAGGCAGTTCCAATGGTGCTTGGTTTTTAAAGGGGATGCTTAAGGTCTGTATATTGTGTAATGGCCATTCAAAGCCCTTATACCAGGATCAGCTGCTTTCATCTGCCATGAAGATGGCCACCACTTTAATGGCCGCCCCATGAGTTGGCTGTCCACAGGACTCTGTCTTTGGACCTAGACAGGTGCTTCACCGACCGGTGGTGACCGGTTGCTCTGATTGCTGCCATAACGACCTCACCTCAGATGCGCTACCTTGGACGTCCATCCTCTTGATGGCCATACTTGTGGCCTAACTTGCAACTGGTTAAATCAGTGTGACCAGATACTCCATCTGGTACCACTGCTTTCTCTCCAACTAGCCGCAGAGCGAGTTGGCAAGAAGCCATAGGAGGCGGTCCATTTGAATGAACCACCAAGGCCCAAATTGCAAAGGTGACATACAGTGGTCTTTTTTTAATAGGAGCCATCCTGCACATGTGCACGCATGCCAGGGAGGTGGCATCAATGCACCAGCAAGTGGTATCACACAGAAGTGCAGTAGGGAGGTGTAGCCCCCTTGCACACGTTCATATAAACTAAACCAAGCCAGAAAGAGACTGGGAACCACAGCGCTTATACAGGTAACAATCACATGCAAGCTAATCAAGAAAAAACATTTAGTGGTCGGTGGTGCGACTGCCGCGGGTGATCGCGTATCAACGTGGGACCCCTGCCCAGGCACTCCATCAATAACAACACTAAACAAATGATACAATCACACTGCGCATGTTCACCGACAGTTTTTATGTGAATTCAATCAGTTAGTGGGTTCCCAAGTTCCCCAGGCCAGATGCCTGTATGAGGAAACACTTCTCCTAGCCTTGACATTTTGAAGCATTAAAGATAGTTTTTATTTCTAATCCTCTGTATTCCCAACATTTCCTTGGCCATATCTTGTGTTCTTTGGTGCCTTTAAAGTAAATTCACTCTACCTCTAGTATTTCTCACTTGAACGTCAAGTATTTAACTTTGTAACACCGCAAGCTACTTGTGCATGCCTTGGGACAGATCTGCCACAGAGTTGTACAAATCTTTATAAGATGCACAGATGAAAGACTGAGAAACAAAGCTTGTGTAACCAACACCCACACTGGTTGTATTTTGGGTATCTTACAAGTGAACCTAGCTCGGAAGCAAAGGCGTGCTGTACAGCAGGTAGCTGGGCACACCCGAATGGGAGAGGCGGGTGGAGCAATTGAGATCATGTGCGCAGTCGCGAGGGGCCGCGAGGTGACAGCATAAGGGTGGGTTAGTCATAGTGCATTGTACAATCGACGAGGCTGTTCGCTGAAGAGGTGTGTCATCTGTTCCTTGGAGAGCGATGGCGCAAACCATGGGTCTGCACCGGCGGGTGTCCCAATATTTTGGACAACTCCCATGCTCCCTCACCAATGACTACACTGGCAAGGATGGATTGATGGGAATAGAAATCCGAATCATCTGGAGAGCCACAGATTGCAGACCCCTGAATACTAGATTATCCGGTCACCGTTGGAGAAGGCCTGTCTTTTTGTTTTTTTGGGTTTTTTGCAGTTTTTGATTCTGAGTCGGATCTTTGGTGTGGGATTATTCTAAAGTGATGATTGAGCGCGTGCTCACTGCACGCATCTTCATGGACCAATGGTGCAGCAGATGCCTGGCACGGTGGCCTGCGTGCCAACGGAAGGCGCTTGTACTCCATCTCGCAGCGCAGTTTTACAAGCACGCAGACCGGAAAGGGCGCATCCGCGCGCCGCACGTCACGCGCTACGGTGAATGTCTGAAACGGCCCTTTACATGCTGGTTTACGTCAGCGCCCCTGAGTCAGCACTTGCTGCTCTGCAGAGACCTCTCTGTGAAAGTGCATTTGACTTACGTCGACCCGCAGTAGGCGGATGTCAAATCAAATAAGGACCCGGGAGCAGGCAATGCGTTAAGATGGCGGATGTCACTGCGCATTGACCCACTTCCCGCTGCTGCACCCACCCCCCCCCCGCCCCCGAGAAAAGCGCAGCACACGCCGTCATACAAATTCCATAGGTCCATTTGTGTAAAATGTGCATGTGGATTTTGAGGCAAATTACACATTAGTACATTTGTGCCCGTAAACTGTTTTAAAATTAGCGGCATGACCTGCCAAAATTAAGTTTGGTAGCATTACAATGAATGACAATTTTTAGAGAAAAAAACACCTGAAAAAAAATCTCAACAGGGTCATTCCGGCACGACAAGGATCCCACCTATTATCAGAGGACGTACACCGTCACTCCAGTCAGATTATAGTTGCACGTGCAGCTGGTCTGACTCAGTCCTTAAAAGCCAGATCATGTTTTCCGGATATCCACACAAAGTGCAATTGAAAACAGTGAACCAGAATGTTAGTTATTTGCATGTTCAGCGGTTATGCTGAAACCCTGGTGAGCTTGGGGACCTAGTGCACTGCTCTTGGAGTGTCACATCCCATGCCTCCCTCAGAAATGAACTACCTGCCACTACCCATCTTCTGAGCTTCAATGCAGCTCCCAGCCTTGCTTTCATTCTTCTGCTCTTCTCCTTTCTGAATCGCCGGTTACTCGATTTATACCCCTTTGCGGTTTGATCAAGAGCAGTGGCAGATTTAGGGCAAAGTGCCCCGTAGGCAAGAATGACAGAGGGCCCTGGGTAGGCGGAGTTTAGAGTGGTAGGAATTCAGAGTTTTCACAAGTGTGACATTCATGAACTTTAGAGACACATGTTTCATGTATAGAAGCCTTTAACACCACTAATCACCTCATGTTGTAAATGGTCTGCTTGCTGACCTGGTTACAAGGATAGGACATCAGTGGGAGGCCCCATGCTGACCAGGCTGTTTTACTTTGAGGTGAGAAAGGCAGAGCAGGAGGGGTCGGGGGGGCTGTGGGCTTTTGTCTCTTGTAGAAGTGTTAAATGCGCCTCTGAAAGAGTCCCACAGGGTGGCAATACCTGATGTCCACCCTCAGAAGACCTAAGCGTCTATGGCAGTGGTCGTCAAACTTTTTTGGCCTGGGTCCCTCCTGATCAAAATTTGGGCAGCCCGGCCCCCCCCAAAAAGTGCCAGATGGACAGTATGTAGAAATGGCTATGAACGTTTGCACGCCGTCACCGCACCCTAGTCCCTGTACCGACCCTAGGCTCTCCCCACCCTGCTCCCGCCACTATCCCAGTGCTCCCGCCCATCCTGCTCCCGCCACAGTCCCATAACACAAGCATACCCGCATCCATACAATATTTAAATAAAAAATAAATCTCCATAAACGTACCTTCTGCAGGGGCCTGCGCGTGGTTGCTAAAATGCCCCGCTCCAGGTTGCTCTGCCCATATGTGCGAGGAGGTGCAGGAGCACCCCCTCGTACGTACGTTGTACGTACGTACATACATACATACATACATACATACATGCAGTTTCCCAGCCAGCATTTCCAATGAGCTATGCAAGGCTGGCGAAGGAAAGCGCCCCCAGCCTTGTATGGCTCAGTGAGCATGTGCGGCTGGGGAACTGAACTATCAAAGGCAAACAGTGTTTCCCTTTGACAGTTCAGCCAGCCCAGGAGCACTCCCTCAGCTGGAAAAAGCAGCTCAGGGAGTGCTCAGTGTTTCACTGGGCTGACTCCTCGGCTCCTCCATAATGGGTGAGGAGGCCAGTGGGTGGACGCCCCTTCACCCATTATGGATGAGCCGCCAGGCTTGGACTAACCTATAGGGCAAGAGGGCGATGACCGTCACAAAAAATGCAAAATGCTAGCGTAGGCCAGTCAAAATGGGCCACTTTTTTGGCCAATGTGGGCCAGTTTGAGGAGTTACTTCACTATGCAGCTAGTATTTTTGACCATTGTTGCTGAATAAATATTCTTTAAATATCACAATTTGTTTACATTTGAACAAAAAAAAAACCCTTGGGTACTATTCAAACAGTCTTTGACTAAAGGACTGAATATCCATTTGCAACTGCTGGCCACTTTTTCATTGGTGCTTTAGGCCGTTTTATGGTCCAGGCTGACCTTGTTAGCTGCCCCTGCCCATTTCCTCCAATATAAAAAAAAGAATTTTGTAATTTTTTAATTTTTAATTCGATTTTTTACATTTCATGCTGGGCTCATGCGCCCCCTCTGGATACGGCCTCGCCCCCCTGGGGTGGGGGGTGCGCCCCACAGTTTGAAGAGCTCTGGTCTATGGTATTGCGTTAAGCCATGCTCCCCATTTTCTGTAGAATGTATGCTCGCCTGGCTTGCTGTTTGAGCAAACCTAATTGATGGACATATTACTAGGTTTTGGGGCACAGCAATCTCTTTACACAGGGCCTGATACCTACCAGCCCCCCTCTTAGAATGTTGGTGAACCCATGAGCAGGACACGCTTCCAATGACTGTGTGGCCACCAGGGGAGGAATGGTCACCTTTGATGTGGGGGGCCAATATCATTCTCTTGCCTATGGTGGGGTGGCCTAAGCCTTCAAATCAGCGGCCCGAAATACTAGAACAACTAAACTAAATGCCAACATCGCCCCACACCACACATTCTCAGGTATATCTATAGTAGACATTATTGACATTACTTTCCTTTTCTTACTTTCCTTTTATGCAACTTCTCTTTCAATTATGCTTGTGGTTTCTTATTGACCAGGGCCCCAGGGAACCTTTCCCACATACCAAACGGAGTAAAATGATTTTATTACGGAGAAATAATTTGGTGAAATAGGAACGCTGGGATTTGAGCCCAGATTTCCTTGTGTCCCAGTTGGCCATTTGACAACAGGCTACATCTCCTCCCATCCACTCTTTAGTTTTAGCCCAATGTAAAGAGGTGGAGAAGCTGGAAAATTAATTGTTGGAAAGAGCCTTAGCTGAGCCAGGCGGTCCAGCTTTGCGCTAAGAGGCAAACATGAGCTGGTACGGCAAAATACCCATACATGACTTCATACCTGCCCATAACTCAACACCCATACCTATCACCCTGTCAACCCACTCCTCCAAAACTTAAGACCCTCACATAGCACACTGCCACCCCACCAGTATGCATCATATACATGGTTAATATGATGATTATTTATGGAGTAACACTATACATTGTAAAGCCATATGAGTGAGACTTTCCCTACAGATAGTTAAGGAAAATAAGGCACAGTGATGAAAAGTGATTTGGTCAGGTTCGCATAATGTGTGAAGTGTGGAAGGTGGGGGTTTGAGCCCTGTCTTCCAGGTTCCACGGTTTCCTATTTAGACAGCTGGCGAGACATCATCTTCTCCATCTTCGGTATTAGAACCAGCAAAACACGTTCTGCAAAGTTGGATTTCAAGGGCTAAAGTAGCACACTTTTGAATAAATGCGGCTTTCCATGCACAAGGTCACATGATAACGCAACTTGACAAAATGTAGGAGAAGTTGTCATTGAAACATATGTTCATAAATCAAGTATGCATCTCTTCGTCAGAAAAAAAGAAAGGGGATGAGCCAGTCCCACAATCAGGGGTTGTGGCAATCAGGTCAGGCAGATATCACAACCACAGTCACTCAGTCTGATGACCCACGTTTCCAAAGGAGTACCTCTGTCTCATTTTCCCTATTTTCCGTACCCATCACCCTCCGGTGAACTACACTTGCACCACATGCCTCTTAGCCCCCCTTCTTTACAATTAACTTTCAGACTTCCGTTTCTCTTTTGCTCCATCCCTTAACTCAGTCCTTTTCCTTGACCTCACACACACTTCCTTCATTTGACCACATTGCTCAGTCACCAATGCCTTCTCACTCTGCTTTTCATGGCTCACATGTTACAGTGGTCGAAGTGTACAAAAAGAAGTAGCGGAACTATGTTCCCTGCTGGCCTGCCCCCCATCCCCACAAACCCTATCACCACACCCCTCCCACGCGCAACCCAAACCCCCAAGCAAACACAGCTGCTCTTTAAGGGAACTTTCAGTGCAGTGCACTCAAGTGCAATTTTCAACCTCTTCCTACACTTTTATTTTAAAACGAAGCCATTGCAAAACGGTTTCTTTTAAAAATGAAAGTATAGTAACAGTAAAACCTAATAAAACAAAGTAGAGGAGCACCACTCCCAACCGCTCCCGCCCACTTCGACCATTGCACATGTAGACAACCTTGATTTGCTGGTCAGCCTCTGCCAGGTGACAATAAGCTGTGGTCAGGGACTTGCTATTAATTGTAGCTATTGGGACTGGACAGCGCACAGCGAAAGATGCCGCAGGCACTGGGCTGTTATTGTGCTCCCAAGTCGCAATTTCTTGGAAATGTCGGCTGCGTATTTCAATTCATGGGAGCAGAGGTAACTGTGCAGGGAGTCATCCTGGGATCTGGGGATGGAGAGGAAGTGTGAGCTAATATATTTGTGTTTGCATGCCAGATGGACTGTGTATGTGTGGGTCTGTGTATGTTTGTTTCTACTTTTGTGACTCTAGTGATGTGTTTGAGTGTATTTGTGACTGTAAATTATATGTGGAAGGAGGTATCTGTGTTGATGTGACTTTGGGCCCTAATTCACAGAACGTTTTTCTATGGGACTGCGCCATTATAATACTCCTCTCTGAATCAGGGCCTATGTATCTATGTATGTGAATATGGTGATTTCTATGTGTGCCATTCGTTGGTCACATAAGAGTGTTCTGGACAAGGCAATTTATTTATTTATTCAAATTTGTTGAGCGCACATCAGCCCAGAGGCATCGTGGCGCTTGTTACAGAAATCTTAGTTGCAGAGGAGACCGTATTTACAATCAATACATAAATTACATAGGAAATATATACAATAGCAAGGCTGTATATTTACATGGCTTCCTGAAATTTGCTAGTTATTTAGCAAGGAACAAGGTTTTCAATTTCCTGCGAAAGATGGGAAGTGAGTTTTCCGTTCGGATGTCTGAAGGGAGAGCGTTCCATGTCTGTGCTGCAATGTAGGGAAAACCTAGACCTCCGGCTTTGGTTTTTTTGATGCGTGGGGTGCAGAGTAGGTTGGCGTATTGCGTCCTGGTGGGACGTGTGGAGGAAGGTTTGAGGATGGTGTCTGAAAGATAGGACGGGGCGGAGAAGGAGAGGCATTTGTGAGTGAGGGTGAGGATTTTGAGGGTGATCCGTTCTTTGACTGGGAGCCATTTGGCTGAGAGCCTGGCCTGGGTGATATGCTCTCTTCTTGGGATACTGAGAGCGGCCCGGAGAGCGTTGTTCTGTGTGATTTGTAGTCTATTTATGTTTTTGGCTGATGTGCCTGCTAGGAGAGCATTGCAGTAGTCCAATTTGGCTCCTATGGTTGCCCTCGCTATGAAGAGGCAGTTAGGTTTAGAGAGGTAAGGCTTAATGGCGTTTATAAGTTTGGTAGTGTGTGCGGATGCGGAAGTGATAGCGCTGATTTGTCTGGTCATGGATAGTGAGGAGTCAAGGTATACTCCCAGTGTCTTGACGGCTGTGGACACGGGAATGATGGAGTTGTCAATTGAGAAGTTGGTGTACAGTTTGTCCAATTTGTACAGGGTGTTCTGTTGGCCAAGTATCAAGATTTCGGTCTTATCCCCATTGAGGCAGAGGCCATTAATTGCCATCCAAGCCTTGATGATGGAATAGATGGTGTGGAGTGCCTTTGCGTCTTCGTTGTATGAGCCTGAGAGGGGAAGAAGTACTTGTGTGTCGTCCGCGTAGTTCGTGTAGGTGATGCCGTGTGAGTCAAGTTTGTCAAAGAGGGGCTTGGTGAACAAGTTATAGAGTGTGGGTGCAGTGCAGGAACCTTGAGGGACCCCGCAGTGGATTGTTGTGGGTGTGGCGTTAGCGATGTCCGAGAAAACTTTCATGGCCCTACCTTCGAGGAAGGAAGTGATCCAGGCGGCTGCTTTTTTGGAGAAGTTGGCTGAGTGTGTGAGATGGGAGGTGAGAATCTTGTGATCAACCAGGTCAAACGCGGCTGAGAGATCTAGAAGAAGCAGAAGAGCCGGTTTGCCTTTGTCCATGATTTGGGTGATCTGACTCTTCAGGTCTACCAGGGCTGTTTCTGTGCCATGTCCTTTCCGGAAACCCGATTGTCTCGTCCCGAGGATGGAGTGGGTTTCCAGAAAGTGTTGGATTTGGCAGTGTGCGGCTTTGTCCAGTAATTTCAGCAAGAATGGCACGGTGGTTATGGGTCTATAGTTGTTGGGTTGTGAGGGGTCAAGAGTCGGTTTTTTTAGGAGAGGCCGGACCCAAGCCTCTTTGAGGTTGGCTGGGATGATGCCTGTTTTGAAGGACGCATTGATAAATGCCGTGAGGAGCGGCGCAAGGCAGTCTGCGCAGTCTTTGACTAGTTTAGGTGGGCAGATGTCGCCTTTGCATGGGGAGGGTTTGAGGTTTATTAGAAGATTAATAACTTCTGTTTCAGTGACATCTCTGAAGGAGAAGTCAGGTATGGTGGGCTTGAAGGAGGTGAGTGGGGTGTTGGTCGGTTTGGTTCCTGTCTGGTGTGGAAGTGCTTTGCAGTGGTCTTTGATTTTCCTTTGGAGAAGGTCAATTTTGTGAAGCATGGCAGCTTGAATGCTGGTACACCACGCTTCATCTTTGATTATTTCATCTGGAGTATTAGGGGGGGAGATGAGCTCATTCAAGATTGCGAAAATCTCTTTGGAGTGTGACTTGGCATTGGCGATGCGAGCGTTGAAGGCGTTGGCTTTGGCATTGGAGATAGCTCTCTTGTATTGGCGGGAGATTAAATTGAATATGTTTTTGGTATTGGTGCAGGGGTCAGATTGCCAGTTTTTTAGGGCTGCTCTTTTGTGGGATCGCATTGAGTGCAGTTCTTCAGTAAACCAGGAGTTGGAGTGTAGGGATTTCTTATCTTTTTTCCATTCAAGTGGCGCTATTTCATCAATGGCTTTGGTGAGGACATCTTTGTATATGTCGGCTAGGATATTGGGATCGCTCGCGAATGGGGGGGCTAACACTGGGGTATTGAGGTATGGGCGTAGGTTCTCCTCTGTGAGTTTTTTATTGCTTCTGACTTGTGCAGCGCTGGCAGGGGTCGGGGTCTTAAGGTTCTTGGTGATAGGAATAGAGAACTCTATGCAGTTGTGGTCAGTCCAGGGCAGTGAGGAGTTGGAGGTGATAGTGGAGAGGCAGTTGTGGTCTGCGATCCAGTCAAGTATGCGGCCTTTGATGTGAGTAGGACTTTCTACTTTTTGGATGAAGCCCAGGTCATTGAGTTCCTTGGTGAGAGTGGCTGCGGATTTGTCCTTGGGATCATTAAATCCGAGGTTGAGGTCACCTAGTAGGATGGTTTTGGTGGAGCTTTTGATATTGTTGCTAAGGATGTGCAGGATGTTGTCCTGGGAGTCTGTGGAATTGCCTGGGGGGCGGTATAGTAGGTGAATGTTGATGGTGCTGTTGGGAGACAATGTGAGTTTGGTCGATAAGAGTTGTTAGTCGGGGGGTGACTGATAGGTCGGAGCTGTAGGTTCTCTTTGTAGATGAGGGCTACTCCGCCTCCTGTTCGATCTGGCCTATCTTGTCTGAGTATGGAGAAGCCCGGTGGTAGCGCAAGTGTAACGGCAGGGCCTGATGCTTCGTGTAACCATGTTTCGGTAATTGCTAACAGGTCAATGTTATTACTGGTTATAATGTCATGGATATCAGAGGCATGAGCTGGGAGTGATCGGACATTGAGGAGGGCACATTTGATGTGAGGTGTGTGATGTTTGCTTGTGGATGTGTGAGTGATAGTCGTGTCTGGTATGTTCTGTGAGGTAGTATTGCAGGGTGTGGCTAGGCTAATGGATGGTGGACTGTGGGTGTGTGGGTATACTGTGCGGGGGCAGGGTGTGGAGGTGGTGCGAGAGCTCAGTCTATAGTTTCTGAATTCCGTGGGAAGGGCTAGTGTGCTAAGTTCTGGGGTCTGTGTGCGCGCTCTGAGTCTTTCTAGTCTGTGCAGAGTTACTACACAGGGTGCACGATCTGTCATGGTAGGTGTGATATCCTTAATAGCGAAATGCTTGAGGCAGAAGAGTGAGCTGGGTGGTGTGTGGATGAGGGGATGAATGGGAGGATATAGTTTGAGAGTGGTGAGTGTGGAGAGGAGAGTGAGCAGCGTGGTGGCGGTAGCTGTGAGCTTGCCGGACGCTAAGGGCATGATTGTGTACTTGGTAGAGGTGTGAGTGGGGGACTCAGTACAGCTACAAAAATGGTCTGTAGGCGACCATAGGGCACAACACAACTTTAAAAGTGGTCTGTAGGCGACCATAGGGCACAACACAACTTTAACAGTGGTCTGTAGGCGACCATAGGGCACAACACAGCTTCAAAAAATGGTCTGAATGCGACCATAGGCACAACACAACTTTAAAAGTGGTCTGTAGGCGACCATAAGGCACAACACAACTTTAAAAGTGGTCTGTAGGCGACCATAGGGCACAACACAGCTTCAAAAAATGGTCTGAATGCGACCATAAGGCACAACACACTTAAAAGTGGTCTGAATGCGACCATAAGGCACAACACAACTTTAAAGGTGGTCTGTAGGCGACCATAAGGCACAACACAACTTAAAAGTGGTCTGTAGGCGACCATAAGGCACAACACAACTTTAAAAGTGGTCTGTAGGCGACCATGGGGCACAACACAGCTTCAAAAAATGGTCTGAATGCGACCATAAGGCACAACACAAATTTAAAGGTGGTCCATAGGCGACCATAGGGCACAACACAACTTTAAAAGTGGTCTGTAGGCGACCATAGGGCACAACACAACTTTAAAAGTGGTCTGTAGGCGACCATAGGGCACAACACAACTTTAAAAGTGGTCTGTAGGCGACCATAGGGCACAACACAACTTTAAAAGTGGTCTGTAGGCGACCAAGGGCACATAACTTTAAAAGGCAAGCGGCAGCAGGCTACTATGAGTGCAGTTGCTAATGTGGCTGCTAATCATGGCAGTTTTGAGCGATCAAGATATAGTTGGGTAAGCAGGCAATTGAGGGCGATTAGCAAAAACAGTTTTGGGATAGTCCAACAATGAGTGTTTTATGCATATTAGATGTCATTTCCTTGAGTGCCGCAGGCGAGTGTGGTGGTAGGCAGTCGCAGGTGTGTGACTAGGCATTGCATCAAGATGATAATGCAATATGAACGTAGAAGTTACCTGGTGAGTGACAGACAGGGGGTCTGGCAGATGGCAGATACAGGCACAAACAGGCATAGAACAGGAGACGGCCTTGTTGCAATGGGCCTTGGGAAAAATGGGCCGGCTTCGCCTGCCGGCGCCCAATGGGAGGATAAGTGGGTAAAGGCAGCCAATCAGGATGGCTTGCTGGGCCTCAGTGGGCATTGGAGGCAAACATCAGGAAGCAGACAGCCATTTTGGAGCAGTAAAGTACCTCGTGTAGTTTAATGGCGATTTTCGTAAGAATGCAGGCAGTAACTATAATCAGGCAGCACATTGGCCTGCCCTTGCTTGGGGAAAGGAGCGCTTTGCCTGACAATGAAAATTATCACAGACTTCGGGGATCATTCGGAGCTGGGTGGTAACAGAAAATCATTGGTATTTTGCAAATACTGCAGATTTTACCATCCGCCCAATTGAGGGTTTGATCAAATACCACCAGGGGTATTCCGTGAGAATCCTGGTGGCAGTATTTTAGGTGGGCTTCCTGCTGAAAATCTGCATATTTTACCCTCAACCTAAAAGGTGGAGGTAAAAAAAATCCAAATTAGCCCCAATCTTTTTTTTTCTTACTGTAAATAAGATAAGTGCAGGCACTTCGTTTCTATACAGTGAAAATGTTTTTTCAAAGAGCCATGAAAAGGGGGTGAAAAGGTGCCCATCCCTGATGCCCCTTTCTCACCACTTTACCCATGTAATGCACAAAAGGGTCAGAAATGAATGGACTATGCATTAATTATTTGTAAGGCATCCTTTAACCCTACTGGCATTTGTTGTGTGAATAGAGAGAGTTTAAAAAAAAAATATCAAATTAAATACCTCTGAGTGGACATTTCCCTTTATTACCTTTGGTAAACGTTCCTGTGTCGGGAACAAGAGTTCTCCCCACTACTCATTCTTTTTATGTGCAAACGGGTAACCCTTCCCCAATGCCACTGTGCAAAAACGTGATGCAACACAGGGCTATGCAGTGATTAAGTGCTTAGACCGGAAGAACGTCTAGTTGATAGGAGACTTTCCCACCGCAAGGGCCTCCAATGAGGGCAAAGGTCACCTAGAACGCAACAGAGCCTGGTGCAAAGGGCTCTAATACTATTAGAGTTTGTGGGGGAGGGGAGGCTCATAGAAGCCTCACCTGGGGCTTCCTGTGACAGATCTTTTCCGTGTCTCCTTGACCAGTGTCCAGCGTGTACACATTACAAAGAGACGCTTGTTAATCAGCCTTTAGAGGTAGGTAGAGGGCCCATGCCAAGATGGTGGACTGGCAGCGAGAACAGCATACAGAGGCATGAAATGCGGGCACCTATAGGTGGCTAGAGCCTACTTTCTGCACTTGCTGCTGTCTAAAGAAAAGAAAAGATGCTCTGATATGAGTCATCCCACCTTCACACCTTCACAGCTTCACAGCTTGAAACTGCATTGAACCTCCACAGGAATAAAGGCGCTTTTTAATCTTATCAGGACTGCCACACAATTACCACCCGGAAAAATGTATCCCAGAATTCTCAACGCCCCTCTGTCAGCTTTGAGATAAAGCACAACCAAAATATACACCAACATTTTACTAGAAGGGAAGATATAGTCCATTGAGGACCCACTCTCCTGCACACAACATCGAAGGGGCAAGTGTAGCACACCCGAATATAAAACAAGGGAGCGGACACGGCCACGGCCACAGTCAATCAAAACAGACAGTGTAGGAAACGGTATCGCCACTAACCAACCCTACTAAAAAAACTCACCCTTCTGCATTCACCTCCCAAACTCTGAACTAAACACAACCACACCTCTACAGCACCACAAACTGCACGCATGTCACTGCACTACAACAACGAAGCAAACCACACATAGCCATGCCCAACAGCACATGGCGGCTACCAACCAAAAAACACACCTACGCCCAGTGAACAGTGTCAACTGAACTGAAGTTGCCAACAGCACATCACAGCACTCTTGCTTTTTACTCCCGTTCAGTCCTGCTAACATAGCCCCTACACTCTTGCTTTACAGGTCCTCCAGAGCGCCACAGAACCATGCCAGTGGCGACAGTGCGCAGTATAAGAACCTTTAACATAAAATAACAGTATTCTCACGTGTTAAAATACTGAGAGAGTCGTTATGAGTTTGGCGGTACAGGTAATTTTACTGACAGAATTACTCTTTGCTGAATCCAGGATAGGTGGGAATAAGATGAGAGCAAACTTTTAAACGTGCCCCCTGTAATGTATTTGCATTTTCTTTTTTTTTACCTTTATTTATTTAGCTTGACAACACATAAAGAAGCAAGTGACATCAGAGGCAGGCAATGAGATGTGCAATACATAGAGTTGAATTCAAAAGTGTACACATGCTTTACGGTTATAAACATGGGGGATAGTCAACAGCAAGGGTAAGGGACTGGGGAGCCATGGAGTCAAGTAGTGGTGGAAGAAGGAGAGGAAGGGGCGAGGGATAAAACATCTAAGTCCGTGGATGTGGAGGCCAAATAGGATTGGAACTTCAACCAAATGTTTCTGGGCCTTGAATAAGTTGGCTGTTGATTGGACCAGGATTCTTTTGTATCCGAGGCCCATGTGACCGCCCTGAGCCATTGAGCATGTGATGGTGCTCCGGGGCCTAGCCAGCATAGTAAGATGCAGCGCACCGCGAGTAGCATGCAGAGGCCAGCCAGTTTTTTGGAGTCGCGGCCCAAGTCGGGGAAGTCATGGAAAAGACACCTTGCTGGGGAAGAGGCCAAGGTGTGATCTAAGATAGCAGAGATGGTAGAGCATACCTCGTTTCGGAACTGTGTCAGTTGAGGACAGGTCCAGATCATGTGGATGTATGTGGCACTCTCGGCACCGCACCCAGGGCATCTTGGGGAGTGATCCTTTGACATATGGTGGAGCCTGATTGGAGTGTAGTGATATCTGTGCAAGACTATGAACTGGATTAACTTGAATCGGGAGTTAAGGGACACGTTATGAGTACGTGCGCACAAATGCCTCGAGCGTTGTTAGGTCATGTCCACCCCCAGGTCTTCAGCCCATGTGTGTTTCAGTTTATCAAACGAGGGGGTAGATCTAGTTTGTAGCAGGACATATAGCCTGGATACCGTCTCCTTAGAGGAGTTAAAGCTGCACAACTCCGCTACTACAGGGTCGTCGGGAGGTATCGTGGGGACGTTAGGGTATTTAACTTTAAGAATTTTACAGAGGGAAGAGTATTGGAGCCACGCGGATGGTTTCTGTCTCAGGGTGAGTGGAAGATCTGGCCATTCGAGGAAGTTAACTTGATCGAAAATGCCTCAGATCGATCCGTATCCTGCTTCGGCCCACCGGCGTGTGATAGGTGATGGTAAGCGTGGGACCCCTCGGAGGAAGTTCCACAGTGGTAGATCGCCATGGAAGGGGTGGGGAGTGTCTGATAGTTTCCAGATTTTAGAGAGGGCGAGGGATGTGCTGGCAACAGGGTCAAGTGAATCTAGCACAATCGGAAGGGGGGCAAGAATCAAAGAGCGGATATCCCGATTACTGACTGCCATTCTCTCAAGTCTAACATGAGGGGGGAGGTCTAATGTATTAAACCAGTGTGAGGCAAATTGAGCCTGTACCACCAGCCAGTATCTGAGAAAATTGGGTGCACTGAAACCACCACTCTCCATAGGGATGGCCAATGTCCCAAGTTTAAGGCGAACTGTGCCAGAGTGCCACAAAAGTGTTGACAGTACGGGTTAACGTTTGAAAGAAGCCATCTCCCGGCCACAGGGGTACGTTGGTGAACCTATACAGGAGTTGGGGAAGTACGACCATCTTTAGAACCCCGATCCGGCCCGCTAGTGAGATTGGGAATCTCACCCAGCCAGAGGCCTTTGCAGCAAGCTTTGTGAGGTTTTTCTGATACTTCTCCTCGAACAGCATCTCGGCACGCCACTTCTATACCGAGGTATGTGAATTTTGACTGAGACCAAGTGAACCCCATAAGATCAGGAGGGGGGCATGTGCAGTCAGTGAGTGGGAACAGGGTGGATTTGGAGCAGCTTACTTTAAGTCTAGAGACGTGCCCAAAGTGGACGACATCCTCCAGTATCAGGGCAAGATTGATAGCAGGGGACCGAATATAGAGCAGGGCATCATCGGCATACAGAGAAATAATATCTGAATGGCCGGCTGTTCGTAAACCTCTATGTGCATGGGACTGGCGCATCATATCCGCGAACAGTTCCATAGCTATGCCAAAGATTAAGGGAGAGAAGGGGCAGCCCTGTCTCATCTCTCTGGCAATTCGGAAGAGGCGTGAGCATCTGTCCTCGGTGCGGACTCTAGCCACCGGATCAGAATAAAGTAGCCTAACCCAGGCGCGGAATCCATGTCCGAATTTACATTTTTCGAGGACCCGCCAAAGGTACTTCCCTTACACAGAGTCAAATGCTTTTTGCATGTCAAGCGTGGCAGCGACTGCTTGTACGTTCGGGTTAAATCTGCTAATAATGTTAAATAGGCATCTCAGGTTCAAGGAGGTAGAGCGCCCTGGGATAAATCCTGCTTGATCAGGGTGAAAAATGTGTGGCATGAAAGGGGCTAAACGTAGAGCTAATAGTTTGGTGTAGATTTTGACGTCGCAGTTAATAAGCGAGAGGGGATGGTATGAGCCGCATTTTGTAGGGGGCTTTCTGGGCTTAAGTAAAACCGTAATTATGGCTTCCCGGAGAGAGGGAGGGACCCTGCCCACTTCGCCTGCCTCGTCCCATAGGGCCATCAAATGAGGGATTAAGAGGGATTTGAAATGTTTATAAAATTCGACTGGGAGGCCATCTGAGCCCGGGGACTTACCGGATGGCAGTGAGTCAATGGCCTCTGAGAACTCCTCGGCATTGAACGGTCTCCCCAGAGAGCTATTGGTGTCAGCGGAGAGGACTGATAGGGAGACGCTGTCTAGGTATGCATCAATCTCGGTTTCCGGGACACTCTCAGCATTTGAATAAATGGATTCATAGAAAGCCAGGAATTTGGAGTTGATGTCCTGCGGTAGTGTGGCCAGAGTGCCATCAGGCCTCTCAACAGCTGGAATGTTCGGGGACCCAAACATGAGTCTGGCTAGAATTTGGCCCGGCCGTTCGCCCACCCCATATTTTCTAGCGAGGTAATTGTTATCGAGGAATTTCACCTCACTGTCCACGTGCGAGCGAAACATGTCTAGCTCAGTGCCTAAGGACGCCAGGATTTCGGGGGGGTTGATGTAGAGCGTATTGGGACTCGAGGGTGACAAGAGCCGACTCACTTTTCAGGATCTCTCCTCGAATCACTTTCAGGATACCGTTTTCTTTGGAGATGGCAATACCCCTGATGTAGGTTTAAATGCCTCCCAAAGAGTGGCCTGTGACGAGACTGAGTTGGTGTTGATTTCGAAGAAGTCATAGATGGAGGTCTCCAGTTCAGAACTGAAGGCTGTGTCAAGTAAGGAGTGAGGTTTAATTTTCCACTGCCGAGTTCTCCTGTGATCTGGACCCCAGCATAGGGAGATGGTCACCAGTGAGTGGTCGGAAAGGGTTTTGGGGAGAATCGATAAGTGTGAAACAATCCTTATTAATATATCAAATATTAGTCATCTATCAATTCTGGAGTGTGAGTCGTGTACTGAGGAGTAGAAGGAATATGTTCGGGAGTCGGGGTATATCAGTCTCCACACGTCTACGATCGCTAGCCGGGGAAGTAATGTAAGAATAGACTAGGCCGCTTTGGAGAGTTGTAGGGGTCTGGAGCCCGATCTGTCGAGGCTCATGTCCAGTGTTGTGTTAACGTCGCCACCCCAAAGGATCGGGATCAGAGGGAAGCTGTCTAAGAGAGAGGCTAGGTATATGTAAAATTCAGAATCATCCAAATTAGGACCATAAATATTTAATAACACCACCTCTTTATTTTGCAGGGTGCCATGGAGCAGCAAGAATCTGCCCTGTGGGTCGACCCGCGAAGCTTTGCAGATACATTTGAGACTTCTGTGAATCAGGATCATAACCCCCCAACTTTGGGTAGAATAGTTGGTGTAGTACCGTTGGGGGCCCCACATTTTAGCGAACTTCTCACACTGCTCAGTTCGGGTGTGCGTTTCTTGTAAAAAAAGGATTTTAATGCCATGACGTTCAGCGTGAAGTTGTAACTGTCTCATTTTCTTGTAATTACCCAACCCCCGCACATTCCAATTCATAAATGATAAATTATTATCACCCATCTGAATAGGGGTACTGAATCAACCTTAAGATTTGGTGGGGTGATAACCAGAGGTCCCAAGCCAGGGGTAAACAGGCAAGCCCCCACCATGCACGCGACTGTCCTGGAACTGGCTCAATCTCTACTTCCTTTGTGAGCGCCAAACCTTTTTTAACATAACAACCATGTCAACCCACCCCACCCACATCCCTCCCCCAAACAGAGGAATGATAACCCCATACCCCAATAACCAAATCCAAACAATTGGCATCAGCGCCTGGGGGCCTGTGAGCTGGCCTGGTGGCGATGCTCCGGGCTGGAGGCCCTTTAAGGATAGGCATGGTGCCTGGAACAAGAAAATGTGAAGGATGAGTAGGACCTTATGGTGGGGACATCAAAACGACATTAAGGCAGGTTACCAATTTGCAAATGACTGGGAGGATAGATCTCCTATGCCTATGGGCCTGGAAACGAACAGCCCAGTAAGAGTTCAACAGTAGAACATAACGTTAACAGGGCGGTGTGGCAATAATCAGTCAACCAGGGAAGTGGTCGTCTATAAATTTGGAGGCCTCTTCCGGAATTGTAAAGAAGAACACTTGGTTAGAGTGTTCGATTCTCAGCTTGCCCGGATACCGCATGGAATATTTGACCCACAGATCTCGTAGTTTCTTCTTAACTGGCAGGAAGGTTTTGTGTTCCTGTTGGACGGCTACAGAGAAATCAGGGTACAAGTGGATCCTAGCAGACCCCAGGTATAGTTCGCCTTTGGCTCTTGCTGCCCTGAGGAAGGCGTTGCAGTCACAAAAATTCAGGACCCTGGCTATTGGACACGGGGGTGCGCCGGGGCTGGGGTTTGTTGTTAAGGCACGGTGGGATCTCTCTATTGCGAACTGTGGCAAGAGCTTTGGGGAGTCCATGAGTGTTAGTAGAGTGCGCTCGATATAGTCTTTCATGGGTTCCTTGATACCGTCCTCGGGGACCCCAATTATGCAAAGGCTATTGCGTCTCGAGTGCGACTCGAGGTCCTCATTCTTTTTCACTGCCTCAAGCACTCATCTAGAGAGTGAGGAGACTTCAGCCCGGAGGGCTTCAGCCTGGGGGGAACATAGGTCGTCCTCAGAAGCACCCACCCTCGTCTCAATTTCGGCCACCCGGCAGTCGGTTTTCTCAATGTGTGCTTTGATGGAGGATATGGTGCCATTCATGTCGTCCAGTTTGGAAGGCAGAGTGGTAAACCCTTCGCGGATATATTTCAGCATTTTCTGTGAGTCTGTGGACTCCGGGGGAGTTGAAGTGGTGGGTTGTGGCTCTGGTGCCTCCTCAGCCGGTTTGGACGGTGTTTTTGTGAACATATTAATAGAGGACTGTTTTTTTTCCTGCACCTTTAGTCATGGTAGAAGCTGTGGGCAATCGTGCAGCAAGAGGAAGGGGCAAAGCGTGCAGAGGGGTAGGTAGATCGCAGGCAGCGGTCGAGAGGGTGGGTGAGGGTAATTGGAGGTGCCCAGCAGAGCTTAAGTAGGCTATGGGATCTGGACCCGTAGGTAGACTGTAGGGCCTCGGAGCACCCAGCAAAAAGCCCAGACTGCAGCCAGAGGCACCAAGCCAGGTGGAGATTAAGCAGGTATGCCGGGGGACCAGATGCAGAGAACTCCGATGGGAGCCTGGACAGTGATGCACTGGATTAGAGTATGGGACTAAGGGGCCCATGGTGCGCAAGAGAGCAATGCGATCCGAAGAGTTGTGGGCTCAAGGATGCCGGAGAGGGTAGGGAGAGGAGCTCCTTATGTCCAGTAGCAGGGCGTCCGGTAATCACGGTGGTGAGGAAGTCGCTGGGTGGCCGAGGTAGAGAGGGCCTGGTGGAATTCAGTTATAGAACCCTTGACTTCCTGGCAGGTGGGTGCCCCTGGTGTGCGCCGATTGGCTATGCCAGTTACCGGTTCCTGGGTTGCAAGAGGAGTAGGCGATGCAGTTAGTTTAGGTGTTGAGCGTAGTGGGCGGCCAATGTCTCACGGTGCTCTTTCACAGCCCCCCCTTTTGAATTGTAAGCAGTGGGCAGACAGTAAGTGGGTGAAGATTAAGGGGCCAGGCACCCAGAGACCCCCATCAGCAGCCCTTATAAGGATTACTTCTCTCAAGGCTAGTGCAATGAGTAGTGCCCTTTCGGTGATGTGGCGGCATGAACTGAGCTGAGGATCACTGAAGTCTATTTGGCCCCATGGATGGGTTGTGCTCTCCAACATTGAGCAAGCGTTGGAACGCCCTTATGCTATAGCATTGATGTGGTGATAGCCATATAGTCTGTATCCCCCGTGGCTTCCGACAACTTACGGTGTGTCTCGTGGGGGAGTATAGCTCCCATACAGGTGCAGTAGAAGGAAGACCATGGGGGGTCGGGTCAGGGCACAGCTCCTGCCACGTGGGGGCCCTCCGGGCAGGATAGCACAGGGCCCGGTGCGATTTGCCGCGTCCCTGGGAGGAGAGCCAGGTCAAGGCAGATGGATCTGTTACTGTGGGGAGGGAAATCAAGGCCCCCGCAACCCTGAGGACTCACCGCTGAAGTAGGAGGCGCAGGGCCTCACCCGTCTGGATTTGCACGCACGGCCCCCACCAGTTGCGCGGGTGTCGGGGAGCCGCAGAGGAAGCCACCCGTCGCAATACGCAGCTACTGGGGATGCGGCTGAGCGGACTCGCTTGGTGTCCAGAAGGATGCTTCTGGTGACAGCCCCAGCTGCTCCAGATGGGTCGTGGGGTCCGGCGGCGGGAGCCGGTGTAGTCGCAGTCACACCGGCCAGCAGGGGGGTGTCCTTCCCACTCAGGGTCCGGCGGTCTTCAGTTAGCAGCGTGTGAGATTACAGCCGAGCGGGCAAAACGCCCTTCCCCCACAGCAGGCCTCAGATCCTCGGTGTCGGCGGCCGTCCCCCATGGAAGCGAGGTCCGGATCGGGTTGACACAGTCCCACGGTCTTCACAGGGCAGCCCAGATCTCCAGAGCGGAGCCGATACACAACTCAAGGCTCGGATCGAATTTAACGCGTCTCCAGCTTTAATCTCTTGATGTTGCATCGGATGTTTATTGCGCACCAATGCAGATATTCATCAGGATGACTCGTCCAAGCCCGGAGCTCTCACTCAGACGGCCATCTTCTACGAGCGCAACAGCGCCCCCCCTGTATTTGCATTTTCTAACTGCATATACAGATACAAAATGTTCACATGGGGACATTGAAAGCTGGTGAGAAATTGGGTAGTGGGCATCCCTGATGACCCCATGTAGAAATTAACTTTTGTGCATTAAAAATTGTACAGTAGGTGTCTAAACCACTACTGTACATTATCCAGTTTCACCTTTATAGTGAAGGTGGGAATGGGTAGAAAGATATGTTAAGAAAATAAACCTTTTAGGGTTACCACTGATGGAGGCGGTATTGCTGCAATACCGCCAGTGTTTTTCGAGCAATAGCATGTCTGCCAGTAGTAAACCCTGAATTTGGTGGCTTTGTAGAAATACCACAGGCGGAAGTTGCTGCTGGGAATATTTCTGTTAAAACAAATAATCCCAACTCGTAATGAGTTCCTAAAACACTAATTATTTACCTTAAGATCCTATGACCAATAAAGATTAACAAATCCTTGCAATGGCTAGCGTTGTTTCAGTGTGACAATCTGTCAAGAGCAAGAGGCCTCTTTCTTGGTGCAGAGAAGCGTGAGTCTCTTATCTAGTGCCATTGCACCGCCTCTGGACCGATCTCTGCAAGACACCATAGCAAAGCAACCAGAGTGAAGGAGGAGCTCAGCAGACATGATGGGTTGGGACACCTCCCAACTAACAAGCATTAAACAAGGACACATTATAAAAGGTTGCCGCCATCTTGGAAAGTTGACATACCTCTAACGTCAGGAGTTGTGTTCACGCAGCTATCACTCACACCAGCCTCTACAAGCTCCAATGCAGTCTAGCACCCCAACCCTGATGCCAGCGATACCAATAAACACTACCGCCAGACTACCCTGGGCACAACATTCGCCCATGATGGCCCCCGGCGCATGGCAGCCTGCTATGGAGGCATGTTTGAAGGTATGGGGGCCGCTGTAACTTTCTGAGTTTGAGCAAAACAATAAGAACGAAAACTAGTGGCGAACATGTGGTGCAACGCAAGAGAAAAAGGCCACACATGCTCGTATAAAGCACATACAAGGAACCCAACATATATTCTGCGTTCACTTTTAGTTGGAAGATCCCCATATTAATTACTGGGGTCAAAGGTGAACAAAAAGGGAAAAGATGTGCTCACGTTATCTGCCCGCTAACAGTTCCACAACAATCTAGCCTTATAGACTAAGCGCCCGTTTCATGGAATTTTTTGCACGGTTCAAGGTGACTTTGCACGGCTGAAAAGTGACTTTGCACTGCTGACACAAACCCTGACTCATAGAACTGTGCAAAGTCCATTCTTGCAGTACAAAATGAACGTTGCACTGACTTTGCACTTAAAAAATGAACGTTGCACAGTTCCATGAGTCAAGCTTTGTGTCGGCAGTGCAAAGTCACTTTTCAGCAGTGAAAAGTCCCTTTTGAACCGTGCAAAACAATTCCATGAATCGTGCCGTAAGAGAGGGGTCATTATCATGAAATAATGACCAGCCCTTTCCGCTCAGGAGATAACATCGGGAAGGGTAATCATCCCAAACGATCATCACTATTCTTGAGGTCTAAAAAGCTATTAGGACATAGTTGGAGTTGTGGACCTTAAGTAAAGCTGTTAGTTTAGCAGTGAATTAAGTAAATAGACAAAACGTACTGGTGAATGAAATGTGGTTTTGTTTAGTAGTATTTAATAAGGTTGTGTTTACTTGGCATGAATTTTTATTAGAAACTTAGATGAACTGGAACGGTATTGAAAGTAAGCATGAAATAAGCATGCATACAATGACCTGAACTGTGTAGAGAGCAGCAAGCATGGTACCCAGGTTTTAGCATCCCTTTGGGGCGCTACCTTGTCAGGGTGAGGGCGCAGAGGAACAAAGGTCCTCCCAAAGCTGGAGGGCCTTGTTCTGCAGGTGGTAGAGTCGAAGCAACAGTGGAAATATCGCCCCACATCCCATCACGCGGGCTCTGTTGCACAGACTGCAGGGCAAGGGTGACGTCATTTGCTGTGTTCCCTTCACAGTGGAAAGTAAGCCTGCAGGCCATTGGTATGTTTGAATGTTCGCTCTTGCGGTGCTGATCCATTTTCTGTATCCACGTATATTTTGTGGCCTGCTTCAAAAATCAAAAATCAGAATGCTCAGAATGCAGGCAATACCTGAAGTTATTGACTACCTTTTGTGCATTCTGAGTGGCTTAGATGAGGTCAATGTTCTAATCTCAGTTACACCCTTAAAATATTGTTTTGGGTGTTGAAACTCAAGTTGTTAAGACCAATTCCGTCACTGACCTTGTAACCTGTTTAAGGGGCTTCGAAACCTGGGGCCCAGTTCATTTATGGGTCACCCAGCTGATGAGGTATTTATCTATTTGATGAGTCACACGCCAGATTCGAACCCCGATCTGCAATTTATGAAGGATAACCCAGGTGGGCGCTCAACCCCTCAACTACTCTTCTATCAGGGAACAATGAGCGTCCGATTGCATCCAGGGTTAATTTGCAGGTACGACATCCATTCATTGACAGTGTTTTTTTTGGATGTTTTTTTGCCGAATTTCTTTTTTTCTTGAAATTAAACATGGAAAAATATAGGGGGCTGTGGGTAAGAGTATATAAGGGGTGGGAGGGCGGGAATAGTGTAAAATTAATAGTGAGAGGTGTTGGGGGAAACCCCCAAAAATAAAAAATAAGCTGTTCAATGAGTTTTTTCAGGAATAAACATATCGGCAAAAAACCCATAAAAAACACTGTAGATGATTTAACATAGAAGAACCCATTTGGAAAGGACTGGCAACGTCACACCCTCCCGAGATGGCATTGCCGTACTGTGGCACCAAGTACGGTGCATGAGCCCAAATACTTTTACTCAGCAGTCAGTCAGGCATGAATGGGGGACGGTGGGGGTCAGGGATTGGCAAACGTGGTTCTGATCTGAAGGAGACTACCAAGGAGGCCGTCTGTCTGCTGGGGGACCAGAGCAAGTGTCAGACAATCAAGCATTTATGGCAGTGCTTTGAAACAAGGTTGTTGCAAGTGATGGAATGTGCTTGATGGGAGGGAACCGGCCCCCATGCCAAAGGCCCCCGTGCCAAAGAACCAGACGAGTTCATGTCCAGTAGTGCTGAGGCCATGGTAGGAGAAGCTGGTCAGGGCTCTGGGCCCAGTGTTTTCCTTGTGAATCAGGAGGTTGGAGGTCAGAGAAGAATGTCTTCAGCTCTTGGTGAGTACAAGTAATGAGTGGGCCCTTGTCATCCATCTCACTGTACAGGTCCACATTGCACAGCAACATTGCCATTCTGGCTCTCAGTGTGTGTGGCCCCTTTCCCAAACACTGCTAATGCAGCATCTAGCCGTGTGTTGGGTGGCATCATGCAGACTATATTCCCTTCATGGCCATGCCAGGGCGGCACTGGTGTGCTCTTGTACATATCCACAAGTCAGCAATGTCATGGTGTCTATTTCCCAACCCTATGTCAACTGGTTACGCCTCTGACACAGTGAGCCTGGAGGAGCAGAAGGGGTGTTGGGTGCTGTCTCCATTGGTCTCAGTGTGTGCAGCAATGACCTACTGCTGACATGGTCTTCTTCCGCATGCATAATTGTGGCTGTTGTATTTGCTTCCTTGGATGTGTATCAACAGTACAAGTTTGATGAGGCTACGTGAAGACCACTAGCGAGATGTCTACTTTTGTGTACGCTGAGCCAAGAACTCATTGGTTCAAGTGAGCAATGGGGCAATGGGAGTATGGCATCTGGTTTTGTGTGGGAAAGAGGTCAGTGGATTTTGTTGCGGGGTGTCACATGATGTTAGCTGCCTGTACTTACCTAGGTGCCACGTCCGTCTGTCCTGTGTGCATCCCAGGGCCGCCTAAAGCAGTATTGGTTTAACCCAAGTCATCAAGGATTATTGCTGTTAAGCCGCCATCGTCCCGGTGTGTTTCACTGAGTATGTGATGCTGTCTGTGTGTTGGTTTGACGGTGCGGTCAGTTCTGGTCAATGTGGCATCAGGATCTCAGAGTGTGGTCTCAGATATATAGGTCAGCCACAAACCTTTCTCTGTGGGACATCTCTCCTCTCACACTGTCCGTCCTGCAGCTTACCTCTCACGACCTGTGTGTTGCACCCCGCACACTTGGTGCAGCACTCGTCGACCATGCACTTTGGGCTGTGGTGTGCTTAAGCCTTCTACAGCCCTTTTGAGTCCAGCTGCAGGGGATGGAGTGCACCTGTGGCTGTTAGAGGGATGTGCTGCTTATGTTCATGCTGCAGCATTTATGCAGACGCTTGAGAAGGGGGTGGCAAGTTGCATGGCCTATCTGTTCTTGATGGTGTTTTCAGAGAGGTGTGGGGTGCTGTGCAAACCAGAAACGCTGTGACTGAGGGTGGACTTTGGGCAGATATCCAATTCTGAATTCAATGCAGTTGTATTTTATGTTGGCATCATTTCTCAAATACCAGCGTCTATGTTGGTATTTTGCCAGCAGTGGGCTTCCTTGATTCCCCCTCAGAAAAGGTGGATTCCAAACTTCAATGGGGTGATTGGTAAAGCTCACCATAACCCCCACAGTATGTTGAACTTAACCTTTGGATGGTTATCTGAACTAGGAACTATATGCTGTACACAGAAGGCCAGGCTAAGGCTGATAATGTTCATACACACATTCAGTCATCCATATGACTTTCTCAATCTGCCCAGGAAAGTGTAGGGTACTCACTGGGTCAGACCTTAGCCCGGGTCCCACAAAACCTCTACATGCTCCCGACATGTCTTTGATTTTCACTAGGGGTGGGACCCTCTTTGATATGATATGATAGGTTATTTATAACGCGCTTAATACCCAGAGGTTTCTACGCGCAGACCTGGGGTTCGAACCTATGTTGCTCCGTGTCATCTTGCTTCCAAGGAGAGCATGCTGCCCCTGAGCTATCCTCCCGAGACTTTAACTCATAGGTTAGTGCGGAGGGCAATAGATTGCTAAGAAAAGGACCTGGTTTGCCCATCAAAGTAGGAAGCCTAATGTATTATTGCAATACCCCATAGGAAGGACTGGATTGCTATTGATAAATGGCTCACTCCTCAGCCAGGCAATAATACTGATCATGTTTGCTTTACCCTTGATGCACAGTAACTGTCCATCAAGTATAAAGCGAATGTAAGTGTTATTATATGGCTATACGGGTCTGCATTTGATGTAGTCCAGTCAAGCCAGGTAATAACACTTATCATGTTTGCTTTAGCCTTGATGTGCAGTGTAGGAAAACTGTGAGCAATGACACAGAGGAGGCAATTAAAAGTGGCAGGGGGTTCATGTGGAAAGTGTAGACATCAAATGGCTGGTGCACATTACAAATGGAAATGCACATTCTTGCAGTAAGCACATGTTTAAAATGCTCAGAGTTTAGGGTAACATATCATTGGTCTGGTTTTCACTATATACCTACATACTAACCTGAACTAATCAATTAACAACCCATCCCATCATTTGTAACCTGTCAGTAACAAATCAGGGCAAAGTGGTCTCAGATGAGATGTCAAAAGTGAGGTGCTTCTTTAGAATGGAGAGAAAACGTGCAAGCACAGTTTACTGGCTGTGATTTCATTACACAAACTGAGAGGAAAAAATGCACTGTTGGAAAAAGCACCATTGTATGCGCAGGAAGCTATTGTAGCAGATATCTTCGTAAAACTATCCTTCAAGGAGAAAAGTATTGAGGCCGGATCGGGTGATGTGTGCACATCAGGAAAGGAGGCAGGTCTTGCTGATTGACAGGGAGAGCACTTACATTCAAGGGAGAGAGGGGGTGTAGCCAGATGAGCAGGATCTGGCAGGAGACTGGTAGAGCAGAGCTGCAGAACTTACTGGGAGATAGCAGGAGACAGACGATAGACGGGGGAGCAGTTATCCTGGCATAGAATTTGTGTCATCCCTGTGGGCTGCTGGAGTGTTCGGAGGTTGCGACATTACATTGGCTGCCAAACCGACCCAGAGGGGTGTTCCAGAGATAGCAAAGCAAGAATCTTCCTGTGTGCGAGGTAGATATGCCAGTCCATAAGTGAGGGCATGCATGCTTGAATGGATGTAGTTTTTTTTAGTTAGCCAGAAGGGGGCTCTTTGCATGCATAAAGTTCAATATAATAAGCAAATGCATTTCTAAAAGTTACAAGATTGTGTTTTAAGCATGGCTTCTGCCAAGTCCTACGATCCAAGGTCAGGGTGAGCTGATTACAGTTTATTCTATTATTGTGTTGTGTTTATTTTTTAAATAGTTTTTCTTCTTTTCCTTTCTTTGTTTCTTCCTTTTCACCACATTCACAATGACAATTATATTTCATGCAGTGATTGCTGTGGTAAATTATCTGTCAAGATAAATACACATTATAAAAATCATTTTGTGTCTGAAACATTTCATGGCATTTGGGTCTTTGTGTTTCATCTGCTTGCAAAGGCAAGAGTGTAACAGTAAAGGTTATCATGAAAATTATATATCGTGGGCTCTGTAGTTAGACAGTGTGTGAGTGTGCGGTATTTTGGCTGTGCATGTTAACAGCTGAACAGATCTGCCATCAAGGCAGTATCCTAGCATCGTAGATAAGTTGCTGGGAACAACAAGTGACACTGTTATTGTCAACATCCAAGTGTAATCAGTCTGGTAACTTTCTTTTAGGGAGGACACAGGATGAAATACAGGTTTTAGAGTATTCTGAGGTGAGCATTATCACTCTATATAGGGCATTACCACAATAAAGCTATACCACCATTTTACCACAACATAAGAATACCACGAGATTAGGTATATCTCCCTGGAAAATATCTCTAACAGCAGTTACTTTGCATCAAGGATAAAGCAAACATAAGTTTTATTATGAGGCTACACTGAATGTTGGCCAGTCTAGACAGGCAGTAACACTTATGTTGTTTGCTTTACTCTTGATGCACAGTCACTGTGCACCAAGGGTACAGCAAACACCATCAGTGTATTGCACAGTTAGAATGGTCTACATTCGCATCAAATGAGTATGCCATTGTGGTAAAAAATGGTTTTTGTAATGGAATTACTGTCATTTATTTTACCACAGTGCCAAACTAAAGTTTCAACAGTAATGTTGAGAACACACCCCCAGCACTTGGCAGGTAGTATTTGCTCCACATTGTCAAAAAAAAGAGGAATTTCCACAGCAGAATCACCAGCCGGTCTGACAGCACAGCGAGTAGAGTGCCCGCTTTGACATCTGTGCAGAACCTGCTGACGCAGCATCGAATCTGGCAGGGCCAAACACAGCCTTTCATCCTTCAGAGGTCGATAAATGATCACCACACACCGTGGGTAATAATAAGCAGCGCTCAGATACCTCAGGGTTCGTAGCGCTATATAAACGCAAAAATATTATTATTACCAGGCATGGAAATTCCACCAACATCCTGTGTCACTTGTAATCGGATGGATTTTACCCAAGTGGTGGTAATGGTAATGAGTTTGGTGGTAATTCCTCCTCGCAATGAGGCCTTATGTTGCTATTTGCGCATGTAGTTCTGGAAAGCAAGTTGTAAAATGATCAGTGACTCGGGCCCAAAATGTTAAGAACACATTTTTAAATCGCCTTAAGTGGTAAAGGCGTGTATGTTCGTCCTGAATTCCCATAAGCAATCATTGTAGGCTGCGCTCACTTCTGCGATTAATTAAATGTTATAAACAGAAGAATAGCAAAGGATATTCTTTCCTCCTATTTCACGTCCAGCGGTTTTCACGGGAAGAAGCCCCCCCGGGGCAGTGTAAAATGTGTCTTGAGTGTGGTGCCCCTGGCTGTACTAGGCTTGCTCTGCCAGCAGCAGCAGCCCGGCTTAATGCAGGATGTGGCTTTTAATAGGCACTGTCAGGTGGCAAGTGCAGAGTAATGAACTGCCCACTTGGCCGCCTTGATTTAAATGCCAGATTTAAAGTGTTTTGCAGGTTTTGGTTGAAGAAATATGGGTCTGTTTTATGAGGCAGGTCACCCGGCTCTTCAATCAAGCGCTGCAGTAGCTCTTTAACTGTACCTTGTGCCAGGACTAAACCTATTCAGCTACACAAATGCCCACATAGGAGAACCATAGGGACAGAATCAGTGGAGCATTCACAGGCCAGTAAAGGGCTATTCAGAGAAACCCAGAAAAGCAGATTGACGACTATTTCAGGATAGCTGCCAAGTGCCTCTATGTCATAGTCGACACCTTGAGCCATTCCTGTTTTCTTCATGTTGCACTCTGGGAATTGCAGTTTCATTCCTCCCATTGTAAGCATGGGACTACAAGCCTCAGCATTCAAAGGTGAAAGCCCGGACTCGTTTAGGGTTTCAGGCATGACATGGAGCCACTTGGCAGCTATGTTTTAGATCAATATTTCCCAATAACCTTCTACAAAAAGAAACATGTAGAAGGCCTCAGTGCACCCTATATGTTGCCTGACACGCATTACAGCTACTTCAATTCGAAACCCTTCTTGCTAAGGTTCTGTTCTTAGCATTAGCAAAGGGGCCGGAATTCAGTGGTGGATGAATGATTTCAAAAAGGGCCCTGCAACATTTAATAGCTGCTGGGCTATCATGCATGTATATGCAAATAGGACGAGCATACTCGTCCTCAGCACTTAAGAGGTTAAAGATGCAAGCGCAGAGGATGCAGAAGGGGGGAGTGCCTTGGGGGACCGAGTTTAGGAGGGACTTGAAATGACAATGTTGAACTACAGCTGACTAAGGTAACAAGCTATCCAGCAATCACAGACAATTGTCCAACTGATTGTCACAAGTAAATATCAACACCAGACATAGCATAACTCCCACCTTCTTCAATGTTATGCCTATGAATCCCAGTGAGATAGCTTGGTGGGTTAATGTGCCTGATAGGATATGATAGGTTATTTATAACGCGCTTAACATCCAGAGGTTTCTAAGCACAGACCCAGGGATCGTACCTGTGTTGCTCCATGTCATCTTGCTTCCAAGGCGAGAATGTTGCCCCTGAGTTATCCTCCCCAGACTGCTTGAGAGATATGCCGGTACCCTCCAGGTAACTGTTTCAAATCCTAGTCTGATAGCTCACCAGAAAATGTGCATGCTGCAGAGATATGTTACGTTATGTTATGTTATGACTTCTTATATAGCGCACAGCAGCCAAAAGGCATCATGGAGCTGGAGAGGAAGAGAACAAAACATGGAAAAAACAGCCATCAACCATCAGCCACTAAGGTTCAAAAAGGTTTGTTTTAAGAGCCTTCCGAAAGGCCAAATGGTTGGACATTCTTTTCAAAATCACGGGCAGCTTGTTCCATAACTGCGCCGCAGCAATAGAGAAGGCACGCCCCCCAATCCGGGAACGGCGAAAAGGTGGCACACAGAGTAGGCCCGCCGACTCATATCTCAAGGAGCGCTTCGGAAGATAACGTGAACATTTGACACGAAGATACTCCACCCCTGATCGTGCAGGCTGTGATGCACAATACAGAGTGCCTTGAATTCGATACGTTGGGCAACCGGCAGCCCAACGTATCGAATTCAGATATGAATGACGTCCATTTCGCCGAGTATAATTCTAGGAAAGAAAGGTCTGTTAGTGATAGGCTCCAATCCATGGAAGGTTAATGCACATGCGGCGGGGATCTTTGGGTGACCTGCCAGTGATATGTCCCCAACCCTGTAAAGTGGCTCAGTGCGTTAAGGAGCCTGCAGCAGAGATGGGTAAGTGGCCTGCAACACAGAGTCCAGTTATAAAGAAAAAAACATTTCCCAGCGAGATATCTACTGAGAGACCTAGGCAAACATGGCATCCTGAGACATGCCAGGTTACGTATGTACACTGTGGCACCAACAACGCCCACTGAACATATGTACAATAGCCCAGGGGTTACTGAAGGCAGGAGATACGTGCAAAAATTCAAATTAAGGTTTCGATTATTTTGCTATGGAAAGCCACACGTTTTAAAGTGATGCAACTTTTGTATAACTTTCCAACATATCTGCAGTACTTGTTTTTCCCAGATAAATAGTTGCCAAATCCTAAGTAGCTAATTTCGGATGTATGTTTCTACATTTTTTCTAAGGAAAATAGGCCTTTTTTGAATGCTTCTATAGCTTTTCTTTATAATGGTAGAACATTAAACTAAAGATTAAATATACTTTTAGAACATTTACAAAACGTACAGACATAAAAAGTGATGGCAGTTTAATAAAAATAATGGTAAAATAAAAATGTCGGAATCACTTTTAAAACACTTTCCAAAGCAATAAGCCTTGGGTGGGTTGCTTGCGGTGCACCACAAATAAAACACCAAGGGCCCAATTCATGGAATGATTTGCGTGGAAAATAGGGTACTTGCGCGTCAAACTGCGCGTAAATCTGCATTTGTCGATTCATGGAATCGAATGTGCTGTACTTTTCCTGGACTTGCGCAGAGTTCGTGCAGGTTCGGCACGTCTCTGCGAGCCGCCGAGGGCCTTATGCGAGACTCCACGCAGAGCGTGGCCTACGCAGAGGGCTGGGAAGGGTGTGGAACACCAGAAATGGGGAAGAACTTGCAAAAAAGTGTGCGCTCCGAGGGACGGCCTGCAGGCAGTTCATTGCACTCCCACAATTGCACGGCACAAGACGTATTGATGGATATGATCGCGCAACCTCTCGGCTGGGAAATGGTCATGCAAGTCCTTCATACTATCCGCCACCCGAATGAAGGAGTAAGTACACTTGCATGTAGGAATCGCAGCGCAGAGATGGGTTTGCATGTCGGATGTAGGGGTGTGTGTACTCAACCGGGGTTCTGATCTAAATTACTAAATTAGGGGTGCGCATGTACAGTTTAGCAGGGTGTAGGAATGGTTTACAGGGGTTTGCATGCAGATTTCCAGAGTAATTACAGAGTTATGATTTTTTATACACATGTTGTCGGGGTGCCAGACACAGCTACGGGCAGGGGCGTTGCTAGGGGGGGCTAAGGGGGCTGTAGCCCCTGATCTTTTGGTTGTAGCCCCGGATAGAATCTCAGGAGCTACAGCCAAAAGACTAGCTAGCCCCCAGTCCCAACAGTTCCGACATCAGCTTAGCCCCGGGTCTTTTCCAGACCTAGCAACACCCCTGGCTACGGGGGACCCTGCGCATGGACCCCGAGATGCAGGCCTACTTGCTGGGGGCACCCCAGGCACTGTTTGAAGGGTGCTTGTATTCGCACCTGGGAGAGCATGCAAAGGTAGCTGTTCGGGCTGTTTATGCTTTGCGTGTGAGCATGTTGCGGGCGTTCCGGCCGCGACTTGCGATTATGGTTACTGATTTGTCTGATTTACAAAGCATTTTCCAATGGGATTGCAGCATTATAAAAAGTGTTTGTGAAATAGGCCCCAAACATTTTAAACCAAAATAAATGAACATGTGAAGTGGGAGTAAGCCCCCTTGCAATCAAGGCAGCCCCCACTGTGGCATTTGATTCAGCCCGCAAGTGGCACTCCCATCCATTTGTTGCTTTGGAAAGTTACAAACTATAACCTCCATTGTGTTACCCGCAGTTATTTTTGGATTATTCTGCTGTAGGTACAGTATGGTTTTGGATCATTTTTATGCTTGAATTTGAACTGTCTCTAGTGTAGCGTGCGTTCTTGCTACACTTTTTCCTTTCGCTCTGTTGTTATATTTCAAAGTCAAGTCACTTTTTTGTCCAATACTTTGAAACTGACATTGTTTTCTGGCACTTTGAATTTTTCCAAGCTAGGCACTAGTTTACTGAATCTTTCTGACTGCGCGTGCTAGGAACAGCTGACGTGATTAGTCACAGAATGTCATTTCGAGCGACGTCAGGAGCGCCGCTAATAATTCCCATATCATATATTTACGTGGTGTTAGACATTGCGGCAATGCCTGCCACTTAATTACTCCGGCACTTCATTAATTAGCTAAGCGCGATGAGACTAAGAATTGATTGCGATGGTAGATAGACCCCCGCCTCCACACATCACTCTTCCCTGGGAGCATAGTGCACTGCGTGAATTAAGGATCGTCGTGCGAGGACTTTGACGTCTCTAATATTGACATGTTTACAGCTGATAATAACTGATATCAGCGCTTTGTGACATCAGAGCAGGAGTGATATTATGAATCGCTCTTGCTCATTTCTCTGACCTGAGAATACTCTGGATAATTACATATGAACTTGGTGAGTTATGTAAGGAAAGCAAGAACTAACACTGTGCCCCTTATTACAAGTTTGCCGGTATCCCGCCGGTGTTAGTGCCAAACTGCACTTAACCGCCTAATAATAATAATTAAACAAGCCTACGAACCCTGGGTTATCTGAGCGCCGCTTATTATCACCCACTGTGTGTGGTGCTCATTTATTGACCTCGGAAGGATGAAAGGCTGAGTTTAGCCCTGCCGGGATTCGAACCTGCACAGATGTCAAAACAAGCACTCTACTCGCTGTGCTATCGGACCAGCTCAGCAGGCAACAGAGTGCTGGTAAATTGCCATTCCCATGGAGTCCTATAGGACTCCATGGGATGGGATTTACTGTATCGCCGGCACAGTTATTAACGGTGCCAGTGATTAAGGCATTTGTTTGACGGTAGGGGCCTGAAATCCCGGCAGGTCAGGCCTGCAGAGAGATCTGTCGCTCCCACCGACAAATGCTGTTGCTCTTGGGACAGCTTGACATGGTGTCAAGTCGCTTTTTGGTTTTTAAAGTCTGCACAGGTATGTTTCTTCCTGGAAAGCTAGAACGTTCCCCGGAGTTAACAGGAGTGTTCCTCCTGCATCCATGCATTCTATTTGTGTCAGTACTTGCCTCCCAGGTATTCTTCTTCGTCTCAGTGCTGGAGTGTGTCAATGGTCTAATGTTACAGTAGCAAATGGAAGTGCTAGCAAGTGGAGGTTGCTTAAAAGTTGGTAAATGGCTTGGGTAGGTTAGATGGGGCATGTTGTGCCTAATTCTACCCAGGTTTTCGTCCTTCTCCTCATGAGGGAATCCCTCTACATGAGATCCTTCCACATTATACCACCCCCGGGGGACTTTCGGGTAGCATCCTCACCTCCCTGGCCTCATGGAAAGTGGCTCCCCCTCTGGGAGAAGTGACGACATCTAATGAATCGTTACAGCTTCCTGAAACAAATATACGGTAAGAGATGTGAATCTGAGATGCTCGCGGCATCTTCTGATTTGCTTCAGTTGTAGGCTTCATCAACCAGATATAAGGTAACAGTTGTGTATCTGAGATGATCACAAACACCCCCTGATTTGCTGCAGTTTTAGGCTTTGTGAATCAGATATAAGGTAACAGTTGCGTATCTGAGATGATCACAAACATCTCCTGATTTGCTCCAGTTGTAGGCCTCATCAACCAGATATAAGGTAACAGTTGTGTATCTGAGATGATCACAAACACCTCCTGATTTGCCGCAGTTTTAGGCTTTGTGAATCAGTTATAAGGTAACAGTTGTGTATCTGAGATGATCACAAACATCTCCTGATTTGCTCCAGTGCTAGGGTTTGTTAATCAGACATAAGGTACGTTGTGTTAATCTTAGATGCTCACGGTATCTTCTGATTTGCTCCAGTTTTTGGCTTTGTCAACCAAATATAATGTAACAGTTGTGAATCTGAGATGTTGATGAACATTTGATTTGCTCCAGCTTTAGGCTTTGTGAATCAGATACACAGTAAGAGGTGTGAATCTGAGATGCTCACAAACACCTTCTGATTTGCTCCAGTTACAGGCTTTGTGTTAATTATATGTAAGGTAAGAGGTGTGAATCTGAGATGCTCACGGCATATTCTGATTTGCTCCAGTTTTAGGTTTTGTCAGCCAGATATAAGGTAACAGTCGTGTATATGAGATGCTAACGATTTGCACCAATAAACCTTTTTCTGACTCGGGCATATTGTGGGAATGGAGGAGAACATTCAATCAATTGACTCTTTTGGTTGTTCTGCACTGCGGTTCTGCTTAGTAACTATGCAAAGCCAGTATAAAAATGGTCACTATTGAACTTAATCCACAAAATAAAGTTGTGCCTTTATTTTGAGGATAAACTGTGGCTTTTTGTTGCTGGCTTTGTGCACCAACAAAGAGGCGGCGGACATGCACTTAGAGGGGGTTGCTCGGTGGCCCAGATGACGCACCGACTTGGGGGCCATTGGATACTGATAGTTACCCTGTGTTTCTTGCACTGTGTTATGCTTTTTGAAGTGGTGGGGCAGGCCTCAGGTAGGCCGTAGCTCTTGTGGATATGGCTTGTTATGCTATTGTGACTTGTACCGCGCACCAGTGCCATTTTCATGGTCTCCAGGCGGAGTTGAACCCCTTGAGGTGCCGGGCCCCTCAGTGGTCCCTGGGGGTGCTCCATGTTCAGCGGCATACTGTTTAGGGCAGGAATCTGCAACCTTTGGTTCTTCAGATGTTTTGGACTACACTTCCCATCAGCTCTAATGACTAATGAGCATAGTCAACGGTGAAGGGTCATGGGAGGTGTAGTCATAAAAGAGTTGCACTGTTGTGGTCAGTTTGGCTTGTGCTTGATCCTGCAGCAATCCATGATCGCTGTGCAGATGCAGAGAGGAAACCCGCCACTTTGGTGATGGTTATTCCTCATTGCTAGAGCTGGACTTCAGACTTGATACAATACATCACTCTTGTGTGGCCCACAACCCAGTCCCAGTGGAACGGACTGAGTGTGCTACACTGTGTGCACTGCTGCAAGTTGACACCCAATATATATTGTGTAGACAGGTCAGCTTCTTCCAATGCTGGTAAAGGCAAGTTAGCCTCTTACTGGGGGTGAGGGGCAGAGCAGTCACACAATGTTAGACAAGCAGGGGGTAGGCTACTCAGATTCCAATAGTAAGTGAGGGCTGGCCTCAAAATTAATGTCTCATACCTCCTACATATGAACAATACTGTACCTGAGTATGAGGGTAAGTGACTCCATCTGAGATTATAGGATATTATATGATATGATTGATATGGCATTTATAACGTGCCTATACAAAAGTGTTTCAAGGCGTGACGAGGCATGGAAGGTGGAACAGAGGGAGGACAGAGACAATGATCTTACTCGGCCAAGTGACATGGAGATCATGCAAGTGCAGGGGAGGAGGGAGGGGAAAAGTGCCAGGGGAAAGGGGAGGGGGAAGTGCTGTAGCTCGTGGGAATAGCTCAGGGGCAACGCGCTCGTCTTGGAAGCAAGGCAACACGGAGCAACACAGGTTCGATCCCCGGGTCTGCGCTTAGAAACCTCTGGGTATTAAGCTTGTTATAAATAACCCATTACATTACATGGGATCAAAACAATAACAAGAAGTGGGGCCAGCAGGTGGCAGGTGCAAGGGTAAGTGCAGACAGCCGGTGTCCAAAAGTGCAGGTAGGTGGACTGTAGGGTTACAGATACAGACCCAAGTGCAAGGGTTGCCAGGGGGAAGAGCCAGTGTGCAACTGGATGTGCAGGGACCTGGGCCCTAAATCACAGGTTAGCCGGGTGACCAGTACAGTAAACCTCAATATCCCCCTCTATAAATGAGGGAAGTTTAACCCGTGAAGAACACACCTACTGAGACACTACAGTCAACATCCAAACATGCTACATACTAGACAAACCCTAGCACAAGGCTACAGGTCTTCTCAAATCAATGTATTTATGAGAACATGGGACCAGTGTATTATCAGCAGACAGCAACACAATCTATCAAGACAAATTGTGACTGCCTCCAAGGGTTATCTTCACACTTCCCCTGCCCTCGTATGACAATTGTTCTCTCCTGACACTGCTCTCAGCAAATAATCAGCAACATCACAATGGCAAAGAAATGGTTAATGGCTCTAGTGTTTAAGCCAGTATCTTCCTTAGTCAACACCTACAGCTTCCGATCAAAGGAGCGGCCGATGAAGGTTACAAAGAAGAATATTTTGTCGCATTTGTCCCATTTTTTGTATCACATTCTTTTTAACCACGCCAGCTCGGAGGAGCTGTTGAAAGACTCTCGCCATCTGGCGTGGTGGGGGGCTAATGGCGCCCAGGGCGGTCGCCCCAGTGGCCCTGCCCTACGGCCGGCCCTGATTCCATGCCATGGGGCATGGCACTGTAGTCACTACTTCAGCAAAGGAATGTAGCAATGGTGGATTTTGGAACCAGTTTAATTTTTCCTAGACTTACCTGGGCTGAATGTGTCTAAAGGCCAGCACTTCATGAGAGATATGCCCTAGACGTTGACTGAAACCAGCCTCTGGCTGGGCAATAACTGCTGGGAAATAACACTTGAGACGCAGAGACTGACTAATAACGGGGGAATTAACTCCTTCCAAACCAGCCAATGGCCTTCATTTCACAAAGAGTTTTAATGAAAGACTAGTTTGGTAAATGTGATTGCAGCAATAGCACAAAAGCACTGGGTGGATAGAGAGACAGAGAAGGAGAGGGATGGAGGGAGAGATGAGAGGGGAGTAGACAGAGAGGGAGAGAGAGAGAGACAGAGAAAGAGAGAGAGAGGGGGGTAGAGAGAGAGAAGAGAGAGAAGGAGAAAGCGAGAGAGAAAGAGAGAGAGAGAGAGAAAGAGAGGGAGAGAGAGCGAGGAGAGAGAGGGGAAGAGAGAGGGGAGAGAGAGAGAGAGAGAGAGGAGTAATTAAACATTGAAATGCTTCAAAACAACTTGTATTTATTAGTTCATATGTTTAATTAATGTTTTATGCTGGTGTGTATTTCATGTCAGTCTCTTTATTATGCTCCATCAAGTGTGATAGATGGAGTGCTGGCAGCCTGTGCAGCACTCTGTGACAGCTTGGAGGTAGGCCCTGCGCTCTGCTGGTCCATGCACTTTATTGCAGCCATTCATTGGGAAGATGATTTATTTCCGCCTACTCTTCTATCCTAACACGAGACACCATGTTAGCCCCATTAGCATCATTCTCTTATAATGACAAAACAATGCCTTGAGTAGCGAACACTGGCCGGCCACCTTGCACACGTGGAAGGCATGTGAGCGATCATGGTTGCACTTACCAAAAAGTGCAAAGGATGTTTGTGCTTGTGCTGATCAATCAATGCACATGTCATGTTTGCACTGGCCAGTTGGTGCGCCGGTGTGAACATGTGCAAACACTGGTGCAAATGCTTGTCATCTGAGCCCATTTGCCAGGCACGTTCAAAGGGTCTCATTACAGGATGGGGATATTTCCAAACGTATTTACCTTTGCATTACTCATGTTGGTGGCGAACAGTACTGGAAATGGAAAACATTTACAGGGGGAATCCTCTTATCCTTGGAGGGTCGGGGAGGAGGGGGCGGGGCAGACAGGCTTTACTCAAGGCTAGGTCATGCAATACAGTATCTATTCATAGTAGCCAATCCTGCCGATTTGCATTAAAGCAAAGAGCATTATGGGAACATAAGAATGTCCACAATTTTAGATTTGAAACCTGTCTTATAGAGATTCAGTAAGAAACACTTTTCGGCGAATAATGTAAGTTGGCCTCTGCAGAATTAATTAGTCACTCAATTCACCCTAAGAAAAAAGTGTCTGTACATTGTAGGAGATATATAACGGTTAGGATAGCAGCAAGCTGGTGCGCATCATCCTTTAGGATAGGGAAGCGCCTGCGTGGGTCCGCCCATGCCTCCGATAATTGAAAGAAAGAAAAGAAAGAAAGGATAGCAGCAACGGTCTGACTAAACGGAGCGTCCCCAGGCCGGGGAGCGGAAGTGCGGCTGGATCCTGCGAGTTGAACTCGCATGCGCTTACAGACACGCAGAGGAGGTGGACCCAGGCAGGGCAGAGCGGTGACTGGGTGGAGGGAGTTGGGCTCGAGGAGGTGGAGCGGACTCCCGAGGCGGATGCAAGGAGTGAGTGTGCTTGGAGGAGGTGGGAAGAATGGGTAAGGGGAAAGGGAAGGTTGGAAAGAAGGGATGGGTGGAGGAGGAGGCAAAGAGGGGGAGAACGCCGACTGTGAAGTCTACACCTGTGGAGGGGGGGTAAGAGGAAAGTGAAGAGTGGCATCGTAGCAGGTCTCCACAGAGAGATGATGGAGGGGGGCTGGACCGGGGCTACCCTTGAACGGTGACTCAGGAAAAGCGTGTTTTGAAAGGACTGGAAGCCTCAGAGAGTCGTGTGTCTGGGAGGAGAAGATGCAGAGTGACAGTGTGTGGAAAGTGGTGTTGAAGCCTGATAATCGCGAGAAGACGTTTCTGGGGTTGAATCCATTCGAAATTGCTAGATGGGTGAAGGCGGCTGTAGGGGATGTTACTAGGGTGCTAGTGGTGGCTGGGGGCCGGTTGTTGGTGGAGGGGACGGATGCTGGTAGCAAGGCTAAGATTCTGGAGGTGCGTTGTCTGGGTAGACATGCGGTGCGAGTGTTTGATCAAAGTGGTGTGTCGTGTAAGGGGGTGCTGTATGGAGTGCCAGTGTCTGTGAATATGTCTGAGGTGGAAGAGAAATTGGCGGATGTGGGGTGGTGAAGCGTGGAGGTTGGGGAGGAGAGATGCTCATGGGGATGTGGTGTCTACGACTGTGGCAGTGAGGTTTGCGAGGATAGAGTGTCCGGAAGTGGTGGAGTTGGGATATCATAGGTTCCGTGTGAAAGTTTATGTAGCGTTGCCGTTGAGGTGTTATAAGTGTGCCCAGTTTGGAAATGTGGCGAGAGTATGCAGGAATGAGAGACACTGTGGGAGGTGTGGTGGAGATCATAGGGGGTGTGGTGGAGATCACGATATTAAGGAATGCAAGGTGGAGACCCCGGAGCAGTGTGTGAATTGTGGGGGGGACATTCTACCGCATTTAGGGGGTGTGAGAGTCATAGGGTGGCGAGAGAGGTGGTGCAGGTAAGGGCGGCGGAAGGTTTGTCTTATGCAGAGGCTGTAGCAAAGGTGAAACCGGTACGGGTAGTGAGTGAGATGAGTGGGAAAGAGCCAGTGGCTTTGGGAAGGAAGAAAGTGGTGGGTGAGGTGAAAGGCGTAGAAATGGTGGTTGTCCCGAAAACTGAGTTTATGTGCTTTGTGTGTCGGATCTTACGAAAGGAGTGGTGGAAGCGGGGAGGAGGTTTTTGAGTGTTGTGGATGTGGTGGAACAGGATGTGTTTAGGATGGTTTCTAAAGTGCGGAAGCAGAGTGGGGTGTCGGCATGAGGATTTTGCAGTGGAACGCAAGGAGTTTGTTGAGGAATGGGCAGGAGTTGAAAGCGGTGTTGTGTGGGGAATTGAATGTTGATGTGGTTTGTATTCAGGAGACGTGGTTAAGGGGTGATCTGAGGTTTGTGATTCTGGGTTTTGAGTTGTTTCGTGAAGGATAGGTTGGAGAGGAGGGGGGGTGTGGCTCTAGCAGTTCGGAAGGGGTTGGTTGCAAGGGAGATTGTGGTGGATGGAGCAGTGGAGGCGATTGGGGCGGGGATTCGGGTAGGGGGTTCGGAAGTGTTGGTGTTGAATTATTATAATCCGTGTGAGGTGGTGGAGGTGGATGTGCTGTCTGGAGTGTTAAGGGGACATGTGGGACCTCGTGTTTTGTGTGGCGATTTTAACAGTGCCAACACGTTGTGGGGTAGTGATCGGACAGATGCGAATGGGGAACTGTTGGAGGACATGGCTGATGAATTGTGTCTGGTATTGCTGAACGATGGTTCGGGTACGCGGTTGGATGTGAGGACTGGGAAGTTGTCGTGTTTGGATTTGACCTGGGTGTCTGCTGCGATTGCAGGTGAATGTGATTGGGAGGTGCGTGAAGATGGGGACATGGGGAGTGATCATTCTGGTATTTTGGTGACTGTGAGTGGTGAGGTAGGGATCAGGCCACGGATGTCTGGGAGTCAGTTGAATTTTAGGAAGGCTGATTGGGAGGTGTATAAGGGAGTGTGTCGGGAATTGATTGTTCCTCAGGGAAGGGATGGGGGGTGGATGAATGGAATGAGCATCTGGTGGCGGCAATGAGAGCAGCGTCTGTGGCAGCAATTCCGGAGATTGAGAAGGGGAAGGGAGGGAAGGTCGAGGTTCCTTGGTGGTCTGTGGAATGTTCGAGAGCTGTGGCGGCGCGTAAGAAGGCTAGGGCCAGGGCGGTGAGATCGGGAATGTTGGTGGATCTGGTGACATATAAGAAGGCTAAGGCGGTGGTGCAGAGGGTGATTAGGGAAAGAAAGCGTGGATATTGGAGGGGCTATTGTGGGACCCTGGGGAGTGATTCCGGTGTGGGTGAGGTCTGGAAACAGTTCAAGAGGATTGATGAGGCCGCAGGGTGGTGTGTCTGTGTTGTTGAAAGGGGAAGAGGTGGTCAGTGAGGAAGGGGAGAAGGCGAATTTGTTGGGGGAGTATTTTGCCGAGATGCACAGTTCAGGGAATTTTCCAGAAGCAGTGAGACCAGGTATGGGTGTGGTTGAGGAGGAGATGCGGGAGTTGTTGGCGGATGTTGGGCCCTGGGAGGAGCAGTACGAGGTTCCGTTTTCTATGGTGGAGTTGGATGGGGCAATTCGGAAGGGGAAGTGGTCTAGCCCAGGGGTGGATGGGGCCATGTATGTATTTTTGGAGAAGTTGCCAGTGGAATGTAAGTTGTAGGTATTGGCTTTGTTTAATGAGATCTGGAAGAGTGGAGTTTTGCCAAAGTTGTGGAAGAGAGCGATTGTGGTGGCGATTATGAAGGGTGGCAAGGTTCCTACGGAGTGTAAGTCTTATAGGCCGATTGCGCTGACTGTTGTGATGTGTAAGGTAATGGAACGGATGGTGTTTGAGCGATTGGGGTTTTATTTGGAGTCAAATGGGCGTTTGAGTGATTTTCAGAGTGGGTTTAGGAGGAATCGGTCGGTGGCTGATCCGTTAGTAAGGTTGGTGACTGGGGTGGAGGAGGCGTTGTGTAATGGGGAGTTGGTGGGGGTGTTCTTTTTGGATTTGGAGAAAGCGTATGATATGGTATGGAAGAGCGGGTTGTTGATAAGATTGTTGGAGATGGGTGTGAAGGGGAGGATGTTTCGGTGGATTAGGGTGTTTTTGGCTGATAGGACCTTTCAGGTGAGAGTGAGGTGGGTGCTGTCTGAGGTTTGGAAGATGGAGAATGGGACGCCGCAGGGGAGTGTGATTAGTGCAATGCTGTTTAATGTGATGGTGGATGGGTTGATTCGGGCTTTAGCGGGAATCGGGTGTCAGTTGGATTTCTTCGCAGATGATGGTGTGGTATGGGTAAGAGGGCAGAGTTTGTTGTTGGTGCAGAGTCGGCTGCAAGCTGCGATAGTGCGTATGGAGGAGTGGTGTGGGAAAGGGGGCTTTTCCGTGTCTGTGGATAAAAGTGTGAGTATGGTTTTCTCGAGGAGAAGAGTGCAGCAGGAGTTGGACTTGGTTTTGAAAGGTGTGAGGGTGAAGAGCGTAGAAGAGTTTCGGTACTTGGGGGTGATTTTGGATAGGAAGTTGAACTGGAATGTGCTGGTGGATAAGTGTAAACGTAGGTTGAATTTGTTGCGGGCAGTGTCTGGGAAAGAGTGGAGTGCGCAGCAGAAGTGTTTACGAATGTTGCATAAGGGGTTGATTTTGAGTGTGATGGATTTTGGATGTCAGGTGGCAGTGGGTTTCACAGCGAGTCAGACGTTGCGGTTGGATAGGGTGCAGGCGAGGGCATTGATGGTGTGTTCGGGTGTGATGAGGTCCTCTCCAGTGAATGCGGTGCAGGTGCTTGTGGGGGAGATGCCGTTGGGGTTGAGGAGAGATGCGTTGAATATGAGGTGGTGGGTGAAGTGCAGTGCGAAGAGTGTGGCTCATCCGGTGCGTGAATGTTTAAAGTATAATTGGAGGTTTGACTATTATAGGGACTGGTGGAGGAGGAAGGGGGGCACTTTGGGGTTTCATATGTGGAAGAAGGGGTTGAAGTGGGGTGTAGGCGAGTTGTTGGCTGTGACGGGTACGGATTTGGGGAGATGGCCGATGTGGATGATGGGGTCTCCAAAGGTGTGTTTAGAGTTGGCGAGTGTGGTGTCGAAGAAGCGGGGTTTGCAGGGTGAGATCAAGGTTTTGGGTCAGGCGTATGTGGGAGGGAAGGAAGGATGTAAGCTGTTCACGGATGGTTTGAAAGATCCTGTGTCTGGGAGAGTGGGTATGGCATATTATCTGGAAAGCACTGGGGAGTATAAAGTGGGGCGACTGACGAATGATGTGTCTATTTGTACGGCTGAGTTGGTGGTGATTGCATTGGCGATTGATAGGGTGTGCGAGTTGGGGTATGAGAAGGTGGTGGTGTTCTCGGATTCATTAAGTGGGTTGCAGACGATTGTGGCAGGGGATGGTGATAGGAAGGATGTGATTTTGGACATCAGGAGGAAAATTGATCGGTGTGTGCATGGGGGAATGGATTTGGAGTTGGCGTGGGTCACCAGTCACAGTGGCATTTTGGGTAATGAGTTGGTGGATCAGGCGGCGGGTGAAGGTATGAGGAGGGGAACGGTTGATGTGAGGTTACCTTTGAGTGTGGATGAGGTGAAGGCTGTGGTGGTGAGACGGCTCATGGATGAGTGGCAGGAGAGGTGGGTGAGTGGGGTGAAGAGCAGGTGGATGTTTGGTGTCCGTGGGAAAGTGTCGGTGAAGGTGGACGCGGGAAGTCTGGAATGAAGGAGGGGTGAGGAGGTGATGCTGAATCGGTTGAGGATAGGGCATGTGGGGCTGAATGACTGTCTATATCGAGTGGGGAAGCGTGAGTCGAGGGACTGTGCAGTGTGTGGGCTGCCTGAGACTGTGGGACATATTTTGCTTAGGTGTGAGAGATATGTTGTGTAGAGAGAATTGATGAGGGTTCGGTTGTCTGCGCTGGGTGTGGCTGAGATGAGTGGGAAGGCTTTGCCGGGAGGTGACGGGGTGAGAGGCAGGAGGAGGAGCAGTGTGCTGTTGGATTTTGTGAGACAGACGGGGCGGTGGGAGGAGTTGTGAGTTTATGTGGGCTATGTGTTGATTGGTGGGTTGGTGCACATCATCCTATTGGATGGGGAAGCGCCTACGTGGGTCCGCCCACGCATTCAGTAATTAAGAAGAAGAAGAAGAAGAGGAAGATAGCAGCAACGAGCCTGCACGACTGTTTCTGTATTCACTTGTCGAACCTACTGAACATGTCAGGGTGGGTTGCTTGTGCATGTGAAAACTCAGCTTCAGAACGGATGAGTTTCACGGCGGAACTCACAGGTTCAAAAGATGAGTTTTCACATATATAATAAACTTTCCCGTCAATGAGCAGACTGCTTTCAGAAGACTCAGCAGCACTGCAAAGATGGCCTCAGAGCAAATCTGTGAGTGTTGTATTATCAAAAGATCAGGGATACTAGGTTATGTATTTATTTATTTGAAGTAGATTTATAAGGCACCCTCTGTGGTCATGTTGTGCTGCCAAGAGGGAAGGGAGGAAAGCAAGTCGTCACAGCCCTGTCTCATTCACATCCCTGCAAGTGAAAAAACAAGCATTGGCAATGCCACCAGTTTGGTCTTTTGTGTAGTCATGGGAAAGGCACGTTCCAAGCACACCCGTAATGGTATTACCTGGCCATGGTATTGGATAATGGTATCGGGTGCCAAATGGTGAGAGTACCTGGGCATCTAATAGCATCTAATAGCAGTGCCTGGCAAATGCCTAATAGTTATACACAAGCCAAAACTGTTGGCTTTGCCAGTGCTTGTTTCCAACAGGACTACAGAGACCTGGTAAGACATTTTTTATTACACCAGTAGAGAGTTTTCAACTCAAATGAAATCATTAACTTAGAAGACTGCTTTGAGAAAACACTGGCAGGGCACTTTGAGCTCAAAGTTTGATGTCAAGGCTTGTTTAAAGCGAGCTCAAAGAGTTCCCAAGATGTGTTACAGGCGGGAGGGGCAGGAACTAGGTAGGAATGGACATGGGCAGTCAATGTGTGGGCAAATAACCAAACAAAACCTGCAGGATGTGTCTCTCTCCTCATATGCCAGCCCTCCCTATCTGTACATTAATAGTTTCGGCTTATAGATTAGCTCAAACTATGAGGGGCTGAAGTGCAGGGCACATGCATAGATCCAGAGATACAGACAGGAAGAGGTGCAACGTGCACACAGGTGCCCCATGCACGAAGAGTGAGTTGACATTAGGAGGGCCTCAGGAAGGGAAGTGCTAAGAGAGGGTGGAGCACCACTAAGAGACACAGCACCACAGGTTCCCCCGGGGAGCAGTGAGTATGAGGCAAATGGACCGGAGCTGAATCCACCTCCATGTTTTTCTGCCATGCACCGGCACTCTGAACAGCATCCCCATGCTTGAATCCCACTTCAGATTGACCCCCCATTTACTGCACTTCAAGAAGGAACTGGAGACCCTGCTTTTCAAGGAACCCCTCGACGCTCATTGTCTCCTTAATACCAGCTCTTCACCCGCTCCAACCCTTTCCTACACCAGCTCCTCCTGTTGCTCTGCCTCTGTATGTTCCCTTGTAATGTGCAGCACTCCATCGATTCCTACTGTTTGTGCTTTTCTCACTTCCCCTTTTAATTATGGCACCACATGCCGGCGGGACAACACAATGGGTTGAGTACTTGCTGCTGGGATCTGTGTGTGAGCTGAATGTCGCAAGTTCGAATCCTGGCAAGGTCAACTCAGCCTTGATCCTTACAAAGTTTGATAAATGAGTAGCAACTTTGGTTGGGTGATTATTTTATGTAAATATTATATGTAAAGCGCCTTGGCAAAAGCGCTATATAAATAACAAATCATGATGGTATAGCTCTGGTACATACACACATCCACATGTGCAAATCTACCTTTATATGTTCAGCACCATGGCTGGCCATTTTACTTTGGCTTAGTATTCCTATTGGTTCAGCTCTACTTGATAGACTGACGCGATGACAGGATTGGATGACGACCTGTGGCTGTAGGAATCTTGGCAACTTAGCTTGCTGGAGCAAGTTCACAGGTTCCTTCCCTCTGATGCTTGTGTGCATTAAGTTCCTTATTTGCTTTAATTATGCGTGTTGTGCTAAGGGCGTAATAAGGGGAGCAACTAGACCAAAACTTCGAGGGACTAACGCGTCAAATGGTAGGGGAGGAGCAACCTCCAGAGGCTTTTTGTGGGTGGGGCCAATTTGCATGTATGGTGCTCCATTCCCGTTGCCCCAAATCAATGTGTTTGGGAACTAGTGTCAAATTAGGAACCATTGGTGCATTTGTGAGCGCATTGGGAAAGGAGCATTGCCCAAAAACATGGATGGGTTAATGTTATGTTATGTGATGTTATGTTATGTTTATGTTATGGTATTTGTACCATGCACCGTCACCAATGAAATTGGTCCCCAGGCGCTCTGGCGGATCTGTCAACGAGAAGGTGAGATGGGTTAGTAAGGTGAAGAGGGAGTAGGATAGTGAGAGGAGTGGTATACTGTTGGCAGTTTCAACTCGGTAGACACCGGGTGCTGAGCTTTGGTGCGAGTATTGTATTGGTGTCAGTCCGCCTGTGCTGTTGGTGCGGCTTATGTGTTGTGATGTGGTGAAGTCCATGCAGCTTGTTGTGCGAGAGATGGTTGTGTGAGTTTCTTGAGTGAGATAAGTATGCAGAGAGTTTGAGCTTATATTGTTTAGTGGGTTATATGACATTTAACATGCTAACATTCACAGTTCTGTCTAAGTGTAGCACTTGCTGACCTTCATAATCTTATCTAGATGCGACGCAGGCTAATGTTCAAAATTCTTTCTAAGTGTGGGACATGCTATCATTCTCAATTCCTTTTCAGTGTTGCGCTTGGTAATCTACATAATTCCATCTAAGTGTGACACATGCTAACATTGACAATTCCGTCTAAGTGTGTCATTGGCTAGACTTCATACTTCCATCTAAGTGTAGCGCCTGCTAACATTCACAATATTATCAAAGTGTGGCACATGTTAACGTTCACAGTTCTGTCTAGATGTGACCCAGGCCAATGTTCACAATTCCAAGTGTGGCAGATGCTAACATTCACAATCCTATCTAGAAATGGTTCAGGTCAATGTTCACAATTCTACCCAAGTTTGGGATATTCTAACATTCTCAATTCCTTTTAGGTTTTGCGCTTGGTAGTCTTCATAATTCCATCTAAGTGTGGTTATATAGCAAATATGTACACTTGCATGGTAGCTGCTAGCATGGTATTGCTGTGGTTGTGATGTGGTGCATGGTGGGCTTTGTCGGCGGGTAGTTCATGGTGCATATCCAGCTGCATTGTACCATAATCCCATGTAAGACTGACTGGCACGCTACAGTCGCATTGCCTTGGACCTGTCAGTGGGCAGACAGAAAGGAGGTCCCAGGAAACTGATCAGATACTGTAGTCCCTGAATTTGTGTCATGGCATAGTGCCACCAGACCTAGCATCCCCTAGCCAAACAACGCCTCTCGACACAACTCCAGCAGCAAAACAACATATGTTACACAATGGAACATACACACCAAACAAACACAAATGTCCACAGTATATTTCCTTAAACACCAAACTAACCCACAATACCACAGATACACTAATATAACTCTCCATACTCCCTAAACACCACTCTTACAGACAGCACAGTCACCCACATACACAATGTACATTAGCAGCCTGGGGCACAAATTAAACACTGGTCTAGACAAGCCACAAAAGATCTAAAAGGTGCTCTCTGCAGACAGACTGGTCTCGTCAGATCTGCCCACATCAACATTGCAACAAAGTATCCTTGTCCTGCCTTAGTTCCCTAGCCCATCCTTTATAACTCCTAAAGCTCCAATAAACTGTAAACAAAGGGAGGTGTGTTATGCAAGACTCAATACAATGGCATAACCGGGCCTGGCAAAGAGTTTCAATCAAACTCAATTCGGGCAGTACTCTGAACGGCCCAGGTAATTTTGGTGGCTGGCAGCAACAGGGCAGGAAATCAAATGTCAATCTGCTGTGCTATAATCTCTAGTGCAATGACTGGCTGGTGAGAATGTATTCTGCCGATCAAATTGGGTGATCTGGTTACAAAGGGAGGGTCGTAGCAACAATAACGCAGTTCTAGGTGGCAGTGGCAGCAGAGACGTTTTTATGGGAGGGCAAAAGGGGCAATTGCCCAGGGTCCCACCTTGGAGGGGGCCCCCACAAGGCTGCCCGATCTAAAGTAAGATTCCATTGTTCACCAGACTTAAATAGCACACACCAGGAAATGTCATGGCATGCTGCTGAGGCGCTAAACCTATTGCCTGTCTGTTTTGACAAGTACATTTTGCCTTGATCAATTAATCATGTAATGCTTTCTGTGTTCACTTTTGAATACATAGTTTGTGTTTTCCATATGGCACAACTTCTGTAGCATTCTTTCCTTCCTGGCGGAATTATGTTGTACATGTGCAATAGCCAGAGTTGAAATCGATATTGATAAATTGAGTGCACAATAGTTCAGAAGTTAGCTCAGTATGTTAAGCACTCATTACAGGGATAGGTGTTCATATGAGCGATTACAAGAGCAAATTCCAGCAAGGCTGGCTGAACCTTTCCTATGTCTGAAGTTTATAAACCTACATGCATATATACTTGGTTTTGCAGCATAACATGTGCTATTATCTGAAATGTTCCTACACCAGATAGGGGTTGCTATAAAAATGAACATGTAAGTCGTATGGTGAAGGTCTAGAAATTGGTTTGTTCAGATGGGGCATTCTAAAACCTAGGCAATCCCCTTCAAAGATGAGCATAAGCTATTAGTCCAAGAGGTGAATAAGTATCCAAATTCAAGACTGTGGAACCAAAGTGTTCATGCTTGTATCCTGGATTTTATACAAAAAAGGGGTGCCTGATTAAAGTCCCTGGTCCTCCAGGCGTCATATAACAATAATATAATATTGGACCAACAGAACAGGGAATAGCTATTCACAACATTTATTTATTTATCAATACCAATAAATGTTCCATTTGTTGATTTCTAAAAACCTTTATTCACATATCAACATTTCATAAACAATATATAAAATCAAACATAGTCACAAAAACAAATATTTGCATTAAGCATTCATACTGATTCACTCCTACCAATCTTTCCACTCTTTGCTTTGTTATCACAGCATATATATCTTTTTGTCTTTTGGCCTCCTACTTGGACAGCCTCCAATTTTTGTTTACACAATGATCAAAAAAGTCCTCTATCCACTCCTGTGATGGTACTGCCTGCGTGTTCCTAATCACACAGACCTATGTCTACATGTGTTTCGGTTGTCTTTTCGGGACATCCATATTCGTAGCCCCTTGGATCTTGCCACCTTCTTCCGGACTGAAAATCGGGAGTTGCCACTGTATTGCGCGGCAATAATAGAAAAATGCTCACTAATATACATTGGCATGCTGACATAGAGTACACTCTGGTAAGGAAACGATGTATAGTGTACACATCATTGGTGTTTTGTGAGCTGTTTATTGAGTCATTTTTATTATTTTGTTGAATATTTTGATTTTTAATTTTTTGATCTATAGCTATAACTCTGTGACCTCAAGGAACAGTGAATTAGTAGATCTGTAAGCAAGGCAGTATTTAGGAGATACCCATTTGGGCCTGCTTTGCATGAGCACGCGAATATGCGCAGACATGTACGGAACATGCATTACTGGGCAAGCCCGGGTCCATGAAACATAAAATTGCACCGTTTGGCACTTCCCATTCGTTTTTAGCCAGAGTGTAATACTTATGACGCCTCAAAATAAATAGAGTGTCGGAAAAGCAATGAAATTTAGCTTTGAGCCAGGCACGCCAATTTTCCAACAGCAAGCAGTCAGTGTCAACATATCCAGGAAGAGAGCTTTTTTCTCTCGTCTTTGATGGTTACAAATGAAGGAATGAGTCCCTTTTTAGTGTTCACACACAGAAGATGAGGGGTAGTCCTCTTTCTGCCTCCATGGATTCGCGAGCATAAATAAACATGCAAGATATGCACTAAACCAGCGCCGGAAGACGAATGCGACACGGCACGTAGATGGACTCTGCAAGCGGAATGAATCAGGTAAGCAGGAGAGGGCGAATGGCAGTTCGGGAGGAAATGAGGGGGCCGTGGACCAGAGGGAGTGGGTTTAAGATCTAAGAACCTTGAAGATAGGCATTTGACACTGTTCAAACTAACAAAAATGCTCATGAGGGCTAGAATTGAAAGGGAAATCAGCAGATAATAGAAACAGGGAAGGGCTGTGACAGGCTATAACAGAAATGTCTATTCTTGAGTAGTAACCTAGAAAGATGTGTTTATCACAATGATATAAGTTTGTAAAAAGGCCAGTTTTTCAGTCCGCTTCCCGTAATCTATTTTTTCAGATCCTGCTGTAGGATCATCATCAGAGCGGTACTTTGTGGCTGCAGGTTGATAAAAACAACCCCCTGTATAAGAATATGTTACAACAGGTGTAAGTATTTTAATAATCCACCAGCAATCATAGTTCTTCCACTTCATTATGTATAAATTGTGAAGAGTATCAATGAATCCCCTTTCCCTTGTAGGAGCTATTTTGTAATCAATAGCCCTGTCTAAAACGTGAAGAACCTCTCTTGAAGAGTCCATATTAAATACACTGATGTATGAATACAGCAAACTAATGTGAGTAAGTACACAAATGAAATTATGTTAAGTTTGAGTTTATTTGCATCTTTGATGTGGACAGACTAGAGTGGCCATTATGCAATGATGCAGATAGGATTCAATCCGACAATCAATTGAATGGGTGTTAAGAAGTTCATCACTCATAAATATTGATTCAATGATTACTGTTTAGAATCATTTTCTACACATTTAATGTGACGCAAATAAGAGGGAATAGTTTATGATAATGAAATAGAATATATGAAAGTTTGAGTGATGGTTAGTCAGGTCTGTTGATATTCTGTATTGTATTTTAGGTGGTGATACTCACCCTACTTGAGGCTTACGGGAACAAGGCAACTCCCGATTTTCTGTCCTGAAGAAGGTTGCAAGATCCAAGGGGCTACGAATGTGGATGTCCCGAAAAGAAAACCGAAACACGTGTAGACATAGGTCTGTGTGATTAGGAACACGCAGGCAGTACCATCACAGGAGTGGATAGAGGACTTTTTTGATCATTGTGTAAACAAAAATTGGAGGCTGTCCATGTAGGAGGCCAATAGACAAAAATATGTATATGCTGTGATAACAAAGCAAAGAGTGGAAAGATTGGTAGGAGTGAATCAGTATGAATGCTTGATGCAGATATTTGTTTTTTGTGAATATGCTTGATTTTATTTATTGTTTATGAAATTTTGATATGTGAATAAAGGTTTTTAGAAATAAACACATGGAACATTTATTGGTATTGATAAATAAATAAATGTTGTGAATAGCTATTCCCTGTTCTGTTGGTCCAATATTATATTATTGTTGCATCCTGGATTTGCCAGCAGACGATACAGTGATCCTGGTCGAATCATATAATATCTCTTGCATTACTGTGCTGTCTTCTGTATGGTTTGCCTCTTGCATGCTGGTGGCATCCTTTAGCTCATTAATTGATCTTTCTTCTTATGTAGGCCATTTGAGTGGAAGATGTGGTAGACAGGAGAGAGCGGACCAGGTGTTGTAGGCCTTGGGCAAGCATATGTTAAGGTCACCTCGTTTGACACAAAAAACGTTTTGCTTTTTGTATAAAAGTTGAAGGTTTTTTTGCACATTTATGAATGGCAATTTTACAAGTCATTGTTTTGGAAGTATTTAAAGCTTAAAGGTACAAAATATGTACCTAGATTAAATATGTTAAATCACATCGATTGGTATTCTGGTACTTATATACTTCCCTTGATGATGGAGTGAATGAAGCTAGAATCATTCCCATTTTGCTTAACGTCCATTTGTGATATTTTGGTTTTAAAAATTGTCAGGTTTGGAAATGTGATTTGTGTACTTTGCAAGTCTGTTTTCTAAAATGTGGCTGTTTTAGTACACGTTAAGAGCTGGAAAATCCCAGCTTCAACCCCTTAAGCAATGTGTGATCCTGGGCATCTCATTTAATCATTTATTGCCTAACCTCTCAGAATTGCCAGTCCCTAAACCTTTCAAAATGGTCAGCCCTTCAGAGTGATTTCCTTCTCAGGGTATGATCTTCATAAACGCCCCACTCATGGTTTCACTGGCTATAGGGTTGCTTCCACTATAATAGTGAGCATTGATACACTGCACACCACAGGCACGTGTTCCCTTGATCTCTAATGGCAACACTATTCGAAAACCATGTCCCACGTCTAATCTCAGTCTGTCTGGATGGAGACATCTTCCTGGTAGCTTCTAATCTGCATTCACTACCCATGCTATGCTATGTGTAGCTTTCTCCTTCCTTACAATTGGTCTACTCTATCCATGATTGAACACTTTTGCATTCCCTGAGGCAGCTTATGTGAGTTATCTGCCTATTCTGGGTTACATGTACCTTTTACATACAGTCCCACATTAATACTACAGGCTGCATACCTTCTCGGATGCTATTGATAAAAAGTATCCTCTTTCTATACTAGAAGAGAAGTAGCCTCTTCGTAGATTGCTAATATTGGCCTTCAAATGCTACTTGTTTATCATTCTGATTAGAACAAGAATGAAGAGGGTAAGGGGGCTTAAAGGGAGTAAACATGCTTATTGTGAATGCTGCGAGGCAGCATATCAACCTATAAATTATGAGCACGGTGGGGGGAGGGTGCCACCAGATATTCTTGATCACTTAATTCCTTTGGTTTGGTGGATGGGGCCCCCAAAGATGTCCATGCCCAGGGCCCCAAAAATGTTTAAGATGGCCCTGCGTGGCAGGGACCAGTAATGGATGTGCACAAGGAAAAAAAGATTTTATGGTCTCTAAAATCATGAAATCTGCCCCATTGTAAAGCAATTTTTTTTTTAAATAGCATAAACTTCATCTCTTCTAAGGATTCTATGTAAGACATAGTGAAGTTGTACACTTTGTTTAATCAGTGAAGCAGGCATTTTAACCCATCTGTCAAATTAGGCACTTCACCTCATACCTTGTGAACTCTACTATTTATTTTTTGGTTTTCAAGGACAACAGTAATACTGTTTACTTTTAACACAAATCCCATAGTAAAGCAACCTAGCAATATAAAAGATCTTCTAATCCATTTGAAACCAGAAGAATGTCATTCTACCTTTATTTTCCACATCCTGAATGGAACACCAGATGTCCTAGAATGCAACATAAGAATAGCCTAAATAAATCTATTGTACAGCGCTGTGCTTTCAGCACTTTACGAAATACAGGGGGGGGTACTTTTGTTTTAAAACGTAAATTGCATAGTAGAACCTATTACGTTTGCCTTTACATGCAAACAGTCCCTTGCATGTAATTTTAGTAATTTGCCCTATGAAGTGCAAAACAAAGGTGCAAATGCAGGCCTGTACACCTTATTTTTTTCAGTTTGTTGTGCAAATTGGGCAAATGCCGCCTGCCATTTATGTATGGCAGGCGGTGTTTGCAATGGATTCTCTTGGAGTCTGGCTGCTTTTAGCTGGTGTAAAAAGCAGTCAGATTCCATAAGACAAAAAGCATGTGCGCCAGCATGAAAATATCACGCTGACGTTAATGCGCCTGCCTTTTTGCAACAGAGAGGATGGGGCAGCAGAAAAGGCAATTTCTTCTGTGTCTCCTCTAAAAGAAATAGTTTAAAAATGTCACCTGGTATAGAGACTGTTTGTCACAAATGTTTGACATTTGCTATCCACATAAAAGCAAACCCTTTTTGTACATATCAAGGGTATTAATCATGGGTACTAACACATCTCTGTAAGGGGGGGTTACATCTTCTACTCACCACTTTAATTGCCTTGGAAGCAGACATGGATTTGCTAGATCAGTGGAGCACTAGGGGGGGTCTATCAGCTGTAAAGGCCCCATTGCAGTGCCAATTGCCTGAAGAGTCATGATTGAGAAAGGCATAGGAAGGATAGCTCAAGGGCAACGCATTGGAAGCAAGACAACGCAGCGCAACACACGTTTAAATCCCGATCTCGCGCCTAGAAACCACTCGTTGGTTTTAAGCGCATTATAAATAATCAAATAAACAATTAAAGAAATTGCTGATAACAAAAGGAACATTATTTATTTCCATTTGCTGATGAAACGCAGGCCCAAACTACGTTCATCGTCGGCATTTCGTCCTGCTGACGCCATCTCCGAAGATCAGAGGGTCCCTTCGTGAATGGGCAAGAATTCTAGGGAGGGCTAGAGCCCAATTAGCCCAGTGGTGTTGTGCCTTGGGTGTCCCATATCTGAAATTACACCTATGTGTGTGTTAGGAGCCTGTTATAGTTATCACTTGGGACGAAATCATGCGTAGAGCATTCATTGAGGGGGACTGAAACCTCTGGGGGTCCGGGAAAGCCACCAGCTACAATAGGTGATCCCTGGAGTTGATATACTAGCACGTCCCCTCGAGCACCCCCAGACCCTCTTCATGTGTTGGGCAGGCCTTTCTTCGTTTAAAAGGCCTGTAGTGTGCACCATCTGCCCCAAGATGTACCACTGCGCTGTTTCCCTGCTGTGATTTTGCCCCACTGCCATTCTGCCCCATGACACCTCACAGGGGATTTTCACCTGCAGTGTTTAGCTCCACTCGTCCTTTGGTTTGGTACCCATTATTATTCTTATGGTATTTATTGAGCGCGGGTCTAGCTTCGAGAAGCAGCTGAGCGCTTTACAGAGGTATACACCAATACAGATACACAACAGGGCGCTTGACAGAGGGATATTAAGCAGTGGGGTTCTTGATGTCACACACCACCCTGGAGTCAGAAGATAAGATTCATTGCTATGTTTATTCAAAGTATGTCACTTGGTACAGAGACACTGGCACATCCCGTACAGCCAGCTTCCAGTTCTAGCTGACACACCTGGAACTCTCGGAGCCACTCACACATCAACACTCCACCATGACATAGGTACATTCCACACACCTTGCTGTCCATGACATCACGACCCATAACTCACATTACAACAGTATACAACAGTACGGATGCATAACGGGGCGCTTTACAGAGGTATACAACAGTACAGATGCATAACGGAGCGCTTTACAGAGGCATACAAGAGAACAGATATACAGCAGGGGGTAGGATACAAGGGGGCACAGAAGAGGAGTACAGCTGTACCGGGTGGTAGGGAGAAGGGGGGCGGTGGCGTCTAGCGAGTCAGGTGGCGGGAGGGGAGATGTGATGGCCTAGCTGTTGATGCACCCACTGCTGCTTGCTCCCGTTTGCATTCCCCTTTCTTTCTCAAACGTGATTTAGGACCGGGCACAGCACGATGGGTGCCCTGGGACCCCAGGATGTCTGCACGGCTGCAGCGCATGGACACCCCAAATACTCATCTACGTCTCTACTGACATATCCCTGCGCTAACATGCTCAAATTATATGTAGCACACACTGCACATACTTACCACGCCACCCACATATGGCATTTGACACCCCTCCCATCAGACATCAAACATCATAAGGCTACACCTTTCCAGCCGCTTATATATCCCATTCCTGACCAATGCGTCCCTATACCGCGGGCACACAAGGCTCCTCTCTGGGCACTGCAGTCACCAAATGGTCCTCTTTGGGCACTGTAGGCACACAAGGCTCCTCTCTGTGCACGCAGGGTCTAGATAACACCCGCATAGGAACAGAAACCCATTTTTGCTAGGGATGGTACATTTTTTCAGCCATGAACGGAAATGTAAGCAGTGGATAGCTCACAAGTTAAGTACTCACCTCTGACACAGGGCCAGGCTGTAGGTTACAGGTTGGAATTTCGTGCCAGGCCCTGACTTATCCTTTTATCCTTCCAAGATTGATCAATCGGATCTCATTAAATGGGCTAACGGCAACGCCTGCTATCACAGCGCTTAAAAACATGAGGAATACATCATGAAGCACTATACAAAAATAATCATTATTCCTAGTACAATGGAGTGCAGAGCACTATTCTTCCTGTTGCACTTCACCAGACACCTTCTGTGGTGTGGCGGAGTGACATTGCACTCCACCACGTGCCCTATGAATAAAAGGGGCGTTCCCGGACGCGGCAGTGCGACCGGGGAGCCCGAGCCTGACGCATGTCTCTGTGTGAGTGCTTGTAACATAGGGGGCCCGGGGTTCACGGAACAATGCAGTGGGGGTCAGGGATTCCCCCAAAACACCTTCTAAGCAAGTGTCCTAGTAAGTGTAAGTCTCCTGGACTATCCTGAATTTCACACTCCCATGCCCCCATCTCCTTTTAGCCAGGAACCCCTTTGCGGTTGTGCAATACTGTATCCTTTTATTAGGCTCCTCAGAGACCACTTTCATTCCATTAAGTCAATCTGCTTAATTTGAGCTCTAATTAACAAATTGGCTTAGCTTGCCTTCACAGAACTCACACTGCTGCTCTAAAGCGTGGCGCCTAAGGAGGCCGCCGGCTGCGGGGTGAGGGTTTGCGGTGGGGGCAGAAAGCACTGCCCTGCACTCAGTGCTGGCCATTTGTCTCGAAAAATCCATCCATCAGGACTCTGAACTGGAATGGTGGCTTTTGGAATCTAAATGTATGCAAGAGAGAACTTTGCAAAGAGATTGTGGGCCTAATTCATGGAATTCTTTTGCGCGGTGCAAAGTCACTTTGCACTCTCAACAAACACCCTGGTTCACAGAGTGGTGCAAAGTGTATTTTTGTGGAGCAATGTCACTTTGCACTGCAAAAGTACTTGTTGCACCGCGCTAAATGGGTGGTGCGAAGAGTAGTAGTGCAGTGCAAAAGATCCAGCTAATGTGCACCGCGCAAAATCTTCCATGAATTAGGTGTGTTTTTATCAATTTGCAAACACCCTTTGCAGTACAGCCAGGATGAGCGAAAGGCTCTGATTGGCTGCTATCCCATTAATCCTGTTCCATTGGCGGGGTGGTGCTGTGCAGTAATTCCCAGAAGCCTTGGGTACACTGTACCCATCTGAAGATTTCCTTTTTGGGATGTGCTTATAGAACACCACTATCATCCTCATTATCTTAAATGCCAAGGACACAGGCACCATTTTGCACATTTTACACACTTGAAATATTTTACTATGTGAAAGCCAACGGCTGACAAAAGGGTGCACAGAAGCGCAGGAAACCAAAACTTATGAGTCACAAATTCACTTAGATTGTTGTTTCAATAGGAGAAACCTGAATGTATGGATCTTTAAACACAGTGGGACTCAAATTCAGTGGTCGAAGTGAGCGGGAACGGTCGTGAGCGGTGTTCCAACACTTTTATTTTTTTTACTGTTAACAGCTCCACTTCTTTTTGCAACTAGTTTCACCATTCCGGACCTGTTCTTTGTGAAGTGAAAGCACACTTCTCCATTTTACCACGGATATCAGTTACAGCTACACGGAAATCTGTTTCAACTCAATTGGCTGTCAACCAGCATGACTGCAACCCTTGAAACACGTGTTGCACGAGGCTCCCTTCCACCTATTATATCCCACGCTGGGGTCAAAGTTCCACTACTAATTTTGACACACTTCTAACACTGGCCTCAATATGAGTGTGGTGGTGCAAGAAAAAAGTGGTGTCAATGGAATTAGTGCAATTTCTATCATAACACCACATTTCGAGGGAAAAGCTAAGTATGAGGAAATAACTCCTCCACTTCGCAGGGGATTTACCCACTGGCGTAATTACCACCTGAAGTAAATTCTACAAACCCCAATGGCTTCCCATAGGACCCCTCTGCTCATAATTTGTGGGATGGCAAGGCCTGCCAAATCTAGTAACGTAAAGGTAAATGAGTCTGGAAATACCGCCACACTCGCCATGAGGCCCTGAGTGCCCGGTCACATGCCACACTCGCCATGAGGCCCTGAGTGCCCGGTCACATGCCACACTCGCCATGAGACCCTGAGTGCCCGGTCACATGCCACACTCGCGATGAGGCCCTGAGTGCCCGGTCACATGCCACACTCGCGATGAGGCCCTGAGTGCCCGGTCACATGCCACACTCGCGATGAGGCCCTGAGTGCCCGGTCACATGCCACACTCGCGATGAGACCCTGAGTGCCCGGTCACATGCCACACTCGCCATGAGACCCTGAGTGCCCGGTCACATGCCACACTCGCGATGAGACCCTGAGTGCCCGGTCACATGCCACACTCGCGATGAGGCCCTGAGTGCCCGGTCACATGCCACACTCGCGATGAGACCCTGAGTGCCCGGTCACATGCCACACTCGCGATGAGGCCCTGAGTGCCCGGTCACATGCCACACTCGCCATGAGACCCTGAGTGCCCGGTCACATGCCACACTCGCCATGAGGCCCTGAGTGCCCGGTCACATGCCACACTCGCCATGAGGCCCTGAGTGCCCGGTCACATGCCACACTCGCCATGAGGCCCTGAGTGCCCGGTCACATGCCACACTCGCCATGAGGCCCTGAGTGCCCGGTCACATGCCACACTCGCCATGAGGCCCTGAGTGCCCGGTCACATGCCACACTCGCCATGAGACCCTGAGTGCCCGGTCACATGCCACACTCGCCATGAGGCCCTGAGTGCCCGGTCACATGCCACACTCGCCATGAGGCCCTGAGTGCCCGGTCACATGCCACACTCGCCATGAGACCCTGAGTGCCCGGTCACATGCCACACTCGCCATGAGGCCCTGAGTGCCCGGTCACATGCCACACTCGCCATGAGACCCTGAGTGCCCGGTCACATGCCACACTCGCCATGAGGCCCTGAGTGCCCGGTCACATGCCACACTCGCCATGAGGCCCTGAGTGCCCGGTCACATGCCACACTCGCCATGAGGCCCTGAGTGCCCGGTCACATGCCACACTCGCCATGAGGCCCTGAGTGCCCGGTCACATGCCACACTCGCCATGAGGCCCTGAGTGCCCGGTCACATGCCACACTCGCCATGAGACCCTGAGTGCCCGGTCACATGCCACACTCGCCATGAGGCCCTGAGTGCCCGGTCACATGCCACACTCGCCATGAGACCCTGAGTGCCCGGTCACATGCCACACTCGCCATGAGGCCCTGAGTGCCCGGTCACATGCCACACTCGCCATGAGGCCCTGAGTGCCCGGTCACATGCCACACTCGCCATGAGGCCCTGAGTGCCCGGTCACATGCCACACTCGCGATGAGGCCCTGAGTGCCCGGTCACATGCCACACTCGCAATGAGGCCCTGAGTGCCCGGTCACATGAAGTTCAACAGTGACTGTCAACTTAGAGGAGGTGACGGGCAATGTGTGCACCAATATCCGTACCCACTGAGCAGTGCCAACATGAGATTTGCACTGGCTGATCAGTGCAAACACAGATAGGCTCTGCAGTGCACGTGGGAGTCTGTCCATTATTCTTGCACTCACCATCATTGCAATCAGGCGAGGTTGGCATACTGTGCCCCCTTCCCGCGGTACGCTGACTTAGTCTGCGGAAGAAAGAAGGGAGCCAGGGAAGATGGTGTAGGTGCTATGGATCCCCTGGAATAGAGGCTGCACAGTGGGGAGTTGTATGGTTTTTGTGATCTGATGGGTGTGTGAAGATCCAGCTAGTGTGCACCATCGATTGATTGCAGGAAGAAGGTTTTAAGCTGCAAGCCACACCAAGCTTCTTTACACAGGTTACCATGGCAGCAGCCCCAGCTCGAAGCCCCTCATCGCTTCAGCCCCTTTAACATTGAAACATTCCATGTTCCACCAGCCTGGAACCTAGAGTTGGAATCCTCCACAGCCCTCCCCATTCCTTCATTCTGCCAGATTCTTACATTAAAACACAATCAGTAAACTTTATTCGGACACCAATATCCATAAAAGTACAAAACGCAAATATAAAACACAGTTATATAAAATCTATACATTAAAATATAAAAATTCAGAAAACCCCTTCAAATAGAACAGTAATATAAAAACACCCCTACTCTACCCACCTACTTGAGGGGAACTGTGTATTTTGGTTTGTTGGCAGAAGGGCCTCCTTATCCTGCATAATCTCCTGGCGCATTTTCAGTGCCCTCGACAAGGCCCAGGCTGTCAGGGGCACTTCTGCTTTCAGCAGGAAAAGATGTGCTGGCCCATACCGTGTAAAGTTTTTCCCTCTGAAAACAGGGACCACAACCACCTTCTTAACATGGCGTAAGTGAGGCAAAAAAACAAGAAATGTGCCAGGTCCTCCAAACCCAAGCCACATAGAGGGCAACCAGCATGAATGCTCAATCCCGTTCTCTGTGCTATTACTTGCCCCCGAATGGTAGACAGTGAAAACGGGTGCTGGTGATGTGACTTCTTTGGGATTTCTTGTGTGACCAAACCTAATAGTATTTAATTTAATTTGTTGAAAATAGCACATTTCTCTGAATTTTCTCTTTTGCCATAAATCCAAGCTGTCACTATCTTTCCCATTTCACGGCTCCTCGCCTGATCAGTAGACTTAGCATATCAAAGTTCCCTTCCAGGTTTGAAATCTGTAATGTTTGCTTTATGTATCGGAGCCATTTGATTGGGTTTGTATTTTGTATTTTTGTATTTATTTGTTTATATAGCGCTTTACACCAAAGCGCTGTACAATTGAACAACTTAATCCATGAAAACATAAACAATATAACGGTAGAAGCAAATTACAATATGAATCAGTCAACAAAACAGTGAGAAGAGCAATTCACTGAAGGAAATAGGGAGAATAGTGGAGTAGGACTGGGTGGGGGGGAGGGGTGATGATGAGAAGGAGGAGGGAAGGGGAAAGGTGAGAGTGGGAGGTAGGGGAGGGGAGGGAGATAGTCAAGGGGAAAGATAAAGGAGGGAGGGGAGGCAGGAAGGGGAAGGGGTTTAAAGGAGGAGAATGGAGAAGGAGAGATTTAAGGGATGTGCGGAATGAGGAGAAGGTAGGGATAGAGCAGATTGCAAGAGGAAGGGAGTTCCAGTGCAGAGGGGCTAGGAGTTGGAAGGAGCGGAAATGGGAGGAGGCACAGGGGGACGGAGGTACAGTGAGAAGGAAATGGTCAGCAGACCGAAGGGAACCCCTTTATGATTAGCAGTGTTTCTTATAAGGTCCAGGGAAAGAGAAGCATTAGAATTTGCCAAAACCCTGAGCCACAATGAAATTGGTTCATTTGCCACCTCGTACACGATGTAGCTTAAGCCCACTTCATTGTGGGCCGCAAAGCTCGCTGCCAACAGTGGTAGGGTCAACAACTTTTTCAGAAAGGCATTTTCTTCTTGTTGAATTTCCTCCTGGTTTCCACAGCCCCAAATCGCTGCACCATATTTTACGATTCCTCTGGTCCTGGCCATACAGCTCCTTCTAACTATCTTTAGCCGCGGCTGCCTATGCAGCCCCATGAAGCGAAAAATGCCCCTTACTGACTGCCCCTTACTGACTGCCCCTTACTGCACATTTGTTTTCAAAATGAGCCTTATGTGAAAACGCCCTTGAAAAAACAGACCCAAAGATAGTCAAACACGTCAACCCGTGGAATTGGATCCATCCCACACCACATGGTCCTAAACTTCCCTATCTTCCTAGTTGGACCACAATACATTACTGCAGATTTGTTAGTGTTCACCTGCAGGTCTAGTTCTCCCATAAAGGCTACATAGCCGTTGATCAGACGTTGCAAAGTCATTGGGGTCTATGATGTGAGCACGGGCCGTTTGCATAAACTAGGACAGGCAGTGGCATACCGCCTATTTTTGGAACGTTCGCATGGCAATCTACTAAGGTCTTGTGCAGCTTGTTGATATACGGGGAGAATATAATCAGGGCAATTACATACCTTTGCCTGACTGTGGCCTGAATTAGAAAACAAGACGTCCAGTGACCCTCTGCCGCTGACCTTACACATGCCAGGTAATTCTTGTGAGTGGATCATCATAGGACCTCAGCACCTGCCATAACTGTCAGCCCTTATAGGTGGCTAACTGTATTCCTGCATGGTGCCATTTCTTTTAAACGGACCACCAAAGCCAGGCTGTAGTGAGCTCTGAAAAGGGCTGGCTGTGTAATAAAATCCACTATCTGATTCCACGTGTTGCTGTCACCATACAATAATCTAGTGCTTCTGAATGTCACTTGGCTTCAGGGTCTCTTGACCTTATCAAAGGCAGTGCTGAGGTCCATAAATGCAAGATACACAGGCTCTTTCTTCATGTACAGTGAATCTGAAATGATCAAATAGAGGTTACGGCATCGATCATTAGAGCCCAGTGATGGACTGAATCCAAGTTGAACTGGGCATAAGATTGAATTTACTGACTCTCAGTCCTCTATTGTCTTCAAAACACATATCTCCAAAATTTTACAGCTTGAATTCTTGAAATAAAATAGGGTGATGCGATTGAGGAGACTCTCTGCACCCTTTCTTAAATAGAGGGACAGAGATTGCTTTCTTCCATTCTTCAGGGACAATTCCGGTCCCCATTATTGCATTGAACAACCCCACTAGAATGGGTCCCCAGATCTCAATAAAACCTTGATAATAGTCTCCAGGAATTCCGTCCGAGCCTGGTTCTCTATTTCTTTTTGACATCCTTATTGTCTTTACTACATCTCAAAAGTAACATGTCACATGGTTGCTACTCAGGACTCGCAGGCTGTTGCCTCAAGTAGCCTGAGCCTCCCTACCTTCCCTCTCCTTGTAGGCTCCTGCGTTCATGGCAGTGTTGTTATAGAGTTTTAAAAAATGTTCGACCGAGCCACTGTCCTGTATCATAGTCTCTAGACCCAAAACCTGCACCCAATTTGCAGGGATTTTATTCACTGCCGCCCAGAAACGTCTTGAGTTATTTTCCAAGCTGGCTGCCTCCAGTAATTCCCATGCACTAATGTCAACTTGTAGTTTTTCTAAGGCTCTTTTATAGGAGGATCTTGCACGTATGATTCGTACCTTTGCCCAACTTTACCCTTCAGTATCAAAAAGAGCACCCTTCTTGCTGCTCTGCACTGCTCATCAAACCAGCCCTTCAGTGCTCCCTTCTACCTTTCCAATACCCTTTTCAATAGAAAGAAACACTGGATACCTATCATGAGGTTCTCATTGTTCGAGATGATTCACTCCGGCTTCACCAACGCGTCCAATGGCAGTATGACTTTTTGACTGTTTAGTTTCAGGATTGTTTCCCCTACCCATGGTTTGTCTGCCAGCTGCCATCTCAGGTGTTTGGTAGCAATACCCCTGCAGGTCAGCCCTTCTAGGTGGTTCATTGTGTTCCTGCATTGTGCTATTGCTTTTAAATGGACCACCAAAGCCAGGCCATAAGGATCACTGGAAAGGGCTGGCCGTGCACAAAAATCCACTATCTGATTCCACACGTTTGCTGTCTCCATAAAATAATGGATTTCTGAGCACTCTCTAGTGCTTCTGGATGTCACCTGGCTTTGAATATCATCACCTATCCCTCCATTTAACGATCTCATGCCCATTCTGACTAACCACTGGCACAGTTTCAGGCCTTCTGCACAAGATCTAGGGTCCTTTATCTGTGGCACAGGAATACTTAACACTCTGTCTTCTTCAGGGTCATATAGCCACTCGTGGGTCCGTTTCCCATTTTGAGGTGCCAAGCCCCCCCCCACATATCAACACTACCTTGTTCTCATGCTGTTTCTTCCATAATCCCTCGAGGCTCGTTTGGATTGCGGAGAGGGGATTTGGTGCCTTTACAGAAGGTGCCCTGTTAGATATATTGACTACATATACTGAAGCACCATATATTGCTTCAAGTTCAGATACCTGTAATGGGACTCAGGCCGTCCCCTCTAGATCACTAATTTGCAATTGAGGATGCTTTTAAACAATGACGCCAGCCCTCCATATGGTCTTCCCCTTCTACCTCTTCTGGCCTTCATGTGATAAACCCTTTCACCATCTAGCATTATATCCTCCTCTAACCATGTCTAACCATGTCTCCTGAACGAGAACAATAGCATACCTTTCAAAGTTGTCCTCGGTGGAAGGTTCCGCTATTTTTATTTTAAACCCAGCTATATTCCACGATAGCATAGATGTTTTCCCTACGTTCGCACCTGCTGGATATTGTGTGCAGCCAGTTGGTTTGTTTCCCCCATCCCCCCTTACCCTCCAATGGGAGGATAACATGTTCCTCAATGCTACCATGGTCAGTTGGGGCCCAGCTGCGGTGACCAGATGGCCTCCTTGTAATAGTCCCCGCCAGTCCGTTTGGAGTTAGTGTCTTTAACGTCATCTCCCTGGACCCCAACCACCACCCTGTTTCTTCTAAGTTGGCCCATCAAAGCTGCTTCAAAGGGGCGACTTGTGTAGCATACGCATATATTTGCGCCAGGGCCTGTTTAGAGGGTTGATCCCGGCCAGGCATGACCTGCCGCAGTCTTGACTCTAAATCAGCTCTTGTCAGGTCAATTATTAGGCAATTTGGATCAACATTCCTCACTGTACTTTCATTTGGCCCACTGCTCCCCATGGCCGTGCCCCACACCCCCAAGCTCACCTCTTCAGCCAAATTTGTGTACCCTAGATACCACACGTATGCATGCAGATGACAAACTTCCGATTTTATATCGTCAAGCACTTCAATCCCCCTCGTTGCTAGTGCATCATGACAATTCAAGATACAGAGCGGGAAGTTCAAGTTTGCAAAACTAAAGCAGACATTGCACCCTTCACAAAACACATTGGGCCTCATTACACAGATGGCGGTGGACTAAGGTGCTTTGAGCAAGAACTCCCCAAATTACTTACTCACAAACTGGAGACCATTATCAGTAATGATCCATTTAGGAAAACCCGCTCTCCAGAAAACTGGACTATCTTCCTTGCACTAATCTCTCTCATCACACACACCTCAGGCCACTCGGACAAGACATCCACCAACACCACCACATAATTCCCTTGAGCTCCCCTCACGGTCAACAGCCCCATAATATCCAGTGCTACAATGTCCCAAACCACCTCGGACACAGGCTAAACATTCATCAAGGGAGTCCTAGTGCCTAATACCTCATCACTAACACCACACTCCTCACAAACTCTCAATGTCTTCTCTATATCTTCATCCATTCCATGCCCCAATAATCTTCTCTAACCAATGACTTCATTTTCTTCAAACCCAGATGACCCTTGTGTGCAATTTCCATTATCCTCCCTTTCATTCCCTCAGGAACCAAAATTCTGTCCCCCCTTACCAAGAACTTTCTTTCATGCCCAATTCATTCTTCACCCTGCGAAACCCATCAGAGCTACTCACCTATCTCTGCCCTGGACAAACCAACACTCACAAACCAAACAACCTTCTCATAGTTCTTATCCTCTTCACAACATTCCAACCACGTACCCTCCTGAACCGCTGAGGTATTTGCAAAAACCTCCCCATGTTCTTCCCACAAATACTCTCTTCCTCCTCTGCTTCATAGTTTTCCTTTCCTTCTATACTCCTAGAAAGTGCATCAGCATATTCTTACCACCAAAGTGCTCAATTTCAAAATTATCCACCAACTATCCTCCTAGACACACCACACACAAGCCAATGCCTCCCTCTACACCACAGCATATCACCTGTCTGCATCCCTCAAAGCTCATGAAGCAAATGCCACAGAATTCATCACACCCCACTCCATCCTCACTGGCATCCGTGAACAAGTACACTTTTGCTTCATTGTTGTATCCTCTTAACACCAGAACACCTATCAAATCTCGTTTTATCAATCTAAATTCACAGCTGTCATCCCATGCAAGCTTCACCTTCTTCCTCATCAGGTTCCTCATTTATTTTGATTTGTCAGCCAAATTCTTTATACATTTGTGCTCCGAGATGCCCAACCGGCCCATAGAGTTGGGGTTTGCTCAGAAGCACTTTAAGACAAGATAGCAGCACCCGTGAGATGGATGGGAGTGCAGATATATACTTCAACACCAATCAATAAGGACAACCCTACGGTTTGGAAAAGGGAGTCCGTTTAATGACAAGTACAAAAAATGGGGAGTCTCATGAATATCAGCGGATGCGTGATCTTCCTTCTCACTTCACAACTCCAACAAACTTCATAAACATCATAACATTTATACTGAAAACTCGTCATCATTGACGTGTAACACTCAAAAGTTGACATGCAATTCTCTTGGTTCGGGAAAGGTAACTTTAATATAGGTACTATATGTGTATATGGTAATGGAGTGAGGGGATTGGGTTAACACTGTCAGGTGGGCATCTAAGCCCTTCCTTCAAAAATGGCTACTGTAGACGTCACTAAAAGTATGATGTCCCATTGGTTCTACTAACTATAGGATCCTAGATTACTTGGTCCATTGTGATTGCATCAAACTCATGCATACTTTTCCACTTCGCTTAGCAGCATGCAGAATGGTTGTCCAGGTGCGGGGTGCCCCTTAGTTATCTGGCCTTCCTCCGATTATTGTTACAATCAATCATCACTTTAGTAGCCATGTGTCAATTATTTCACTGTGGTTGGCCTCGATACTGCATCTTCTGTCTGGAAAAGTTCTGATATCTTCGCCTGGCCAGGTGCCATGCATAGGTGTGAACTCTCGCTTCTTCTTGCTCGGCTGGTCACGTGATTCAGACACCGTGAATTTGCCTCTTTTCCACATAATTTGTGTATTTGATTTTCATTTCACCCACCACCTGTCTTCGTCTTCTTATCTTAACCTTTCCGAAGTGGGATATTCTGTTCTTAGTTTCAATTAAATGTAGCTAAGGTTCGTCTCTTCCACTGATACAACCTTGGCTTTCCTGGCACAAATTGCCTCTGCTGAGTTTCGTTTCAGCCGTCTCTTCTCGATTTTGCTAAATATGAAGCTTTTTCTCGTGGCCTTTAGTAACCCTTGGATTTATTCTGCTTTTTGTGCAAAGTGGAAATACACTTATAAAACGTACTTCTTTTGAAGTAGATTATGTATAGTGGCGCTTGCCACACTATCTTTCTATTAAGCATAGCAAGCTGCACGATTTTCTTAGCTTTCTTGTGGTTCCAAGTATATGCACAGATGTAAACTGGTCGAATATCTACATCTTGCTTACAACTTAAGCTTCTTACATTTGACATCGTCCTTTAACTTTAGGTTCACGATATCCTTATATCCTTATTCTTGGCATTTCGTCTCTTTGCGTCATTCCTTGGTCGTCATTTCTTCTATATGTGAGTATTGGTTCTCGTGACGTCACCAATTGTCTTCCACGATCATCATTTTGTTTCATTTGTTGATAGGGTTTCCTCAATGGATACCTTTCTGTACATTGTTTCCTTGGTACTGGTACTTCAATAGACATTGTTCTTCTAATGGGTACTGGACAGAGCCCAACTGTGGCTCTCTGCTGGTTTATTTGCTCATCATACGTCACATATTTCGGTGTGAACGTTCCTGGTACTTCAAAATGGACGGTTGGAGTGCGGGCTGTATTTGGGACCTCCTCTACACATTTTCCATAATACTCAACCATCCTCAAGAATGTTGACACTTTCACCTTGTCAGTCAGAGACTTCACTTTCTCCAGTGCGTCTACTTAATATAACTTGAGTCTAACTCCTTCCTCCAACAACTCATAGTCCAAGTAGTCCACTTTTTTGTTTTGCAATTTTCATTTCTCGATAGACATCATCAAACCTGCGCAACAAATAATCCCCAAAACCTCTTTCAACCTTCCTTCCCCAGCACCAAAATGTCATCTTGTGAACATTGAACCCTACCAATCCTACCAATAACTTGTCCATCACCCTTTGAAAAACACTTGAAGCTGAAATAAGATGGAAAGGTATTATCCTATACCTATTCAACCCAAACAGGGTAATATACGTTGCCATAGATACTGAGCTTGCATGCAACTTGACTTGATGATAAGCCAATTTTAAATCCAATATTGAGAACACTTCTGCACCACATACGCCCGTAATCATTAATCTTTCAGCAATGGAAATCTATCTGGAACCACATTATTATTCAATGACCTCAAATCTATACACAACCTCACCACTCCACTACTCTTCCTCACCACCACAACAGGACTCACGCAATCAGCAGCCTCTGCCTCGTCTATTGCATCTTCCCTTTATTTCATCACTCAATGCCACTGGCACCACTCTCACCTTCGCTCCTTTAATGCACACTCCACTGTTAAAACTTGATCTGAATGCTCAAGGTCCAATTTTATCCCAGGTCCACTTGTGCATCCCAAGACAATAAATTCCCCCCCCCCTCTTCTGGAGTTTTGTTCTTAAATCACAACGTTGTCTCAAACTCTCCTATTATGTCTATGGGTGCTTCTCCATATGCATGCGCAGCCACATTGCTCTCCTGCAGTGTACAATAATCCAGCTTCTCCTTCCATGTGTCAGCACTCAAAAGCGCATAATCAGCCCCACTGTCAACCAACATCTTGACCCCAACTCCATTTACACTGATCATTGAATGTGGCTTCTTGGGCATGAGTCAACAATGTTGACCACATTTACGTCCTCTTCCTCCTCATCTCTTGATCTTGCCCCTAGCCCACTCAATAAAGAAATTACTTTGTTAATTGAACACGTTCCACTCGACCAGTGCCTGCATCACTTGGCATGGTGCCCTTTCCTGCCACAATCTCAACATACCACATGAAAGGAAAAGCACTGCTAATCACTTGCAAGATGCTGTTGAAAGCTTGCCTCCCTTCTTGCCTTGGCTTCTGTTCGTTCTTCTTCCTAGCCATTTGCTTGGGCACTTCCCTCGCCCCTTTTGTCTTCTCTGCGCGCTCCAAAGCTTTTACACTGTTATGCATCGAGGCTCAATGATCTCCATCCAATTCTTTTATGCATGACTCCATGTATTCCACAAACTTTGCAACTTCAGTGGCTTTTGTCCAAGTGTATATCGCTCTCGCCGCCTCATGAATCCTTTGATTGTTGCATTTGATCATCAACTGATCTCATAAATGCTCCTCCATACAGTGCTCACATCTACACTTTATAGGCAATCCCCTGCGAGCCGTCACAAATTCTTCTATGGGATCATTTAATTTGTGCTCCCTGTTAACAAAGTGATACGTTCCAGGATCTTATTCTCCTTCACAATGTGGTGCTTATCCAGCTTCTTCAAGCTTATTCTGAAAGCAATTAGGTCCACACACTTTGGCTCGGGCAGTACCGGCAGCCTCTTGTAGACTGTCCCAAACAGTAATATAGCAGCAAATCTTTACAGTCAGCTGCAAATGCTGCACCATATACACCATGTATATGATGAAGGAAACATTCCTTCCAATCAACCCACTTTATGGGGGACTCACCTGCTCATCTGGAGACTGGAAAAACAACGGAGGCCCTGTCAGATTTGCCATTCTACTCCCCACACTCTTTCAGTCTTGACACATCAGATGCAATGTTCACCAACCAGCCAAAGCTGGCATTAGGTCCACAGGTGGAGCTTCGCCTTATGCCTTTACTTATGGCCAACACCATTCTAAGATGTCTGCCGGCTCGCTCACCTAATCAGCCACTTATTCGTGGCAAAATTACCACCACATTGGTCACGTAGCAGGGTCCCATTCTCTAGCATCCGCTTGTTGGCTTCAGCATCCTGTGATCGGGCTGGCACTAGGCCGTGGGGACAAACCAGAAGGGATGCGAGCCCACGGCTGGCAGGTGCAAGAAGGGTGATGCATGACAGGGAACAAGTGTGGCATATGCCCTCAGGGACACCAGGCACTCCATATGTGGTGCACCGGGGACACCAGGCAATGCAGGACGCCATTAGCGAAACTGAGGCCGGCGACCATCGACACCGAACTGCTGGGCTACTGCAGGGAACTCCAGATCCTCGTCGCAAGTATTGAGCTGCAAGCCACACCAAGGTAGAGTTTCAGAACGTCGTTATTCAGGTTACAACAGTCTCTGGAGGATAGCTCAGTGGCAATGTGCTCTCCTTGGAAGCAAGACGACAGGGAGCAACAAAGGTTCGATCCCCGGGTCCACGCTTAGAAACCTCTGGGTATTAAGCACGTTATAAATAATCTATCATATCATACCAGCAGCCACAGCTCCTGAAGCTCTGTAAGTATACCTTGGTGTGGCTTGCAGCTTAAAGACGGTTACAACAATAGCAGCAGCCTAATCTCGAAGCCCCATATATCTTCATTACCTTCAACCCTTTCCTTTCAAATCCAAACATTCCGCGTTCCACCAGCCTGAATTCTAGAGTTAGAATTCTCCACAGCTCTATCCATTCCCACATGCTGCCATATTCTTACATTAATATATAGATACAGTTCAAATGGTTTTCTTGACAAATGTAACACCAGGCCACTAGAACATGCTTGGAATTAAATGGAATGTCTATGTGAAGTAGTTCACAAAATCCTTAGGTGATTGATACGCTGCTGTGGATTAGCCAGCCCAGGCTTGGGGTTACGTGATGGCTTTATTTGTAGCCCATTTATATTTTTTTAACAGCTAGAATCCTGGTTTTACAGCTGGTTGCTTTTTACTGTTTTTAGGTTGTGCTTCCTTCCAGTTTTTTTCTGGGGGGTAGCTTCTTTTCGTCTTGCAACTTTTTTCCTCACGTTTCTTGACTACACCTTGACTGTGTTAAGGACCACCAATCTATTTTCTTTCTTGTTGGTGTACTTTTGTTCTCTTTTCTCACTAGTTCTTGCTCTCCCCTGTTTTTTGATTGTCATCATTACTTCTAATGTACCAATCCACTAACTGTGTAAAGCGCTCGGGCGTAAGGTGCTATAGAAGCAAAATAGACAAACAAATACCAAGTAGAATTTGGCTGCCTGATTGGTCCGAGATGTGCTCAGGCAGACCCTTAAAGTTTGGTGTCTTTTTGCCAGGTTTACCATTGCATTTTGTTCCAGAGAGTAAACTCTGGAATGGCACTGCCAATCATATTGCTAATTATTACCCGGCGATGGGTAAAAAGCTTTTAAAAAGCAAGCTCATTGGCCCTCGCCCGGGCTTTACCTGGCCAACAAGGCTCCGAGGCCTGCTGTGTCCCGGAGTTCTCTCTGCTAGTGGCCCTCATGGAAAGGGAGAAGGGACTACGTGTAGTTCCTTCGCCCCTTCCATGGCGGCCTTTTTTTTATGTTTGTTTTACATTTGTTTTAATGGCCACCATGGAAAAGGAGAAGGGACTACTGTAGTCCCTTCTCCCTGATCCCTGTTTGCAATTTTTCTTTTTATTAGTCGAGAATCGGTCGTAGTGCTGTTTCTTAACTTGAGAAAAACTGCTGTTAGCACCCCATTACGACGTGCCAGGGTACTAATGGCAATATAACCATCAGAGTGGGGCATTACCGGTAGGGTATTGCGCCAGGGGATACGTTAAAGCCCTTGATTCGCTCAGGCTTCTAACTATGGCCCTGAGGGCATTACCCCAATTGTAAGGCCACCCTCTCCTCGGGTTATATTGCCTAAGTGTGGCTGAGTGAAAACTAGACAGTGTGAAAGCTGGATGTAGTCGGAGAATGCAACGCAGGATGAGCCGTGCAGTAAAACTGTCAAATACCAAAGCCTGAAAATCTTAAAGTGAGAAGGTCCCATGGTGCAATTGACCTAGTGTTCCTATGCCTCGGAAATTGGCTCAAACTGTGTCCAGAGACGTTTTTATGGGAGGGCAAAAGGGGCACTTGCCCAGGGCCCCCACCTTGGAGGGGGCCCCACAGGGCTGCCTAATCTAAAGAAGTAAGATTCCTTTGTTCACGAGTCTTAAATAGCACATATCAGGATATTTTATAGCATGGTGCTGAGGCTATAAACCTATTGCCTGTCTCTTTTGGCAAGTACATTCTGCCTTGATCAATTCATCATGCAATGCTTTCTGTGTTCACTGTGGTATATATAGTTTGAGTGTTCCTTGCTCCACAACTCCTGTAGCATTCTTCCCTTCCTGTGGGAATTATGTTGATCATATGCAAAAGCCAAATTTGAAATGCATATTGGTAAATTCAGTGCCACTATGGTTCAGAAGTTAGCTCAGTGTGTTAAGTACTCATTGCTGAGATGTGTTCCTATGCAAGATTAGAATAGCACATTCCTGTAAGGCTGGCTGAGCCTTTCCTATGTCTGAAGTGTATAAACCTGCCTGCGTATGTACTTGGTTTTACAGCACAACCGGTGCTATTATCAGCAATATACTTGCACCTGGCACAAATCCCAGATTCACCCCTTAACCAGTGTGTGTAATGCTGGGCATCTAATGTAATCTTGTATTGCCTAGCCTCTCGAAATTGCCAGTCCCTAAACCTTTCAGAATTGTAAGCCCTTCAGAGTGATTTCCTTCTCAGGGTATGATCTTCATAAAAGCCTCACTCATGGTTTCACTGGCTACAATGCTGCTTACACTATAATAGTGAGCATTGATATATTGCACACCACAGGCGCTTTGTTCTTTTGATCTCTAATGGCAACACTATTTGAAAACCATGTTCAGTTTATAATCTCAGTCTTTCTGGATATAGACACCTTCCTGGTAGCGTCTAATCTGCCTCCACTATCCATGCTATGGTATGTGTGGCTTTCTCCTTCCTACCAATTGGTCTCCTCTATCCATGCTTGAGCACATTTGCGTTCTGTGACGCAGCAAATGTGGGTTCTCTGTCTATTCTGGGTTACATGTACCTTTTAAATACAGTCATGTATTAATACTACAGGCTGCATACCTTCCTGTATTCTATTGCTAAAATGTCTCCTGAATCTATGCTAGAACAGCAGTAACCTCTTCGTAGACTGATAATGTTCTGATTAGAGCAAGAATGAAGAGGGTAAGGGGACTTAAAGGGAGTAAGCATCCTTATTTTTAATGCTGTGAGGCAGCATATCAACCTACGGGTTGTGATTTTTAGATAATCTTGATCACTCAATTCCTTTGGTTTGGCGGAGGGGGCACCAAAGATGTCCGTGCCCAGGGCCCGAAAAGGGCTTGAGATGGCCCTGACTGTGTCAAGTCTCTGCAGTGCTGAAATCTTTACCGTGCCACAGCGGCAACGTGGCAAATAACTGTGCGTCTTGAGGTGCTAGGAGGGTATGTGTAGGGGAGGAGGGTCGGTGGGGGGAGGGTGAATCAGCGGGTGTCATAGCGATGTCAAAAGGAAGGAAGAAGGAAGGAAGAAGCAGAGGCAAGTTGTGACAATACATGGGGAGAAGGAAGAGGGCTGAAAGGGAGTAGGAAGCAGGGAATGGGAAGTGAAGCGGCCGGCCTACCCCCTTCGAAGAGGTGGCTGGTTGGGACTGTGCAGCAAGGGAAATGCTCTGATGTATTTAATGCACGGGAGTGTCCTGTGCAGTAAACATTGTCTGTGCCAAGGCATGGAACAGCGTAAACCTTAGTTCGCCCTGCCATGGATCTGTCCCAATTCCACATGCAGCTGATTAATGGGCCCAGTCCATACCGTTATTAAATCAAACAAATGAGGCCCTCCTGCCAGGGTCACCCACACTCTCACTTTGCTACCATTGCACCGTGCAGGTGATGCCCAGTAGTTCAATGTGATTACATCGAAAACAATTTGTCGAATACAATTTACTCTAATTGTTTTTTTTTCTTTAATTCAATTTGGCCGCAAACATATGCAGGGGAGAGACCGACCACCGCCCAATTCCCCCGATCTTAATTATCATGATTACCCACCCACCCACATATATCTTTGCCAAATTTGATAAACAGATTTTTAGAGAATATGTATTTGCGGAATTCTTCCGTGATGTAACCTCCCTATCCGAAACCCAGCTACAGCATCACCTGCACCAGGAGTTCAACGGCTGATTACCCGATATTCATGTTGGCGGTGCTGTGACTCTTAAACATGGGCAGTTCAGGAGGACATTTTGTTAGCGACATAAAAGGATCTGTCATAGTACACACAGGTGCACATGTCTCAGTAGCTGCCATGATTAATTAATTGCCTGTTCCCAGAAACCATCACTGTGAGGTCTTTTGGTGGTACTGAAAGATAAGGATGGATTCTGAAAGATCAGTCTGCAAATTTGATGACAGAAAAGAGATAAAAATGTATTTACTGATTTATTTATTTACAAAACTTATGTAGCACTTTTACCCAAAGCCATGTACAAAAAAAGCAACGGTACAAGCCACAAATCGAAAAGTTTGACAAGTAACCAGAGAGGTACGCTCACAATGAGAAAAGCACAATTTTAAGAAGACAACAGATTTGAGCATAAGAGTCTTTAAGCATTTTTTAAAGATGTGGGGAGTAGAGGAAGAACGAATGTCCCTGGGGGAGCATTCTGAAGTTTGAGAGCTGAAAGTTGGAAGGAAGGAAACCTAGAGGGGCACAAGGAGGACGAGGGAAAGACAAACACACTTGAGAGGCAGAACAGAGGTCCAGAGAAGGATGATATAAAGATATCAAGGGGCAAAGATAGGGAGGAGCCAGATCATGAATGCCTTCGAAGGCAAGACACAAAAACTGGAATTCACAGCGTTGTTTCATGGAGAGCCAGTGAAGTTGTGACAGGAAGGGAGACATATTTGAGGCTGGGGGGAGCAGAAAAGAGTCCTAACAAACAGGATGGAGAATAGAGCATAATGGTAGAAAATCATAGTCGGGGAGGCCAACGTAAAGAGAACAACAATAGTTGAGGCGTGACAATGCAATGGTTTGCAATAGTGTCACTGCAGAGGTGAAGGTCAAAAGACAGCAAATTTTCCTGATGTTAAAGAGATGGACGTGACAGGAGCGAACAATAGTAGAGATTTGAGGCTGAAATGAAAGTGCGGAATCAAAAAGAAATCCAAGGTTGTGTGCTTGAAGACTGATTGAGGCCGAAGCAGGAAATAAAGAAATTCTGTTTTATAGAGTTAAGATAAAGGAACTAAGAAGCCATCCATGATTTGACGGCAGAAAGACAAGAAGACAGTAGTTGGTGAAGGGAATCTGTAACGGAAGAATAGGATATGAACATCTGGTTTTCACCTACGTAAAGGTGAACCTGAAAGCCAAGGTCGGGAATGAGTGCAGCCAAGGGGAATGTGTAAAGGGAAAATAATAGAGGACTAGAACAGAACCCTGGGAGACGCCGAAAGGGAGGGAATGAGGTTGAGAAGTAGGCTCTTTCCACAAGACAATGCAAAGACAGTTAGATAGATAAGAGGAGAACCATTGAAGGACAGCGTCAGAGAATTTTAAAGAAGAAAGTGTAGAGAGGAGAGTAGGGTGGTACACAGTGTCAAAAGTGGCACTGAGGTCCAGTGAGACAAGAATCGATGACTGTTTAGAATGACGACCATGGAGAATTGAGTTTAGAACACAGAGTAAGGCAGTTTCCGAGGAGAAGTTGGGACGGGACTCAGACTGATAGGAAGGCAATACATTAAATAGATTAAGATGGGAACTTAGCTGAGAGTGAATGAGTCGCTTAAGTAGTTTAGATAGGAGAGAAGAGAAATAGACCTAAAATTGGATAGCTCAGTAGGATCTAAAAAGGGCGTTTTAAGAAGTGGGATAATTGCGGCAGTTTTAAAGGCAGATGGGTTACAGGTAAATATAAAGAAATATTCAGGAGAGAGTCAAAAAATGAGCTAGAGCAAGAAGAATAGTTTTGATGAGGTAAGCAAGAAGAGGGTCAGATGGTAGCAGACGTAGGGTGGGCACATAGAATAGAATTAATAATGTCACTTTCAGAAATGGGATTAAAGGAAAAGTGAGGGTGATCAGAAGTAGAGAGAGTGCGGCGTGAAGAAGGGACAGCGGTAGAAGGAACTGTTGAAATAAGGAATGCCTAATATTCAGAATTTCGGAGAGGAAAAAGTTGGCAAAGTGATTGGGCGTGAGGGTGGAACAGACTGAGCGGTCCAGAAAAGGAGGAGCAAGGAGTTTGTTCAAGGTGGAGTGATGAAATTTGAGAGAAGAACTCTGCAAAAGATTGAGATTCTGGAAATAGTCTGCCTTAGTTTGTTTAAGAAGAGAGGAGAAAGATTGAAGTAAGTTAGATAATAGTTGATAGTCAATGGAGGTACAGATTTTAAGCCATTTCCGTTCGGCTCTCTGAATTTGAATCCAAAATAGTTTAAGAGAGTCAGAGAGCCGGGGGTGGGGGGTGGGGGGGTTGTGAGGATTGACCCTAGGTGCCAATGGTGTGCAGGGGCACAAAGAGTCAAGAGAGGAGGAAATACTATACTGGAAATTATTGACAGCAGTTTCAACATTGGGGTAAAAAGTCCAGTAAGATTGGAAAGATGAGAAGCGATAGAAGCAGTTAGTGCAGAGTGGTCTAGGTTCTGGATGCTGCGATAAGGGTAAGGGTGATGTCGAAGGGGGGCCACGGGTGGGAGGCGGGAGAGGTGGAAGAAAGGAGAAAGTAAGTATAAAATGGTTGGCGGCAGGAGGAGCATGTGTTTTAATGGAGTCAATGACAGAGTACTCAGCAGCAATGAAAACAAGACCAAGAGTGCCTCCTTTGGTATGGGTAGCCGAGGAGGGGAGCATCTTAATATTATAGGCGCTAGTTGAAAAAATCAAAGGACACGAGGAACGGTTGGAAGTAGGGAGTTGGATGTTGAAGTCCCCAAAAACTGTTAGCAAGGAGAGAGAAGAGGAAGAAAGTGAGGATAAGGGGGAATCACAGTCATATTAAAAGGACCTGAGAGAGCCTGTAGGGTGGTAGATAACTGAAGAGTAAGCAGAGTGGGAAGAGAGAGACATGAAATTCAAATGAAGAAAAGGAGGGAGCAGAGAAAGGAGGAGAGTGGACGGAAAAGAACACTGTTTCTGCGGCCAGGGCAAGACAGACGGGGCGAATGTGAGAAGAAAGAACAGGAGGTAGTTATAGCAGCAGGAGTGACTGTGTCAAACTGGCAAAGCCATGTTTCTGTGATGCAGAGAAGGTCAAGGCTAAGAGAAAGAAAAAGAACCAAATCCGTCTGTTTTGGAAACGATGGAACAAGCGTTGCAAAGTCCTTGGGTAGTCGGAACAGGAAGGTAGGATATGTCAGGTCACAGTAAGATGCGAGGCGGAAGGGACGTAAGGGAGAGACTTGAACAGAAATATAGGCCATCTATACCAGCTGTACATGGGTAGCAGTGGCCGTGGTGGCTATGATGCCGATAGCGCGATCTACAGCAGTGATGACACTTGTATCAGATATGATACGATAGGTCATTTATCACGCGCTTAATACCCAGAGGTTTCAAAGCGCGGACCCGGGGATCGAACCTGTGTTGCTCTGTGTCATCTTGCTTCCAAGGCGAGCGCGGTGCCCCTCAGCTATCCTCCCGAGAATATGGAAATAAGCACAGGAGAAGCAGAAGTGCCATCATGCTCACTGCAGATCTCATCATGCCAACATGTGAAGCAGTGATGAGGAACCAGTGTAAAAATGACTGTGGTACCAGCAGAATATTTGTTAGCACAGAGAAGGGCACTGAATCCTCCTGCACAAGTGCCACAACCGGTGCAGTACATACTGCCCTTCAAATGCCAGCACCCATTTAAGGCACAAATACAAAGGCAAATGATTAACTTACTCAACGTGTCGGAAGAGCGGACATTGACAGCGTATTGTTTCCACCGAGCAACCTGTGGACCTGGTGAAAGAAGACAACTGAACATGAATTCTGATTCTTAAGGAGCTGTTCTAGATGTTGGCATGGCGCTGGCAATATGCACCATAGAAGGTCTGTAACATTGTAGCATTGTGTGACATGCTACATAATATTGCAACCAGCCGAACAGTGGAGATGCTAGGAGATGACTGAGGGTGATCCCATGGATGAGGATAGTGAGACAGGAGGAAGCAGAGACCGGGTTGGTGAGGATGGGGATGTGACTCACAGAGCACTGATATATTTTTCTTTCTTAACTATATCTGTTCTTGCACTCTGCCTGGCAGTGCAGGGCTGCTTCCTGTACTTGCCTCCTACGTAAATTGTGATGTACTTTTCCATTGTGTTCCACCTTGCATTCTGGTAGTATAGCAGTGTACAGTATGCAGTTATTATTTCTTTTAGTAATCGAAGTGTGATACAGTTACAATGTATAACTTTTCCCACCATACAAAATTCATGGTATCGTTTTTTTCAATCAACGTAAGTTACAATAAAAAGTACTCAATTTCCTGATTGACAACGTGTTTCAATAAAATCCCTGTTAAATGAAATGTGTTATCTGGAAAAACACGACTATTTAGATTCAATAGGAAGCGGTCAATTGATCAATGTTAAAGGAAAGGATAGATGTCTTCCCATCCATCAAACATCTTGCCCCAAACTGTCCAGTTTGTAGTGTGTTAAAGTTTTGGGGCGATCTCCGCGAGTATGAGTCCTAACATTCTCTGGACCATGGCATTCCCTTAGAATGCGTCCCGCAGTCTCTAGACTTCAACCACAAAAACCACAATTTCCGTCGGTCATCGGCATACACATTCTGCGACCAATGACAGCCAAACCCGTTAGCAAATTAATTCTTATTAACATCAATACACGTCAATGCTTTATCGAAGGAAACTGTTATATACAAGGCTGTGGAATACAAGGGGTGTTTAACTCCGCCACGAAATCAGTCAACGATTTCATTTCAGAAACATGATCATATTGGCAACACCAACCCATAATTTAATGTTATTTTTCAATTACTCCCACAAGACATAAAGATCCGGCTCCCAATTCACCTCCCAAACAATTAGCCTAAATGTATCTCTTACGCCACATTCGCAGGTCAGTCGGGGCCAGGAGCCTGGAACTTTGTGCTTTTAAGGTCTTAATATTACCCTTCGAAAAACATATTTCTACAGCGCCGACTTGATCTAGGCTTTAGGGGAAAAAGATGTCAATGTCCTCCCAAAACAATTCTCTATATGGATCTGCCAAATCACTCGGCTACTTTATCACTGTGTTGCGATCCTCCGTTCTGTGTCCTTTGTATATCTGCCATCACCTCTTTCGGTCATTCATACACAGCACTTTTAACACCATCGAACTAAAGCTGCCAACAGCAGATCACAGCTCCCTTCCTTGCTCGTTCTCCAAACTCTGTCCTACTAACGCACCCTAACCAACCCCCGTTCTTTGAAATCTGTGCCAGGGGACCACTACGGTGGTGATAGTGCCCGGTTTAAATTTCCTTTGATATTAACATTAACATCTGCCATTGTGTGTTTTTGATGGATTGTTTGTAATGTGTTAGCCAATTGTTACAGCTAATTTTGACAACACACTCTATTTCCCTCAACCAATATTGGTTCCTAATGCGCTGTATAATTTTGATTTAAAATGAGCTTCTTGGTAGCAATCATAGCGTTGTATATGATATGATAGGTTATTTGGTTATTTTTAATTTTTATAGCTTTATTTTTCAATAGTTACAACATGTCAACACAGATAGGTTATTTATAACGCGTTTAATACCCAGAGGTTTCTAAGCGCGGACCCGGGGATTGAACCTGTGTTGCTCCGTGTCGTCTTGCTTCCAAGGCGAGCACGTTGCTCCTGAGCGATCCTCCCATATACCACAGCCTGCACCGCGTTGATGTCACCAACACACTTGCAGATTGCAGACATGCCATACATGGGCGCGTAGGCACTGGTCCATTCTATAATCGCTCCTGGAGGCATATCTGGCTCAAAAGAGAATTTTGGAGTTGCCAATCTGTAGTATACTTATCTGCGCGCGGCTTTCTGCATGCCAACTCCCACTGACCACCTTCAGAAATGAGACATGGCACACACACATAGTTGCAGAAGTCATAGTTGGCATGTGCTACCTTCATTCTTTATTGAAGATAACTGAAGTGGTTTCTTTCAGCCTTTGGGCACAACAGCTCTTGAACTCACAGGTCTCTCGGGTTCTCAAACATCTGCTGACACAGACCTACCAAATCAAGCAGGTATCAGGGTGGACAAGAAATGCACTTAAGCTTCCGCTTGAAATAATTTTGCATAATATAATAAATACAATTTTATATTTCTGTCCTTTTTTTGTACGTGCTTCTTATTGGTTTCAGCACACAGTGGCAACAGACAACTGAAGCTGTTTAAGCATTTCTCTCAGGCTGACAAGATATCATTAAATTACACCCTCACCCCCAGTAACTGCCTATCAATGTGATGAGGAGATCAATCACACACAGAAAACATGACATGCCAGGGGTGCAGGCCAACATGAAGGCAAGCACGCTTATTATTTATGAGTTGCTGCCCTGGGAAGAAACATAAGTACAAGCTCGTTTTACAGGTGCAGTTGATTTATTTATTTTAATTCTTCTAAGGCGCCACAGGCCTCAGGGCACATGTTATCACACCACGTGCCTTAATCTTCCCTGAGGAATCTTCGAGTGAGTCATTAATGATTTGTAATACCCTACTATGATGCTTTTGTTAGGTCATGATGATATGGTGTGAATGCATGTGTCAAGCGTGCATGACGAAAGTCATCATGCGTGCATGAGAGATGAGCTGTGTACTGTGATATGGAACTAATGTATGGCTCGGGATAGTGGACTCGCCAAGGAAAGATGCACTTAGTGTTATTTAGTTATGTGTATGAGTGCTAAATGCCTTCTGATGGGAAAAGTACAAAAATGTGTAATTATTTTGTTACGATAAAAAAAGAAAATTCATAGCATAACATTCTTGATTATGCAAAAAAAAAAGTGGTCATAGATACCCAATTACGTCACCTTGTGTAATGTGGCGATCAATGAGACGCATTCAATTTCCCTGTCAGATCAATTTCTTACATTTGGTCCATGAGCGATTTGGCATAAATGTTATCAGAGACTAAAGTGCCTAAAGCATTAAACATTGGACATCAATGGGAACATGTGGTTACCTGACCTCTTAAAAATAAGCGATGGACCGGCGTGGCATCGTTAACCTCACCTTTCAAGGTTAGGCTTAGTTCTCAAGTGGCCCGTCGTCCTCGTGTCTTTTATATTTTTGGATTTACCCAGATTTAATATGAAGATTACTTTCATACCATGTTGCCCCCTTGGTCTCTTTAAATCGCCAAGGGCGCAACATTGCCAGAAGCCTGCTGCAAAGCTTCCTTATATTATGCTAAAAATTTAACATTTCAACTTTTTCTATTTATTTCTCTGTTGTGATACAGTTTATACTGATCCGTAGAGGGAAAAAAAAGTCAATAACAGTTAAGTAAATTTACTATAAATCGTTGTAGAAGACCAAATAAATTGTCAGGATAGAAACCAATAGAAATTCTAAAAGAAACGGGCCTCCAATTCCACAGTCGATGCCAAAATTCATCAGATGACAATGTGGGGTTATTAAAAACAAAACGCTCAAAGTGCTGTTTCTTTAATTCTTCTGTCACTGGACATATAGTCCCAATATGTTGCAGGGATGCCACACTAGTTGAATTTAGACTTTGGCAACAGGTCCAAGATGGCCTCAACTTATCTTGACGTGTGCCTGCAATTTCGTATGTTATACTGCCAGGCTATTATGCAAGTATATGCAAAAAAGGACGAGCATACTCGTCCTTGGCAATTAAGGTGTTAATTAAGTTAAAAGGATTCTTATAATGTGTATATCCTGAAAACGGAAACAAATAAATGCCTGCGGTATGAGGAAGCTAGGGTAGAAGTTGACGTATTCTGACAAATGGAGATTTTATCTAAATGGCGTTAATTGCACCGGCAATCACACAGTACATCTTTTTTCAGAGATCTTTAATAAGATTGTAGCAATTAATATCTACCGATTATTTAAAATCAATGTTATGCATCTCTGAGAACCCGCACAAAATCAGACCTGATCCAGCATCGACCAGATGTGCTGCATCTATTTTTTTTAAAAATAGTTTTCAAATGTTCAGGGCTCAAGTCGAAGGTACACGCGGGGGGACGGAGTCCCCCCACTTTATTCAGAGGGGGGACTCAGTCCCTCCCAGCTAAAAGAGAAACATCGGATGTACTCTTTGAATTCATGAATTAAAGCAGACCTTGACCTCAGTCGTTAGGTTTGAAGCTGGACATTTCACCACTGCACTATATAACCGATCAAAAATAACAAACTACTAAAGGTGAAATGTCCCATTTCGGTACTGCAAGTCCCAGGGAAAACATTTTTAGTGGTTCTTGGAGTTTAAAACATGCACACCTTTCAACGTTTTCAAAAGCACTATTAGAAGGAAATATCCTGTCTTGGTTTTGTGCGTGTGTTGATTTTATGAAAGGCAAATTCCATTCGTCCTGTTCAATTTGGGTGGTTATGAAAAGCCAATTTAATGAAATGCGCATATTTCACCTTGATATGCTAATTTCTGGTGACGTCACATCCCATTGCGTTTGTTGAAGAGTCCCCCCACTTTCATTTTTAGGGCTTGACCCCTGCTCTTAAAACTTCACATCGCTTACACCTCTCAGCAACCTTGAGCTTAAAATAGAGGAGGGGTCTACTTTTCGACATAGAAAAGGTGTATAAAGAGGCCAGGACCAACTCGCTTCTTCAAACCTGTTTCGCCAAGTTAAAGCAAAGGATGGTGTGACCTTAATTCCGGATAACATATTCGGAAAAATGTGTTGCTTGTATGACAACAATAATGAGCGCAGAGAAAAGCAGTGATTTTCTATATCAAATTCTTCCAACTTCTCTACCAATAGTACAGTGTTGTTTGTTTCCTGCTGCGTCGCTGACGATCTGATGTCGTATCAGGTAATGTTATCCCCCTAAATAAGGTCGCCATACATATAGTCACCGGGAAACGGCATAGGCGACATTATTTATGGGGATAATATCTGGGGTAAATGAGAGCAGGGGTTGCTGGGGTGTCACCCGCTCCCTTTAAAAACAATTTGTGGGCTGTAGGGGTGTCCTCCGCAGGTTCCATGTGGTAATATTGCCACAAAAAAAACAGTGCCATTCTTGAATATTATCTCATTGAACCTCTAATGTGTGTAATCATGAAACCTAGGAACGTAACTCGGTGATTCTCATCTAAGGGACCTTATTCAAATGCAGTGGAGTAACTTTTCGGAAAATGTTGTGGGGGACATGACATCTGAAAAAAAGGTGCCCCGGCCAAATGAATGGGTACAAAATGGTGTGCCATGAAACTTGGGGAGGGGGGCAAACACCCCCGTCCGCCCCTAAAATTACACCCATGTTCAAATGGCAAACAAAATTATGATCCTCATCACAGTCAATTTTATAATACCGCCAGTTGAGCCACCACTGAATACGTTCAAATCGCGTTCAGGATTCGCTGTAAACTAATGGGAGATTTGATCCATAAGAGCGAGGTCATCAGGGTAGGCAAGCCAAGCTATTTTTGTGAGGTCTACTTTTGGTGGCGAACTACCCACATTTTCGAAATATTGACCATGTAAAGGTTAAACAAGCCAGGGGCAAGAATGAATCCCTGCTTAGAATGAATCCCTGCGTAGAATGAATCCCTGCTTAGAATGAATCCCTGCTTAGAATGAATCCCTGTGTAGTATAAATCCCTGCTTAGAATGAATCCCTGTGTAGTATGAATCCCTGCTTAGAATGAATCCCTGCTTAGAATGAATCCCTGCGTAGAATGAATCCCTGCTTAGAATGAATCCCTGCTTGAGTCCCCTCGCTGTTGGCATGACTAGGGAGACAATCCATCACAGTTTAATCAGATGCTCCCCAACCCCATATTTGCAATAGAATGAGTAATTTCTGTAGTCGGTGCGGTATGCCCCACCACTGAAATTTCGAACGAAGACAGGCCCTATTCAGCTTATCCAAGGCAGCCGAATAGACCAGGTACGCCACATATCAGTGCTGTAATAACAGTTATGAAATTATATTTGATTTATATCACGCTCGTACACAAGTGTTTCAGAGAGAGTTGTTATTATCACCACAATTTGAATGGTACCTCTTTTAAAAACCTCAGAAGGGTGAATGAGTAAGCCGTCTTCGCCGCAAACCTTTGAAGCGGAGTCTGCTGTTATGTCACGCTTTATCCGTGTCGATATCCACCCATGACAATGAAGGAATATTTGCACCACTCAGTCAATAGTATGGCTAAGCACACTGCAGGAATTTGCCCCAAACGTGTTTAGACGTTGAGCGTTAGGTTTTTTTTGCCCTGCTTAGGTTTGCCTGCAGGGGGAAGTGGAAAAACCAAGTCAAGGCAGGTGGGAGAGATCCAACCTGGAGGAAAGAAATGATTATCTCTGCCTGCCATCATCACTGGAAGACGCAATGTTACGCTACACCGTTGTTTCATTGACAGGCATTTTTACGACTGCCTTTTTAACGTGGACATAATTACAAAAAGTCATTGAAATTATTGGGGGGGCAGATAAGTAGTTGGGGCGGTCGGGAATAGTTAAACATAGGTGGGGGGGAGGTTTGAGGGGGAACTCCCCCCTCCAAAAATACTGATAATTTTTTTCATAACAGTGTACACGTTAAAAAGGCATTCGTAAAAATGCCTGTCGGCGAAATGACATGGAACCAATGTACATATGTTTGGAGCTGTCAACGTGGGCACTTGTCAGTACTTTGCGCATGCTGAATTTCTTTTTCCAATTCATTTTCCATGTGCAGTTTTCTCATATGACACGCATTAATGCATTTCATAAAATAAATATATGTAAAAATCAATAACGTGGAAGAAGGCGCTGTTACTGATAAACTGACAGCAAACACCCAATCAAATATTTAGGCACACTTTAATGTGTTCTCCTTGGGTGCACACATGCCCTCTTTCGCTCGCTTCAGACCAGGTTTCCAGTTAGGTCTTTTAGGCTACCTACCCAGTGATGTAGCACGTGGCGAGAACTCATGAAAAATGAAAGCAAGGTATGCACCAGCAGAATGACGTGTTTCCGCCCTCCTGTCCTGCAGGGGAGGCGTGGACGCATCAAGATTCCAGCTGGACGGCCATGTTGGATCTGCGTAGTAAGAGCAGACTCAGCGACGTGTGGATCAGATGCCTCTGGGCCCCTTTACTGGCATAGATTCTTAAACGTTATATATGTAATAGTGGCACCGCAATTCGTAGCACTAAAGTTAATAGAAGCAAGTGCCACGGGCCGTATGCTCCCCGTCTGTGTTTTTTCCCTCGCACACCGGAGCAGCCCCAGGCTCATATAATGCAGCCGAGATGAACTTGTAATGCACGTGTATCGCAGTATATCGCCAAAGCAGGGTGTCCCGCGTGTGCGTGCCCCCTCTTTCCATCGGAAGACCCCCCAACTGCACGGCTTTCTAGCCAGGCGTCTGATCTCGCATCAACAAGGCGCGCTGCGCCTGGCAGATGGCAGGAGGGCTGACTGCTTAGCGCTGCATGTTTGACATCTCCCGAAAATAGCAGCCCGACGTGGCGGGAGGCCTGTAGCCATTGTCAGCTGCTACCTGGGTAGCGGTGGGAGGCGCATGAGCAGTTTCACACATCCGGCAGCCATTGCAGACGCAGTGTCAGGGCCTCACGTTGCTCCCCAGCCCCTCTCTCCGTCTCCCTTCCTCTCTTGTTGTTTTTTTTTCTTATTTATCGCCGGTTCCTGTGTGACAGGTGAGGCGACATCGGCGTCGCGTCGCGCAAAGGTGGCCCGAGGGCTTCCGCACCGGGGGAGGTGAGTTCGCTGCAGCAGAAGGGGTGGGAGAAGGTGGGAAGTTGGCGAACATCTGTTCCCTTTGTGAGCTGGAAAGCAGAACAGTAGGTCCCGAGGAGGCAGCAGGAGGGGTCTACTGCTATTCAAAAAGTTAGCATCTCTCAGGATAAGTCGCAGGCATGAATTCTCATTTAGTCTGTGCCGAACGTAGCCTCACCTTTCTGTTTCCTCAGGGAAGCGCGACTACTGCTTCAAGTCTATCTTAATTAGAGGAAACAAGTAACAGTTGGCAGGAGCGTCTCCAAGCCCCCCACCCCCCTTCTCTTTCGCGGTGGCACATCTCACTAGCAATCCTGTCTACCATTGTGGTTTCTATCCAGTCATAAATAATACATTGGAGTACCTTGAAAGCGCGAGTCTTTCTTCCTGGACCATTTCACGATCAGATTGAGACAAACGGAGTCAACCTGTAGAGGTGGAATAATTTGAAACCATGGGCGCTTAGAACAGGCCAATCGTTGGGAGCCGCTGTTGGCTGTCTCCGGAACCTTCTGCAGGTGGGACTGCAAAGATGCTGGTTTGGAAGGAGCCTCTCTGGGACTGTAGAAGCCTTAGCGGGGGCATCCCATTGCCGCGCCTCTCCCTCCTCCCACACCTTGCCCCTGTCCGGCCTGCCCCATTCATATCACCCCCCCCCATCCCCCGCAGTGATGCATTAATGGAAATAACAAACCAAACACAATTTTAAAGTTGCAAATCTTAATGCCACAGCAGCTTTATTTGCATAAAGTCAAGGGGCCTCATTCCGAGTACGGCGCTAACCAATGGCGCTATTAACGCCTTGGTTGACGCCGTACCCGGACCGGCAGCACCTTGGTGGATGGCGGAATCACCGCCCCATTCCAAGGTTGGCGGGGCGGTAATTCCCCATTCACCAAGGCTCTTCCCCATTCCCAAATGAGCCCCCATAGGGCTCAATGGGAATGGGGAAGATGCAAATAACGGTGACCGTTCATTACGGTCACCGTTATTGGCTTGGAGGCCCCTTTGCGCCCTCGACTTTAACACCTGCTCAAAGCAGGCGTCAAGGGAGAGGGCGCAGAGGGAACTCGGAGTATGGCGGTAAGGGAATACCGCCACCGGTCTCGTTACCGGTGGCCGCTATCCCTTACCGCCATACTCGGAATGAGGCCCAAGGAGTTATCTTACAGTCAATCTGTGTATTTACCACACCACAGGTTCTTCTTCGCTGTGTGGGGCTTCTTAGGTATACCTCCCACCTCGCCGTCCGCGTCTGGTAGACGCTTCCGGTTGAGCCCGGCCCTCGCTACCAGTTTCTCTCTACCCATGGCCATTCGTTGCTTGTATTGTACTTTTCCCGACATTTCCCCATTGCTCTATTGTACCCGTTTCTAACTCACAGACACAACTTTACCGGTGTCCAAATTTCACCGTTTCTAACTTACAGACACAACCTTTCCGATGTCCAAATATCACAGTACACATTTCTACTCTACTCTGTGCTCCAGTCCCCTTTTGGGCTAACTCTTACTCTGAGGGTGTTAGGTTCCCTTACCCTACCCCTTCTACCATCACTTCTGTCCAAAGTATTCCCTTATCGTCTTACTGTCCCAGAGGGCTGCGCTTCACCTAGTTTTCTTCCTCCTGGTTCCTCACCCTAGGTCCTCCTCAGTGATCTTACCCATGGTGTCCCCCACCAAGTTCCGTAATTCCCTAGTCCTTCCCCTCCATCCCCCCGGCTCACTCCTCCTCTCCCTTCCGTTTCAATCCCCTTTCGTCCGCCCCCCCTTTCCTCCACATACAGTTCCCTGTGATCCATTCTCCCCCAAACTCCCTCCCCCGCTGACCTCAATGTCTCGTTCTCTCAGTTTCCCCAAGTACCCCCGTCTCTTTGCCCCCAGCCTTGCTCTTGCCCCCCCTTCACCTACTTGGACCTTGCGCCCCCCTGGTTCCCTCTTGTCACCTCTCAAGCCCATTTTTCGTCACCTTACTTCCCCCTCTGTGTATCCTTCCTTCCGTTATCCCTTCCCCCCACCTGTTTCTTTGGCAACCCTCCTGTGCCACCATACCATCGTCTTGCTCCCCCCAACTTCCCTTGCAGACCTTTGTTTTGACCTTGTTTTCCATTTTTTTCTTTCCACCCCCCCTCATTTTGGGGTTGGAATGGCTTTCAAGCCCCCAAAACCCTCCCCTTCTTCCCCCAGGGCCTCCACTGAGTCTGTTACTCTTGGGCGCCATAGGATCTAAGCTGTTGGCTGAGCAGTCCCCTATGGGCCTGCCAGTGATTTGCTAAAGGGATCGCAATGTAACTCCGCTGGGCGACCTGAAACACAAAAAGGACACATTAGTTCAAACTTTGGAATTGGGCGGGTGGGCGGGAATTCCAAAACAGTTCTCCGGAGGGAAGTAGGATACCGAGAGAGAGAGTTACCTGCTCGTGTGGCCCTTCATAGGCCCTTCCTCTCTCTCGGTTCCTTGCCCAGTCCTCCTTCCGGTGCTGGTCCCTCCCATTTCCTGGGGCGGGCCCATTCCTCCTTCTGGCCTGCCCTACACTTTATGAGGAGGGGGAGGAGGTTGGCTGGGCAACCCCCATTAAGGGGCGGTGCCCGCCATTCCTCCTGCGTCGGCGCGTTCGCCCGCCATAGCTGTGATGGAGGCCCTTGCTTTGAGATCTTCTTTTTAAGCTAGCCGCGATAAAAACCTATCAGTATCTGGGCTAGACGGAGCGGGTTGGCATTGTGAGAATACCGGGAAGGGATTGGACAGCATGAGTGAGAAATAACTTGAGTTATGTATGCCATGCTTGCCGAGTTGGAACCACAGAATAACTGTAATGATAAAATGTCCCGATTTGACACTTTTGTCAGCGCATCTGTCACAAATTAGCGTGCCTCTAGGAATGGGATAGTCCACCAGAACATGGTAGGCCGATCACTGAAGCACAGTTTCCACATGGTTAGGAATGGTATTCCACCAGAACCTGGTAGGCTGATCACTGAAGCACAGTTTCCTACCACTGAAGCACAGTTTCCACATGGCTAGGAATGGTATTCCACCAGAATCTGGTAGGCCGATCACTGAAGCACAGTTTCCACATGACTAGGAATGGTATTCCACTAGAACCTGGTAGGCCAATCACTGAAGCCCAGTTTCCACATGGCTATGAATGATATTCCACCAGAACCTGGTCGGCAGATCACTGAAGCACAGTTTCCACATGGCTAGTAATGGTATTTCCCCAGAAACTGGTAGGCTGATACCCTGAAGCACAGTTTCCACACGACTAGGAATGGTATTCCACCAGAACCTGGCAGGCCGATCACTGAAGCACAGTTTCCACACGACTAGGAATGGTATTCCACCAGGACCTGGCAGGGCGATCAATGAAGCACAGTTTCCACACGACTAGGAATGGTATTCCACCAGAACCTGGTAGGCCGATCACTGGTAGCATAGTGTCCACACGAATAGGAATGGTATTCCACCAGAACCTGGTAGGCCGATCACTGAAACACAGTTTCCACATGACTAGGAATGGTATTCCACCAGAACCTGGTAGGCCGATCACTGAAGCACAGTTTCCACACGACTAGGAATGGTATTCCACCAGAACCTGATAGGCCGATCACTGAAGCACAGTTTCCACACGACTAGGAATGGTATTCTGGTAGGCCGATCACTGAAGCACAGGTTCCACACGACTAGGAATGGTATTCCACCAGAACCCGGTAGTCTGACCACTGAAGCACAGTTTCCACATGACTAGGAATGGTATTCCACCAGAACCTGGTAGGCCGTTCACTGAAGCACAGTTTCCACATGACTAGGAATGGTATTCCACCAGAGCCTGGTAGGCCGATCACTGAACCACAGATTCCACATGGCTAGGAATGGTATTCCACCAGAACCTGGTAGGCCGATCACTGAAGCACAGTTTCCACATGACTAGGAATGGTATTCCACCAGAACCTGGTAGGCCGATCACTGAAGCACAGTTTCCACACGACTAGGAATGGTATTCCACCAGAACCTGGTAGGCCGATCACTGAAGCACATTTTCCACACGACTAGGAATGGTATTCCACCAGAACCTGGTAGGCTGATCACTGAAGCACAGTTTCCACACGACTAGGAATGGTATTCTGATAGGCTGATCACTGAAGCACAGGTTCCACACGACTAGGAATGGTATTCCACCAGAACCTGGTAGTCTGACCACTGAAGCACAGTTTCCACATGACTAGGAATGGTATTCCACCAGAGCCTGGTAGGCCGTTCACTGAAGCACAGTTTCCACATGACTAGGAATGGTATTCCACCAGAGCCTGGTAGGCCGATAACTGAAGCACAGCTTCCACATGTCTAATCTGTATTTTAATCAACGTCAAGGATCAGGACCTAGTTCTCCCGGTGACATACTTAGGTGACTGGACCACATGTTCTATAGCGAGCTTTGGGGATATAATGTTTCTACACCCTTGCAAAAATGCTGGATAAGAAAGATGAGCCATAGGGAGAGAAGGTGATTTGTCGGCTAAACGTCACTGAATGTTCTCAAAGAGGGAAGCCACCATTGGAAGGGGAGTGCTATTTTTGCCATGCCTGCAATACTCACATGGGATGGGATGGGGGAATGAGAAGGGAACTCGGGAGCTGGCAAAACAGATTAAACCCCAAACTAGCAAGTGGCCTGTGCCATGCCTTGCATGCACCATGCATGAGTAGGGAATTAATGCCAAATGGGGCCAATTTCTGCTGTACTGTATCTCACAAGGGATCTTATAGCACTGAAACTGAGCCAGCCTCACTTGTTAGCATACCTTCAGGCCACCCATGAGTTAGATTATGAACAGAAAACATAGATGGATAAATAAAGTAAATTGCGCCATGTTTCCATATATTTACTGCTCACCGGTCATGATGTAAACAAGGGTTGACGCGCAGCCTCTTGACTCGCTGCAATTTCTCGCATTCACCTCATAGCCATGACTGCGCTTCCATGTCGCAAGCTTAGACAATGCAAATTTTGGCAGCGTCTGTGACTATACCTCATTGCACCCAAAATGGCTTTGGAAAAATCCTAATTGCAATTTGTAATTTTTCATCTCATTTCCAGAATTCCATGGGACACCAAACATCACTCAATTCTCTTTTAGTACCTGTGAGCAGGTTCATTGTATACAGCTTAGCTTCTGTATGTTGCCCGTAACGACTGAATCACAACTTTATACATGTAAACATTTCATTATTTTCCTGGGATTTAGGAAATCTCCTTCCTGGTGCCTTCCTGGTTTGTTTGTTTGTTTGTTTGTTTGTTTATTTATATTGCGCACCAGACCCAAGGGTATTCGGGCGCAAAGGCAGAAAGAGGGTTGTTCAACTTAGGTTACATGTTACAAATAAACAGGGGTACAGCTACGGTTACAATGCTGTAGACATGTAGTGTCAAAAAATCACAGAAGTATGTACAGTGAGTTAACAAGAATGCAGATGTGACAGATAAATAGAGCAGAGCAAATATACAAAATATACATGAGATCCCAAATGACAGTAGGGCGAAGTTAGGCATCATGATCTTTTAGCCACTGGATCAGATTAGATCTGAATTGCTGGTAAGGGAGATCTTCCCTTAGAGCAGTTGGAAGGGAGTTCCACAGTTGTGCCGCTTTAACAGCAAAGCTACTCACGCCAGATTTAGTAAGTTTGAATCTGGGTATTAACAGAAGGTTAGAGTTAGCTTTTCGTAAGAGGCGAGAGGCTGTTTGTCTGGTGAATCTGTCTATAAGGTATTGCGGGGCTGCATGGTTGAGGCATTTGTGTGTAAGGGAGGCTGTTTTGAGGATGATTTTGTCTTTAGTGGAGAGCCAGTTGGTAGATCTCCTAAGGTCTGATATGTGGGCATTTTTAGGGAAGTTTAGGGCGGCTCTCAGGGCATTATTTTGAAGTGTCTGAATTTTGGAGGTGATGTATTTGTTACTGCCTATGTAGAGGGTGTTGCAGTAATCTAGTTTCGACAGGATTAATGCCCTTGCTAGAATGAGGCAATTATTAGGTGAGAGGAAGGGCTTGGCTGCTCTAATTAGCTTGCAGGTGTAGGAGGTGGCTGAAGCCATGGAATTCACTTGTTTACCAAAGGTAAGCGTGGAGTCTATATAAAACCGAGGGTTTTAACTACTTTGGCTACAGTAATGATGTTATTGTCAATTATGAAGGAGTCATAGTTGGGGCCCAGTTTTTTGATGTTGGAAGAAGTGCCTAGAATGAGGAGTTCAGTTTTGTCATCATTCAGGCATAGACCGTGGGCGGCCATCCATGCCTGGATGATGAGGTAGACTCTATTCACAAAGGCCAAATCCTTGTCATAATCTCCCGTCAACGGGATGAGGATCTGTGTATCGTCTGCATAGTTGGTGTAGGTGATACCAAGACCGTCTAGATCATCGAAAAGGGGCTTTATGAAGATATTGTAGAGGGTGGGAGATACACAGGATCCTTGGGGTACGCCGCAAGTAATGGGTGCGGGGTCAGCAGCTGCTAGAGGAGAGAAGATTCCATTGTCCTGTTATCTAAGAAATACTTGATCCATGCGACTGCTTCCTGGGAGAAGCAGGCTGCCGTGATCAGATGATTGCGTAGTATTGCATGATCTACCAGATCGAATGCGGCAGAGAGGTCAAGGAGTAGTAAGAGTGAAGTCGTGCCTTTATCTCTTAGTGTGTCTATTTGTGCCTTAAGGTCTAGGAGTGCAGTCTCGGTGCCATGCTGTGGTCTGAAGCCGGACTGTCAGACTCCTAGGAGGTGGTTTAGTTTGAGGTCGTGCTAAATTTGTTGGTAAGCTACTTTGTCTAGGATTTTCAGTAGGAACGGCACAGTGGTTATGGCGCGGTAATTGGTTGGGATGGAGGGGTACAAGGTTTGCTTTTTGAGGAGGGGTTGGACCCAGGAATGTTTCAGGTTGCTGGGTATGTTACCTGATGTGAAAGAGGCATTTATAAGTTTAGTAATGAAGGGTGAGAGTTCACGGGCGGCGTCTTTTATGATTTGGGCTGGACATGGGTCGCCCTGGCAATTAGAGGGTTTGAGGGTGAGGATGACTTTCTCGACTTCTTTGGTGGAGACTTTGCGAAAGTAGAAGGGGGGTGTCCAGAGGTTTTAGAGTCGGTAAAGGGTTAGTGGTAGCCTTGGAGGGGGGGCCTATGTTAACAGTGTTTGGGGCAGTTATGGATGCTTTTTTGTTGTTGATCTTTGCCTGAAGCATTGTTATTTTGTTGGCAAGGGCATTTTGGATGCCTGTGCACCAGTTCTTGTCCTTGAGGCAGGAGTCGGGCGCTTGGGTGGGGGATTCTACTTCCTTCAGGATGGCGAACAATTCTTTTGTGTTGGATTTGGCTTGAATGATACGGGTGTTGTAGGAGGTTTGTTTCGCTAAGATGATTTCTTTTTTGTAGAGGGTGGCTAATTTCTTCAGGTTGTTTTTGTTGGTGTCTGAGGGGTCTGATCTCCAGGTTTTTTCCCTTAGGTGTTTCTTTTGTCTGATGTCTTTCAGTAAGGGTGTGAACCAGGTATTTAGGTGTTGGCGGGGTTTGCTCTTCCTAATTTTCAGTGGTGCGATAGTGTCCAGAGAGGCGAGCATCAGTTCATTGGATTTTCTCACCATGGAGGCTGGGTCAGACTGATCTGAAATGGAATTTCAGGTGAGGAGAATGAGGGGGATAAGATTATCAGGGGTAATATTTTTTTTGTTTCTAGTAGGTGCAGTGGGGGCTAGGGTACTGTTGTTCATAGGTGTGGTGGCTTCTAAGGTAAAGGATACCATGTAGTGGTCGGACCATAGCTGAGGCCTTATAGAGGTTATAGTAGTTGGGCAGTTATGTTCGGCAATCCAGTCGAGGGTCCTTCCTTTGATATGTGTGGGATCTGTGACCTTTTGGGAGAATCCTAGTTCCTCCAGGGTGTTGTTAATTTGTATGGCATTGGGATCACATGTGTCATTGAATCCAAGGTTGAAGTCGCCTAGGATGAGGCTTTGAGTGGAGTTTTTTAAATTGTCAGATAATAGGTTTGTGATTTTTTCCTCAAAGGAGCCTATGGGGCCTGGTGGTCGATAAATCAGGTGGATAACGATGGTTTGATTGTTGGCAATGGTGAGTTTAGCTGTGAGGGATTCGCAGGAATTGGTTTTATAGGGTGAGGAGAGTCTTAGGGTTAGGTTGTTTTTGACAATTATAGCCAGGCCGCCACCTCTAGACGTGGTGCGATCCATGCGTATAAGAGTGTAATTGTCTGGGATAGCTAACATAATGGCTGGTCCTGCTGCGGGATGGAGCCAGGATTCCGTGATGGCCAAGAAATCCCAGTTCTCATTTTGGATTGTGTCTGCTATTTCGGTGGCATGGGCTACCATAGAGCGGGCGTTTAATAAGGCACCTTTTATTCCAGGTAGGACGGGTGGGGCAGAAGGCAGTTGGGCTTTGTGTTGGCATTTAGGGGAGGAGGAATCTCTAAAGATTTGACTGTTGAGTTGTAGTCGATGTTGGCCGGTGTTGGTTATGTGTAGTGGATTGTTGGTGGTAAGCAGGGTGTGCTTGTTGTGATTAGAGCCGGGTTGGGCATTGGCTAAAGGGTCATAAATTCTTGGGAGTCTAGCGCGGAGTCTAAGGTTACGCTGTTGGAGGCTGCATGGTTTAATGGCCATGTTGGTTTGCTCCGAGGGTACATTACCATGATGTAGCTGATTCTGTGGTTGAACAAGGTTCATGTTGTGAAGGGTGGTCATCCAATTGTGGCCAATGATGGTCAAGTGGAGGATGGTTCTGAGTAGAACTGTGTAGAGTAGTGGTAGATACATAATAGCGGGCTAGTGTAGGTCAAGGAACCTAAGCGCACATTACTAAAACAGGCACGCTAGATGCTAGTTTGCAGGGTGCAGGAAGCAGGTGAGAATAGGTGGGCTGGATGCTAGTGGGCAGATACAGGCACTTGCAAGCCAGTTACTAAAATAGGCATGGGTGAGTGTGATAGCAAGTACATATGCGATTGAGCAAATGGGGTTCGCCTGGATTCAGAGTTTGCGCAATGGTTAGGGATGCATGTGAAAGCAGATGCAGTTGAGCAGGGGGTTCACCTATGTTTAGAATTTACGCTAAGCTAGAGGAGGCATATGCAAACAGGGTTCACCTAGATTCAGAATTCAAATTAGGGCAAAAATGCATGTGCAAACAGGGTTCACCTAGATTCAGAATTCAAATTAGGGCAAAAATGCATGTGCAAACAGGGTTGACCTCGATTCAGAATTCAAATTAGGGCAAAAATGCATGTGCAAACAGGGTTCACCTTTTAAACAGTTCCTTGCAGCAATGTGAGTAACAATCTGACAGAATAAACAGCACAACAATGGTTGCAATGAAGGTTTGACCAAAACACTGGTGATCTGCTTACCCTAATATGTGAGTATGCAAGAACAAGATGTTACAAGTGGGTCCCCGGAGGAGCAGGGGCTCTGGCACTCGGCACTTTCCAGCTCCTGACAGGCTCACGACAGGAGGAAGCCTTAGGCAGTGTGCCTTTGATGGTGGGCCGGCTTAAGGGCCTGTCGGCTTGCTATTGGCCAGGAAATAGGGACTCCAGGCCAATCTGGATGCAGATCTGAGCCTGGTGTGTTTCCTCGAGTGGAAACTACTGACAAAGGTTGCGGGCGGCCATTTTTAAATGGCTATAGTCCTTGTGGTAGTCAATGGCTGCAACGGTTGCCGCTCTTTTTCCTCACTTAGCAAGCCCCACCCACCTGGTGCCTTCCTGGTTGCTGCTCTTAAACCCTACTTAAGGATCCCTGCAGCCTCTTTTCCTTTGCAGATGGGGAGCAGATGCAAGTAGATCTTGGTCACCTGGCCTAAGCCCCACCCACCTGGTGCCTTCCTGCTTGCTTCTCTTTTTCCCTACTTAAGGAGCCCTCTAGCCTCTTTTCCTTTGCAGATGGGGAGCAGGTGCAAGTGGATCTAGGTCACCTGGCCTAAGCCCCACGCACCTGGTTCCACTTGGTTGCCACTCTTTTTCCCCACTTGGCAAGCCCAGCCCACCTGGTGCCTTCGGTTGTGCTTTTTCCCTACTCAAGGAGCCCTCCAGCTTCTTTTTCTTTGCAGATGGGGAGCAGGTGCAAGTGCATCTAGGTCACCTGGCCTAAGCCCCGCCCACCTGGTGCCTTCCTGTTTGCTGCTTTTCTTCCCTACTTAAGGAGCCCTCCAGCCTCTTTTCCTTTGCCGATGGGGAGCAGGTGCAAGTAGATCTCGATCACCTGGCCTATGCCCCGCCTACCTGGTGCGTGCATTCCAGGTTGCCGCTCTTTATCCCTACTTATGGAGCCCTCCAGCATCTTTTCCTTTGCAGATGGGGAGCAGGTGCAGGTAGATCTTGATCACCTGGCCTATGCCCCACCTACCTGGTGCGTTCCAGGTTGCCGCTCTTTATCCCTACTTATGGAGCCCTCCAGCATCTTTTCCTTTGCAGATGGGGAGCAGGTGCAGGTAGATCTTGATCACCTGGCCTATGCCCCACCTACCTGGTGCGTTCCAGGTTGCCGCTCTTTATCCCTACGTATGGAGCCCTCCAGCCTCTTTTCCATTGCAGATGGGGAGCAGGTGTAAGTGGATCTTGGTCACCTGGCCTAATCCCCGCCCAACTGGTGCCTTCCGGGATGCCACTCTTTTTCCCCACTTAGCAAGCCCCGCCCACCTGGTGCCTTCCAGGTTGCTGCTCTTTTTCCCTATTTAAGGAACCCTACAGCCTCTTTTCCTTTGCAGATGGGGAGAAGGTGCAAGTGGATCTAGGTCACCTGGCCTAAGCCCTTCCCACCTGGTGCCTTCCTGGTTGCCGCTCTTCTTCCCCACTTAGCAAGCCCGCCTACCTGGTGCCTTCCTGGTTGCCGCTATTTTGCTCTACTTAAGAAGCCCTCCAGCCTCTTTTCCTTTGCAGATGGGGAGCAGGTGCAGGTGCAGGTGGATCTAGGTCATCTGGCGTAAGCCCCACCCACTTGGTGCCTTCCTGGTTGCCACTCTTTTTACCTACTTAAGGAGTCCTCCAGCCTCTTTTCCATTGCAGATGGGGAGCAGGTGTAAGTAGAACTTGGTCACCTGGCCTAAGCCCCGCCCACCTGGTACCTTCCGGGATGCCACTCTTTTTCCCCACTTAGCAAGCCCCACCCACCTGGTGCCTTCCAGGTTGCTGCTCTTTTTCCCTACTTAAGGAGCCCTACAGCATCTTTTCCTTTGCAGATGGGGAGAAGGTGCAAGTGGATCTAGGTTACCTGGCCTAAGCACCACCCACCTTTTTAGTCCTGCCTCTTCCTTCCTGTTCCTAACTCTTAGATAGAGCGAGTATCTCGTCCGGGCGTCTGAAGCGAAGTGCAGACAGAGAAAAGGTTAATTCCTGTTTGGGACCTGTTTGGACCAGGAGGATCCAGGGCTCGAACCCCTGCTCAGACAGCAGGTAAGCAAGCACCAACATGTGCTTCCTCCTTTGTCCCCACAGGCCATCCCCACCCCTCTGGTCCCCCCATGATGTTCCCTTGTGCTCCCACATTCCCGCACACATATGTTGCCTGTTTTGCTTGATTCTTCTACCCTGCCCCCCCCAGCCTACTTCTACAGGAGTCTGCCCTGATACATTCTGCTTTCACCATCACTGTCTTGTGGCCAATGCTGGATTTGAATTTTATGGACTTCATTAATTCACGGTGCATTACCCTTTTTATTGGTGGCCCCGAATCATGCTCTTCCCATCTTCATCTTGTATCCAGGCTTGCAACTTTATGTGTGACTACTGACTTCTGCAATTGTATTTGTTCTCCCCTCATGCTTCTCCACTCTTTTTGACTGCTTACTCTCTGTTCTATCCTCCTCTCCCTTTCTCCCTTTTCTTATCTCCTCCCCTCCTCCCCTTACTTTCCTCTATGCACTTTCTCTAACAGAATTGTCCCTGGATCTAGTATGATAGCAACCTCGTCTGCCTCCTCCCCTCTCCCCTTGCTTGTTGTCCCTCCCCCCTTCAGCACTATCTGAAATGTCGTCAGGCCTAGTATGATAGTCGCTTGTTTTGTTCCTCCCTTCCTTTCTGCAACCCTCTCCCTCACCTTTTGTTTTCTCCGGCTCTACCAGAAATGTCATCAGTCCTAGTACGGTAGTTAATTTCACATCCTTACTGTTAATGGCCTGTAAGAATGTCACTGTATTTTCCCTTGTTCCCTCCCTTGCCTTGAAGTGCTTTGAAACACATTTTGTATATGACGCTATATATAAACTATCATATCATATGATAACCCGCGCCTCAATACCATGAGAAGAGACTAGACTATCAGATCTTGTGTATGAGAATCCTTTCCGAACATTAGCACCGTTGGCAAGGGAGCCAGCCAGTCAGGAGTCACCTGATGGCTGGTTGCCCACCTACCATCTATCGCCCCACCAACCCAGCATTTTCTTTTTACAGCCCCTCCCCCATTCCCCATTCCCCACTTACTTGATTTTTGCAGCAGTGGGTCCCACCACCGCAGCCCTTGCAGCTTCGGTCCCCGCTCCGTTTGATCACCATGGAAATGGAATATGGGCTCCATACGAACCCTGACTTCCTATTCCACGGTGACCATGTTTGTATAATATGTTCCCTCTATGAACAGGACACCGAAGGTGTCCCGCTCAAGGAAAGAAAATACTGAACATTAAAAAAAATAAAAACATTAGCACCCGCTGGGCTCAAGCTCTTAACTTGGATGGCAGCCCGTTACCTAAAGAGTTGGCCTACCACCTCAGGGCATAGCATAGCCTCAATATGAACACATAACTGTATTCCAGAGCTCTGAGAGGAGATTCCTGTAAGATAGTGAGCAACAGGCCCGCAATAAGACTGTGACATTAGTCACCAAAATGTCCTGTGCTATGATGGTATGGCTTGTTTTCTGTATAGGCCTAGAACTGAATAATAGGTTGTATTTAAATGTGTCCTTTGTTTATTTTTTTACACTATTGTTTTTCCTGGTTCTCCCTAGGTCCAATTTTGATCAGCCTTTGCCCTCTGGTTGGGGGTTTTGAAATGGCAGATTTTTAACCTGCCTTTTCTGACTCCAGAGTGCAGAAGTAAAAAACGCTGTCTGAGAGCAAAGTGTGGTAAATTCCATTACATTTGGCTAATAGTGATAGTATAGACTTATTGACCGAGGGAGGGATCATTATTACAACATTATGGGCCTGATTTACAGAAGGTTTTATGCAGCGCAAATGCACTTTGTGCCAAAAAAGTGCACTTTGTGCCATGCAAAACTATATCCTCCGATTTACAGATCCAACTTTGCGCTGGTCCCTGGCACATTGCACAATGTTCGCGCACATTGCACGAGGTGTGAGTGAATGGCTAGTGAAAAGTAGAAGAAGGGGCGGAATATGCAAACGTCCTCATTAAAGTAGGGAAATGAGGAATAACATGGGCGTGGGGAGGGAGGCACTGTGCTAATATACAAACACGCCCCATTAAGTGCAAACAGACTTGTATTGACAGATTAAGTTGTGCATCTGTGTCGACTGTAAATGACTCTAATTTTACCACCACTTGTGACCTGCCACAAAGTAGGACTGTGTCATGAAATCCTAAATTTAAAAAAAACGCCATGCAATCCTAAATTCATAAAACACTTATCAATCAAAGAGAAATGTTGCGAACATGCCCATTCCTGCATTGCTCGCATATGTACTGCTTCATGGAAGGAGGAGGAGGGACATAATCTACTATACATGCACAACGATATTGATATGATAGGTTATTTATGACGCTCTTAATATCCAGAGGTTTCCAAGCGCAGATCCAGGGATTGAACCTGTGGTGCTCTGTGCTGTCTCGCTTACAAGGCGAGCATGTTACCCCTGAGCTATTCTCCCACCCCATTTTGGCATGCCTGATGAGGAAGTATATGGTGCATAGAGCTTCACCTCCATGTCATCCTTGAATTGGTCAGGAAGACGGAGAATGACCTGCTGTCCCCAGCCATGTTCTCACAGCTAATACCACCCTTGGTGAAAGTCCTAACTGCCCTTCATTTCCTGGGGACTGGCACATTCCAACGGACAGCAGTCATTGTCAGAGGTATTTCACAGCCTACACAATCATGCTGCCTCAAACAGGTCCTAAGCCGCATCATAGCACGTGTGCACAGCCACATAGACATGCCATGCAACGTGCAAGCAAGGCAAAGAGTGGCTTAAGAATTCTATGCAGTGGTCCAGTTCCCACGGGTACTTGGGGCAATTGATTGCACACATGTTGCACTACAGCCCCCACAAGCCACAGAACATATATATCAGAACAAAAAAAAAAATTTGCATTCACTGAACGTACAGGCCATCTATGATGCTAAGGGTCACATCATGCATGTGAACGCAAACTACCCTGGATGCACCCACTATAGCTACACATTACGCTATTCCCCAATCTACCAGGCACTGGCATCGGGAACATTCAGCAACAAGTGGCTCATTGGTGAGTATCAGTCAGTACACACCCCAAAACACACTGACTGGGGGTCACATCCAATACAAGCCACTATAGAATCACATACCATAACAATATTCGATAATCTTTATTTTCAGGGGACAGCGCTTGCCCGCTATCACCATTCCTGATGATGCCTATTGGAAATCCCACCACACCAGCAGAGGCCCGCTACAATGCAGCCCACATATTCACCAAAGGCGTAGTCGTGTGCACATCTGGAGTGCTGAAATCACGGTTCCGCTGCCTGGACCAATCAGGTGGAGTACTGTTGTATGCACCAGCTATGTCATGGAAAATCCTATTGGCATGCTGCATCTTGCAGAATGCAGCCACATGTCGTGGCATACCAATAGAGGGGCATGAGAGGTTGCGGCCGCAGCCATAGGCAGTACCCAGACCATTAGCAGGCCAAAGGGTGAGGGGCCAGCACAGATGCAATCAGCTCATCCAGACATACTTCACATGAATAACATCCAGTGTGAAAGTCACATTATATCCACAACCTTGATGTCCTTCGATGATGAAACAGGGCAAGTACAGTTGGGCCATAAACAACAACCTGAGAATGGCAGTCTCAAAAAACACACATTTTCTCCATCTACATTCTACACATGAACACCTGAAAACATGGGTAGAGTCCTTAGTATTACATATTGCATTCCCCAAGTCACTTACCCAAGCATAGAAATACAGATAACAGGGTCACTGGGCTACATAGATCAACCAATAGAGTAACATGGGCATGACCCATTAAACATTGTCAAACAAAGAGCATGACTGTCTCCCTGATAATAAGCATGTACCATTTAAATGCTACTGAAAGTGGGCCCCCTCCCTGGTGAAAGGGCCACAGTGTTGGGCGGGGTGAGATTTGCAGGGGCTCCAGCACAACAATGCATGCGCAGCGGGTGCCCTGGTGGGGGTGGCCCTGCTCCCCATCATACTGGGTGGCAGGGGAGTTCATCAACAAGGTCATGTGAGTCTGCTGCTCAAGGATCAGTGGCCTGGGCTCGGTGCTGTGGTATTTTTCCCCACCAGTGAGGGCTGTGGCACCTGAGAACCAGAGCTGGGATAGGGGCGATTTGCCACCCTGCATCATAGGATGGAGCCCACAGGGCTGGGTTCTTGTGGGGTGCAGACCCAGGACATAACTTCCTGTCTTGTGGAGCCCTGTCCAGGACCCAGGTGCCACCATGACTGCCTCCACCACGGCTGTGCATCCAGCTGCTGGGCTTAGTTGAGATTCACATTCCACTCTGGCGCTTTGGTGCCATTTGGTGGAGGCCTGGTGTTCAGGGCTGACAACCCAGTGTCCCGGTCCAGCTCACATAGCCCTGCCAGCTTTTCCACTAGGACTCCTGCCAGAGCCCAGGTCCCACATGGCCCACAGCTTCAAGCCTCACTTCAGCCTCGCTCTGGGCTCAGACCATTTGGTAACGCCTGCACTGGGGGCCTCCAGGCCACCTTGGGGGGTGGTTGGTTTACTGCCTTCCTGGTGCACATGTACAGGTGCAGGGGGGCATCCAACAGCTGCACCACGCAGGTGCTAACTTAGATGGACACTTACCCTCCACCGTTATGCCTCCACAGAGTAGGGGCCGAAGGTGACAGGCCAAAGACAAATATATGTGTTAGCCATATATCCTATGTTTCAATTTGCGGGATGCGAGGGTGCAGAGTCAAGAGGTTTTGGGGTGCTATTTGTGGGTGCTTGTACTTTGTGGGGGATGTGTGAGTGCGGTGCTATGTGTGTGGGTTGTAGATTGGTGACTGCAGGGAATAGGAATAGTGGGCGTAGGTGCAATTTGCATTTGGGGGTGCAGATTAGTGGCTGTACAGGGAGTAGGAATAGTGGGTGTAGGTGCAATTTGCATTTGGCAGGCACAGATTTGTAACACTACTGGGACTGTGAATGGTTGTAATATGTGCAAGTGTGCTGTAGCACCTTGAAGCATGTGTTGTGCTAGATGGAATTACTATGCAAAATACTTTGGACCCAATAACCGGACAGACTCAAAGGAGATGGTAAAATATTGCTTTAATCTCAAGAAGTAAAGCATGAAGAATATACACTCATCAACTCGACTCGTGCACAGACTATGGACCTCATTCCGAGTGCGGCGGTAAGAGGTTACCGGCGCCTGTAAGGATGCCGGTGCCGTTAACCCCTTATCGCCGCATTCCATGGTCCTTAGCGGGAGCCGCTAAATGACCAGGGAGCTAATAACGGACCCGTTATTAACGGGCCCACTATTAGCTCCCTCCCCATTCCCATTGAGCCCTATGGGGGGCTCAAATGGGAATGGGGATGGGTAAATTGAATGAGGAATTACCGGGTCCTCCAAAGTTGGAATGGCCCGGTAATTCCTCATTCAAGGAACCCGGTCCCGGACCCGAGTTTGGAGGCAGCCATGCCGCAAATAGCAGCCTGGCTGCCTCCAAACTCGTATTGAGGCCCTCAATCATGCATAGTTTATATAATGCTAGATGAGTCCTCTATGGCGTCATCCTACATGGCAAACTTCAAAAACCTATCGAGGGCTGGGATTGGATTAAGGGAACAAGTCTACATATAGAATGCATAAATGTTAATCTCTCATTGGCGGCCCCTTATCTGTAGGACACACCCTGAGCTACTTCTAGTCACGTGGCATAAAGCAATCGTCACAGCAGAGAATATGGCAGTGGATTAATATTCTGCAACATTGTATGAAAAAGTGCTTGGGGGGCTATTCTAATGGGTTGGCAGCCCACATCCAACCTTGGACATTCGGCTTGTTAGCAGCACGTACATAAAAACGAAACCCGTGTGGTTGGAGATACGTCATTTCTTCCTTTGGATCCCAAGTAGGCCATCCTCTTTCATTGGTAGGTCCCTTCTGTTTGAAGGTTGACCTTGCCAGTCTGCACAGTCTCGGGCCATCCGAGGGAGAGTAGGTACACTGCTATCTTAGCTCCAGGCCTAATGAATAGCCCTTGTTTGTGAGCTCTTCATCGTGTGTCTTAAGACCATGAATTTGTCCATATGAACGTTGCTTTTATCCTTATTTGATTCAACTTTTGCTGGGTGCATTTCTTCTTTTGTCATTTAGAGACTAGCTCACTCCATCTCATATTGACTTGTGTGCCCTTTAATCACCCAATATTTGGCATCAGTAAATGTTCGTGTTCCTCCTAATCTTTAGAAAATATGTCCTTGCGCATGGTCTGCTCGTGGACTCCCTTTGTGCTTTTTCTTCATCTCTCGAAATAGCATCCTTTGTTCAACATCAATGTACTCCTCTATTTTGCAAGGAAAAGAGTTTCTGTATCGTCTGTTCATGTTTAAGATCCAAGGCTTGTGGTTTTGAGGTAACTGGGTTGATTGACATGAGTCGTCATCCATCTTGTTCTGATTGTAGTCCTAAACATTGAATATATACCTCTTCTAAGCAAGTTTCTATGTATTCTTTCTACCTTGCATTTCAGCGTATTTACAGTTATTGCCCAGAGGGCCACTTAATTCTTCTTTAAAATCATAACTACTGCATCATGTAGTATATGTTCCTATTACTGCTTCAGTTACATCGTTTATTCTTACGTATTTTTGTATCGTTTCAACCTAGGATCATATATCTTCTTTCAGACACTTTTGCTGTCCTAAGACCTTGTTTTAACGTACATTTATGTCGCGCATCATTTTATTCATGGCGGCTTTTCGACAACTCGGCAAGGAACATCCCTCTTGGTAGGTTTCTTCCACTGTTTCAACGTGAGGGTATCTTTTTAATGGCTGTCTGAGTGCATATCGTTTCTCACACAGTCGACGTGGTATGGACATGTCGCATAAACTTGTTCAGGGGTTCCAATTTTAGCTTGTCTGTTATTCCAATATGGTGGGGGTGAGAGGGTGTTGACTAGGGAGAATGCGTCTACTTGCTCCTCTACACAAGTGATGGTGATTTCCTGCAATATTGGATTATTTTTGATGCATCTATTGACACGGTTCACATTGCGTGCAAAACAGTCTATTTCAGTGGGTCCTTGGTTTGCACTGGAGGCGTGTTGTGGGCGTGTCTGGTGCAAACCTGGTTTCTTTGCACTATAGGTCCCTGCTTGCACTTTTTTCTGTATATTGCCTACTCGCGCATTGCATTTGCACCACGCAATCTTAGCGCACCCGCAAACACATTTGTCTGAACTTAGAGAGCTTTTTTCTGTAAATCAGGCCCAATGACTCACCACCAAGTTATGGTCCGAGGCAAAACTGAGGGCCGTAAATTGGAGAAGGGTCATTATCCCAGGCGATAGAGACCCCTCTGAGGTCTATGAGGCTGTTAACACATGGTGGCAGTAGCAGCATTTTAATTTAATAGTAAAGTAAATAGACAAACAGGGTTAGTAAATTAAATGTGGTTTTATTTTTTAGTATTTAAGTAACATTTGAGTCTTCATGAAATAAACATTTTAATTCCAAACGTGCATTAGGTGTTATGTAGGCTTCCCCCTAAGCATTCGCTTAGATGAGCTGAATTGGATGTTGCACCCCCCCATCCCCCACCTGCCTAATTCTAGTCAAACCCCAATATTCCTAGCCTGGTCTGAGATTCCCCTTCATCCGGGCTACATAATGAATGACTAGTTACCCTCTGGGCGCTTTGACTTGACAGAAGGTGGTTGCTCACGAAGTTCTGAAAAGCCGCTCCATGGGGGTTTATGCTGAATGCGGCTTCTCTTTCTGTGGGCTTGACCCACCTGGATGTTGGGGTGGTGTGGCGGCACAAAGTTAGTAGCAGGGTTGGGGAGGTGGCACAAACTTGCCGACAGGTGGATTTGACCGGGAGTAACCATTGTATTATAAGTAAACCTTCCCAAATATGTCCCATAAAATATATGGAAGCACTTTGTTAGGGGAGCAGAATATGCGATTTTGTGCATCGGAAGAAGATCTAGAATACAAATGAGTCTGTCACCCTGATAGTGACAGCTTTTTGATCATTACTATATCTGAAGTTACTGTAAAAAGTCAAAAGAAAAGAAGAACACCCACACATGCGAACCTTCAGGGAACTCTGCATTGACCTGATATTGACAAGAAATGACACCAGGAATCGAACCTGTGTGGCTCTGTGTAGTTTTGCTCCCAAAGCGAGCACGTTGCCGCTGACCTATCCTCCCAAAGACTGATTTGCATTGGAAGCCTGGGGAAAACAGCTACTGCAAGCAGAGTGTCGAAAGCAAGCAGTGCCACAAATGTGGGACAACCTTACAACATTGCATTATGAAAAACGACGTATTGCACAGGAGAGGAAAGTCGCCATTGCCACCCACAGTAGCAGGCAGAAAGGGACAGGAAATGTGCTGGGACCTTTCTTCCCACCGTCCCCCACCAACACTCAGAACAAGCCAGACTTGACCACAGCCAGCTAAAGCCTTATATCACTAGCACGCATAAACAGAATTCCACAAAAAAGAATACGGATAAAACAAGTAAATATAGCGTTTACTGAAAATACCGAACAAATAATCACCTGACTTTCATACTGAGTAAAAGTGAAAAGGTAAACGTCTGGCCACGAGCATTTTAGATCAGCACTGGTTGGAGAAGGGTTGGAAGGATAGGGAAGCAAGGATGTCCTCCCATTTCTAGTTTGGTCAATAAGCCAAAACGATTGCATTAGAGTACAGATAGGGAACAAGTGCATATGAGGAGGGACACACATCCTGTAGGTGTTGCTTGGTTATGTGTCCACCCATTGCCTACCCATGGCCATGCTAATCCCTACGGCCATTCCCACTCAGTTCTTTCCCCTTCCCGCCCAGAGCACTTCCTCGTGGGAACTCTTTGAGCTTCTTTTAATCAAGCGGTATCATTAAACGCTGCTCTCAAGTGCCTGCCAGCGTTGTTTCAAAGCAGACTTCTGAGAGTTAATGGGCCTCATTACAGTTTTGTCAGTATCCCACCGGTAATTCCTGCACGATACCAGCAAAAATGCCCTACTGTTATCGGCGCCTGAAATCCTGGTATTACCAGGCTATTCCAGGTGCCGGCAACGGCGGGAAACCCCATTCCATTTAGTCTGACACAGAGTGTCAGAAGAGAAATACTCTTCTCCGACCACTCAGCTAACAAACTCACAAACAAATACACCAATAGCACACAAAGACACACACCTTCTCCCCAGTCCCCTACCAACAAAAATCACACAGCATACACACAGGCACACAAACACTTGCCTCATAACCTTCTTCGCCTGCCCGTCCCGGCCTGCCAGCCCCTGCGTGCACTCGTATGCGGGAGGGGCGTGACCGTTAAGATTTAGAAATACTGCTATGAGTGTTATCAGAACTATTTTTCTAAATAAGCCTTTTTTATTTTCGTGAACAATGAAATACGGCCTCTTACGCATACATTATAGCAATAGCACGTTTCGGTTAATATGGTAATATTATCCCAAGAGGCTATATCATGCCTTCTTCTGGGCGACTGCTTTTAACATAGCCATCGTAGAGAGGTCTTTAGTTTACACCTTGTTTGGTGGTTATGCAAACACCTTTTTATAAACAGAAAATGCATGCGATTATTACGACCTGTTGACGTATTGGGCATACCAGTGACTAAGTGACACATGTCTATTGACACATTGGCCTTGCCACAGACAAAGTGAAACAATAAAGATGTATAAATGTGGCATATGCAGAGTTTTTGATAACAAATTGAATAAATAATCCTTAAGTCTGTTTCCCATTTAATGCACTGATGATAAAACCTAAAACATAGATATATATCACAGTAAGTCACAGTTGGTTAAGTCAGGCAGGATGACCAACTGTTAATAGGCTACTCAGACATGAATTAGGGTTGGCTGTCAGACTATTTCACGATGGATAATCTTGTGAATTTCAGAACGCTATTCATTAGCCAGCAAGGACCTGCTTGAGGGATTAAGGACACATACCACCCAAGGATTTGCTACTTCCTCTGCACTTGAAAGAAGGCTACTCGTGGAGGATGTCTAAAAAGCGGCCAGTTGGTCATCTTTACACACCTTCTGTCAACATTATTGCCTAGACTTTATGCCTGGTTAGGAGGCCAAATTTAGCAAAGCTCTACTTCAAAGCATTAATAAATAAAATATTCTCAGCACCCAGCTCCTTATGCTGACTGCTTTGGTAGTGTATCAAAGATGAGGAATACGTGGGAGGAACATCCAGTTGAAAGAACATTACCAGGTGTAAGTGATTTGTTCTACTGATGTATTGTACAGAAATGTGTATGACAATAAGTTAAGCCCAGGGCATAAGGTAGTAGTGGAGAAGTGGCAGCGAGTCAACTTACACCAATATGATGATCTGCTGGACAATAGCAGTTCCCTCAGTATGCTCTTGAGTTTACTTATTGCATACACCTTTTTGTATCAAACGTTGTCTGAGCCTTGAAAAAGCACCACCAAGAGTACAAAAGGCATGTTGGCACAATAGGTGTCAGCAGGGGAAACAGGCAGCTACCCACTAACAACAAACCTGGCCTAAACTGTCACCTATCCCCTCAGTCACACATATAACCAAAATCAACCCGCTGTCCCCCATTGCCTGGCATCCACCAAACACAAAGCCCAAGAAACAGGACAAGAATGTACCCAGTTAGTACACCAGTCACCGCAGTGGCAAACCCTGCCTATTCTCCAAGCAGCAGCCAATGTGCTCCTCACTTCCACCACTACCCATCTAAGTGGTTTTAAATGCATAATTCCAACCGGGACCAACAGAAGCCGCTCACGACAGTGTCCAGACGTACCAAACAATGACGTCTGCCAGTGTCAGACGGGGAAGCAGGGAACAGGCAGCAGTCAACCAGCAGCGACAGAAAAAGTAAGTGTGGGGTGGATAGGGGGTAGAGCAATTACTGTGCCCTCAAAAACTGTCACATCTCTCTCAAACCTTATTATCCCCACCACCAAATAGCTGGGAACGTGCATGTACTCACTTATATTTTGCAACTGTTGCCCCACATAGAATCACTGAGCTGTGAACTGTGTTGCCAAGCCATGCCTCACATCAAGAGAACTATTAGCAAGGAATATCTCACAACTAGTTAGACTTTACTCTGTGCTTGCTAGTGCAGATAAAATTGTATATATCAGCCGGCACCATATCTAGACAGAGTTGTGACGCACTAGTTCCAGAGGCAACAAGTGAATATGTAGAGTTCAAACCCAAGAGCACCTTCTGTGCACCTGTGCATGTACCGGCTATAGACATTTTTGAAAAGATGGTCATGAAAGATGTATCACAAATTCAGTTTAAAATCCTAAGAGATATAATCTGAACAGAGGGGAGCTTTCTCGGATTAAAAATATGTTTTCAGACGATTCCATTACCATTAGACCAGCGGATAAGGGTGGCGCGATTGTTATACAAGACACCGAGGATTACCACACCGAATGTTTAAGGCAATTGGCTGATTGTAACACTTATAAGGAGTTAACACTCAATCCTACAATGGAGATCAAGAAGGAATTAGAATCACTTCTTGACGAAGCATTAGAAAACCATTGGATTACAGAAAAAACGAAGTCATATCTTTTTACAGTATTCCCCAAAATGCCACACCTATACATCCTTCCCAAAATACACAAAAGGATGGAGAAACCACCAGGAAGACCAATAGTGGCAGCAACTGAGAGTATACTTCAACCACTAGGGACGTACATTGATTACTTATTGCAACCCATTGTACAAAAAACATCCACCTTTGTTAAGGACACCACACACTTTCTACAAATTTTGAATCAAATTGTATTGGATGAACATGATATTTTGTTCACTATAGAGGTCGTAAGCCTTTACACAAGTATACCTCACGAACAAGGTCAAGAGGCAGTAGAAACCATCCTATTACGAACTGGGAAGATTCTAGCAAATAAGGAGTTTCTAATGATCCTACTGAAATTTATCGCCACACACTCTATTTTCGAGTACGGTCAGAAGCATTACAAACAAATATCCGGGACAGCGATGGGAGCTACCATGGCACCCGCGTATGCCAACAGCTTTATGTATATTTTTGAAAGTAAATACATCCTGGAAAATGCCAGATGGAAGCCTCACTTGAAAACATGGGTGAGGTACATTGACGACATCTTTGGAGTATGGTCTGGAGAAAGAGAAGAATTGGATATGTTTTTGATATACCTGAATGGGATAGATGCACGGTTACAATTCACCCTAGAAGTTGGTGACCCTAACGTACATTATTTAGATGTGCAAACAGTAATCAATGGAAACAGGATAAACACTACACTGTATACAAAGCAAACGGATCAAAACAACCTACTACACCGCATGAGTTTCTCAACGCCGAATCTGTTACGTAATTTACCATTCGGGCAGATGCTGAGAATAAAGCGGATCGGTAGTGACACAGAAGACTGTGAAAGGCAATTGGAACTACTTCAAGAAAGGTTGAAAGTAAGAGGTTATCCTCAAACTGATTTACAAACAGCAAGAGAAAAGACTAGTACACGGACAAGAGAACAACTGCTCACTAAAAGAACCGAACGAAAAAATCCAGATTTGGTGTTTACCACCACATATGCGATACAAAGCAATAAAATCAAAGATATTATCAGGAATAGATGGAGTATACTCACAAGCGATGCACGAACCAAGGATCTGTTTCCCCAACCACCGGTCTTTGCCTACAAGAGAAGCAACAACCTATGCAACATGTTGGTGAATACGAGAGACAAGAACTCTAATAGAAAACCAGACAAACATCCGGGCACGTATCCCTGCATGAGTTGCAGCAATTGCAATAACGTGATCAAAGGCAACTGCATTACGCATCCCAAAACTGGAGCCAAAATCAAGCTTAGGTACCATGCTACTTGTCTATCAGAAAACGTAATATACGCAATTAAGTGCCCATGCGGTATATATTATGTGGGAGAGACATCACGGAAAATAAGAGTGAGGATAAACGAACATAAATCCTGCATTCGAAACAACAACTTGACTTCAGCAGTAGCAAGACATTTTAAAGAAAAAGGGCACTCTGTGACGCAATTGAAATTCGCAGTACTAGAGCTACAATCCACCAGGAAGTGTGACAAGGATATGAAGAAATGGAGGGCTCAACAGGAAGCTTTTTGGATTGACAAACTGGATTCCCTAGCACCGTATGGAATTAATGAAGAGTTTGATTTGAGTTGTTTTTTGTAATTGTATCCATGACTAATTTTTCTTTCATTATGTACATTCACATGACAGATTATGCAGAACCGCATTCTACACAATAATGGAGTAGACCACGTGTCAAATATAGGGTATTTAGATTTGGAATATGCTTGAACCAAATTTATCAGATAAACTAAAGGTTTGAAGCATGATTTGTGACATAAATTAACGTAAAAAGTGTAGACATACACATTGTTAACAGAAGTTGTTTAGAGAAATTAATCACAGTACCGGTCACTATATTTATAGTAATGACATGTTGCATACTTTTATTTAAATATAGAGCGACCTGCAATAGTGGAAAGGTAATCATTAGGCTGCTGTGCTCAATTGTTTTACTGACCGTCTAAGTGATCGAGTCCATTACAACATGGCCGCCGTGTGCACCGGCGGTTCCTCCTTGTTTAACATGATCAAGTTACCATGGTAACTTTTAACAACTGAGCATACAGAGGAACGCGCTCACCCGCGATTCTCTGTAAGTTTCGTGGCACTGTGATTTGACACAAGGTAAGCGAAGTACAACGCTCTGCGTTGTTCTGTAACGCTGAGCCATTAGATAGGCTAAAGATACTCGTTCTTATGTCTTCTATAGGATTTGTGACGAGCACGAGTCTACCACGTATTCACAGACCAGATTAAGCTGAGTGATTACACGACTAGCGAAACAAACGCTGGCATACAAGTTCACTAGGAAACCAGGTCAGTTTAATTTTCTTTGTGCTAGAACGGAAGATAAACACAGATAGCGTTTAATGTAAAGAGTGATTGCTAACTCTTGATTTCCTTTCGTTTTGTTTTTTCTGATCTTGCTTATTGTTTCCAAATCGCTGGGCTGTCTTTACACACTTCCATCGTTAACCGTATGTACTTTTCTTTTGTACTTACATGCTGATATAATGTAATGTCTATGGAATGCTTTATCTAATGATATATATACACACGCGCATTTCTGAACTGTGCTCTTATATGTGAAATATATGGGGTTCTTTTCAATCTGGTGCATAATGGATACACAACATTGGGTCTAAAATGGGGGTTCTCTTTAACTCTTTGGTGATTTTTCAACTTAAATGGGTGTTGCATTGATTTTTACCAGGCCCTGATGAAGGAATTTATTCCGAAATGCATTGGCCACCCGTATAGGCATCTACAGGAATAAGAGACCTAAGATCTCGTGAGAGTTAAGAATAAAATACAGCCACACTTGAAAAGAGATTCTTTTTGTTTGTCTTTTTGAAAGATTACGTACCTGAAGTTTAAAGACTCCACTTACTAGTGGCTATAGGAGTGCAGCCCGCACCGCTGGCTTCACGGCCAAGGTCATTGAACACAGTCTCCCACAGTGCCATTCCACGGAGGCACTCCTCACAGCGGGTTTGCACCCTGAATTTAGTAAAAGTAAGTTGATGATCAAGAAGATCAATCTACCAACAACAGGTAGTGCGCACTCACCTTAGAACAATCCAGAGTTGTGAAGATTAACATTGTGTCACATCTAGACAGAATTGTAATGGTAGCTTGCAACAATCGATTGCATAATTTAGCCTTATCTCGCATCTTACCTGATTGTTGAAAGTTAGCCTGATGGTGTGAGTCATATCTCTGCACTTACACAGACTGCATTAGCCAGGCATTTCATGCTTGAGACAGACTGTATAGTGAAACTTAGTCCTTTTCTCCCACTGTCTAGGTATCTCAAATTTAGGCGTGTTTTCTCATTGAGTGCCATTCTGTGAAACTTCGGCCTTTCTCCCACTGTCTAGGAATCTCAAATCTAGGCGTGTTTTCTCATTGAGTGCCATCTGTGAAATCTAGGCCTTTCTCCATCTCTCTAGGAATCTCAAATCTAGGCGTGGTTTCAATCATCGATCTTGAGAAAGAAACACACAGCTAAAACCCACTAACCCAACTATAAGACCTAAACCATCCGCATACACTTCTCATACAGAAACTCACACAACCACTACTCTGCACAGCAACCCGCATGTACTTCACCAAATTGCACCAACAGACAAACAACACATTACTCACCAAAACAACACACTGAGAAGTCGCACCGACACAGAAACCGCACTTAAACTCAGTGAACGGTGCAGACCGAACTGAAGCTGCTACAGGACATCACAACTCTCACTCTCCTTTTCCCACTACACCCCACCAACCACCCTCATCCTCTCTTTTTCAGATCCGTCAGAGCGCCTGGGGCCCACTCCGGTGCTGACAGTGTGCGGTACAAATACCTTTAACATTAACATTAAAAATAGAATCAAACCTAGACAGAGCAAGACAACCCTTGCAAGACATTCATGTCAGGTGTGATTGACTGTGAATTGTAGCTCTATAGCTCTGATGTCTCCAGGAGGTTGGACAAAATATTTTGCATGTGTGTTGCCAAGTTGCCAGCATGGTCGTGCATGAAGGTGCAACACTTGTGAAGCGCCACGGTCGGCATTGACCTTCCTTCAGACCCGATGGCACTACTCGTGGACATGGTGGGTGAACATGATCCGTGTCAATACTCTTCACTGATAATAAATTGATCACACGTATCTTCATCTTAATCAAGTTTATAATTGCTTGTTTGTGGAATTCCACAGACGCACTGTTGATCAAAGGAAAAGTACACGACGCCATTATGGGAAAGTGTCGTGAATATGTGAGCCTAATTCCTCTCATTCATTCAAAATTGAGGAATTAAAAATGCATTTGATATGATATGGCATTCATAACGCGCCTATATCGAAGTGTTTCAAGTCGCGGCGAGGCGAGGGAGGGGAACCAGAGTGAAGAGAGAGACAACGATCCTACTAGGCCAGGTGACTTTGAGATCGTGCAAGTGCGGGGGAGGGGGAAGGAGAAAAGTGCGGGGGAAAAGAGGGGGCAGTGCAGTACAATGGATAACAGTAAAATAAATAAGACAATAAATGAAAAATAAAAGTGCGGCCAGCTGGTGGCAAGTGCAAGAAACAGCTTTTGTGTGATTTGAAAAGAAAGGCAAAAAACAAGTAGTTAACATTAAGGTGTTTAGTTATCGGGTGCTTTCTGCGACATATTGTGGCTTCGTAATGCAATTTCGGAGGTGTTGCTATTACACAAGTTAAGGGTATTGATCAATGTTGAATTTGGAATTATGCCCCGGTGGGATTTGAAATTGTCAAATTGCACACAGATTGAATTATTTGTTGCTTCAGGAAGTTTGGCAGTGGGTGGGATCGGTGTACAAAACAGCATACAGGTTCATTGGGACAGCTGGGTTGGCACCCACCACAGTGGCAGAGCTAGGGAGGGGGAAGGGGGTTCCTGCTGGCACCCTATTATCCACCTCTCCCCCTACCAAAAGCTGCCTCCGCTACTGATCCACCAAGTTATTTCTTGCGATTCCTCTGTAATGAGCACTCCTTTGCTCCATACTTATGGAGTCTTGTCCTCTTTCTTGCATACTCATAGGAACACCCGCCAAGCGTTTCTCAGGCAGAAGCCGGGCTACATGAAAGCGACCCCACCCTTATCCTCCACACGAGACTCACTCCGCTCGGTCCTCTTTTCTGCATCAGACGGGTCAGAAACATGACGCACTTCACTTGTGATTCTTTGCCCTGTGCGGCGGAATGAGGCCCACGTGGAGGCTGAGGAGAGCAGACCATGTGTCTGGTGGGCAAAAGGGGCGACTGACAGGCACGCCCCTTGCTCCCCGCACTCACGCTCTTGGTTTGATAGCTACAATGGGCTGGGGGATGAAGCACCAGCCAAATGGGAGGTGGCACCGGGCAGGGAACACATGAGGCCATGTCTTCCCCCTACTTCGAAGGGGTTAAGCGACCTGGACAAAAGCAGAGCCAGGAGCTCAGGATCGTGCACGCCGAAGAGAGCTCACGATTTCGGTGCACGCTGAAAAACCTCTCCCCCCAGCTAATTTTTCTTGAATCTGTTATTCTTTACCCCCACTCTCCTCAACTGATCACCCATGCTAGCTAAAGCGGGTTTTCCCATGTGCATGTCATGCCGCAGGGTTTCCCGGCGGCGGACCCTCAGTACCTCTGTTTAATGATAGGACCCCGTCATTGTTGGGTCAACTGTGTGCTCCTATATGCTCTGTCACATCTTAGCGGCGGTGCCCCTTTAGGTGTGAAGAGCTCTTTGGGGCTCCACTGGATCAACTCAGAAGCTTCATCGCATCAACGGACAAGGTAGGTAAAGTCCTCTTCACTTCGGCATCCTGGTACGTTGACTCGTTTCGAGGAATCGAATGAGCCGGGAGAGCCCATACTGGGTCTGACGCGGCTAGCTACCACATTACTGTGGCAAGCCCTAAGGCCTCTGTGGAGGTTGGCACCAGTTCTTGCACCGAGGACTCCTCAGTGCCTGTGAGGGGGCGTTGGCTGCTTTAGGGACTTGTAAAGGAACACTTCCTCTCGGGGGTGTTTCACCTCATACCGCATGTGTCATGAGTCCCCTGCTCATGCAACGACCAGGCGTAGGCCAGAGGGCCCCTAGAGGTCTGATATTGAGGTCTGCTCTGCGCACAAAAAAACGGGTCTGCTTCATGGCCTCGGCAGTGTCCTTTTCTGCCGTGACAATGCTTAAGACAGTAATGGCACGCAGGAGTACGTCACGATCAATATCTGATCTGGCAGCACGCCTGCAGTAAGCAAACCAGGTGCTTAGAGGAGTTTTTACCCACCTTCGGCTCTAGGAAAGTGTGTGCTTCCATTTTTGCCCGGAATCCAACACCTTCGTCTGCCGGGCCTCCTGGGGCCTGCTTCATTCCAAACACATGGCTCAGGTGACAGTTGCTTCTTTGAGTGCCAATCCAGCGGTACGTTTAGGGCCTCACAAAGGAATGATTAGTTCTGTCCAAGAGGACTCGGAGACTGAGTACCGTCCCGCAAGCCCCACAGGATGAGTGCTTCGGGTTCTGAAACCTCCCTTGACACCGCAAACACCAGGGGCCCCTCCCCCACCGCCTCCTCCTCTGCCATTACCATACCGTCCCTGAGTTGACCTAGATTCTCTGGGGGATCCGGCCCAGATATCTGGAGATGACCCAGATAAAGTCCCTCATTACAAGGTTGCTGGTAGTCCAGCCGGTCAGGCCTGCAGTAGTTCACAGCCCCTACTGGCAGATTCAGAGTGACACGGTCCAGAAAAGGTGCCGGGAACACAAGCACTTTTTTCGGGACCCGGTTACTCGTAATGAGGGCCAAAGTGCCTAAATCTTTGAAGACCTGTCATGGCCACATCCACAGACTTATTATTCAGATTCCAAAGCACCACAGGTGGATCATAGGTTTTGCTCTTCAGTCCTTTCCCTTAAAGTGTCAGAGAAGTCAGGTATTGACCTCCAACCAGGTGTGGCGATGCAAGCCAGTACACCCTGACAGAAGCCCAGCTTAGTCTCCAAGAAACCTGAATTTCACTACCGACCTCCTCCAGGAGAAACGCTTTTACTGGTAGCTTTGCCCCATACTCACTACACCATCGTGGCTGCTGCCACTCTTTCTGGTACAAGGACAGGCCTTAGTGCAGCCTCTCGATCACCTTTAGGTCTTGAGGAACAACAACTGAATATAATAATAATAATAATAATAACATTTCTCATTTATATAGCGCTACAAACCCTCAGGCATTGGAGCGCTGCTTATTAATACCCACAGTGCGTGGTGCTCATTAATCGACTGCGGATGATAAAAGGCTGAGTTTGGCCCTGCCGGGATTCAAGCCTGTGTCAGCAGGCTCTGCAGAAATATCAAAGCAAGCGCTCTACATGCTGTACTATCTGACCAGCAAATGGTACCCAAATCCAAAATGGTACAGAAATTCAGCTCACCTTCTACACCAGGCAATTGTGGAATCAGGAAGGAACTAGGAGACTAGGAGACTACGGCTTCCTTTTAACATCAGAGTACCAGGTTGGTTTTCGATTTCGAATGTTGGAGACTCGGCAAGATAACATGGAGGAAGTTTACCAATCGCTGGACACAGCAGCCAGAGGTATGGGCTTAGGGGCATCCATGAAGAGACAGCCCTTATTGAGAGCTACCATCTTCCAACAAGATGTGCGGGGCAGCAAAACGGACTTTATTTTTAATGGCATCGAACTCTTTCCCTCCAACACAGATGAGGACTTAAAAAGAAGGCAAGTGCCCAGATAGCCAAGTCTCTGGACCTCTTGACCAAATCAGTGGCTAAGAAAGGTCCCTATTCACATCACAGAGGCAGCCCTTTCAGGACAAAGATGCAGGTGGTTTTGGGGGTTTTCATGACCAATGTAGCAGGCAGGGATGCTGTGTCTTAGGAGGTGGCAAGCCTGCCCGCTACACACAGTTCTTTGCCAACCCATCTCTACCCATTTGCGCTCACCACAACAACATTCTCAAAGTGACATTAGAATTCAGTATCCCAATAAAAGTGGATTGGGGGCGTATCCACTGTCACCTAGAGGGCTGGTGGTCCATCTCTAATAACCCCAGAGTTTTACCAGTGATGGGCAGGAGATACCACTGTCCAATTCCACCTTCTCCCCCTACCTCTATTCTCCAAGTCTGATCGGATTCGCAGAAGGAAGCGATCCAAAAGTTGCTTTAGATCAACCAATCAAACCTGTCTAAACTTCGTAAAGGGAGGCTGGGATTTATTCATGGTTTTTCTATGTTCCCAAAAAGAACAATGAAGGCTTTCGAATGGTGCTCGACCTTTCCTCTTTCAACTTATTCTTAATCATCAAAAAATTCAAAGATGTTAACTCTGGTAATTATTCATTCGCCGTTCACACAACTGTGATTCTGAAGGTTGTGCTCGTCCCTATTTGGCGTCTACAAGAGTGGTGCCTGTTTTGTTGCATTGGCACCAACCATTTTCACTGCAGGCGTTTGCCATTCAGCCTCAGCTTTGCTCACGGGGTACCCACAAAGATGGCCACAGTGACAGCTTTCCTGTGCCTTCATGGCATTGCTTTCTATCCATACCTGGACAACTGGCTGATCAGGCCGTTTCCTTCGACCTGGCCATAGCAACAAACCTTCAATACATTTTTAATCTAATGTTCACACTGGGCTTGCCCGTGAATGTTCTGAAATCCACCCTGAGCCCATTTATCGGTTTTATTGGGGACTCCTCGAGGGTCCGAATCTTTCCTATGGAGCAGTGGGTCAGCGATCTTCTCCATAGTATCTGAGCGACAAGGACATTTCAGCATGGTGCTTCAAAGGCGACTGGGTCTCATGAGACCATGTGTTCTAGCGTTGCCCATGGCCAGGCTTTGCATGCCTTGTGCCCAACTGCATATGGCAGCGAGCTGGGACACCCCCAAAAGAAACAGGTCCCGATTATGCACTGGATGGGTAGGGATATGAGATGGTGGAACTCCTGATAGAAACCTTTGCCGGAAGCACCATTCCAGGAAGGAACTCTGCAGTTCACTCCAGCGAAGGATGCTTCCCACGGGCCAGATGCTGGACGAGCCCCAAGTGCATGATGTGTGGTGGTAAGAGAATGCACAGGAGCACATCAATTTCCCCAAACTGAGGGTGATCTTGCTGGCCATTCAGGCATTCTTGCCAGTTATTCAGGGATGTTGAGTACTGGCCCTCAACGGCAATGTGATAGTCATGTACTATGTGAACCAAAAGGGGGGTAAGAGATCAGTCAGATTGTGCACCCTTGCACTTCACATGTGGGATTGGGCCCTGAGTAACCACATTTCATTGCAGGCAGCCGTTCTGGCGGGTCTGCAGGACGAGGAAGCATATGCCTTGAGCAGGCTAGCCTGTCCAAATCACGCATGGGACTTACAGGTCAAGAAGTGGCGCTTCAGCCTGTGAGGCACACCGGGGGTGGACCTGTTTGCCACTGGCTTATACAGCAAATGCAGCTGATAGAGATCTCGGAAGGTTAGGGGAAGGGAGTATTTGGGGATTGCTCTGTCCATTCACTCGGGTGACCATTCACTGTACACCTTCCCTTCCCTACCGTTGATTCCCATATTTCGCCATGTGGACTGGGATTTACAAAATGCTTCTTTTGTCCTGCTTCTGACCATTCCTCTGAGGAATTGGCTCTTGGAACTTCTGCTTATGGCATATGGACCACCCCTCCATCTCCATTTTAAGCAGATGTCCTTCACCAACAGAAAGAGAGGTGTAGAGGAGCAGATGTGTACATCAATGATAGGCTCCGCCCCCTCACCTACATCATACTGGATGAATAACAGGAAGACACTGTGCACGACACCAGTTATCATCCCAATATCGCATCGAGTGTATGAGTGACGTTATGAATTCAGTAAACCGTATCAAATGTACCCTCATAATGAAGATGTCACTGAAGAAACAAGAGTAAACATACGTACAAGTAAGAGGAAACTCTATATACAAAGAAGATAAGTAGCCAGATGTGTAGTGAATGTATACATGCCGAAAGGCAAGCTAGATGAGCCATATAGAAGCTTGCTGCAGTAGAAAACATAACACGGGTGAAGCGGCCATGTTGAAAGGATGGGCGCCGACTCTCAATGATAGTAAGAGAAGAGTTCGAAGGAGAGAGACCAGAGCTACAGAGCTAACAGAGGATGGAAATACAAATTCATGCATGAACAAAGAATAGCTGCTGGCCAGGGATCAAGGAGGCCACATCAAGAAAAAATTGCGAGGCACAAGGGAAGTCAAGAGGATAAGCCATGTAGGCAGGACATATTTCTATTATATTAAGCAAAGAAGAAAACATTTGCAAGTGCCAAGTATTGGACAATTAAAGATGCAGAAAGCTAATGTGAGGTGGAACAACCAAGTCTCCAGAGGCCAAGAGGAGTAATGACACCTATCTTAATTGAATTAAATAGCATTAAATAGAAGGCAAAATTGACAAAATCATGGTCTCCTCACATGTGAGTCAGAACTCAAAAACAAGGCTTATTCATTAATCTGCAGCTGAAGATAGTGGTGCACCTACACTCCCTTAAAAGTCCTAGAGAAGAAAACAGCCCGAAAGGTCAACTACAAAGAAGATGCCTTGGTTTATGGCATGACCGATGAGAGATGATGGACTAATTATGGCGAATGGGTAGTAGTTTGACGTTGTTCTCTGCACTTGAGTTTCATTTTGCTTACGTGCTGCTAGTGAGCTGAAAGTCCAAGGTTGGGAGAGAATGCCAACCAATCATAAGGGCCTATGTAACGATATGCATACAATGTTACATGAGCCCGTCCGCTACTGTTATACTGCTATAATCTGTATTATACGTAGTTAGAGGGAAGTTCATGGCTTGCCTACCAGGGAAGGAGCAGCCAATTATAAACTCTATAAGTAGATATGTTCCCCTAACCAATCCCTGAACCCGGTTTTATTATTTGCTGCGTAGGATGACATCATAGCTGATGCATATTGAGGTATAAAACCTTTAAGTAACCAATCTGCATTGTGAGTGTGTGAACTACAAACTGTTGTTCGCCATATTGCCCTACTTTTTTGAAATGATAATAAAGTAGTACTTTGTCATATTCTTTGAGTCTGTCTGGTCATTTGGGTCCAAGACTGTTTATTATGGTAATCCCATTTTGCTCATAGATCTGCCCAAAAAGGGTACAGCACACCGGGTTCTCCACCCCACCCCTCAATATCTCTCCTTGGCAGTTTGACGCCTGAAAAACTAGTGTTCGACCATCAGTGCCTTTTGGAGTCCAATCTAGAAGTGATGGTTTGCAGCCCGGAAAGACTCCACTCATTTGCATTATAAAGGAAAGTGATTATGGCTTTGCCACTGGGCGTTAGGTCGTTCTCAAAAACCCTTGCACGTTTTGGTGGGTGATGTATTATCTTTCAGGACCAGCTTGGCAAATTTGTGCACTCTATTCTTGTCCTGCATACCATACTGGCAGCATTAGGATGCCATACTACCAGCATTAGGAGTCTACATCAGTTCTTGCAGGTTTTTCACCATTTCTAACCCTCTAACCCAGGGATTCATTGACATTTCTCTGTTTTTTAACATCTTTTCCCTCCACAGCGATGGCCTCGACCACCTTGGGACCTCAATGTGATTGTAGGTGTCCTGGCACAAAAACAGTTGAATCGATGAATTCGGCTGATCTTGGCCTTGTCTAACGGAAGACAGCATTATTGGGGGTGTTCCCCTCAGCCCAAAGAATTAGCGAGTTGCAGGCCCTTTCGGCTTCTGAGCCCTATTTCATCTTTCATAAAAGGTCAACCTGTGAAACTGTCCTTCATTCTTTGCAAAGGTGGTATCAGATTCTCAAATCAATCAGGAAATAATAGTGCCGGTGCTTTTCCCAGGACGGCAGTCTGAACCAGAGAGTGTCCTTTATTGGCTAAACATCCATACTGCTCGCAGGTTCTCGAGATGGCTAGCTCCCTGAGATCCTCGGATAGGCTTCTTGCAAGTTTTTGGAGTGAGGCATCCTGTTGGGCAAGCGGCCAAAGGTCACTATGACTCTATGGCTAGTCTCCGCAGTGAACACTGCTACAGATTGCCGAGCAAAGTACCGCAAAAGAGGTCCCTGTCCACTTGAGGCGATCCAAAGCCACAGCTGTGCCATTCCAGAAGCATGTTCAATGGGAGGCAAACTGCAAAGCAGCCATGTGATCCTCTTCATCTGATTTTTGCAAACACTATGCAATTGGCGCCGGATCGGACAGGTGGTCCTTAGGAACATTTTCACTTCAGTTTCGGCTCTTCCTCCTTGGTAAAGTGATGCTTGATACTCTCTCAAGTATGGTGGTAAGGGGATGGGACATTGGAGTAAGAAAACGTAACTCACCATAGTAACTGCTAAGTCCTTAGTCCCCTTTCCTCCATATGCCCCCCTTTGACCCCACCTCCCCAAAAGAAGTTAGTCCCTGCATTCCTTTTGGTGGGGTAAGAAACTAAGGGGAAGGAGCGTGGGGCAGAGGCTAAGGGCAGGCCCGTACTTGTGCACATGTTGTTCAGCCTCTGTGTGATAATGTAAAGAGGAAGAGCGCTCTGCTGGGCAAAGATTCTGGTCCGGTCCTAGCTCAGCTGGAAATCCCATAAGTAAGGGGGGAAAGGGACTAAGAGTAAAGTAGTTACTACGGGGAGTAACATTCCCAATATACATGGTGAAGCTTTGTGTCCCGCCTGGCAGAAATGCAATGGAGAAAGGATGTGGGTAAGTGCATGCTTACTCGGAAGCACTGAGTGGCCAGAGATAGATCCCTACCTCAGGCTATCAAATCATGGAATAATTTGTGCATGCACAGAATTACATTTCACCTTTAGTAGGAACTTGTCAGATCATTCTTCCTCTAACATTTCAATATGTGAATTAAAAAAAGGAAAGCATTGCTTGATTTAACAACTCCCCTCTTTTCTTTGAAAATGAAGGGTAGCATGAGTAACACATCTAAATGAACAATGTATTAGCATTGCAACATTTTCAACTTGCCCTCTAAGTAACATTATATCAACTATAAATGTTTCATTTAAGTAGCTTCTTTCAAGGAGATGTACAACCTAAGTGGTCCTGCACATCGAAAATATGGTTCTGCATGTAAATGCTATATAGACCAGAGTTGGGAACCTAGGCTTCGGAGTGTTTCTATTGTGAGTCGTTACCCCGGTGGCCACTGAAGCATCAGCCCCTAACTCATTGCATGTTCCATTGGTCTGGGAAGCACCCAGTACAAAGTCTGCTAGAGGAAGTGCAATGCTCTCAGTCACACTGTTCCTTTGTTCTAGCCACCATCAGCTACTGGTTCTCTATTCCCCACTGCAGAATCTCTCAGGCTCTACCACTGACCAATTCCAAACCCTCACCACCCTACTCCATACTCCACTTAAATACGTCCCCTGTTTGAAGACACAACACCTTAATTGTCAAAGTGAATTTCGACTAGCTTATAAGTATATTTTTCAGGCATTTTGACAAGCATCAGGCCTCCTTTAGGAAACAAGCATGGATTTTCTCCTTTCATGGCATGATATAGTTCTGTGCTTTAATCACTCTCTGTACCTACTCAGTTATTTCTCTCCTGCTTGGAAAAAAAACCTATTTCTTTAGTTTTTCCAGTAGATTTGATATAATCTCATGCCTACATAGTGTGTGTGTGTGTGTGTGTGTGTGTGTGTGTGTGTGTGTGTGCGCGCGTGCGTGCGTGCGTGCGTGCGTGCACGCGCGCGCGCAGCTTTCAATCTATACCTATTTACTGTCCTTCAGCTATACACAAGTTGGGACTGGAGGTGTAATCCTCTCCAGTAAAAGCTAACAGTACAAGCTCCCATGTTAAAGCACCCTTGCCCCTTCACAATGCAGGTAGGCATGCATATGCATTACAAGATAATGAGCTGAAGGAGATCAACCCTTTGCACTATGCTCTGTGAATGGGATGCATTCTCTGTGGTGATTTATATTGGGCAAACATCTAATTTAGGACTGGCCTCCCCTCTGGCTGCAAATTTGAATGATATCGCATTAGGTAATAGTATTTCATGAGGATACTACTGCCTGAATGATTCTATTCAGACATGAGCCAAGGATTCTGTTTTTATTTGGTATACGTCTACAAAAACAATCTGTATTCAATTTGTGAAACCTGCTGTCAGTTTTAAATTGGGCCTCTCCAAACAAAAATGCATTGGGTTTTAAGAAAATGAAATCTAAATTGCAGTCAGTTTCAAATAGAAGAAACAGGGCATTTTATTCAACACCACTTGGGTCTGTGTCAGATTAGCATCCCCTTCCCTCCCAACCGCTTCGATTTCTGGGATTTTATCATGGACAGCACGATGGGCAATTTGGAGAATATAATGCGATTTCTAGGCTTACATTTTAAATGTGGCTTTTATTTCTTGAGAATCAGCTGGAACACACTCAGGGCCTGATCAGCTATTACTGCCGGATTTAAGGATCCGCCAAATCTGGACTTCGGCGGATTTTGCCCCAGCTCTGAGCTGTGGGGAAATCCGCTGAAAAGTTGCGCTATTACCGCCGATGGGAAATCCACCGGCGGTAAGAGCGCGAATCTTCCCCATTGAGCCCAATTGTACACCCGCATAGGTGCACGCTGGTCACAGAATGCTCAATTAAGCGGTAATTCCACAACACCTCCTCAAATAATTTTTCCCATGGACATCCCATCTGTAGGCTGTGTTAAATAGATACCTTTATCAGCCAGTTGAATCTTTCAACCAGACCATTACTTTGGGGATGGTATGTTGTGACTCTGTGATGTTTTGTGTCACAATTCTCAAAGAACCCTTGCATCTCTCATGAACAAAATTGTGCCACACTGGCTTCAACAATTACTTGGGAGCACCCTTCTCACAAAAATGTGGTCTGCAGGAGATCTATCACCATAACAGTGCTAGAGCGATTCATCAAATATACCTCACACCACTTGTAAAAGTAATCAATGAGGACCACAATGTAATGTTTGTGCACAGTTCAACTCTGGATGGAACAAAAAATATCTAAGGCCAGCCTGCTCCATGTACCGCTGGCAACTCTCCTGGTTGCATGGGGGTATCCTGGTCCATAGTTATTAATTTGTACTTTATTTACAGGTATTTATCCAAAATGCAAAACAATAGATAAACAACATGGATACAATAATGTGTAAATAGGATAACAAACATAACATCAAGATAGGCAAGCAACACTTATTGTGTGCTACAAAAATGTTGAAAAGGCAATGTCCAGCAGATGTTGCTTTGCATACTACTTAAACACACTCAGTGTAGGACATATCTAATGGTTTAATGGGGGTACTCCTTCAACCTAGTTATGGAAAAATTTGGAAATGCATGATCAAACTCCACAGTTCCTAGTAGCTTAGTAGATGGCACATTGTGAAATGTTGTTCCGGGCTGCCTGGCACGCATCAGGAATGTTGATGGCAAAGGCAAAAGACCTCCCTGTGAATTAGTACCGTGCAACGTGGGAAAAGTCATTTTGGTTACAAGTCATCCAATTTCACAGGATCAGGAAGGTTCAAAACTACCTCTTCAGGATCCACGTCTTTCAGGAGACCGGCATTGTGAATTGTCAGGGGTATCCTGCTGAAAAGTGCACATCCCAGTTCCAGGTGCAGACTGTCAAATCCAGTTCTCCCGTTAGACCAGCATAGTGCAATGTGGGTTATGTAGCAAAAAGTACACATTCATTTTGTAAGGCTTGAGCAGAGCATTAAAGTCCATGCGAAAGGTGAACTGTACTTTAGGGAGACATTTGAACATATTGCTCTTATTGTTCGAAATAGCCATCTAATCAATACATTCCACCACTATTTTACTACACAGCGAAATTGGTTGATTTGATGGCTGGGAGGATAGCACAAGGCTATGCACTTGTCTTGGAAACAAGATAATGCTGACGGGTTTGATAACCGGTTCTGCACTTAATGGATGGACTCGAGCATGAAGCGTGATATAATTAAAACAGTTCATTTTTTCATATTGGCCCAATTCCCCTCCGATGCAACTCAGACACATCCTTCCAAGATGCTGTCTATCATTACTCCACTAGAACTCTTCTTGCCATTCAACCACAGTTGAAGCACCTGTAAGTGTATGCACTGCCCACAATACCCACAAATGCACTGTGCGGGTGTGTGGAACATAAAAGTCCCTTTTAGCACATATTCATTGAGACGCCCATTGTAACGTTGGTGGACCCGTGGTTGATCACTTGCCTGGCGTACCTCAATCAATTGGGATAACTTCTCCACCAACTTCAAACCAGATTCTGCACGCTCCACTGAAGATATCTTGCACCATATAAAGTCTACACTACTGAAAGTGCTTTATTGTTTTTTTGTTTTGCTAGGCCCGTGCTTTGGTTTCCCTGATAAAGTCATGCCAAACAGTATTTCACAAATGTAATGTCTAATGATTTCTGACACAGACATATTTCATGGCACATTGAGCTCCTGTAACATAACATGTAAAGGATTTAAGCACAAGCTGTATTATAGTGATTATTGGCAGTTGTGCCCAAAATGTAGTTTTACAGTGCCTCTGGCAATATATGTAATTGCACTGAACCACACAACACATTGTTAAACACTATTGCTATACCTTCAGTACAGGTGACACAGACATTGTATTTGACATTTAAATTATTGGTTCACATTAGGGTGACATGACTAATTTCATGTCACCGATTTGTACAGTCCCACCCCACAATTCTGTGTAAGAAAACCAGACAGTGATTTCTCAAAACTCTAAATGTATTTAAAGAACTATGTCAATCTAAACAAAGGGGGTCTCCAGCTTTATGCCGTGCAATACCCCACAATGTTATAGGTACAGAAACCTTTGGTCAGTAACATAAGATTTTACCTGCCTACATGAATCTCACTAATATAATTCACACAATCATTACTTTCCATAATCAATCCCTGGCTTATATTATACTCTAAAAGATACTAGCCATTTTATACACTTCTATTGCTTGTCATTGTTCAGATCACAAAAATATTAGCATGAGACATAATAATGATGCTTATTTGAATTTAATTTAATTGAAGTACAGTCTTCATTTTCCCCAATGGCACCCACCATGTATAGATCCAAAATGTGGCATAGGGGATTCTCACATGTGTATGCAATTGTCTCTAAATATGTGTGTACAATTTCAAATGAATATGTGCATGTGTGAAGAGCTTACAATCTATGTGTGTGTGTGTGTGTGCGTGCGTGCGTGCGTGCGTGCGTGCGCGCGCGCGCAGCTTTCAATCTATACCTATTCACTGTCCTTCAGCTATACACAAGTTGGGACTGGAGGTGTAATCCTCTCCAGTAAAAGCTAACAGTACAAGCTCCCATGTTAAAGCACCCTTGCCCCTTCACAATGCAGGTAGGCATGCATATGCATTACAAGATAATGGGCCTCATTACGACCCAGGCGGTAAGTTACCGCCTGGGCCGTGACTTTACCACCATGGCGTAAACTACGTTTACGCCATGGTGGTTGGCGGATTTACTGCCCCATTCCGAGGTTGGCGGGGGCGGTAAGTCCCCAATCCCCATTTACCCTTCCCCATTCCCATTTTTGCCCCATAGGGCATAATGGGAGTGGGGAAGGCGTTAATTACGCCACCGTAAATTACGGTGGCGTAATTAACTCCATGGTCCCTTAGCGCCATGGATTTTAACACCTGCTAAAAGCAGGTGTTAAAAGCGCCATGGCGCTAAGGGACCTCGTACTCAGGCGGTAAGGGTCGGCGCTGTTAACGCTGCCGTAAACCCCTTACCGCCTGGGTCGTAATGAGGCCCAATGAGCTGAAGGAGATCAACCCTTTGCACTATGCTCTGTGAATGGGATGCATTCTCTGTGGTGATTTATATTGGGCAAACATCTAATTTAGGACTGGCCTCCCCTCTGGCTGCAAATTTGAATGATATCGCATTAGGTAATAGTATTTCATGAGGATACTACTGCCTGAATGATTCTATTCAGACATGAGCCAAGGATTCTGTTTTTATTTGGTATACGTCTACAAAAACAATCTGTATTCAATTTGTAAAACCTGCTGTCAGTTTTAAATTGGGCCTCTCCAAACAAAAATGCATTGGGTTTTAAGAAAATGAAATCTAAATTGCAGTCAGTTTCAAATAGAAGAAACAGGGCATTTTATTCAACACCACTTGGGTCTGTGTCAGATTAGCATCCCCTTCCCTCCCAACCGCTTCGATTTCTGGGATTTTATCATGGACAGCACGATGGGCAATTTGGAGAATATAATGCGATTTCTAGGCTTACATTTTAAATGTGGCTTTTATTTCTTGAGAATCAGCTGGAACACACTCAGGGCCTGATCAGCTATTACTGCCGGATTTAAGGATCCGCCAAATCTGGACTTCGGTGGATTTTTCCCCAGCTCTGAGCTGTGGGGAAATCCGCTGAAAAGTTGCGCTATTACCGCCGATGGGAAATCCGCCGGCGGTAAGAGCGCAAATCTTCCCCATTGAGCCCAATGGGGAATGGGGCATTCCCGAATGGGCTCAATGGGGAATTCCATTACTGCTATTAGCGCCGGGGAGTTCGGCGGTAGGGCTAATACCACCGGCGGTAATACCACCGGCGTTACCGCCAAAGTCGTGATCAGGCCCTCAGTCTGGAATCAGTCCCTCAGCATGGTCATTTTCAGCTGTCTGCCTATAACACAGTTTCCAGCATGGCTTACTCATCACTTCATCAAATGGCTCCTTTCTCTCGCCTGCCTGGGAGCCAGTCATCCAGGTGGTTTCAGCTCTGCTCCCCAGCCACCTCTTTCCAGTTGTATCCAGAAATATTCTTCAATATTCATCTCCCACTATTAATCCTTTCTATCTGTGATCAAGCTATTCTATAATCTTTGACTCCTCCCCTTGGCTGGTGCCTAAGGTGTGCCTTCCACCAGTCTCATGGCACAGAAAGAAGGGGCAATCTCACTCCTAAGCCCAGGAAAAGGCATTTCTGTTTAATACTGGTACCCTGAATTTAGATGTGTAAGTTTAATACAATAAAGATCAGTGTATTCTGTAGATCACAATGCACAGGTGAAGACATTGAATGTTCCTGTGCAATGTGTATTTGAAAAGATTATTACTTTTCCAACTTTTTACACTTTTTCTCATTATGCACCATTATGTATATAGGTTACAAGAAATATATTTACAGACAAAATGCAATTTGTTGGTAGAACCATCTACAATGGAGATGTGAATTTTCAAATTATTATATTTTGGGGTTAAAATGTAACACACATACATTTCCTACTGTTTTGAGGGATCAACCAGCTCTGTTGAATGGCCTGACTGCCACATTTCCATTTCCTGAAAGGCTAAACAAAGGTAATAATTGTAGATCAACTCATGACAGTATGGGAAGGGACATAGCTGTCCATACTTATGAGGGTATGGCAAATATTAGCTTGGCAGCTTGGTTAAGTGAGCCTTTGGAGGACGAAGGTGGGTTATTGGTTCCCTCCCTTGTGTGACCTCCAGCTTCTTCATTGAACAACAACTCTCAGTATTTGAGATATCTCTGTTACGTTTCATTGTGGTCCAGGTAGCCGAGGAACCGTGTGGAGGAACGATTGACCTTTCCCATCTTTCAAAGAAAGAAAATGAGGAAGTGTAAGAAAAGTAAGAAGGGTGATGTAAAAAACATGGAAGCCAATAAAGTACAATCCTAAAAATAAAAATACTGAATGAAAGAATATGCCAAATGGCTCAAGGAAATGTTTACATAATCTGTCAACCCTGCCAGCGCTTAACCTGGTCAAGCCACCCCATAGTACCCCAATAGCACCCTCCCAAAGGTCCTGGACTCACCGTAATAGTGATCAGACGCACAGGTGCCTAGTGCCCAAGAGCATGCCCAGTGCCCCTGCCTGGGCTCAAGGTGATCCAGGAATGTGTTCCCCAAACAAATACGGTTAGAGGGATGGCCCTTAAATCAATAAATCCCTCCTGTGTATCCAAGTGTGTCATTATTCAGACAGGTTTGCTAATGCAAAGACAGATGGAAGGGAGTCGTGCGAGTCCCTCTTGGGGTGGAATCCAAAGTGGCAAAACTGGGGTAAGGTTTAGTAGCATTTGTGAAAACGCAGACCTATCACAAATAGAGCAGTCTCATCCCTCCTCTATGTCTCCTGTGTTTAGGACACTGCAGGAGAAAAGGCAATATTTATATCAAGCACAAGATAAGAGTAAGGGTAGGAGCTATGACAATGCGACTCCTGTATTGCGATACTTAAATAATCTCTCTTTGTAAAAATTCCTGTTAGATTAGTAACAAATCATTTTAAACAGGAGCAATGTCCCACGCCTCCTAAAGTTGGCTCCAACACTCTCTCATATTAGTTCCATAGACAAGTCGTTGATTGAATTTTGGAACGATTATCTGCTCCACAAAGTTATTCTACATCTGGCCTCTCGCTTGGTTTTTGAGCAAATTACAGCAGCAGCAGATTAATTCAAGGCATGGGATTTTGACATATCTATTTTGGTTCCAAAATGCCCAATGCCAATTCATCAATGTGATGGGTCAGACGAGCAGAAAAATGGGCTCTGCTCTGAGTCAATGGGCCTCATTACAAGGTAGGTGGTAAGGGTTAACGGTCACCGGTAAGGGTACCGCTGACCATTAACCCTTACCGCCTGATTACGAGGTCCCTTTGCGGGTTGGTACTTTAATGCCTGCTTTTTAGCAGGCGTGAAAAACCAACCCGCAAAGGGACCAGGGTGCTAATTACGGTACCGCAATTTGCGGTACCGTAATTAGTACCTTCCCCTTTCCCATTATGCCCTATGGGGCAAAAATGGGAATGGGGAAGGGCAATGTGGGAAGGGGGAATTACCGCTCCGCCAACCTTGGAATAGGGCGGTAATTCCCCTTTCCTCCAAGGCGGTGGCGGTATTTTACCGGCATGGACCAAGGTGCTAATAGCACCTTGGTCCACCGGCTACCATGTAATGAGGCCCAATGTCTCCTCTTCAGGTCAAGTGTTTTAGAGAAGATGGTCTGAAAAGGCAGATAAGGAATTTAGTTGAGGGGGTGCCTACTTGGAAGGAGAGCACTAATTGGAGTTGGCTTGCGGCTTCTTTGGGTTCACACTCTCGTCAATAGCTGCTGCCATCTATTCTGAGTAGTGAAATGAAATCCATTTCCTAGAATTGCAAGGGTTCTGCCCACCTTTTTCATAAGGGAAGTGTGGAATGTGTTGCTGTTGAGATGTTCTGTTTGCAGGAGACCTGGCTTCAGGATGTCCTTGCCATAGATGGTTTCACATCATTATTAAATCTGGCATATAAAGGTGAAAAAGGGCGACCTTCATCAGGTTTGCTTTTTGGGATCCGCAATGATATTTCTGTTTCAGCTACCCCCTTTGCACAGCCCAATTACTTTGTACAGGCATTGGAGCTTGAGTGGGAAGCTGCAGTTTAAATTTGTACTGTAACTCAGCAAGGGTCTCCACAAGTGACTTTTTCCATGTGTTTGAGATTGTGATTTTTAAGTGGCAATCACTGAGAATTCAAATTCAGTATTCATTTGTGGCGCTCTGAAAGCCTTATGTGTCTTGATGCCAAGTGGCGATGGTCGGTTTGTGTGTGGGATTTATGTGGCATAACAGGGTAGTTCCTGGTTGGCACTCATGGACGCATGGGGACTCTGTATTATAAATTGAGATATGCTTGGGGACGACCATCCTAACTACACTTGGACCAGAGGATCTCAGGTCAGTATGTTGGACTTCTTCACCTCAGAGGTAATTTTTGTAAAAACAGTGTACTTGAACATTACGCAGATGATGGCTAGTGATCATCGTCCATTCCTCTTGAAATGGATGGTAGCATCTAATATTTTGCGGAATTGGACTTAAACTACGGGGGTAACCGTTTGTCCTGGAATAGCCTTCATATAAGGTTTTTTACCACAATCTTTAACAGAATATTTGCTACTGATGATTTCCTCGTTATGTCGGAAAGGGTGCCATACAATGTTCTATTGGAAAAAGTTTTTGATCAAATGTAAAGGAAGACCCTTGGTTGCACCCAAACAGGCTTATGATCCAGCGGTACAGAGGGAATTGCAGAGAGCTTTGCGAGGACTCAAGGGGGAGAAAGAAGTCCAAGCATAGAGAGCATAAATATGGCTATAAATTGGGTAGGTGGACACAAAATACAAACTATTGATTGAGGACTCTCATAAGATGATTCAATTACTAGTTAGTAAAAACAATAGAGAATTTTGGCATCTAATTAACGACACCACAAAGTCGCTATCTCACGCACAAGTCAACCCGATCTCTGAATCTAAATGAATTGAACATTATATATGCATATGGGAGTGGTGATTTATTTAACGTATTAATTCTCATGGAAGATCCCTGGGTGCTTCACTTGGACTATGAAATTGTATACTCACTGATTGTATGTAGTAAAAACTCCAGGGCACCGGGGCCCGATGGTCTGTCCAATATGCACATGAAAGGGAACATAGATCTTTGGGTAAAGATTGTTTTGCTGATTTTTCACGCTGTCCTCGTGACTAATAAAGCCCCGGACGCTTGAGCTAACTATAATAGTTACAATTCATGAAAAAGGCCCTCAAGTAAATCCATCAAACTATCGGCCTATTGCCTTGCTAGATACCCCTTTGTAAATGCCATATGGCCCCTTCTAAGACCACCCTTATCTGGATAAAGGTAAATCTATATCACCCCTTCACTAGGTTATTGGTTGGCCTGTGATTTGATGGGTGGCATGACACTGCAGATTTTGGTAGGTTGGCATTGTACTAACCAACTTTGGACATTTGATATGAGCCCGACTAGGTGCAGGGGGAGAGAGGCCCATGGACTGTACTTTGTTCATTTAAAGAAGATAACACCCCTCATTCTCATGCCATGAAACTTGAGCAATTACTTTGTAATTGACCTTGCAAGACGGCTTATGTCTGTGTGTACTTTTTGGAAGTCTTGCAGTTGTCCTATCTCATGCTGGCGGCTAATGAATGGCTAGTGTTCAATGTAGTTGGGAGTATCCTGCTTGTGTCTGGGGAACTGCTATCTCTTTCCTTTGCTCTGATGGTCCCATCCTTCCTATCCTGCTTTAACCTTGTCTCTACTTGCCAGCTACCATCTGAGCTCTCCACAGCTCTATATTTTTGTAGATTCAGCGCTTCGAGTTCTCTCAAAGTCATTGGGCCTTGGCCTACTTAAAAGCATGCTGCAGCGTCCATTTTACAGAAGATGGCTGACCAATTATCCCCTGGTTTCTATGTTAGTGAGCTATACTTGCATGTCGTTCATTTTGCATCCAACGTATACATTAGTTATGTTGGTGTTCTTCATATCTTGCGGTTGCTATGTTAATATTTTTGATATATAAATGCAGGTTTGACCTAGTGTAAGTGATCTTCATGGGGAGTGCATATCTACTTCGTGTCTAGTGCATGCGCCCATTAATGTTACAACGTTAATTTGACTTCTTTTGTCATCTTCAGCTTAGATTGTCTCTATATCTTGTTGTACTTGAGCGGGATAAGGGCATTATTGTTTGTTGTCTTAATGTGTGACACTTCTCACCTGTGCGATATTGGATTGTGGATGGGGCAGAAGCTATGGATGATGTGTAAATCTGCCTCACCACATCTCCATTTTACAAGAGTGTTAACCAGTTCAATACTTTTTACATGTCTCATTTCAAGATAAATAAAGCACAGTGTTATTCAAAGTGAAGTGAACAGAATGAGAAAATGCAATTGAACTTTGAATTGTGTGTGGTTATGAGCCACAGAAACATCTTCTACCTTTTGGATTTGGAGAACAGACCGTTTCCAAATGTACACGGTTCAGACTTCCCTGTGCATTTTTCTGCATGTACTTACATACTGATCAGGCCGCAGTTGCAGAAATACACAATTTGCCTTTGTGTCTTTAAAGCATGAAATCAGGCCTATTTGCACGTTTACATGTAGAAAGTTCCCATTCACATCTGTACAGCTATCTGCATATCTTTAGCATTGACAAGCTAGTCTCGAGATTCATTTAAAGTATTAGAAATAGTTGCAATCCGTCTCTCTGATGTGCACACAGTTACGCAGGGGTACACTTTTTTAACATGGCAGTGAGAAAAATGTGCAATCCAACAGGAGGCATACTTTTGTGAATGGTGCCTCTTTTGCTCTTTCAGGAAGAGTGTCTGTTGTCCGTTCACTTTAACAAAACTAGCTGTGCTGCATTTTCTTCTACATAGGCCTCAGACAGTTTACCCCAACTACTTATTCCTTACACAGTTTAGCAGATAAGGTTTTGTCATACACATTCACAGAAATTAAGCCTCATGTTTATATCTGTCTGAAAAAACATGTGAAATAAAAAATGTATGGCAAATATGTATGGCAAAACCGGAAATAAATAGAGGATTTCCCAGACATGTCTTCTATCCATGGGCCTATCAGAACAAATGGCAAATGCTTAGTAAAATGTACATTTAACATACAGAACCGTACGGGATTTAAACATTTGCTTCAAGTACTGTGTGACTTGTGCAGCACCAATTTCCATCTAAATTGGCTCTGATGTGTAAATGACATACAATATTGTGATACATGATCACAGATTTGCTTCATTTAATCAACAAGGCAGGCCTAAGAAACCTATAGAAAATGAAAGGTATATGTATTAAACTACACACATTACATGTGTTGCTGTTGTATTCCTTTCAACAACCACTAGTAAAATCTATATAACACTGGCAATTGCCCTGCAGAAAATGTCTCATGAAAGTACCTAAAACCAAAAGCTTTGTATTGCTATTGGTTAGCTCAGCTTTGTTGAAGGGTTTATCACCCGGCTTCAAATACCCTTGGAGGTGCACTGATACCATTTAAATCAGATGTATGTTCAAAATGTTAGGAAAAAACCCTGACTCTCCCAAAATCCTGCATCCAAAGAATGTCTTGGATCTTTTTCCTACATTATTCCAGGTTTTTGAGTGCCCTGGGCATAACACATTTTCACCTGCGGAACCAGCACTTCATGAAAAATGTGACCCTTGAATAAAGCGACTATCAGGCCTGGGTCATTTTTGGAGATGCTCTCCCAGACATGGACTTCGAAGGGGTGCATCGGCTGTTGTTTACTAGACAGCATGCTCTCTCTCACAAACCTCAATCCTTATGAAGCGTTCAAGTGCAATGGCTGTCTCATTCATGAACAGCATTCCTTCAAAGACCTCATACTTTTTGATCCACTGATTTGCATGCAACATCCAATTCTCCTTCTGCTGAAAGAAGCGTATTTAATAGGTTGGTTATTAATGTTTTCCTGGAAAGGTGAGCCCTTTGAAGTCTATGGAGGTATAGGTTTTCATGAAAGTGGACTGCGTCTAGTGTAGGTGACACCCTCCAAATGAGGGTGAGTTGAGAGGCATGCCTTATTAGACTGTAGACTAGTAGAAGTGCCAGTTCTCTGACCGGTTTCTGTAGAGAGACATGATAACACTGATCCTGTATGGTGCTGTTTTGATCTGCTTATTGCGTGATATGCTTTGCACCCTGAAATAAACTGCACTGAGAATGGGGGTGTGTGGCTGGCTAATATACCCGGGAGCAGACGTTGGGGGGGAGGCGAGAGTTGGTGTGCTGCTGCATACTTTAACCTGCTGTGCTCTCTTCCCACCTGTCGCCTCACCCTGGTGTGGTGCCGTTCGTTGCGGTGCATTGAGGTGCAAATATCTTGGAAACCATGCATCTTAGGTCCTGGACCTCGTTTTGTTCCTCATGTCAGGACGGGTCCTTCTACGACCACATTGATGTTCGCCGATTTCAGGCAATTGTCTCATGTTTGAAGGTGCTGAAATCTGGGGACAGGGGTGGGGTGTCCAAATGGCAGTCATGTCCAGAGGGTCCTAAAAGGTAACTATGCAAAATTTGGTGCATGTTGGAGAAACAGTGTAAAATTGTATTAGGATGGACGCTTCGCCAAGCGACACACCCACAAATACATTTTGACTGCGCTGAAATCTGGGAAAAGGAGTGAGGTGTACAAATGTCATGTAGCCAGTAATGTCTGGAGGGTCCTAACAGGCAACTATGCAACATTTAGTGCAGATTGATGAAACAGTGTGGAATTGTATAAGGAACAACTCTTTGCCCCGAATCCCGCCACAAACAAATTTTGGGCCTCATCACGAGTTGGGCGGTAGCCCTTAAATGCGGCGGTAACAGTGTTACTACTGCATTTAAGGGTCCGCCCAAACTCAAGTCTGGCGTGTTTACCCGCAGCTCAGAGCTGTGGGTAAACATGCTGGAAAAATTCTCCTTTTCGGTGCAATTACCGCTGGCAGTATTACCGCATGGTAATTGCACCGCAAATTCTCTGTTGGGTCCAATGGACCCAATGGGGAAGGGGAGTAACAGTTAGCGCCCAACCCATGATCCAGCTGTATTACGGCTGGACGGGTTCACGCTAACGCAAATAAAGTTGGGCGGTATCCCAGCTGGGATACCGCTAAACTCGTGATCAGGGCCAAATTATATATATATATATATATATATATATATATATATATATATATATATATATCTAAACACCTGACATGAACAACACAGAACAAAAGTTATATTTTATCCCCCACACCCCCTTCAGTCCGTAATGTCCAGAACATGTCACACAGTCCACCATGTTCAATCCAGAGTGTGCTGACTCCGTTCACAGCTTCATCCCTGTGAAGAGAGGGCAGCATAGACTTCAGCTGGAACACAATTCTTTCATCATCTTCCTTAATCAATGACTCAATGATCCCCCATAGCTGCCTAAAAAGTACAGCAAAGTAAAGTGAATGTGATTGTAGTCTTCACACACAAAACCACACACAAAAGCACACAGGGCATTGAACTTTCCATACAGACATCCAATAAAGAGTACAGTACAGCATCCCAACTTCATGCAGTTTACTGTACAACACTTCAAAGCACGTCACAGCACTCATCAGGATGCTTAATTATACTATTCTGCGGGAGTGCTTCGCCCTCGTGTAGTGGTAGATGGCAGACCACATGAGACAAAACCCGAGAGCTCCGAGCCATTGCTGCATTTCTTCAATAGAATATCCAGTGCCAAAAAGCTTCTCAAGCTTGGCACTCACCTCTGGGCAGATGATTGTAGAGATTGTCTAGTACCAGAAATATGGAGGCTATGGCACACTAGACCATGAGTTGCAATGCACACAGAATAAAGTATAGTAGCCTTCAATGGGAGATTCAAGGGTGGTAGGATGAGGAAGAGGAGGGCTACACAAAGCACAGCACAGTCTCAATGTTCAGTACAGCCCGAACTGCTTTACGCTTTTATCAGGGCCTATTGGCATTTGCATACTGGGTAGACATCTAATGGCAACCTGAAAAGGTGGGAACATGTTGTAAGATGTCAGAATCACAATAGTGAGGCAAAGCTCCGAAGGCTACTCCCTTTGGCGAGCCCAGCAGTCATACCTCATGAGAACCTACCGCATGAAAGCAAAGGCCATACAAGCATTCTGCACACCCATGAGCCGAAGAGCTGCATGAGGCCAGCCGGGAGAGTAACTGCTTCTAGAAAAGAGAAACAGTGCCAATCTGGAGCTCATTCAGATGCTCATGTGCACATGTGATTCATAGAGTGCACCTCTAAGATGCACTGCACATCTCAAAACCTCCTAAAGTGTTAGGCTTTGTCAATCACTTTTAGCAAGAAGGTGCAATTTGTAAAATCTCACCTGTGTATCGTGATTTTCACCAGCACATTTTATAGTGAATCTGACCAATTTACAGTGTGTTTAGTGCCTTTGAGTATTCACAAGGTCATTTATACAAGTATTTTTAGTCGCCATACTTGAAAATATTCATCACCAACATGGCATGGACGGACAACACACACACCTCAACTTTCCCTCTACCAAGCTCTGTTACTTTCCAGCTACGTTTGCACCATATGAAAAGCCTCTACATACATGTGGCCCTCATTATTGTTTTGCCAGTATCCCGTCACCCGCAAAACAGCAAAACAGCCTTAGCGTTTCAGTGTTACTGGGATATTACAGACGGCGGGGACGCAAGTAAGTTCCCATTCCATGGAGGCCCATAGAACTCCATGGATGTGATTGCCAGAATTACCCTCCCTGGTAGCACCAGTGCTGGTGATTCCAGCATTTATTTGCTGGTAGGGGCATGAACTTCCGGCAGGTTAGAAATGCCGGTAGATCACTGCTCCTAACAGAAAACTTGTGTTTCCCCGGTCTGGAAAATATGCTGGTGCAACAATTACCGCCATTTTTTTCCAACCTTGGAACTCATATTTTTACTTTTATTTTTATTTATTTATTTTGTCATTTGTAGAGAACACAAAGTCCAGGCCCAACTTTGCGCTGGTTACAGAAATCGCAATTGAGTTAAGCTTGAGCGCAATTGATGTTAGTACAATTACAGTAGCAAATTCATGGGCACAAGGCAACAAGGCGCTTAATGAGCCCTATGGTCTTTATTATAGGATATTGGTTATCCCAGTCTTTTAGGAGATAAATATGCAGGGTTCAGACACTGTTAACATTTTAATTCATAAATCCAACCCCGCTTAAAGGATGAGCTGTAGAAAAGTTGCAAAGACCCAGATCCTGCCATTTAGAGAGGTCCGGTATAAACAAAGAGGAACTCCGTTAGCTACTAGTTGAATAGGTACTGTTAGCTCCTTTAATTTTGTTAGAACTTTAGCCACACGGGAACATCTTTTGTCATATATTTAGAGAGGTCCAGACAGTCTCTATCCTGCTTTCCAAACAATGCATATGGACTGGCATGCGTAAAGAAGAGAAATGGATTGCATTTCTGCCCACAGGCCCTAATGTTGTTGCTTGCTTTAATTATCAAGCACTTGCAAAAGCATGTGAAGAACAGAGGACAAGCCACAGAGCTATTCTCTATCATTTCAGAAAAAAACAGAAATGGCATAAGGAGCCAGGAAGATTTCTGAAAAAACATAACTATATGATGTTTTTCTCATTTCATTCAAATACGTTTCTATCCCTGTTTTGAGGACCGGCCTGGATTGTGGGCAATAGTCAACCATAGCGCTACCGCACCAGATGTAAAAATCCACAGTATTCACCATTCTGTGCATTACAACAAAAACAAATGTCCACTTTTTCATCCCCTCTGTGGTCACTCGCCCTGCATATATTCATTATTTTTAAAATTTTATTTTGCATTTGTAAGGCGCTTTATACAGCAGAATTGTGTTTCAAAGCGCCTACATGTAGGAATGCACTGTGGCAACCACATATGGGACACACGTTTTTAAAGGGACTGGGATGGAGCTGTCCCATAGCTGGGCACCTTACACAGTCATGACATAGCCATGAATACATTCAAATGGCTGGTGGTGGTGAAGTATCTGGAAACAGTGAATCGGGACAGCACAAGGCAGTCTTCAAAAGCCTCTTCAGTTACTGAGGTATTTAGAGATACACACAGACCTGCGTTCCACTGCTGGTGCTTTGCCGGCATGCCCCATTCCATTCAGGAGATGCTTGTTCAGCGCTTTCTTATCCTTTGCAGTCTGACACTCGTAGTCCTGGGTTTCCACCTTATGATTGCCAGACTACAAGTCCCAGAATGCAAAGAAAAGGACTGGACTACCAGCTGCCGAATGCAATGGGGAATGTTGTAGGGTGACCAGACGTCCCAGTTTTTCCGGGACTGTCCCGGTATTTACCCCTCCATCCTAGTGTCCCGACACTTTTTTTAGTTTAAAAACTCCGCCCCGGGGATTTGGGGGCTCGAGTGCATGCAGTCCCAGTTTTTTGTTGGACCAATGAAAAAAGAAAACCGAAATAGTGCTGGATATAACGCTGAACACTTGCGCACCCCCTCCCCATCCCTTCACCCTTTCTCCAGGTCCGTTTTCCTCTGATCAGCGTTCTGAGCAGTGTTGCCAACTCCTCAGTGAAGAAAGTAGCTATCGGCTCCCCTAGAAGTCGCCAGAAGTAGCTAGATGACGTCACTGCCTAATTTGCATAATTATCTCCACTTTCCCCCTGTGATTCATGGCTTTTACTGTGGCCCCCTCCCCTTTTAACACCTCCCTTTTAAGTTATCAGTGTGTTTTTGCATTACTCCCGTTAGAAAACGGGCGAAAGACCACACTTTTTTCAATTGTTTTGGAAACTTGCATAAATGAGCAAGTCTCCAAACCAATTGAAAAAAGTAGCTAGATTTCTCGCTAGCCGCTTTTCAATGAAAAAGTTGCTAGGGGGGGCGCACTTTCTCGCTAAATATAGCGAGAAAGTCGCTAAGTTGGCAACACTGGTTCTGAGACTCTAACATGCAGCGGGACAGGTCACCAACATAGAAGTAGGACCACAGTTTAATTTGCGTCCTATTTGTATTCTAGCCCTACTTTGGTGTGTATTGTCGTTGACACTGCAGTCCTACTTCCATGTCATTTCCCTGACCGTTTTTTTTATTTGAAAATCTGGTCACCCTAGAATGCTGGCATGTATGATGACGGCAGTTGGGGGTAATTGATGGAAGGGGTGATAGCACTATAAGATTCTGGCACTCAGTCTTGCTAGAGAAGGTTGTTTATTAAGTAGGGCATTGAAATCAGTTGCATTTGGCATGTCAGTGATATTAACAAATGCCCAAAACAAATTTGTCTCTTTCAACAATACCTGCCAGAAGAATACAAACGCTTCTCCCTCCACCAATAGTACTGCGTTACTGTATAAAATACCAAGCCCAAATCTGGCACAATCCTGTTGTAAAGCACTCCGTTGTTCTTGAGCTAGGTTTTCCCTATAAGCAATAAAAGGAAATAAATGCCTTGTGGCAAGAAGACCCCCTGCTCTCAGAGGAGAAGGATCGCAATTTAGCAGTGATAGAAGATGCCAATTAAACAGAAACCTGGCACAGAACTCCTCTGTTTTCACTCAATTTATTAAATTCATCAGGGGGAAAAAATGAGAATAGAAAATGTTCCAAAGTTATGCAAATGGACCTGTGAATCGTTTCTTGAAATCGAAATCACCAACACAACAGCCGAGCCAGCAACGCAAAACCACAGTTTATTGGCTGTTTGGAAAAGACCAGCTAACATGCAATCACAGGAGCAGAGAGGTGTTAATGGGACTTTAGTAGCAGAAAAGGCAGAACGGGAGCAGCGGGGTAGTCACACCGGCATGCTTGTAAATGCTGGGGTTAGTATCAGGTCTGGGGTGAAGAGCTAAAAGAAATATGATGAAGTATTTTGGCAGTGCCAACTCAGCATAGTCCGAGGGCTGGTGTAAAAACACCCACATTTGCCCGCGTACGTGTGAACAGCACGAATAATTCAACATCACAAGAGCGCAGGAAACAATTTACTCCCAGAGGCAGACATGACTTGCTGAGGTCAGGATTAAAAAGCTGGCATTTGTTTGTCTCAAAACAAAAACAAATATTTACGGCTTTCAGGTGAATACTGTCTCGGAAAGCAATCGTAATGCTGTTATTTCGGTAGGACGTCGTTACATCGCCAGGCTTTTTTTTTGCAGAACATTTTCACCTGAAAAAACTCTTCGAAAAATATGGGGGGATTTGGGGATATAAGGGTTAGGGTGTGTGTGGTTGGTTAATAGAGACTAGATAATAGGGATGTGGGACTTAAAGATATGGCAAAAAACTATGCGAAAAAAACCTGGTGATCTAAGAACATAGAACCATCATATCTGCTATTGCTATTTCATTTATTTCTAACTAGCTGTCGCCGGTGTACGATTCGCCAAGTTGGCTCTCTCACTCTTGCTCTCTCTCACTCGCTTTCTCTCAACTCTCGCTCCATGGGCCTCATTAAGAGTCCGGCGGTAACCTGCCGGTTTTTCCTCCCGGTTACCGCCGGACTCGTATTACCATTCCGCCTCCGTGATTCCCGGAATTACCGGGGCGGAATTACAACCCCGGTGACCTGGGAATTCCGGAGGCAGAATTCGGTAAATCCCCATTCCTATTGAGTCCAATAGGACTCAATAGGAATGGGGACCATGGAAACACCGGCACCATCTTGTGATGGTGCCGGTGTTTCCACGTCCGCCTGCAGGCGGGCGGTGTTAAACCCGCCAGGTCAGACCTGGCGGGAATGACTCCTCCGCCTGCAGGACTCAAGATCCCCGGTATGGAAACAACGGCGGCGGCGGGTTTAACGCCACCGTTAATTCCATACCGGGTGACTCGTAATGAGGCCACATCTCTTCCTCACTCACTTCCTCTGTCTGTAGCTTCACGTGCGATCCTCTCTGAGCTCTACCTCATCCTCTTTCCCTGAAGGCGGCCTGGGGTGCGAGGGAAGGAGGGGCTGAACAGAAGAGTGGGGCTGTAGTTCTCAGGCCAGCTTGGCTATGTTTAGGCAATCGATTGCTGTGTGGAATGTGAGGTAAGGAACACAGGGGTGAGATTTGGAGTTGGGGCTACATCTGTTCGGTGACCAGGTTTTTAAAATCAAAGACTGGCATTGGCCACCATTTTAAAGTAGGACAAAATTTGACAGTGGCTGTCAACACAGAAGCAGGACTACACTTCAGTGTGTGGGAGACGGAAGCCGGGTAGGACATAGGATGCCTTCTTGGTTGTAATGTCATAACATTGGCAGGGATCATGATCATTTGGAATGCAAATCAAGGCTACCTGAATTTGCTAAATTACAAGTCCTGCTTTTATTGGATTACCTCATTGACATACATTTACAAAGTGCTGGTGCACGATTCTTTCTCCCCATTATGTGAGGAGATGTTCTAGCAGAGAGACAGTCGGAGCAGTTATCGTAAGAGGCATATTTTATCAGGGTGTCACGTGGGGAGGGGTGGTTTCTGAATTTCCCCAGCACCCATCCTCTCCACTCACTTCCCCTGAAGAAGTGCCACACCAGCCATTGCTAACAGCTTTGTCACCAGAGAAAAACCCAGGTATCCTGAAGGAGGGAGGGAAGGGAGGTAGTGTGAGGAGACATACATTGTCAATGTGTGTGCCCTGTAGAGTGTTGCCATTACATTGAGGGAACATTCTTCATATAGGGGAAGGTAAGAGGGAGGTGCATACGCTCCGAAGGGGCTTCAGAGGTTGATCATACTGTGACAAATGTCTGCGCTCAGCAGTGCAACCCACCAATCAGAGGCCAGCATGCGAAATGACACAATTTGGTGCTCACAGAAGAAACAGATCATTGGTCTTAATCTGAGAGCAGCCCTTCCTAAGAAGGATGGACATACTCTGCAAAGGAAGCTATGCAAGTTAAAAGGAAATTGTTTCTTTGTACTACAATTGTAAACTGGCACTTTTTAAAAATGTACAATGTTAAGTTCTAATGATCACTTTCTGTATATAGTGTAGTCATAATAAGAATGTTACACTTGTCCTACCATGCACATCACATTATCAAATCCCAGAACAACCGTCTACATTTCTTCCTATTGTACTCTTTCAAAATACCCCAACGAGAATGGGGAGGTAGACAAACAGCAGCAATGAGAGTTCCTAGCTACTTTGTACAAATTGAAAGAGCATTTTGGGAACATAAAATTGACCACAGTCCTTTATATTTGACAAGCATGTCTCTTATAAAAGGGTTGGATAGGTGAATCTTTAAGTACATCATGAACACCTTGCTTAGTGTTCATTTAATTTTTCATAATACTCACCCAATCATTACAATCGTTCTTACCACAAATGATATATACTCATTCAGACAGCTTCAGGCTTTGGATGTGAGAATAAAATTAAAGGGGCACCTGGCAATTCCGTGATCTCTCAGGTGGAAATGTGCATATATATATGTATGTATATAAAATGATCAGGGCGAGCCCCGGATAGAATATGACCCACTATTTGAATACATGTACTGTTTTTACAAACCGGTGATGTTTCAACAAACAATTTCAATATGCTAATTCAACATGTGTACTTAGAAGAGAAAAAGCCCTCCTGTTGCGCGTCTCGAAATTAAATAAATATTCAAACAAAAGTGTTCAGATTCCTTATGGTTTTATTTAGATTGCAATTCTAGCCAAAAATGTGCACATTTGCATCCAAAATAAAGTAAATGTTTGTTAAAGCAAAGTAAATTCTTATAAGAGTAACAACAGTATGAGATTATAAGTTGTTCGTACTAAGATTTTAGTCTATATCCTTTGGCAAAGTCCTGTGAAATCTTGAGTTGTTTTCACTCAGATTTATTCTTTTATCCTTTTAGAAAAATCCTTAGTTGAATACACTAGGTTTTGTTTGTAAATTGAATTATATCCTTGTCGATTTGGGATCTTTATTGGTTTGGAATTCTTAGTTCAATTCACTAAGTCTCATAGGTTGAGAAAGTCCTTAAGGATAGAAGAATCCTGTTGAGGTTGAGATCAATGCAGTGACTACTTCAATTTGTAATGTTCCCTTGGGTTCTAGTGGTATGCAAACCTCGTTCCTAGGCTTGAAGAAATGCTAGTTCCTCAACACGTGTTTCTCCACCGCATGATCGCGGTGGTTCTTCAGGAGGAATATAGGATGAGAATCAAAGGGTGTCTGAGAGGAAGAGGAAGAGGGAGATTAGGGTTAGTTTGAGCAGTGAGTCTTATGCTGTTTGTTCTAAGTGATATGGGTATAAATATAACAAATGGTGTTTACTTACAAAGTTGTGGTCAGGTCAGATTAGTTGATGAAATTAGTTCACTTCGTTTGTACTGGAATGAATGAATTCTGTTTGTTCTGGTCTGTAGAAGTAAGAGGCACTATGTTATGTGTGTTGACATTTTAAACTGAACATATTCAAATGCTTGATCAACAAGATGCGTCAAGCAATGCTTGAAGTGTGCTCGTAAATATGCGGAAGTGTCTTTTGGCAAATATAGCAAAGGTGAGTAGCATAGGTCTGATTTAGAGTGTGGTTAAAGTTCCCACTGAGCATAAGGTAATATCACAATTGCGTAAGGGCAGGTATGGCCGTTAGGCAGAAGAAGATAGGTGTAAATGGATCCAATATCCATGCAGTGCTAAACAATGGTTGGTATTTAGTTCCTTAGAGGCACTAGTGTATGGACGAGGTAGTACTTGAATAATGCTTACCGTTAGGTTTCCAATGTTACTTCTCGTTCGTAGGTGTCTGCAGTGTTGGTGTACCAAAGTGTGTTTATAGGAAATGCGTTTTCGCGCGGCGACGTGTGCCTGTCGACGTCATCCGTACGTGCATTGTCGCCTGGTGACGTCATCGTGCACACGCTCACTGGGCGGCTAGAGAGCCTTAGATTCAACCTCTAGGATGTGTTTCAATTGAGTGGGTACTTTGGTCACTAGCGATATCGGTCTCCAGTCATATAGGTACTGGGGGAGACCGATATGAATGCATAAGACTTGCTCATTATTTGAGTTAGAGTACATAGAGTGTTTCATGGTTTAAAAAGAGGGTGGGATCAACATTAGATTGTGGTAAGGAAGCAAAGAAGTTATGCGTGGTGTTACTGCTGAGGTGGCGAATATGTGGGATGTTTGTGAAGGTAATTAGCACGATATGATAGTGGTGAGTTTTGATGGTTTAGAAGAAATGGCATATCTCTTGGTCTGTGTTCAGACCGGTGTGGCAGGTATCCATTAGACAGATCCAACGTGCTTTTTGTTGTCTTAGTTTGAGTTCCAAGTTGCCTCCTCTGGGGGCAGGTTTAAGTTTGACAATTCCGTAAAATCTGATTTGGCTGATCTGAGTCGGTTGATGTGCTTCCATGAAGTGATTGGCTATTGGTGATCTTGTATCTTGATTAGTGATTGCCCGAATATGTTCACTAATTCTGGTTTTAAGTTTCCTGATGGTACTCCCAATGTAAAGTTTGTTGCAAAGACAGTTAATGATATAAATGACAAATTTACTGTTGCAGTTGATGAACTGTTGAATAGTGAATTTAGTGCCATTTGGTTTGGTAATGGTAGTTCTTGCATTGTCTGCATATTTACACATGGAGCATTGGCCACATTTGTAGCTTCCTTTGTTTGGTTTCTGAAGCCACATGGTCTGTGAGTCAGGGGTTCCGGTGGAAGTATTGAGCTCAAAATGTGATGGACTTAGTTCATTTTTGAGGTTTTTGGCTTTCTTGAAGATAATGGTTGGTTTTGCTTCCAGTATGGTCGTGAGATCGGAGTCTGATTTGAGGATATTCCCATATTTGGTCAGAGTTTTCCAAATGGTTGAGTTGGTCGAACTGTCATTTGTGATGAAATTGATTGTTCTGTTGGAATCAATTTTGGTAATATTGGTGTTAGATTTCACTTGTAGCAATGATTGTCTGGTCCTGGTTAGAGATTTCCGATAACTGTTTTTGACAAGTTTGGTTGGGTATCCTCTGTAAATAAATGTATTCACTGTTATTGATGCCTTTTTTTGGATGGACCTTGCATTGATTAGAGCACATTTTAGTGGGAGAGTGCAGGTCAGGAAAGGTCTTAGTGGAGACTTTTTGCAGGGAGAAGGGCTTAGTCAGCGTCTGGTTTCTGTGGGTTGCAGTCCGCTTGCTTCTGGGTCTAGGGGAGGTTGTTATCCAATCCCCTAGATGGTAGTTTATATTGGCAGTGGTTTGGGTGAGTGAGGTGTGCTGAAAGAAAAATCTGCACGACTGGGGCAGCCAGGTCAGGTGATGTCTGTAGATCGAGTTGATGAATCTTAGGAAATGCCTGTGCTTCCAATGAATTGGCACATGAAAATAAGCGTCCTGAAGATTCAGCGGCACCAACCAGTCCTGAAGCTGCAGAGCCAGGAAACTGCTCAAAATGGTAGATAGTACCCCCATTCGAAGAGCTGCAATGCCCAGGTGTCAGAGTTTATCTCCTTCCACTGAGGCAGGTGCTTGCAAATCCTCCCTCCAACCAGAGAAACATGCAAGGAGAACTCAAAGTGGATTTGTAGGCACTGACGCGCCGGTCACAGTTTGCTGACTACTAGAGACTCCCCTGTCCCATCAGGGATATGAGAAACACCATTGCCTGGCTTGTGGAGCTGTGCTCTCTTTCCAAATAGAACATACCACCTATAGCCTTTTCCCCTTGAGGAGAAAACAAAGGATTGTTCTTGTGGTCCTTAGACAGTCAGGCACAGCAACTTGGCAGCTAATTTAGATTGCTTGGAGAAATTTAGAGTCCTTGAATCTCTCCAATGATTTATTGGCCCACAGGTGCTTGCCATCAAAGGTTATGTCCAGCAACTTAGCTTGGACATGTGGCTGCCTTTCTCAGCACAGTGTACAATCCCATTGCTCTGCCCACACAATCTGCAACGTCTAGGCCTCACTGCAGTGCTTGGCTTCAAGCCACCTCCTTGCCATCATCCACAAGCCGCAGAAAATCATTCCTCATTTCGCCAGCAGGGATGTGTTCTGCTGGCTGCTCGACAAGCCTCCACAGACCATGGGAATATTTGGCGAATGCACAGGATGCATTCACTGCCTTGAGGGCCATACAGCCTGAAGCAAACATTGTCTTTGCTAGGGCATCAGTCTTCTTAGATTCCCTCTCTGATGGCAAGTTTGATATAGATGTGACTGATCTGGAGCTCACCATAGCGACTTGCATTAGTAGACCCTCTGGAGTAGGGTGAGTAGACAGAAACGGTGGGTCCCTCCTTGCCAGTTTGTACTTTTTGGTAAGCTCTGAATACACATCTGGAGTGGACCAAGGTGGTAATAGGATCAGCAATAGCAACTTTGAAGGGTAACGCCCTTTCTGTTGAGGGGGTCTTTGTCAAGAATATTTGTCAGGTAATAGGTTGACAGAGGCTTTGCCAGGGTGCCCAGATCCAAGGATTCCATCACCCTGTCAACCGCCCTGCACTGCTGGGCATTAGCATGCCCATTTGGGGTGGCTTGCTGCATGTCTAGTTCAGGATATGTGTCCTGACCACTTGCATCATGGAGCCCTTCTTCAAGAGCAACCAAAGCAGCCTGGACGTTAAAGTAGTCATCTCGACTGGCCCCTTAATCCAGAGGCCCAAAACCAAAAACAACCTGGTCCCCCTCATTATTGAAAATCGGCCATGTGTCAAAGAAAGTCAATCGAGACTCAGGAACAAAGGAACAGTCAACCACCAGCACCAATGGCATTGTTCCCACCAGGCCTAATGGCGCTGATAACATCAGGCCGTTTGACGGTACAAAGGACTTCTCGGTAGTCGTGGTCGAGCACGAGGGCATCAGACCTGACTTGGTGTCATTGATGCCGGAGCCTTCAGGCACAACTGAAGCCATGGGAGCCTGCAGCGTTGAGACTGGAGTCGTACCAGCAGCGGCTTTTTTAAACATTTGGAGCATTTGCTTCTTGAAAGCCTCCCACTCTGCCCTCAATGCACTTGGAATCAGGTAGGTTGTATCACGTTCCTCTAACAAATTGGAATCGTGCCTGCGCCAGTGGCTTTTTGAGGGAAAGCGAGGATGGCAAATAGCTTCGAGAATTAGACCTTTTCTTGGTCTTCTTCCGATGCCTGTCCTCTTTCTTGGGTGTAGGACCCTCTGTCTCTTGTCACAACATCCTGGCAATCGAACGAGCCAGAGATTTCAACAAGTATCACCTGCGCACTAGCTTCGCCAACCGTTCCCTTAACAACTTGGGGTTCATCTGCTGACAAGAGACACAATCCCTGATGAAGTGATCTTTACCCAGACGCCACAAACAGAAGCCATGCGTTTCGAAGAGACATCTTGCCATTGCAGTCATGACACTACTTGAACCCGGACACCTTAGGAGTGGACATATCGACGAAAAGCAGTCAAAAACGAAACAAATTTAGTCAAATTTTATCAAATTTTTAAGTTCTCTCACAAGGCTTGCTCCTAAAAGTAACATACTGAGTGTGCGGAAAAGGGAAATGAGGTACAGGAGAGTAGTGACGTAGCATAAATAGCAGCCAATGTCACATCCGGAGCCAATGAGTGGCATGTCGGGTCACCAGAGATCTGCGGTCAAATCGAGTCGTACTATGCCCCATGTCGTTTCAGAGCAGCTGACGCTGGAATGGATATCTATCTGATGAGGAATCGGCAGGAGAAGGCACTCCATCGATATAGGGATTATTGCTTTTTTCGTTCCGGGGGCAGGTTTCCTGTTTCTCAAACCTGATTGATCCTTTCAGTAACACTACTTCAGTTGTTTACCGCAACAGTTTGAAATAGCACTGCTATAATACACTGATCCCCTGGATTTGTGTTCTTTTTCGCTTTCTTAAAGCATCTTTTAGCTCTTGCAGTGTGATGGATAAATTAATCATACTTTCATATTCTCTATGGTCTCCTAGGATTTCTTCCTGTCTAGTCTTAAATTCCTCCATGTTCCTGATCGTTTCTGTCATATAATTATCTGCATTGCTCATTGTTTAGACATGTTTCTCCAATACTGTGTCCTTATTTTTTTTACATCAAATAATATTTTCTCACTATTCTAAAATAACATTATCTCTATTGTCCTCATCCCTCTTCCTCTTCCATTAATCTTTTTAAATCTGTCTCCATCTATTTGTTCACATAGTCCCTCCAATATTGTCATTTACTAGCTCTTATTTCTATTTCCGCTATTGCTTTTGCATATTTACAATTTATCAAGTCTCTCCCTTCACTGTGTCTTTTGTCTTTTGCCGCCCCCTTTTCCTTTCTCCAACTACACTTGTTCATTCTTCAGTCCACCACATGGCAGTTAATTTACATTTCCTGTGTTCAGTAGTGGGACTAATTGAAATGCCTCCCCGTTTATATTCTTACAATGTAACCTATGGTTGTATATACTATGTTCAGCTTCTGATTCTTCGTTCACCTTTATTAATATGGGGAAAAATCCTGTTCCATGTTGCGGTTGACTGTTACCTCCCATGAGCCCTTCTCCAATACTGACAATGAAAATATGCTTGTGTCAATATAACTCTACCCGTTTTTATATCTATGTGCATCCATGCACCATCTTTCATAATTCCCAACTTACAGTCTTCCATTATTTCCTCTATTTTTTTTCTGTTCTTGTAAATGTTGTTGCTTCCACACATTTGGTATGACCATTAAAGTCTCCACAGAGCACTATCTTGCCAATGTCTTTCATTTCCTTGCTTAGTACCTCTTTTCTAATTTTTCTGCATGGATTATAGTTTTTCAGTATATTCAACCATCCGTCTTTTGTTTATATTTCTAGGTCTTTTTCTATCTTTAGTTCTTGATATAGTAACTTATTACTTGTGGCAATTGCACAACAACTAACCTTCCCTTCCTCTCTATATTTACTTACAATTCAGAAGACTGGAATTGTTCATCCTTCAATAAATACTCTTCTCCTGCTTTCATTATGAATTTTGTCTTTTCAGTCCTGCCATTTGTTTGTGCTGTACAATTTATGGCTTTAATTATGAACAAGAGAATGTTTTTCTTTTTCGCCACTAAATTGTCTCTCATCCTGTCTGAGTCATTTACTTTTGTTTTTTCCTTCCTTGTTGTCATCTCTTTTTCCTTTCTTTACTTGTCCCAGATTATTCCTTCATTTCTTTCCACATCTTTGGTAAGTGCTTCTATGTATGCTGTGTTATGTTCCATTTTCCATTTCAATATTTGTCTTGCTTTTATTTGTTCACTTCAACATTTTAATGATGTGCTGTGGTTTCCCCTTTAGCTGTGACATTCAGTTATTTCTGTGTTGTCACAATCTCTGTAATCATTATCTTCTGTCAGTTCCCTGCCATGTAGCCAAAACTTTGTAATTTGTAGCATTTTAGTGGCACATAAAAAAATCTGGTACATTGTTGTTGGGCTGGTCAGGAAGGATCTGCATAATTGTGAAGGTTTCATGTTGCACGCACCGTATTGATGACAGGGGATGACAGCGAACTGGGCGCAATGTTGCAAATTCATATGTATCGAGTACACTTAATTATGGATGGGATATTTTACTTTTACTGTTACTGTTGTTTAGAATGTATACATATTAAGAGGCCAATTCATGGAATTAAAGTGCGCTGACATTTTCAGCGCAAGCGTGCGAAAGCGTGCGAATCGCAGTGCCAGTGCGCAAATCGCAGCGAAATCCACGCACAGCGATTCATGGAAGTCCGTGCGTGTGTAAATCCCAGGATGTGTGGCAAAATTCTGCGTGGCGCACACTGGCGCACACGTCTCCAAACAGTGTGCGCTAAGCGCACAACGAAAATGCACATAGCGCGACGCACACAACAAAAGTAGGAGGAACAGGGGGCGTGACACGCGGAATAGGAACAACTCGTAAAAATGTGGGAGTCACGGGGGAAGTACAGGAGGCAAGTGCGCGGAACGCCCACACGCACGTTCAAAACACGTATTCATGGAATCAAACGGGGCTAAGGCGTGCGCCAAAAAAGACGCGCTAATCAGGAAACACGTACGCCAGCAGGAAGCAGGCGTACGTGGACCCGCGCAGCATAAAAGTGCACGCAAACAACAAACAAGCACAGACGCCAGGATGAATATACCGTTCCTAGCAGCATTGGTCGTGGGATACCGCAGGAGGAGGAGGAGGATAGTCAGGCCCAGAATTTTTACACCCAAAACCAGCCTTTTTGGGATGCCTGATGACCACATGTATGGGAGGTACAGCCTTGCACCTCACATAATACTCGACCTGGTCAGTGAGTGGGAGAATGACCTCACATCACCCACCCTGTGCTCCCAAGCACTCAGCCCCCTGCATAAGGTCCTCAATGTACTGCACTTCTTGGCCACTGGATCATTTCAACGGACAACTGCTATAGTGGGGGAGGGGTGTCACAGGCCACGCAGTCACGCTGCCTACACCAGGTCTTGGCCATCATGATTGCACGCCCATCAGTCCGCATGCACATATACTTGCCCAGAACACCTGCAGAAAGGCAGGCTGTCGTCCAGGATTTTTACGGGGTGGCACACTTCCCCAAAGTGCTAGGTGCCATTAACTGCACCCATGTGGCTCTCCGTCCCCCCAGGGCATCAGAGCACATCTATAGAAACCGCATGCACTGGCATTCCATCAACGTCCAGGTAGTATGTGATGCCAAGGGAATCATCACCTCAGTATATGCCAACTATCCAGGGTCCACCCACGACAGTTTCATTTACAGAATGTCAACCCTAAACCGGGACCTAGAAGCTGGGCGGCATGGCGATACATAGCTGCTCGGTGAGTATAAATGCCACAGCACTTGCATGCATGTCAGATACTGAGTAATGTCACAACCCCACTAATGATACCCATCACCACCTCCCCAGGGGACAGTGCCTACCCTCTGAGCACCCACATGATGACGCCAATTCAGAACCCCACCACGCCACCCGAGGTAAGATACAACACAGCCCACATTGCAACCCGGGGCATAGTGGAGGGCACATTCGGAGTGCTCAAGTCACACTTTCGCTCCCTTGACTGTTCTGGCGGGCAGCTGTTATACGCTCCCCCAGTAGTCTGCAGGATCATAGTGGCAGCATGTGTCCTGCCCAACGTTGCAACACGCCGGGGCCTGCCCGTGGACATGGTTGTGCCCCCACATTCCCAACCACATGCACGCCAACTGCGCATGGGAGGGGAAAGGGCACGGGGTGAGGCAGCCCGTACGCAGCTGGTGGCTAATTACTTCACCTAAAAACACTCCCCTGTGGAGTGGACACAGCCCTGGCACATACCATCTGACAATCAATGATGATGACATAAGGGACACTCAACCGTCAAAACCATACCAGCCTGAGATTGGTCACCTGGAAGTGTTACATTGTGTGCATCCCTACCTACACAAACACCACCAATGCTGTGTCATCAAAAGACACACTTCTATGCTGCAAAAATCATTACCCCCTTGCAAAATACAACATGTCAACAGTGCCATGTCACCCAACCCCTCCCCAGCACCGCCACCCAACACACCATGGCATGTCATGCTATGTGAGAGCAAACAAAGCAATCCCCAAAACATGACACAAGTGTCAAAGTACAGTGTCCCTAATGGAAACTTCCCACACACAATATGCTCGCAGTAATGTAGAACTAACAACACACATGACCAAATACATACCAAAAATACAATGCAGCTTCACAACCTCAAACATAGCATAAACACGACAGTACTAAATTAAAGTAGTGGTAGTCTTACAACCTGATCATGCCAGCACATCGGCCACTTCCAACTGTACAGTGCTGCTGCCACGCAAATGTCCAAGTGCACTGCTTACAACATGAACTCTATCTCCAAAGTAGACGGCCTTGTGAAGAAATGAGGAATTAACCTGCAAATTAGGTGAAAGACATGGATGCACAAGCACATAGCAATACACCATGTAGTGTACAATTCAACAACAGTATCCACTAGGAATGTACACACAGTATTGACTACAGAATGCCCACACAGCTCATGGGAGTCCTACGTCACTGTGTAAGTCAATGTCATTTGGGCACACCCTTTGCAAGCCCATGGAAACGGGAAGCAGGAGGAGTGTGTGTCTCACGAACCCAAGCATCTAACCCAAACTCAGGACAAGCCTGCATGTGCCCAGCCGGAATACAGTGGATGCCCACGGGAGCCACACAAGGCAACACACTGTAAAAAAAAAAACAGAAAATCAAAAATCAAAAATCAAAAATGGCCATGTGAGGGCCGGGGGGGGGGAGTCCACCCAGGAGGTCCGAGGACAGGGTGCGCACCAACACCCACCTGTATGGATGTTTGGAAAAAAAAACACCTCCATGGGCTCATGGCCTGCACGGCTATGCCAATGTGGGAGAACTGCTGCTGTCGCTCTCATCACCCTCTGCTGCTGCCACAGGAGGTGGAGCTGCCACAGGAGGTGGTGGTGCTATGGGAGGCAGCCCACGCAAAGCCTTGGTATGGTCCTCCATGGCAGTAAGCATGCGGGTGTGGAAGGTCTCGTTCTGGAGGATTATAGTGCAGAGATCCCCATGCATTACCTGACGTGATGCCCGGATCTCCTCCCGAGTTGCCTGCATCTCAGCTGAGAGCGAACGTGTGAGCCGCTCCAGCTGCTGTTCTGTCCTCAAGTTAGTGGAAGCCTCAAGGTCAACAAGAGTCTCCCTGAGGTGATGGAGTTCTACCCTCAGGGCTTCCCTATGGCCCTGGGACTCTATTGATATTGATTGGCGTAGAGTCTCCAGTGCCGCCCGTCTGTCCCTGTTGGATGCCAACATGTCCTCCCTGTGTGATTGGCAAATGGAGTCTGTTGCCTGCTGTAGTTGCTCCATCTGCCTTTCAGGGGGGACAATGGAAGTGGCCACCCTCTCCATTGCTTGAGCCATCATCTCAACTGATGCTGCCTGTTGGGTTGCCATACCGTACATGGATTGTTCCCATGCAGTATTGCCTGGTGGCGTACGGCCACCGCGTCGGCAGGCACCACACCTGTTTGGGGCAAGGCGATCTGCGCCTTGCTGTGCCGGCACTGCCTGAGGCTGCAGGACTGCATTCCCCCTCTGATCTGCTGGCCCAGGAACAGGATCAGATGTTTTGGAGTGTGAGCCTGCGTCCGTAACCGCCAAAGGCGGATTTACCAACACTGACATCCCCATAAAGGGTTCTACCCCTGGTACAGGTGGGTTCGACAGAACAGAATCCCTGCCAGAAACACTTACCTGCGACGCCACATAGGTCTCATCATCCGAATCAGCACCTGAATAGAGGTCTGGGGAGGTGCACCCAGAGGCACCCCTCGACAGAATGTTCTGCAGCAAGATTGGGTTCTCACCCACCACCACACCACGCCCCCCACTGGTGCCCGGTCGTGCCTGAGATTCCTCCTGGGTCTGCACCATCTCCTCAACCTCAACAGCATCAAGTGTGTCATCCCCTGCAAAAACATGAAAGACAAAAAATTGAAACAGGCATTAGCACCATAGCACACAAATAGGCCTGACAAGCTACAGAACCAGTACATGATTTACACATGTCCCACATGACTATAACCCTCCCATGCATGCACTGTAACTGAGTTGGAAGGGGAGGCAAAAGGCAGACACTGATGACACAAACATGGAAGAGCAACACATTTGCTGCATGCTGGGTAGCACTGCCATCACACATTGGCCTGTGAGTGGCATGTCCAATACACATACATGACACATGCCATCACACAGATGGCATGTACCATAGCTATGGTACATTCCACAAGTACATACATATGTCAGTGAATGAATACTGTAAGCCATCCATGTGAGATGGACATGATGAGATCAAAAATGCTACATAGTGTGTCAAAATAGGCATGTGCCACACACTGCAACACATCCAGTGTACAAAAATACAGTGATTGCAGGCCGATGTACACATCAATGGTTGGTCACTTCAACATGACAGGAAAGAACTATCATGTTCCACATTCAAACAGGCCCCAAAAATTCCTGTGATCAGGCCAATACTCAATTAGCCTTAATGGTCAAATCATTCACCTAACAAGGTAACACATGTGGGCCAATGTGGGGTTCATCAATGACAGAAGCATGTCACAAATGTGACAATAGGGCTGAGGAATGCATAGCAAAAGTGGGAGAATTGAAACAATCAGCCTGAACGAACACTGAAAAATACAAACAATGTTGTTGCAAGATGCCACTTCAAGGGCAACTGCCGTAATGTTGAGCCAAATTACTAATGTGGGCAGAAGGGATACTGTCACACCCAAATACAAGGCCGCTGAATGTTTTGGATGAAGCACATGGGTGACCCATACCACCCAAGCACACACACCCTCACCTGTCACTCAATCAGAACCCGTCACCCAAACAACATACACATGCATTACACACACATGCATGGGCACTCACCGGACAATGCATCATAATCAGATAGTCCTCCCGCACCTTGGATCTGTTCCTCTGTGACGAAGGCCCCAGCAACAGACTCATATTCAGTGAGTTTGTTGTCCTCTTGTGGAGACCCACTGCCAGTCACCAGAGTAGCTGCATGATTTGAGGCCAGCTTGTTCTTTGCTCTGCGTTTCAGGTCATTCCACCGCTTGTAGCAATCATCAGCTGAGCGCATCACAAATCCAAGGGCACTTATGCGGTCGTCGATGGTTTGCCAGTGGGCCTTACGTTGACCAGGTGTGGTCTTGCACTCTGCAGTCACCAGCATTTCGTGGCTATGTGCCGACACTTAGCCCACAAGTGCATCAAGTTCCGGTTCATTAAAGCAAGGCTTCCTTGAGGTACCAGACTGTGTAGCCGTGTCTGGGGTCTCAGCCTGTCGTGCCAGAGCACCCTTCTTCCTCTTCTTTAAAGGTGGAGCAGAGCCAGAGTGGCTTACGCTGCTCTGGTCAGTAGGGACAGAATCACTGGTGGACTGGGTAGTAGGAGTGTGGGAATGCACAATGACCATAGGTCTTGATGCAGGCATTGGTTGCAGGGTAATGTTGGCAGGGGGAACGTCAGTTTGATGGACCGGGACTGACACTGTCCTGGCTGGGAGAGTCAGAGCTTGGGCGGATGGAGCTGCAGCTGCCCCTGCAGCCTCCCCACCCTGCATACTTGGGGCAGCAGATGACATAGCTGCCCCAGATCCATGTGGATTGATGACAACAACTTGCACCGCCACACGTGGCCTAGACTTACTGACCTGAAAGTCAGCCAGGGAGTCATCCTGTGCCAGGTCAGGTGCCACAATGGGCTGGTCCAACAGAGGCTGAGCTTGGATGGTGTCAGCCATGTTTCCCTCAACCATGGGGGGGGGGCATGGGTGTCCCTGATTGGTCCTCCACACATGGAGGTATAGGGGCACCCTACATATCCTGGCCACGTCCCCTACCGCGCCCACCACGTCCACCTTTTGAGGGTCGGCCACCTTTGCCTCCCTTACTGCTTGGTCGCCTCCCAGCCATGGCACTGATGTTGTTGTGCGTATGGGAGTTGCAGTAAACTATTGTCCTGGGCAATTGGGAGTCAAAGGGGTAGGATACTAGATGGAATTAGTACCCTGGTGCTCTAACAAGGCTGTCTGTGACCCCTGGGGGAAGATGACGGGTCACACAACGCACAGGCAGCCCAATATCAAAAATTAACGTGCACGCAACCCCTCGTAGACCACGTGCATCAAAAAATGAACCCTCACTATGCTGTGGCACCCAGAAACACAAACATAAGCGTACGCGTAATACACGCAGCCTACAATGACCTCTAAAGGGGAACGCGACACACGGGGCAAGCACAGTTGCTAAGTACATGCGGAACTCACCGTCTGCCTGGAAAAAGAACGTGAAAAATACGCGCGTGTGCGCGTTGGCAACACCCCCGCCAAAAGAAGAATTGTACGCTGTCTGAGGAGACAGGACAAAAGGAGAAGTGAACTCTGTTAGAGGAAACAGGCCCAACAAAAATTCAGAAAAGAGCTGTCAGAGGTAACGGAGTACGAACTCGAAACGCTGTGAAGCAATCGCGTGTGAACCGACAAGAAGTACAGATTTCACCCACTCGCTCTCCACGAAAAGCACGTACAAGGAAATGGCGTCCTACACGTAGCTTTTAAACTGGCCCACACGTACACGTCAGATACGCGTGTAAGTGGGCGCTTTCCTCCAATTACACGCGATGACACTCGGACGTGCAGTTTTTCCACGTGTGCTCTGTCATCACGTGCTATGAGGGAAACGCCCGCGTGCATAATGTAACTCACGTGCTTACGCGCTAAGGGCCTTTGGTCCAATGGATTCGCGTGCGTGTGCTGACGCACTTACGCGCTAAGGCCCTTTCCTCAAATTACACGCTGACGTGCAATTTTTTCACCTGCCATATCACTCCGTATCAAGCTGGCCACGTGAAAACACACGGAAGACCATGCTCCTGCCCAAAAGGCCGAATTACTGCCCCGCAGAGCCCCGAGCATGCTCCCACCTGCCATCTGCTGCTGCCTGACTACCTACTGCCCACATGCCCTGGCATTTGCTGCCTGCACGTCAGCCAGGGGTGTAGTTGCTGTGACCACCCCTGCTGGAACTGAACACTCCCGACTGGGATTCCATCGCTCCACAGCCCAGCCCCAGGACCCAGTTGCCCACCCACACCTGCCTCTGGGGTTGCCATGTCCGGCACAACACCATCTGGCAGCACTGGCAACCCCCAGTCAGAGAGGCAGAGGGCCACCAGCTTCACTGCCACCGAAGTTGGTGCCCTGGTGGAGCAAGTCCTGGGGCAGTATGATGCCCTCTTTGGAAGTTTGTGCGCCGACTATGAAGGACTGACCAGGATCTGGATAGACATTGTGACTGCCATCAACGCGGAGGGGGTGGCAGTCCGTGACTTACATCATGTCAAGAAGCGCTGGGAGGACTTCAGGTCCAGGACCCTCAACAAGGCCCGGCGCCTCGCTAAGGCAGCGGATGCCAAGGGGCGCCGGGGCCAGCTGTCGAACCATCAAATGCGGGTCCTGGAACGCATATGTCCAGCGCTCTACGTCCAGATCCTTGAGAGGCAGACCCGTCTGGAGTCGAGCGGTAAGTGTACATGCATGGTGATAGTTCGCTGTGCTTGTCGTGGTGTGCCAGTAGTGTGCAGGTTGCACATGTGTTTATGTAGGGGCATGTAGGGATGTGTATGAACATGGGCGTGAGGCAGCCACATGTGAGTCCTCTCAGTTGTGAGACACATTGATGGTGTATGTGTTGGTAAGCATGCTGGGCAAATGCATGTGTGGGAGCACACATGTTTGAATTTCTGTGTATGTACATTGGCGTGGTTGTGGCATGGATGGTGGTTCATAATGCATGTATCTGCAATGTGTACATGTGCATGTATGTGTATCTGACAAGTGTGCAAATGTGATGCAACAAGACTGCACGTGACACTGATATGTAGAAGGATGAATGGCAGATGTGACATGTATGGCGATCTCATCACTGCAACAGTTAGAGGAGATGTAGACATGCATGTAAGTGTGGTGGCGTGTGTGCATGTCTAGTGCACTCCTTGTGTTTCATGTGATGTTAGGCTCACCTTTGCCTGTTCATGCTGTTGTATGTGTATGGATGGTGCTGCCTGGTGCAATGTTGCTGTTGAAATGTTCATGTGTGTGAGTTGAAATGACATGTGTTTCGTGGAGTGTGATGCCGTGTCTGTAGTTAAACAATGCCAGTCATGTGCAACTGTCATGTGTGTATCAGTCCATTGTACAGTGCCCTGATGCCTGTGTTTTATCTCTCCCTGTCTGCAGCGTCAACTGAAGAAGAGGGTGGAGAGGGTGCTGTGGAGCACAGTGGCAGGGATCATCCCGCCAGCCGGAGACGCAAGGCCCGGCTCCCCTCCCAGGTTGTCATCTTGTCAGGGAGTGAGGAGTCCGGTGCTGCGTCCCAGGCCACAGCTGCCGAGGGAAGGTCCAAGAGGCGGAGGTCGGAGTTGGACTCCTCGGCAGCAGAAAGGGCAGCTGAGACCCCACACGGTCCGAAGGAGGAAGATGGCACGGAGTCATCCAGGTTGGTGGGGAGTTTCGTGGAGGAGGAGGCCGTGCAAGGGACAGAGACGAGGTCTGGAGGTGGGGATTCCACTGGTGCCAGTGGTGCAGTGCAGGGGCAGGGACAGGAGGCAGCACAGGCCACCGTGGAGGTGCCTGTGTGTAATCCTGTTCCCGATCCTGTGACTGCATCATCCCGCACCAGCAGGGATGCCTACGTCCAGACCCGTTTTCAGGGAGGGGATCCGCTTACAACAACTGGCCTTCCTCTCCCTGCGGACGTGGCTATCCGGGACCGGGTTGAGCCTGTCCTGGGTGGGGTGGCGTTGCGTCAATGGGCCTTGTGAGCTGACCTGCAGTCTTTCCATGAGGAGACTGCACGTCTTCTCGGATGGCATGTTGACCGCGTAGACCTACTGGGACAGCTCACCAGGGCCGGATTCCTCCATTTTCTGGACCTTGCTCCGACCCCCTCTTCAACTGAACCCCCTATGCCCCAGTCGTCCGCCATGCCATCTTCCCACCCATGTATCACCTGGGTACCCTGTGGAGCTGCCTCTGACCCTGCGGCCAGGCTGGTGGAGGACACATCCATGCCACAGTCGGGAGTCGGACGTCCAGTAGGAGTGGCCACCTCAACAACTGCACCCCAGCCGGAGGAGGATGTGCCGGCAGCAAGAGCCAGGGCACAGGCAGAGGCACAGCAGCAGCAGCAACAAGGTGGGAGCCATCATGGCTCGGGGCCTTCGACATCGGAGGGGTAGGCATCGGCCAGAGGGCAGGAGGACCCAGGACTGGAAGTGTCTTCCGTGTGGCAGCAGTTAGGCCATGCCATAGATGCAGAGCGGCAGCGGGCAGAAGAGGCACGGCTCATGATGGTCAGGGCGGAGAACTCCATGCGGAGGGCCCTGAGGTGGGCCGAGTGCCTCGAGGCAATTCGCAGGGAGTTGGAGGAGAACATGTCATCGTCCCTGCGAACCCTCGGGGCCATGGAAGAGGACCGCCTCCAGGACATTGAGCAGGAGTTCGATGATGCCCTGGCCCGGGACATCCAAAAGTGAGCCGTCGGACTAGCCCGCTGCCCTTGTAAATAGTTTTTAGAGTTAGGTTTCCTTTTCGTTTTCCTTTTATTTGTGGTCAATGGACAATGCCACACAAATTTGTATATAGTTATATTTTTAGGTAGGTAGGTAGGTTTCATTTTTTTGGTTGGGATCATGGACCCTTTACATCCTTGGACAATGGATTGTATATAGTTTCATCATGTATTCCTTTTTATTTTTTTGTTTAGCATTTTGGACATGGAGCAATGGATTTTTTTTTTTATTTCCATTGGATTTGCGTTGTTGGAGGGTGACTTTGGACTGTTTTTCTTTCAATTTTTTTTGGATTGGTTATCATTTTCAGTCAATCATCTTTTTCACATACTTTTCATTTCATGTTTCATATTTTGGTATGCTTTCATTTCATTTTTGATTCCATGTACATAATACATTTTCATTTTTTAGTTCCATGTGGGATTCGCTCATCGCACCTGCCAGCAGGCCCCCACTCATGTCCCCCTAAACCCCCACCCCCCAGCAGTGCAGGGCACCTGCCATTAGGCCCCCACTCATGTCCCCTTGGACCAACAACCCCCAGCAGTGAAATGCTGATCTCATGACACAAAACAAAATTCAACTATGTACATCAACACATGTCCATCACACACTGGTTGGCATTGCTTGTGTAAACCCACATTTTCACATGCATCAACCCAATGAGCGAATACCACACATGGAACTAAAAAATGAAAATGTATTATGTACATGGAATCAAAAATTAAATGAAAGCATACCAAAATATGAAACATGAAATGAAAAGTATGTGAAAAAGATGATCTCCATTGCTTCATGTTCAGAATACAGAAAATAAGAGCAATCAATCCATAGTCCAATTATTTACAATCCATTGTCCAAGGATGTAAAGGGTCCATGATCCCAACCAAAAAAATTGAAACCTACTTACCTAATTACCTAAAAATATAACTATATACAAATTTGTGTGGCATTGTCCATTGACCACAAATAAAAGGAAAACGAAAAGGAAACCTATCTCTAAAAACTATTTACAAGTGCAGCGGGCTAGTCCGACGGCTCACTTTTGGATGTCCCGGGCCAGGGCATCATCGAACTCCTGCTCAATGTCCTGGAGGCGGTCCTCTTTCATGGCCCCGAGGGTTCGCAGGGACGACGACATGTTCTCCTCCAACTCCCTGCAAATTGCCTCGAGGCACTCGGCCCACCTCAAGGCCCTCTGCATGGAGTTCTCCACCCTGACCATCGTGAGGCGTGCCTCTTCTGCCCGCTGCCGCTCCGCATCTATGGAATGGCATAACCGCTGCCACACGGAAGACACTTCCAGTCCTGGGTCCTCCTGCCCTCTGGCCAATGCCTGCCCCTCCGATGTCGATGGCCCCAAGCCATGATGGCTCCCACCTAGAGCCTGCTCCTGCTGTCCATGTGCCGTGTCTGATGGTGCCTGCACATCCTCCATTAGCTGGTCTCCATTTGTGGTGTCCACTCCTGCTGGGCCGCTGACTCACGACTGTGGCAGGGATGTGAGCTCCACCAAGCTGGCTGTGTTGGTCAGGCAAGGTCCACAGGGGGCCCTGGTGGAATTTGGGCCAGAAGATGGTGTGGAGAACGACTGGTGCATAGTCTCCACAGAGGAGGAGAGGTCCGCCAGAGTGCGCGACACATGGAAGGACCCACCAACCAGGACAGAGCCCATACATTCGTGGGACCCCTCGTCCACAGGTAGTGGAGAGGCAGATGACATGGCACTCTCCCCTACCTGTGGACGGGCCTGGGACGGGGCCTCCCTGCTGGTGCATGGTGGTGCAGTCACAGGGTCAGGGACAGCGACATGCACAGGCCCCTCCGCGGTGACCTGTGCTGCCTCCTGACCCTCGCCATGGACTGCACCACTTGCACCAGCGGTACTACCTCCCCCAGGCCCCATGTGCGGCTCAGTAGCGGGCTCCTCCTCCTCTGTGGAGACCACCAACCTGGATGTCTCCACACCGTCTTCTGCCATTGGAAGCCACTGTGGGGGCTCACCCGGCCCTTCCGCCATAGCCGTTGTGGCAGATGCAGCACCAGCCCCCTCGGTCCTGCATGATGCTAATTCCTGGGAGGGTGGCTGGGCTTTGCGTCGCCGCCCAGTGGAGGCATCCCCGCCGCTTGGCTCCACAGCGCCGTCTCCGCCCTCTTCTTCACTTGACGCTGCATAGAGGGAGACATAGAACACAAGCATCAGGGTACAGTACAAAATACCCTAGACAGGAAGCAATAACACATGAGTGGCACTGTCAAATGTCACTTCCATCCTGTCATTCAACAACACATGGGTGAATGCACACAACACACTTGCAGAAACAGTCCTGGCGCCTGCAATCAACATCAACATCCATGTAGAAGGGCCCCTGTAAACCAAGATGTGGCCTTCAAAGTCACATGCAGCCATGGAGTTTCAAAGTCACACACACACTTCTCTGGCACACACACACACACATGTGCACCATACATGTACATGACATCAGCACCCATTCCTCATCCCCCTTCATGTCCAGGAACAGAGACAGCCATGCTTTCATGTGTGCATTCCGCATAGAGCTCCCCATATTTTTTTTTTTTTTAAATTTTATTTGTGTTTGACTCTCTTAACAAGTAAGAGAGACTTTACAAAGAAGATATAATAAAAAGGGCATTACAGCAAATGCCTACAAACGTGAAGTCTTACAATGCATAGACCTAAAAAGACATCATACAAGTAAAAGTTTAAAACCCATTAATTCCTATAACATAATGAAAAACACATAAAAAACAAAGGAATACACAATGGGGTTATCTATACGCTCAAATGTACAAACATCCTCAATTTCATACTAATTTACAAGGACGAAGAGAGTTAAAATAAGTGATTCAAGAGATATTCGTGTAACAGTCTTTTTCCAATTCTCTTGCAATCACTTTACATAATTTCGTTACAGCATATATCAACGGTTTATGGTTACCTCGCATCATTCTGTCCCAAAGAAAAGGTAGGCAGTCAATAAAATTAATGTTTACAAATTCCATCAATAATAACGATCTTTGATTCCTAAAATGGGGACAATTTAAAACCAGATGTTTTAATGTTTCAGTGGGTTCGGTACACATGGGAAATCTGCAGTGCGGACTGGAGGCATACAGCTTGTGACCGATCCATTTTACTACTCTTTCTTTAGTATGAAACAAATTGAGTTTGAACCAGAGATACGTCCTCCGCGTGGAGTTACAAGGAAAAAGCACAATGTAGTCGTGTCTAGGGATACGTTTACGTGCGAATAATTGGTATTCCTTGTAAAGATAGTACGATCCCATTTTATCAAGGGTTGTGCACCAATCAAGTTCAAAAAGTTTTTTTTTAGCATAGCCCGGTCTATGATAGACATCGTCCACGGTAATGTTAGCCGTCTTGAGTATACCAACCATTTTTGACACATAGAGAGCCATGAAAGACGTAGGTGACAGCGTAATGGTATGATTCAACTCGGCATATAGGGAGTTCACTGTGGGATGCCTGATCTTAGCAAAATTGGTTAGGAGTCGCCATTTCCAACGAGTAGACAGTGCTACTAGACCCAATTCATGCCTCAAGATCACATTGGGGAGGGACATCGGAAGCGACATGGCACGTTTCAGGGCAGTACCCTGCAGTTGGTCCAAAATTGGACCCATTTCACCCATACATATGTCAAGAGAATACAGGATTACGCTTTCAATTTTCAAAGTAAAGAACTCGATGAGGGGAATTAATGAAAATTTGCAGTATTTTGCATAGATTACTTTGGATTGTGATATCAAGGGTCTGATCTTTTTACTGAGAACGTCATGCCACATTGAGATGGAATTTTTCTCTGTTAAATAGTATCCCAAGTAAATCGTTTCTCTAATGACTGAGATGGGGATCTGCATGAGATGCCACTGTGATTTGCCAGTTCGTTTCTGTACACCAAATTGCATTACTGCTGTTTAAGCAGGATTAGGCATCAGATTGTGTGCTAGTGCAAATTCTTCAAATAGACGTAGTTTAAGTTGGAGGCCTGACGGGGTGGGATCAAATAAGATGATATCATCTGCAAAGGCGAGCCACTTAAGGTGGATCAAGCCAATTTTAGCAGAGAAGAGATTTTTTTCATCCCAACCTTTATCAAGATCAGAGAGGTATAGGTTAAAGAAGGTAGCAGCAAGATTGCAACCTTGCTTCAAGCCCACCTCTGTACAGATATCTTTAGTAACGCGTCCCTCTGAAGTAAGCTTGATTCTGTAAGAAGTATTGGTGTGTAAGGCTTTAAACCAATAAATGAGAATAGACGGAATTCCCATATTGGTCAACTTAGTCCATAATATATTACGGATCACTGTGTCGAAAGCTGAGGACATGTCGATAAGAGCGATGTAGACCGGGTTAGATGTTGGTTTTTTGGCTTCTGCGATCGTAAATGCCATTACCATAGCATTTAACGCGGTGGACATGCCTTTTCTAAATCCAGTTTGATATTTGGAATATAGTCCTAGTGCCCCAATGTACTTTTCTAAGTCATGAAGAAGGAGAGAGGCGAATAATTTCGCCGCAGTGTCAATTAAGGCAATGGGACGATAGTTCTGTGGCAGCGCAGCATCTCCTTTCTTAAAGATCGGAATGATGTTGGCAGTTAGCCATGAAGCTGGAATAATTCCTGTGTTAAAAATGGACTGAAACTTGGTATTGAGAATACAGGCCCACAGGTCCGGATCTTCTTTATAGAGGCATGGAGGTAGGCCGTCGGGACCGGATGATTTAGAGTAACTGAGTTTGGAAATCGCCCATTTAATGTCAGCGATGGACCAGCCCAACCGCGGCAGATCTTGATATCTTATTAGCGGTGTCGAGATATTCGCAAATTGCACCGGAATCCGGAATTTGTCCCAGATATACTTATACCAAGTAGATTCCGATATGACATTCGACATAGAAAGTGATACTTGCGAAGAATTGCTCTTAATCGTTCGCCATATAATACGGGTGTCATGAACAGAGATGGCTCTGATGAGTTTACAATTTATTTCGTTATGCCTTATGAGCCTTAACTGCTTCAAGCTATGTTTGTAATTCGACAGAATGGATTTGCGCCGCGAAAGATATTGTTCCTGCGACAGGTCTAGAAGTTTTTTCAAGGCCCTAAGAGCCTTGTTTTTTTCCCGCTTCTGTACTTTACACAGCGGATCAAAAGAATGACAGTCTTTGATATCAGTATTTTTCTTTTTGTTGAAGTATGTTAGTGCTATGTGCGTTATTTCAACATATCGCTGCTCAAGGGCATCCATAGGCATACAATCCAAGTTATGCCAAGGCGCAATGGCTGACTTTATAAATTGAATAAATTGCTTGCAGAGAGCCGTGGACCATCTGATAGAGGTCATAGGCCGATCTACTTCACATAATGCAGTAGCATGGTCAACTCCGGTAATAGAAAAATCAAGTTTCAAATTACCTAGTAACGCAGCATGGTCACTAAAAGGCAACATGGAGATTCTTAGGGGAGAAGATCGTAGGAGCAAGTTATGACTAACAAATATAAAGTCAAGAGTTGACATTTTACCATCTCTTGACCATGTGGTCCAATTCAACAGGTCGGCGGGTGGAATAAGATCTAGGTCCCAATCTTTCAGAAAGGACCTCCATATATTGCCTCTATTTTTAGAGAGAAGGTTTCTAGGGGGATCTCCGGTTTCATTGATGGTTCTGCAATCACAGTTAAAGTCACCGCCTAGAATGATTTCAGTCTTTTCATATTCGTGAGTGACATATTCCAGACAGTTCTCAACTATCTCAATCATCTCATCAATCTCAAGGGTGGACGGATTCCAATACATAGTCATAATAATTAAATGGGGATAATTCTGGATGTTCGTTTCCAGTAGAACTGCTAGTAAGTTATTAGCATGCCACACGATTTTTGAATTGAACATAAGAGCATTGTCTATGGCTATCATAATTCCGCCCGAAGGACGACCAACCGGAGCACGTGTAGCAGGAATGTGGTGCGTTACATAATCAGGCAAAAGAAAGGAGGAGGTTTTCATGGTCTCCTGGAACATTAATATTGATGGACGACTCAAACGGTCGAGAGTTGAGTGCCATTTCATAAGATTAAGGTATCCACATGAGTTCCACGATTGGAAAGAAAGGAGGTCTTTGAAAGATGGCTATGAAGAGGAGAAACCGTCCGTAGTTTTTGAGAGGGAATTAAGCATAGGGGCAAGCCAAGGCAAGTTGTGAGAAATGCCTATTTTGAGCAAAAGCTCAGAGATTGCATCATTAGCGGCCGGATGGTTGATAGCTTGTAGTGGAACAAGCAATTTGGGGCTCATAGCCAGGGGACACTTAAATTGGATAAATTTGTTGGCCTCTTGTTCATTTTCCAATGAGGTTAGGATGAGGCCTTCTTCATAAATGCCATCCCTATTAGACCATAAGTATTTCTTTACGGTCTCTGACGCTAAGTAAATTGCGGCACGGTAGTTATTGTCCGTAGCTAATGACACTCTTAGAATGTCAGCCGATTTGAACATCCGTAGTTGGGGGATGCGACCAAATAGTGCCAAAAGAAAGGCACGATTAATCCGATTTCTGCCTAGTAGATCACTTTTCCCCTCAAATCCTATTAAATGGTGTTTTTCCGGAATAATTGGTGCATTCGTAACAGATAGTTGGTCGAATGATTCTGAGTGGGGATCAGAGGCGATTTCGCAGAACGGAACCTGGTGGGAGATCGTGGAAGCCGCATGATGGGAGATTACATTAGGAAGGTTCGATTTCGATGATCTTTCATCAAGTTCCTTCCTAAGGATGTCCAAAATTGCATGATGGGATAGCATGGTAGTAGCTTGAGGATCAAGGATGCAGCCACCCGTTGGAAGGCTCTGGTCAGAGGTGCAATTCGGAGCAAGAGGGGGGGATATGATGTTAGGAGGAGGAATGGAGGGTACCATGGTGGATTCAGGGGCCCATAGTGCTACCTTTCCTAGTCCGTTACCAGACCTCACAGAGCTAATACAATTAGTAAAATCAGCATTGCTGTGCAAGGCAGTACAACAATTCGGATCATTGATCAGATGAGGAAGTGCACATGATGAGCCCATAATGTTGCTGGATTGCAAGTCAGTCGAACGTGGAAGTGCTAAAAGCACAGAAGGCAAGCAAGGTGGTATCAGTGCATTGGCTTGGTCCCTGGCAGCGTTCATTGTATTGCTAGTATTAGCATTTAAATTGTTTCCAGGGGGTGGGATACATATTTCAGTACCGGTTCTGGGGAGGGAATTGGCTGGGGGATCAGGCCCTACTATTTCGGCAAGCCGGGTGGTACGGTTTCTCCCACAGACCGGAAAATAGGTAATCAGATTTGATTTAGTTCCTGTCAAAAGTGATGGTGCTTGTCCGTTTGAGGATGGGTTGGTTGGAATTGCATTAGTGTTTTTTGTTTTTCGTTTTAAGGTGTGTGTTTCAGTGAGGTCAGCTTGCTGTTTCTCGACTCGAGTGATATCCAAAATGGTCAAACTAGAGTCAATAGTTGGAAGTATAGCTGCGTGGGGCCCAGTAATTTTACAGGGGCGAACTGCTGCATCGCTTTCAGGCAGATCCAGTATTATGGATGGAGTTAGGACATCTTGGCTTTCTTTCGAGAGTTGATTAAGGTCAATATGATCCTCATCTATTGGTACGTTGTCATCGATCCTAATAATCGAGCCAGGTGAGGTATTGAAGTCTTTTGAGACGATATTCTTCTTTCTTTTAGCATTTCTTTTTACAGCTCTTTGGTGGAGTTTCTTAGCCCTCCGCGACATGAAGCCAGTATAATTACCACCGGAATCAGGAACCGGAGGTGCAGATTGCATATGTTCAAGAGCTGTAATAAGAACAGTAGGGCTATCGGGGCCAATCATAGGGGGCGGAATTGCCGGGGGGTATAAAGCTAGTAATGTGTTCATTTTTTCAATGGCGGATTTCAGATCGCAAGCGGGATGGTAATATTTGCACCGGGTAGAGTCTATAGGCTTTACTGAATGAATGGCAGGCAATTCTGGGGTCAGGTCCAAGCAGCACTGTATACTTTTATTTTTCGTGGGCCGGATGGGGGCAGATTGATGAGCCGTAGGGCATACATTATTGGAATTTTTTAGCATTTCAGCTGCTATAATGAAACCCTCGATCCGATCCATCTTAGCAGTGATCAGTGATTGCGTTGACTTGATCTCCCTCAGTGCAAGATGGGTCAGATCATGACCTTTATCCAGGAGGTCCAGAATACGGATAATCACTGGAAACGAATTTGGGGAGTATTGGGATTGAGACCCCTCACAAGGGTGCTGGATTTGACATTCATGAGAAGGTGGTACCAAATGTTCCACATTAATAGCTTTGGAAATGGGTTCAGGAGATAACAGTGAATGCGGAAAGGAGAGTTTTTTATTGATGGCATTAGCTGAACTGTCGCTCTTATCCAGAAGAGTTTTGGGATCGTGCAACGCGTGAACTTGGGTAACCATACGGTTTGATACGGAATTAAAAACTATGGGTGTCAAAGTGCCTATCGAGCGGCAGACCGCCTTGTCCAATGCCTCCATTTTCGCCATGGTTAAATCAAATTGGCATTGATCAGAATCAGTGACCAACGGAGATTCAGAGCAACTTTTGAAGTCATCAATAGCCTTGCGTACTTCAGGACTGATGGAGGGGGAGGAGATTGAAGGCACCGGAGAGGTCGGAGGTGAGGAAAGAAGGGGCAGTAGAGGGTTTTTTGGTGCATTTATTTGCACAATATGTACTACAGGGCAAGGTGTACACGGCAGGTCTAGGATTGGTAAAGACGCTCGAACATCCGGGGCAGGTAATTCAATGTAGGATGGAGTGCCCGGACATACCAGTGAGTCAATGGTTGTTACTGAGAGCGGGGGAGGGGCGATGAATTTGCCCTTGGCGCTTCTCAAGCCATTTGCCATTTTCACAGAAGCAACTTCGAAAAGGATGGGAGTGAAAAGAATGTACAGGAAAGGGATGACTTTCTCTTTTATTTTGGACGAGAGCAGTCGTGAAATCGACTAGGTCTGCTCGACATAATTTAGCGCTTTAGAGAGTCAGAGGTTATTGAACTGCGTAAATGAGCCGTGAGGCTGATAGAAAACCTATAATCTAAGGAGGAGACCGCAGCCGAGCAGCGAACAGCAAACAGCGCTACTTAGAGCGCGTACTTGATGCGCGCGCGCAGATGCGCGCCGGAAGAGGGTTATGAGCACTTCCGGTAGCGGGGGGCGGGGCCAGCTAGAATAATAGAAAAGTAGACATATATAAGTAACATGTACTGATGTTAGACAATATAGTATCAATGATAGTGCAGGAGAGAGATATACCAAAGTCCAGGCAAAGTCAGGCAGTCCAAGCGGGTCCAAACGGGTCTTGAGCTCGTGGGACAGCGTGGATGGCCAGCAAACAGCGCTACTTAGAGCGCGTACTTGATGCGCGCGCGCAGATGCGCGCCGGAAGAGGGTTATGAGCACTTCCGGTAGCGGGGGGCGGGGCCAGCTAGAATAATAGAAAAGTAGACATATATAAGTAACATGTACTGATGTTAGACAATATAGTATCAATGATAGTGCAGGAGAGAGATATACCAAAGTCCAGGCAAAGTCAGGCAGTCCAAGCGGGTCCAAACGGGTCTTGAGCTCGTGGGACAGCGTGGATGGCCAGCAAACAGCGCTACTTAGAGCGCGTACTTGATGCGCGCGCGCAGATGCGCGCCGGAAGAGGGTTATGAGCACTTCCGGTAGCGGGGGGCGGGGCCAGCTAGAATAATAGAAAAGTAGACATATATAAGTAACATGTACTGATGTTAGACAATATAGTATCAATGATAGTGCAGGAGAGAGATATACCAAAGTCCAGGCAAAGTCAGGCAGTCCAAGCGGGTCCAAACGGGTCTTGAGCTCGTGGGACAGCGTGGATGGCCAGCAAACAGCGCTACTTAGAGCGCGTACTTGATGCGCGCGCGCAGATGCGCGCCGGAAGAGGGTTATGAGCACTTCCGGTAGCGGGGGGCGGGGCCAGCAAAGTCCAGGCAAAGTCAGGCAGTCCAAGCGGGTCCAAACGGGTCTTGAGCTCGTGGGACAGCGTGGATGGCCAGCAAACAGCGCTACTTAGAGCGCGTACTTGATGCGCGCGCGCAGATGCGCGCCGGAAGAGGGTTATGAGCACTTCCGGTAGCGGGGGGCGGGGCCAGCAAAGTCCAGGCAAAGTCAGGCAGTCCAAGCGGGTCCAAACGGGTCTTGAGCTCGTGGGACAGCGTGGATGGCCAGCAAACAGCGCTACTTAGAGCTCCCCATATTGCATTAAAACACATGCACCAACCATGTGGTTCGCACATAACTGGTCTCACATGCATGGCCATGATGTCCCTGCACACACACATCCATAGATGGCCTATGTCACACATACAGGCAAGCATCAGACTACCAGCACACTGCAAGATGCCCTGTCTCACACAGCAATGCTTGGCCACTTACCGCTCAACTCCGGACGGGTCTGCCTCCGAAGGATCTGGGCGTGGAGCGCTGGGCCTACGCGTTCCAGGACCCTCATCTGGATGTTACTCATGCGTGTCCAGCCCCCCTCCGCGAGGCGCCGGGCCTTGTGGAGGGTCCTGGACCTGAAGTCCTCCCAGCGCTCCTTGATGTGCTTGATGTCGCGGGTTGCCACCCCCTCCACGTTGTTGGCAACCACTACATCGTCCCAGATCCTCTCCCGTCCTTCCTTGTTGGCGCGTGATGTTCCGAAGAGGGCATCATAATACCCCAGGACATGCTCCACCAGGACACCAACTTCGGTGGCAGTGAAGCTGGTGGCCCTCTGCCTCTCTGGCTGGGGGTTGCCAGTGGTGCCAGATGGAGATGTGCCCGACATGGCAACCCCAGAGGCAGGAGTGGGTGGGCAACTGGGTCCTGGGGCTGGGCTGTGGAGCAACGGTATCCCAGTCAGGAGTCTTCTGTTCCAGCAGGAGTGGACACAGCAACTGGACCCCTGCAAATGGCTGATGTGCAGGCACCAAATAGCAGGGGATGTGGGCAGCAGACAGTCAGGCAGCAGCAGATGGCAGGTGGGAGCGTGCTCAGGGTTCTGGGGGGCAGGAAAATGGCCTTCAAGGCAGGAGCGTGGTCTTCCGTGTGTGTATGCGTGGCCAGCTTGATAAGGAGTGATTTGGCACGTGAAAATATTGCATGTCAGCGTGTAATTTCGAGGAAAGGCCCTTAACGCGTAAGCGGGTCAGCACACGTACGCGATTTCATTGGACCAAATGCCCTTAGCGCGTAAGCGTGTCTGTGACGTATCGCGCACGGGCATTGTCCTTTCGCGTGTCAAACTTCACGTGAACCCCAGGAATACACGTACCCCACTCGCACAGGGCCCTTTCGCGTGTAAAACTTCATGTGAACCCCAGTAATACACGTACCACACTCGCACAGGCCCTTTCGCGTGTGAGACTTCCCGCGAACCCCAGTAATACACGTACCCAGCTCGCACAGGGCCCTTTCACGTGTGAAACTTCCCTTGAACCCTGTAATACTCGTACCCTGCTGTAATCGTGTGTGAGACTTCCCGCGAACCCCAGTTATACACGTACCCAGCTCGCACAGGGCCCTTTCGCGTGTGATACTTCCCTTGAACCCCGTAATACACGTACCCTGCTGTAATCGAGTGTGAGACTTCCCGCGAACCCCAGTTATACACGTATCCTGCTCGCACAGGGCCCTTTCGCGTGTGAAACTTCCCTTGAACCCCGTAATACACGTACCCTGCTGTAATCGCGTATGAGACTTCCCGCGAACCCCAGTAATACACGTACCCCGCTCGCACAGGCCCTTTTGCGTGTGAAACTTCACGCGAACCCCATTTATACACGTTCGCCGCTTGGTGTTTGCTGTTTGGCAGCCCTGTAAACTGGTCCAGGGTTAGCGCAGCCCTTTGCGCTGGATTGGGGATTTTGATGGCTTTTCCTTGCACTAGGGGCGTTCTTGGGGGCGTAACTGGCGCTGCTGCAGGGTCACTGCGCCACTCTGCGCCACGGCTGGTTTTGGAGGATAAAATCCTTAAATACGCTGTGCGCGGTAATCGATTTTAGCGCACGCGGCTGGCGCAGACATTCGCACGTGCACACTGTGCGCCAGCCGCGTGCGCCAGTTTTGTGTCAAATTCTATGAATTACCCTGTAAATCTTCATGCGCGAAGAAAGATACAATATTAAAACTGCAAATACAATATGAATACAATCTACAGTGGGGTGCTTTACAAAAACGTGGTAGTTGGGGCTCTCGTACAAAATGCATTTTTACTTTTAAACGGACTTTCTCAGGTTATAAGACATCGGAAGATTATTAAATCAGTAACTTTAACCTTCGCTGTTAGCTGCTGCTCATGAAATTCAAGTAGCAGGGACATTTGTTGACGGAAAGAAGAATGAGTCATCCAGTAAGAAGGTCAGCTTGCAAACAGGACAAAGGTTTACGATGGGAACAGATGTTATCTCGCTCATTGTATTGAAGTCGCTCTATAGGCACATCATAAATACCAAATAAATGAATACAATATTCACTGCCCTAATGGGGGAGTGGTCAGACGAGCTTTGGAAGAGATCTGAGTTTCCGGGAGTTCAGTTGGATACAAATTCCCATGATGGAGTAGCTTTTAATAATCTTAGTGCACATGTATAAGAGTCTTGTAGATTATCTATTGCGATACGCCTGATATAAATTCAATTTTAGCTAAGACGATGAAATTGGATGATGATCCTGCCGCAAACATCCAGTTAATTCGGGAGATGTGGGGCAGAAACGGTAGAAACATGGGACAAGAATGTGGTGATATTTTATCACATGCTGAAGAAGGGACTTCCTAAAGAAGTTCAGCATGATTTAGATAAAGTGGTAGGAATGGAGGCCAAGAGTTGGGTAGAAATTCGGGCACACATTGTGCCTTTTTGCAAGAGAAAACAGGAAAAAGGGAGAGAGAATGAAGAGCAGGCACAAAAAGCAGAGTCTAAGCTTGTTCAAAAGAAACTGTCAAAGATTTGTTTAGAAGGGGCAGTAATTACAACTTCTGTGGAGGAACAGCAGGGACAATTGGGACAACAGGGACACAGTGAAGCGGGTATGAGGCAGGATTTGCTGGATGGGTATGCTCCCGATCCAAGGCCAATGAGAGCAATTCTGAGGAGCAGGGAGGATTTCCACAGGGAAGTCGGTCATTTAGCGGGGTCGGAGGAATGGGTCCCCGGTTTAATGGGCCAACAGGAAATAATTATGGAGGATTTTATGGGATTCATTGTTGGTCATGTGGAAGGTTGGGACACGTGTCAAGGGATTGTCATGAACGGTCACAGTACTTTAACATGGGAGCTCAACAGATGCAGGCCCAACCCTGCAATATGCCCCAGGCTCTGTGCAATCACAGCAGGCACGGGTTGAACAGAACCCAGTGTCTGGGGCTGTACAGAAATTCGGGATCCCATCGACCATGCCAGCACAAGCATCGGTGCAGACATGGGACAAGAATCCTTTACCCCTACCCAAGGAACAGTTTTGCACTACACTGGAGCAAGTGTTTTTGGGGGAGGGCCGTTTTCTCTCCCAGGTGTTAATATGTACCAGGCGTAGGACAGCCCACAGAGATCTCTGATGTGTTCAGTCCTGTCTATAACCACCAATCATTAGATTTGACTTCAGAAAACCTACGTGTTATTTATACTCTTTTTGTGTGACCAAATCTTGCCACCACAGGACCACCTATGCTTCAGGACTTTAATTAGCTCAAGTCTTGGATTCTATTAGAGTAGTTTTTTTTCTTTCACTTGCAATGCCTTAAATGTAATTTTGCCAATGCTTGTGTGTTGAGGCTGTGTTTGGAGTTTGTTTTGTGGTATACACCCAGCCTGCTGGCTTAGAAAACCCACTGGTTTAGCTTTGTGACGGCTCATATCGTGTGTGTGTGTGTCTGCAGCACAGTGTCCGCTTATGGGGCTCGACCTGTCTTTGGTGATGCAGTGTTCGCTATTCAGAGCCTGGCCTGGCCACAGGTCATACAGGGTGTTGGACATCCGGCACTTAGTGGTCGCTGACCATGCCTGATATTGGGGGTTGGAACCCGGCAGTAGTTTTTAGGGGTGTTCTGCCACCCATGCACAAATATTGTGGTTTGGGACCTGGCACATGGTTTAAGGGGTGTTCTGCCACCCGTGTCACAAATATTGGGGTGTTGGACACCGCACCATGAAGGGGTTTCCTGCCCGTGCCTTTGGGGAGTTGGACGCCAGTAACTTAAGCAGTGGGGTCCTCTCCACCTGCTTGTAAATGGCAGTGGGTGCCTGTGCTCTGTGATTTTTTAACCTTGATCATATTCTGTATTAGAATGGTAGAACATGAAGAGTGTGCTGTGTTTCAGTGCACCTTAGTTGTTGGCAGCAGGATGAATGAGGGTGCTGTTTTGGGATGGTGTGGTATGGTGGTGTGTTCAGAGTTAGGGTTGGTTCCTTTGTTTGATTGTGTCTGTTGTTAGGCCTACGACAGACTTTGAGGGTTTTGTAAGGTTGTTTGGCTTCATTGTAGGTCATTGAAGGGACAAGGTTGGTGGGAGCGTGTCTCCTTGTTCTTCGGAATGGAGTGAGTGGGATTTGGATTGGAGTTTGTAGTGGGGGTGGCCAGGGTGTTGTTGGTTTTATACTTTGGTCACACTACCCAAAGGATTTCTCTTGTGCTTCTTTCCGTACCTAGATCTTGGCTTCTGTTGAGGAGGGAGATCTGTTGTGTCCTGTGCTCCCTGCCTTGGTCCTGCATGCTTGCTTGAGAGAATGCCTGGTGGAATGTATGCCTGTGGGATTTTGTGGTGTTAGTGCCCCTGTAAATTCCATGAATGTCAGTTGGAGTGAAGCAACCTGTGAGAGAGGAGGCCGGTGGATGTCTCTTGTGTAGCTTTCTACTTACTTACCCTTGGACTTACCCAATGTATATACAATGTCACTGGAACTTAGCAAAGAAGTTCACTTCCCTTACCTGCAGTATCAGACTTTCATTTCACCCGCTACGAAGGACAAAGGTCCAACCCACTCTTCCTCAAAGTCAGGTCCCCAAAAGAATGAAAGAGAATCCCCAAACTTTAGTTCAGTTGTACACACTGAAAAGAAGAGCGCCGGCAGCCCTAACACTGGGACACCTGCGTCCTTACCACCCAAAGGTTGCTTCATATGTAAGGAGCTGGGCCATAGGAAGGGGATGCTGCTTGAAATGGCTTACCCAAGCAAGCCATAGTGAATGATGGTCTCATGGAAGAGGTCATCATTAGTGTTGCCCTCCTAGAGGAGGACTTCCGACTAGGCCAAGGAATAGCCAAAAGTGGATTAGTTACACTCGGTGGGAATGGTACCAGGTCTCCAGAAGAGATACCAGTTCTCAATAATATTCAACTCTATTTAGAACATGTGTATATCAATGGACACATCCGAGATACTGCGGCTAGCGTCACTGCTTTCACCCGGCAGTGGGCACATCCAGGACAATATATAGATGGGCCTGATTGTAACATCAGTGGGTTTGACGAAAAGAGTAAGTGCCCCTTGGCGATAGTAGAGTTCAGCTGGCAAGGTGAAATTACCCATCGCCTTGTAGGGGTGAAACACTCCATTCCTGTCCCATGTCTGTTGGGTAATGATCTTCCTGATCCCGAGATAGTTGCAGTGGCTACCCGATTGAGGGCCAAAGAGATTGCCAGATTGAACAATCTCAGAGCCTTAGGGCCTGCGGTGCTTCCAGGGGGCTTGTTGGAAAGACCCACGTGGCCGGTAGCCGATAGTGTAGTTACACACACTGCTAAGTCACCTACTCCTGCAGGAGAGGTGCCAGTAGCCACTGAGGACCCTACTTTGGCAGGAGGGGACTCAGTGACTTCATGGTTGCCTTGCAGAGTGCAGGAACCTAAGGTGGAGGAACAGATGGGCACTGATCTGAAGGACCTGCCGAAGCTGGATGAGTTTGCATCAGTTGGGGGCCCAGATCAGACTGACTTCTTCACAGCCCATAAAGAGTGTCCCCCTCCGGCAGGTCTGCGGAAGCAAGCAGAGGAGCAAGCTAGGGGCGAGGCCCCTGGTCTGTTCAAAGTGTACTGGGAGGATGGACTTGTGTACAGTGAGCCAAACGACTCTGAGGGTGAGGGCATCAAAAGGTTGGTGATTCCCCAGTATCACACAAAGTGACTTTCAGATTTGGTGCACCAAATTCCTTTAGCGGGTCACTTGGGAGTGACTACGACATAGGACCGGTTGTCTACGTGTAAATGTTAAGGAATTTGTCTGGTCCTGCCTTGTCAAACTTAACTTCTGGCAAGTCAGGTGGTGCCACAAAGGTCCCCTTAATTCCACTACCTGTGGTTGGGCAGCCTTTCAAGAGAATAAGCATGGACATTGTGGGTCCTTTTGATCCTCAAACCAGCCCAGGGAACAGGTTCATCTTGGTGGTGGTAGACCATGCCACAAGGTACTGTGAAAAACCTGAAGGTGTCTCACCCGCTAGTCGCCAGGGATCTGTCATGCAGGTGACAATGACACAGCCATTGCTATTGGAACCAGTTCCTGGGTGTGGACCAGTGCGGGAGGATCACCTAGATGGGAGTCTTTGGGGAGTGGAAGTGGGACATTGAAGGGCGAGATGTGGTAACCCCTTCCTTATAACACCCTTTCCCCATCCTACGAGGTAGGATACTTAGAAAACCAACTCCACCCCTTTTGCAACACAAAGGGGGTCATTATGACCCTGGCGTTAAGGGTTTAACGCCGCCGTAAAAGGTGTTGGCGCCGTTACACCCTTAACGCCTGATTATGAGGTCCCTTTGCGGGACCCGACCTTACCGGCTGGTTTTACCAGCCGTTAAAGTAGGGTGCCGCAAAGGGACCTCAGTGCTAATTACGGTACCGCAATTTGTGGTACCGTACTTAGCGCCTTCCCCAGTCCCATTGAGCCCTATGGGGCGAAAATGGGAATGGGGAAGGGCCATGGTGAAATGGGGAAATACCGCCCCGCCAACCTTGGAATGGGGCGGTATTTCCCCATTTCACCATGGCGGACTCGTTACAACACCGGCACCAACCATGGTGCTAATAGCGCCATGGTTTAGCGCCGGGGTTGTAATGAGGGCCTAACACTTTCTCATGGGCAGTTCATCGTGAGCAACAACGGACTAACACCAGAGCTGTACAGCTGACATGTCCCAACACAAGGCTCAGCCAGAGTGAGGCAATTACTGATAATTACACACACCTCACTTCCATCACACTTCCACACACGGATAAAAGGTGTAGCACAAAAGCACTCTCTGAGCATGCCAAATCACACGAGGAAGCAGTAATTCCGAGATGGTAGTGTAACCCGAGGTGAACGGCAGTGAGATCAGAGAGGATGACAAGCAGGGAATTTCCCTTGCACTTTTCAACACAGAACTGCGACTTTCAAGAAGCCTCAAGAAAAAGAAACATAAGACTGGGAATTGCAGCTAACGAATGGTATAGTGTGTGTCAAAAGGTACACAGGTCCCTCCCACATTGATAGCCAAGGCGGGAGAAGCGATTGCCACTGTGGTACTGTCCTTGACTCCAACAACAAAGCAACGCCAATGAATTCAGCACCGCAGTGAGTTGGAGAAACTGATTACATGCCCAGACAATGTTATGCTCAAGGTTGCAAGCCGCAGCATGGTATGAAGAAAGAGAACTGGTATACAATTGAGCTGTGTAAAACCGAAATAGGTACCAGATATAGAGTGGTCCGGTGCCACGTGGGTGTTCAGTCGAAGGTCTCTGTCTGGTGTACCCCCTCCCCTTGAACGAGAAGGAATTATTGAAATGTGAAATCGAAGTGGTCCTGCAGTGGGTTACGTTGAATCCTGTGCAGATTTGAAAGTCTTCGATTGTCTGTAAACTGAGATTGGTCTGAGCCCGGATAAGGGGGACTAATAGTGGAAACGGGGTCGGAGCCCAGAACAGGGGCATCATGGGTGAACATTAACACACCCAAGACGATTGTTGTGGCAAATGTGAACCCTGACTGAGGGAGGCTAATGGTGAAATAAGGATCGGAGCCCGGCTGATGGGGATCCAGGCTGAAGAGTAAATCGTCCGACGTGAATATTGAGAAAGGAACTTTTCTTTGTTGTTTATGGTACATCAGGTCCTCTGAGGCAAGACACTTTTGCACAAAAGAGATTGGGCACAGAAGGCCCCGATACTTGGTGAAAGGAACAGTGACCCCATGCCACAGAAGACCAGGAGTGTGCTGTGATTGAGTGACTCGCCTTGTCCCATGCTAAAAATATGGGGAAGGAAGGCCAATGGCCTAAACATCCTGATTTATCATTTTGTGAACACTTCTTTCTTTTTGTGAACATTATCCCACACTGTTTTGTAGCATAGCGGTAAGGATTGGCAATAGTTTGTTCTAGTATAGACCCTTTTTTATTTGACTAGACTCCACTAGGACTGTATTATTATTATTTGATGGTCGTAGCTTGCTCCCATTTTAGATTTAGGTTTAGATAGGTGTTTTTCACACCCCTGATAAAGTTCAATAAACACCCTTGAACTGTGATCCCTTGTGTCTGTCTTACTTTGTTCAGATGCCTTCCTTACATATGGTGTCAGAAATGGGATGTGACTCAATTGAAACTAAATTGGGGAGCCCTACAATTTCAGAAGCTTAGTCATAGAGTTTCCAACCCCTCTGTTGCCATGACAGAATCAATAGGTTTCAACACCTGTAGCAGTAGAGAGAATGATTCCTACAGATTTGTTTTTAATACCCCCTCTGGGGTGTTCCAGAAGGTTGGCCCCCAAATCTGGCCTAGCTTGGAGGTTCGGTATAGACATTCTAGCAGGTGTCATTGATCCCGACTTCCGGCAAGATGCAATGTTTCTCTTGCAAAATCATGGTGAAATCCCATTTGAAGTACACCGTGGGGACCAAATAGCTCAAGGAATTCTGGAAAAGGCATCATTTCCTCATTTTAAAGAAAGTTAACCAGACAAAACAGAAAGAGGCTTTGCAGAAGCTGATGAATTGAAGAAAGAAAAGGAGAAGAGCCTACCACCTACCCCGACCTAGCCATCACCCAGCGAAACGACCCAGCCCTCGCTGTAGCTTTTTTACAAGATATTCCAGAAGGGGCGGTATAGAGAAGGGAAGACCTTTTTTCCGTAAAGCAGGGGTTGCTATATAGAAAAGAAACATCTATAGAAGGTTTAGAAAAAAACACAACTAGTAATCCCAAAAACCCACTTAAAGGTTGTACTAGAAATTGCACATTCCCATCTAATCGTGGGAATCCAAAACCCAGGCACATATCAGTGGAAAGTTTTACCAGCCAAGTATCCACGATGATATAAAGACCCTTATCCAGGTATCCACGCTGATATAAAGACCTTTATCCAGACGTGTGAAATATGTGAAACAAACTGCAGTCACATCCCATTACCTGACCCTTTGAATCCAATGCCAATCATAAAAGTCCCCTTTTCAAGAATCGGGACGGACATCATTGGACCATTGGAAACCTCTAGGCTGTGTAACAAATATGTCCTCAAAATTGTTGACTACGCAACCAGGTAGCCTGAGGCATTCCCTATGTGGAATAATATCACTAAGCAAATTGTCAAACACATCCTACCTTATGTTTCCTGGGTTGGCTTTCCCACGGAAATACTGACAGAACAAGGTTCACATTTTATTTGCAAGCTCATGGCTGAGGTCAAAGAGCTACTGCATATTACCAACTTATGAACTTCTGTTTACCATCCCCAAACCAATGGTTTGGTAGAAAGATTCAAGGTTTGTTTGTTTGTTTGTTTTATTCATATAGCACGTCTGACCCATGGGTATCTGGGCGCTAGTACAAGGATAATGGTTACATGGCACATTTTATACAATAACGGTTACATGGTATATTTTATACAGGTGAAATACAATTTATACAGTCAAAATAAAGTTTTAACGTACATATAGCAAGACAATATGCAAGGGTAAGTGGACGGCCAAAGGTAAGAACAGTAAGAAAGTGGAGTAGAGTGGTAAAGTTCGTTTTGTTAAGTACCCATGTGATAACGTGACTTCAGAATGAATCAAAAGCTTGGGTAGTTTTGATATTCTGTGGGAGTGACGTCCAAAACTGTGCCGCTATAACCGGGAAGCTGGTACCGCCAGCACTTTTAAGATTATACCTGGGCACCACTAGACAGGAGGTATTGGATGATCTTGTGATTCTAGGTGATGGTTTCCAGGTGAATTTGTCGGTGAGATATGGTAGGGCTTGGTGGTTGAGAGCTTTGTGAGTGAGGCAGATGGTTTTTAGATCAATTTTCTCTTTTATGGAGAGCCAATTGTGGTGCTTCCTGGTGACTAAAATATACTCTCTTCTAGGGATGTTTAATGCTGCTCTAAGCGCATTATTTTGCAGGATCTGCAATTTGTTAGTTATAGATTTGTTAGCGCCTAAGTATAGGCCATTAAAATAGACCAATTTGGATTGTATGAGAGCTCTGGCCAGTGTAAGGCAACTGCTGGGTGACAATAATAGTCTACATGCCCTGATCATCTTACCGGTATAGGCAGTGGCGGAGATGGTCATGTTTACCTGTTTAGTTAGGTTTGAGTGGGCATCAAGATAAAAACCTAAGGTTTTTACATATTTGGCGACAGGTATATTGTTCCCATCAATGGTAAAGTTGGTGTAGTTACGGCTCACTCAATTTTAGGAGGATGTTGGGAGAGCCAACTAAGAGTAACTCAGTCTTATCATCATTCACGCAAAGGCCATGTGTGGTCATCCATGCCTGAATGATGGTGTAGACTTCATTAATTCGGGCAACATCGGTATTGTATCTTCCTGATAGTGCTAGGAGTATCTGGGTGTCATCTGCACAATTTGTGTAGGTGAAACCCAGATGGTCCAATTTGTCTAATAGTGGCTTTGTAAAAATGTTGTACAAAGTGGGCGATACGCAGGAGTGTTGGGGGACTCCGCAGGTGATAGGGATTGGGTCAGCCGCTGCAGTCGGTGAAAAGACATGCATTGTTCTATTCACAAGGAAAGATTGTATCCAGGTGACTACAGAGACGAAAAAGTGAGCTGCCGATGAAAGGTGATCACATAGTATTTTATGGTTTACCAGATGAAAGGCAGCTGATAAATCAAGGAGGAGTAGGATAGCAACTTTGCCTTTGATTTTAAGTTCGTCGATCTGGCTTTTGAGGTCAACAACGGCAGTTTCAGTTCCATGCTGAGGTCTGAAGCTGGATTGATGGGTTTCGAGTAGTTGGTTAGATTCTAGATAGTCTTGAATTTGCATGTATACAACCCTATCCAAGATTTTCAGTAAGAAGGAGACTGTTGTGATCGGTCTATAATTGGTAGGTATAGCCAGATCTAATGTTTGTTTCTTCAATAGAGGGAGAACCCAGGATTGTTTCAGGTTGCTTGGGACGGAGTTACTGGCGAATGAGGAGTTTATAAGTTTGGTGATAAAAGGGGCTAGATCTCTAGCTGCATCTTTTATAATCTGAGCAGGGCAACTGTCACCTTTACAGTTAGAAGGTTTTACAGATGCTATCATTTTTTGGACTTCCGGTTTGGCGACCTTGCTGAATTTGAATTCTGAATTGAGTCATGTAGTGGAAGGTGGCATAGGTATGGTAGAGTTGCCAGTGGTGAGTTGGATTCTTTTATCATCTATTTTGGTTTGGAGCTCGATGATTTTGTTGGAGAGGGCATTTTGTATGCTGGCGCACCATCATTTATCCTTGGTACAAGTGTCTGCCGGTGGGTTGCGGTTTTCTAGCTCTTTTGGGATGTTAAATAATTCTTTGGTGCTGGAAGCTGCTTGGCTTACTCTGTTATTAAAGGTTTCTTTTTTAGTGCGGATAATCTTGTTTTTGTAAGTGGCAGTGATGGTGGTTAAGTTGCTTTTGTTTTCTAGGGAGAGGAAGATTTCTAAAGAGTTTCTAATTTTCTCTTTTCTGTACGTAGTAGTTGAAGTTCAGGAGTGAACCAAGAGTTCAGATGTGCTCTAGGTTTGCATTTGCATAGTTTTAGTGGGGCAATAGGGTCTATGGCTTTAGTCATGAAGTCACTGTAAATGTCAACCAGTAGGTTGGGGTCATTCGTTGCCGGTGATGCATTGAGTGCAGGGATTATCAAAGGTATTAAAGTCTCCGCTATGATATTGCGTTTGTTCCTGGTGCGGCAGGGTGGTGCAGTAGTGGGATTTTTCATCTCTAGGTTGTTAATATTGAGTTCTATGGAGATGAGGTGATGGTCGGACCACACGAGTGGTGTAGAGTCCGTTAGGGTAATGTTGCAATTAAGATCTGCTACCCAGTCTAGTATCCTCCCTTTCTCAGGGGGAGGTTTGGTACTTATTTGTGTGAAGCCTTGTTCAGCTAGTGCATTAGCTAGAGAGGTGGCTTGTGGGTCATTGGTGTCATTATAGCCAAGGTTGAAGTCACCTAGGATAATCCTAAAACTCTTAAATTGATCCTCAGGAAATTGGTAGACAAATACAGGAAGGACTGGCACCGAATGATCCCCTGGGCACTATTTGCAGTAAGGAAACCCCTCAGGCCGCCGCTGAATTCTCTCCTTTTTAACTGCTTTATGGTAGAGAACCTAGAGGAGTCCTGGGCATGCTCCGGTAGACATGGGAAGAACAAGAAGAGGCACCCAGTCCCCTCTCGCAAACTGCTAACAGATTGTGGGAGCATATGAGACTGGTTCGAGATCTAGTCTGTAACCATATGGAAAAAGCCAGATGCAACACAAATCTGCTTACGAAAAGAAAGTAGACTTAAGATCGTTTTCCATAGGATAAAAAGTACCAGTCCTCTTACCCACCTTAGAAAACAAACTTGTCTCTAAGTAGCACGGGCCATATGAAATATTGGAACAAATGGGAACCTGTACCTATAAGGTAGCCCAAACAGACAGGATACAGAAGGTACATCTACATCATGTAAATCTCTTAAAGGAGTGGAAAGAGTACGCATCAGCCACCTATGCCACAATACTATCCTGCTTGGTTCCACAAGAAATAGACAACTTTGAATTCATTCCTTTAGAACAATAATACCTAAAAGATTTAGTCACATAATTTCCCAATGTATTCTCAGAAAAACCAGGAAGAGTAAAAGGCACCTATCACTATATTAGAACACCTAAGGGAAAAGTGGTTAATTTAAAACCATATATACTCCAAGAAGCCCGGCAGCAGATAGTGGTTGAGGAAGTGAATAAGATGCTAAGAGCAAATATTATCGAGCCTTCATCACGCCCATGCCCTCTCCTATCGTATTGGTCACCAAACCTGATGATTCCTGGAGGTTTTGCATAGATTTCCGTCAAGTTAACACCATTTCTGACTTTGATGTCTATCCCATTCCTTGCATTGATGACCTAATTGTTCATCTGGAAATGCCCCTTTTCTATCCACCCTAGACTTAACAAAAGGGTACTGGCAGGTCCCAGTCGATGGGCCTAACAAGGAAATACAGCTTTCTCCATGCCCTTAGCTCTATTTCAATCGAAAGGCCTCCCTTTTAGGCTACGCAGCACTCCATCCACTTTCCAACACCTCATGGATAAAATATTACAGCCTTACTCCGATTTCTGTGGAGCTTATATTGACGCTATCGTAATTTATAGTAAAACCTAGGAGGACCATATTTTCCATCTTTTTACTAATATGATTGTCCTCAGAGAGGCTGGTCTAATTGCCAATCGATTCAAATTCAGACTGGCCCAGTCAGCGTGAAATACCTTGGCTTCTTTGTAGGGAATGGTAAAGCACAAACTTAACATGGGAAAGTGAAAGCCGTTTTAAACACCCCTACACCTAAAACTAAAAGCGATCTCAGAACTTTCTTTTGTAGGTTTAATTGGGTATTACCGTAGGGTTAACCCCAAACTTTTTGGACAAAACAGGTAGGTTAACGGATAAACTTAATAACGTCGAACCCCAAAAACATCATTGGACTGATGAGGATGATATATGTTACAACAACTTAAAGAAAACCCTGTGCCAGAACCCAATCCTTAAGGTAGTAGATTTCTCAAAAGAATTTGTATTGCAAACAGATGCCTCCCTTACAGTGTTAGCAGCAGCCCTATCATATGTGTGCGATGGATTAGAACATCCCATCTTGTTTACAAGTCACAAACTTTTCCCAAGTGAAAATAATTACTCTGTGCTAGAATTAGAGGCCCTTGCCATCAAGTGGGCCATTATCCTCCTTAGATCCTACCTCTTAGGAAGAAAGTTCACAATCACCACAGACCATTCTCCACTAGTTTGGATTAGCCAACAAAAAGACTCCAATCCTCGTGTCCTGTGATGGTTCTTAGACCTGCAGCACTACTGCTTCATGGTGGAACACCGAAAAGGTAAAGACCAAGGTAATGTAGATTTCCTTTCCCAGTTCCCCTGTGAAGCAGATGCGGCTACTTTTCATGGAGGAAGGGTATGTGAGAAACCTGAAGGTGTCTCACCCGCTAGTTCCCGGGGATCTGTCATCCAGGTGGCCAGGACATGGCCATCGCTATTGGAACCAGTTCCTGGGGGTGGACCAGTGCGGGAGGATCACCTGGGTGGGGGTCTTCGGGGAGTGGAAGTGAGACACCGAAGGGGCAAAATGCAGTATCCCCTTCCTTATAACATTTTTTCCCCGGGTAGGACACTTAGAAACTCAACTCCCAAACCCTTCTGCAACACAAACACTTTCTAACGAGTAGTTCATTGTGAGCAACAACAGACTAACACCAGCGCCATATACATGACATGTCCCAACACAAGTGTCAGGCAGAGTCAGAAAATTACTGCTAATTACACGCACATGACTTCCATCACACCTCCCCACATGGATAAAAGGAGGAGCATGAAGTTCACACCCGGAGCAAGGCAAAACACACAAAGAAGCAGCAATTCCGAGATGGCAGTCTAAACTGAGGAGAAAGGCAGCCAGAACAGCGAGGACGAAATGAAGGGAATTACCCTAGCCCTTTTCAACACAGAGCTGCAAATTTCAGGAAGCGTCAAAGAAAAGAAACATAAGACCGGGAATTGCAGCTGAGGAATGGTGCAGCGTGTGTCAAAGGTAGAAAGGGCACTCCTGCATTGATAGCCAAGGCGGGAAGAAGCGATTGCCACTGTGGTACTGTCCTTGTCTCTGACAGCAAAGCAACAGATATCAGTTCAGCACAGCCGGTGAGTTGGAGAAACTGATAGAAGACCGGACTGTGTTACGCTCAAGGTTGCAAGCTGCAGCATGGTATGAAGAAAGAGAATTGGTATACAATTGAGCTGTGTGAAACTGAAATAGGTACCAGATACAGAGTGGTGTGGCGCCACTTGGTGCTCACTTGAAGGTCTCAGTTTGGTTCCTCCAGTCCCCTTGAGCGGGGAGGAATTATTGAACTGTGAAATCGAAGAGGTCCTTCAGCGTATTACATTGAATCCTGTGCAGAATCGAAAGTATTCAATTGTCTGTAAATCTGAGATTGGTCTCAGCCCAGCTGAGGGAGACTAATTGTGGAAAAGGAGTCTGAGCCCGGAAGAGGGGGATACTTGGTGAACAGTAACACACCCAAGTAGATTGTTGTGGCAAATGTGAACCCAACTGAGCAATGCCTAAAAATAGAAGTTGGTCTGAACCTTGTAGAGGAGGTCCCAGGCATGGCCTGCACCCATACCCCCCATTTCGAGGTACCAGGAGCGTACTCCCCAAGGTATGTGATGTATGAGGAGCAAATGAACCAACAGAGAGCCGCGCTGGGACTCTGCCCAGTGTACATCAGAAGAGCCCTACCTGTTGAAGCACCCATAACCAGACAGCCATGGGCTGCACGATACCCTCTTAAGCAACCATATCAGCAGCTGAGACAAAATGAAGAGTACCTACAGATGGTCCACGAAGAGACCCAAAGAGCCTTAATGGAGGGCCAGTGGAAATGACACGAGGGCCTGGACAGACTCGCGAATGAACAAAAACCGACTAACAAGGATAGCACGCCAGTGCGAGCAGCTATGAAAGTAGATGGAATGGACACAGGAAAAGAGACAATGTTGAACCTAAGGAGACGTTGCTATGAGACAAAATGGAAGTAACTGATCAGTTAACGCGTGTAAATAGGCTTGGAACGCAAGAAGCTAAGGAAACGATACTGCTTGCAATGCTTAGTAGAAGAATAGAGTGGCAAGCGCCAACCATATATCTACCTCAATAAGGCACATTATACAAGTGCGACTCCATTTTGTTAAGCAGAAGTATGCCAAGGTGGCCAGAGGCCTACTAGGCCAGGTTTCATATTCCAGCTGAAGCCAGAAAGGAGAGCGGAATCGAAACTCAACAAAGAGCAGCTCATGCCTGGGAAGTCGAGGTCAACCCAAGGAAAGGGGGAGAGCGGCAACACTGGAGAATCGAAACTTCAGAGCATACCAGCCTGCCCCGTGAAGGTCAAGATAAGAGGGGCCCAGGCAGGTGGTGAGGCTAAAGGAGAATCAAATACACAAAAAGCTGGAAACTGAAGCAGATTCACAGTGAACAGACATGTGACCAGTCAGGCGCGAAGAATTACCAACGTCTGATGTCACCCAGATCCAAGGGTGCCATAACTTCTCCAGATAAGAGGCTACAGTTTCAAGCCCATGCCCAGCCAACTAATTGACAAAAGCCCTGATTGATGGAAGGGAGGCAGGGTGAATCTTGGGACACTAGGCACCTGGGTGTCCAGTCTGCATGTGTCAGGATCCACCCATGGGAGCTATGGCAGAAGTGGAAGATTACGCCGCGGAGAACCTTCTGCTAGCGGGCCAGCCCTCATCCAACATGGCCGCCTTCATTATTTAAGCAAGCCACGCCCCCCTCTCGGCGCGTTGTATCTGTGTTATTCCTTCGTGATACCAGCGCTCGACTAACTCTGTTTATCCACCTCCTGTGCCTTCTGCAGTTCTCTCCCTCGCCCGCGTACCCTTGCGCTTGCTGGCTTTGCTTTCAACCCCTTTCCCTTTCACGGCTCTCGTCCGTTTCACTTTCTTTAACCTTTCTTCGCTCGGCGTCTTGTCATTCACACTAGCGGCTAGCCGCCATTCTCGCGTTTCTACGTGTTCCTCCCTGTGCATTTCGTGGATCTTGCCGTATCTGGTAAGTGGGGACTTTTCAGCTTTCTTCCTATCCGTACCATTTCTTCTGGGTTCGGAACGTTTCCCTGTTCCGGGGTTACCCCTCTTCTCTTTTCTCACGAAGCTCCTCTCATTATCTACTTACCTTACGTCCTGCCTATTATCCCACGGATCGGATCCTGCCTCCTTTCCTCAAGCCGTATCCATATTGGAGGACGATCAGTCTTACCTGATCCACGGTTTCCTGGTTCACTCCGGATCACGAACAGCCACATCCACCATTGGAGAGCATAATATTCGTCACGATCTCCGGAAGACTACACAGGGTTTTTTACTGTCCATCAGTCTTTTCCCTGTTGTGGGACCTTGGCTCCTCGGGGCCCCCCGAGACAGGTCCCACTCCCTGTCGAGGTGGCCTCCGAGGGAGCCAGGCCCTACTTGCACAACAGGAAGTCCAGAGACAAACCCGGGAAGGAAGACACCAGGAATCCCCGAAGGCCTTCCAAGCACTCCAAGGATAAACAAGAGGAAGCCACAGGTGAGGAGAAGGGTGGTGAGGTACATCAATCTGACAGCATGCTGCTAATTAAAATGGAGATTTACGTCTAGGGGTGTAACCTGCCCAATCACAATGGACCAAGTTATCAAGGGTTCTTTAGATAGTAGAACCAATGGGATGTCGTAGTTGTAGTGACGTCTATCACGCGTGATGTAGAGGGTTGGGCGTAGACGTCCACCCGATAAGAGTTATCCAATCCGCATGCTCTGTTACCATATACAGATTTAGCACCTATACTTAACTTACCTTTCCTAACCAATCATATTGCATGACGAAGTTGTAGAGGTAGACGTCAGTGATGACGAGTTTTATGTATAAAAGTTGCTGTTCGACTGAAGTTCGAGGAAGTTGAAGCGAGACAGGCGATCGCAACGATGCTGATTTCCAGTTGTTTCCCTGTTTGATGTACTTGTCATTAAACAGCCCTCATTATTGAGTCATGTTGGAGTAAGTGAATCCTGCACCCCCATTCGTCACATGGTGCAGCTATCTTATCTTACAGGTACTAGAGGGTGAGCACTGACCTATGGGCCCGTCAGTAGAAACACCGTCCTCCTGTACACTTGATAGCGTGAGGATGGTTTTGGCCATCGATTATTAATTATCGATTATATAGTTTTAAGACACCTATAGACCGACGGCACGAAGTAACTCTAGGCCTTCGGCAATATCACAAGTCCTTTCGCCATTCCGGCTGAGAATACTGAGAAGCTTCCCATGGACAATGATAGTGTAAGTCCATAAAATCTGCAGTGGGTCTGAAGGAACCTGCCTTTCCAAGCATAACCCTTCTCATTCCCACGGGCAGCCAATCGGACGAAAAGACCGCAAGAGGCTGAAGAGGAAGGGGCAGTGATCCCGAGGCTCCAGAGAGGAAAAGATGCGAGCGGTGAGTGAAACAATAGACTCGTTACTTTGGCAAATGTCTTGTAGGCATTAGAACAAGCAAGGGAAAGGTAACGGAGGGTGGCGGAGAAAATATAAAATAGTCAGAAATAGAGAAGACTGTATATATATAAGGGGTAATGACTCGAGCATAAGAGATAAAAAGTAGTTACCGGGTGGGGGCACCCGAGAGAAAACGAATGGTCACCGGGGGGGCACCTGAGATAAAAACGAAAGGATTTACCTTGTTCCTGCGCTTTAATACAGCGGTCAGAAGAAACGTGAACTCATAGCCCACATAATGAGGGACAATTAGACTACGGTGACGTTTAAAGACGCATCAAAGGAGTTTGTTTAAACTCCATGACGGGGTATTGATTAGAAGGCAGGTATATGTATGACTAGCTGGTGTCAGTCTAGTCTGTCAAGTGCCTGTCATATGTGTTCTGTCGTACGTCAAATGTAAAAGAACTGTATTGTTGATTGTTTGAAATGAAATTTGGTTTTACGCGATTCCGCAACTAAGAGGGAATCGCCAATGAATTGATGGTCTTAAGTAAATTTATAGTATACATTTTGGTGGGAAAAGAGTGGATTGGAGCTTGCGTATTTGGTGCTGGCTCATACTATTGGTAGGATAAAACTTGCATAAATTTGGTGGTGACGAAATTGAAAATGGAGGAGGTTACCCCACTTGCACATCTGTGTAAACAGTTACTGAAACATGCACCTAAACTTAAAAAGTACAGCACTGAGTGGGTTAATGGTACCACCCACAAGATGTTTATGCCTTGGCCACAAAATGGGTCCCTATCTAAAGCCGTCTTACAAAATATGATGACATACCTACATGCCACATACACAGGCAAAAAATTAGAGAAACGCATCGCTGTTCTAGAACTTTGGAAAATGTTCGAACAGACGAAGGAGGAAGAACCGCCCGCTGACTGGATATTAAACGTATGCACGGAGGGGGGTGAGACTCCTACCGCGCCACCAGCCCCGCCTGAGCCAGTCATCGAGGGAAGTAAGTCAGAGGGACTCTACCCGCTAAGAGAACTTAAGGCAGCCACGGGGTATAGCAATCCCGCATCCGAGTCGCCTACGTACAGTAGTGACGACAATAAAGGAAAGGAACAGGAAAGCAATCTTACCTCTGCAGTCCCGAGGGACAAGGAGAGACGCGAAGATGAAAGTAAGGACCAGGAACAGATTAGTGCACCTCTCGCTAAGGAGAGAGAGGGAAAGAAATGGAAGGTAAACGAAGGTAGAACTAATGAGATTACATTCACAAAAGACGAATGGATGGGAGGACAGATATTTTTGAAACTAGATGGAAAAGGAAGTGATGATGTGAGACCGAGAGAGAGGTCTGATGAGACGCAAAGGAGGGAGAGAGAAAAAGAGATGGAAATAAGAGACGAAAGGATAAGAAGGAAGGATAGGCTGAAGCGAGAACAACTATATCGCGAAGAGCAAGAGAAACAGCTCGATCGCAAACAGAAGGCAGCCTATGACCAGCACAAACAGAATAAGCAAAGGTTGGAAGAAGAGCAAAGGGTACGTGAGAAGAGAGTGGAGGGAAGAAAAGGTTAGGAAATTAGAAGGGCAAAGGAATGTAGAAACGAAAGGATGAGGGAAGTAGATAAGGCTAGAGAAGAAGTGAGGAAGCGCAAGGAAATAGATGAGGAAGTAGAACGTAAGCACAGACAGAGGGCACGGGATCTTGAACATTTGGAACGGGAAGTTTAGAAACCCAATCCTGTTGTAGAATGGGAAGACATAGAAGAATTATTTCCTGCGAACGACTCGGTGCAAGGTACAAGTGGGACAATTACTGAAGATGACTTCGACACCAGAAGCATCGGGGAAACGATCGATAAAATATATGATGAGATGGGGCTGGAACAAATTTCCCAAGGGGGAAGGGGAGACGAGCGATTGGAGAGCACTCAGCTGTATGACACTGAGGATGTCACTCGAAGTAGTGGGAGCAGGGGACTGTCCCTAGACAGGCTGGAGATTGGGCAGAACGAAGAAGATGCAAGGAGCTGTGTAAATTGGGAGTATTCAGAATCTAACTCTGGTGGGGAAGCAGGGAGACGGTGCGAAAAGCAGCTCCCAAGGGACCGAGGGGTACGATGGTCAGACGCCAGCGAGTCCACAACTAGGACACTAAAGTCAGCCGCACAGTCCGGCCAACATGAAGGAACACCCCACGGTCAGAGGGGAGCGTCAGCACCTGCCTATGCAGACAGATTGAGGGCATTGCCAGGTAGACGGCAAGGCGGGAATGCTACCCCATCGGTAGACAGGAGAGCTATGGGAAGAGGGAAGGAAGACTGTGCACACCAATTCCCACTGCTAGAAAAGGGGTGAGCAAGACCACAATATATTCCATGGCCACACATGGATTGAGAAAACCTGAAAAACAAGCTTCCAATGCTGACATCGGGAGCCGGGAAGTGGAGACATGAGTTAGAGAAAATGACAGGGGGTGTCACCCTTAGCTATAGGGGACATTAAGGGCCTCCTGATCGCCATACTCAGTGAAAGAGCAGACGATGTATGGAAGCGGGCAGGGTACCCTAGGGTAACCATAATTAACACCTCCCATGACGGAGCGCCATTTAACAATTGTAGAGCAGCAGTGTGGAAAGCGCTACGAACGCTACCCAGACACTTCTGATATGGGAGCTATAATGACTCGAAAAATGAAAGAGTCAGAGGATCCGTTGATTTTTATCCAGAATTTTCAAGACGCGTGGGTGCTCAAAACGCATGAGTCTTGGACGAAATCTATCCCTGTATTCTACCACATATTGTGTCAAGGGTTGCCCGAACCGGTGCAAAAACAGCTCAATAAATTAGTGGGTGTTGAAGCTAAACCTTGGGCCGAAATACAGTTGACAATTGCACACTACTGTAGATTGTTACAAGAAAAAAACGAAAAAAGGAGGCCACTCGTAAGGGTGAGGAGGCGAAGCTGGTGCTAAAGAAACTCTCAAAGTATGCTCTTGAGGGAGCCATGTTGACGAGCCCAACTGAACCAAGCACACAATCAACAGCTAACCCATCCCAGAATAACCAGGGTAGCGCGGGATTTTACACAAGGGGTAGGGGTTTCGTTGTGTTGGCTGTGTGGAATCACAGGACATGTGGCGTGTGTGTGCAGAAACCAAGGCATGTGGCAGAACGGCCAAGGAATGGGAACAGACATGGTGAATCAGCTTACCGTCCCACAACAAGGCGGTGCACTGAAGCACACAGTGCAGCAAAGTGCGCAACAAGGGCGTTCAACCCACGAACTTGCCACAGGGACAATCCCAACAGGCACCGACGCAAATGCCTCCGGGCACTAACTCCGGAGGGGGAGTCAACCCTGGAAATGGGGGAAATCCACAAGTATACAATGGCCGAACTTATACATGAAATAGGACAGCTCACGGGGGACTCTGATGTGCTCTATCCTATCAGTGACACCAGACCCTAATAGGGAACCTAGGGTAAATGTCGTCATAGGGGGTAAAGAATATGCCTTCTTAGTTGATACAGGTGCAACGCGCTCGTGCATACGAGAAGGCAAGTTTTCCTTGTCCGGTGAGGCCATAGATACTCAGAGTTTCACGGGAGCTCACAGTAGATTTCCCTTTACGGATAATCTCCTAGTCTCTGTAGGAGAGTGCAAAATTAATGTGCCCTTATTGTATTCACATCAGACCCCAGTAAACATCCTGGGGGTGGACTTGATGACAAAGTTGAATATGACAATCTCATTTACCGAGAATGGTATAGTGTGCTCCACTCCAGGAATGCATTATTCAAACGTATGCGAAATGATCAGAGCATACTCAGGATGTATAGCCATGAGAGCTTAAACAATATTGTTGAAGCCTCTAGTCCTGAATCCATCTACACTCCTATGTAACATGCCCACTGAGGCAAAATATTTCACAGTGATTGACTTGAAAAATGCGTTTTTCTCAATCCCGTTACACCGTGACTCACAAGATCTGATGACATTTACTTTCAAACAAATGCGCCGGAAAAGCACGAGGTTGCCACAGGGATATTGTGAATCCCCATCCATCTTCAACAGAGTCCTGCAAATGGATCTAAGCAATATTGCGGTAGACAGTGCTTTTTTGCAGTATATGGATGACATTCTGAGCTGCAGCATCACTGAGGAACAATGCAGGCATGACTCTGTCCAGCTACTGACTATCTTGGCTGAGAAAGGATATAAAGTTGATAAGGAAAAGTTACAATACTGTCAACAAGAGGGTCTGTACATAGGTCAGCTGATCTCACAGGAAGGGAAAAAGGTAACCCCGGAAAGGGCTGAAGCTATCATGAACACGGCTAAGCCGCGCATGATAAAACAAATGCAAAGCTTCTTAGGCCTGTGCAATTATGTCAGAGCATGGGTCTTCGACTACAGCTCGTATACCAAGCCTTTGCTTCAGGCCCTAGAGAAGGCCCAGGCGACAAAAGAGAAAATCGAATGCACTGAGGCAATGGAGAAGGGGTTTGCAGAACTCAAGGGGGAAATTTGTAAGGCCCCAGTTCTCGGGATTCCTAATTATGCAGAGGAATTCTACCTGTTCTCACATACCGATGGCAATTTTATGACGGCAGTGCTCGCTCAGCGAACCTCGCTGGGGTACAAACCCCTAGCGTATTGCAGCAGGAGTCTGGACCCAGTCATGAGAGACCACTTCCCATGGGAACAAAATCTAGCTGCCGCCGTGTTCGCCATCGAGAAGGCATCATCCATTGTAATGGGGTGCTCCATGACTTTGTACATCGAACACTCATTATTCGCCATACTAGAGAAACCAAAGGGCACGCTGACATCTCAGAGAGCATCCGCATATGAGGTGATCATCTCTAACCCATCAATCAAAATAGTTTGATGTAAAACCGGAAACCCAGCTACGTTCACAGCTGAGCCAGTCACAAAGGGAGAACCTGTACATGACTGTGCGAATTATGAGGAATTCTATGATAAAATCCTCAGGGTAAAGGAAAGTGCCCTGGCAGGTGGTGAGATTGTGTTAATTGACGGTTCATCAAGAATCGACCAAGAAGATGGACAAAGATACACAGGCCTGGCCATGGTTAAACACCTAGTGAATGGAGAGTTTTAGGTACTCGTCAGTGCGCGAATACCATCTCACTATTCAGCACAAGCTGCAGAACTAGTGGCACTAATACTCGCCATTGAGAATCATGCAGACCAGGAAGTAACGGTGTAGAGTGACTCCGCTTATGTGACATCTACCGTGCACGCAGGCTTAGCACGTTGGAAAAGGAGGGGCTACCTCCGGGCAGACGGCATGCCAGTGCAACATGCAGCCTTATTGGACAGGCTGATAAAAGCATTACAGCTCCCAGTGGGCAGAGCAGTCGTGAAATGTGCCGTCCACACCAAAGGGATGGATTTCGTGTTGCGTGGAAATCATGAAGCGGACACGGAAGCCAAGCGTATGGCATCCTAGAGTGACACAATCATGGACGTGGCGGTGGCACGTACCCATGAAAGGATGATGGTAGCACGAGTCACACCCGAGGCCTATAGCAACATGGGGCAGACTCAGCTGATGGAGCTCCAGGGGGAGGCACCTCAAGAGGAAAAGAATTTATGGAAGCGTCGAGGGTGCTCTTTAAGCCCCTTTGACGGATTGTGGCAGCAAGACAGCACTGGTAAGCTAGTAATGCCTGTTGCCCTACTGAAGGTAGCATTGGAGCAATTACACTACCCTATACCTATGACAAAAGGAAATCTCGCTGCAACGCTCGCAGAAGACTGGTTTACACCGAATTTAGCAGAGCATGTTGCATTTTTCATGGTGAACTGCATTATCTGCCAGCAATTCACTGCTGGGCACACATTAAAAGTAATGAGAGGAGTTATCCCCCGGCCCAACAGGCCATTCCATCACTTGCACATCGACTATGTCGATATGATTCAAGTGTGCAATGGGTACAGGTATTTAATTGTGGTGGTGTGTCCATTCTCTAGATGGATAGAAGCAGGTCCCTGTACACACCCAGAATCTACCTGTGCTGCCATATTTCTGGTGAGAGAAGTGTTCCCTAGATGGGGGGTGTGTGAGGTAATGAGGTCAGATAAGGGGGCTCACTTTGTCAATTCACTGTTCGAGCAAATCAGCTTGTTGCTTGGTATAAAGCACAAGTTCTCGTCGGCGTATCATCCGGAAGGGAATGGCATATGTGAGAGCCTCAACAGCTTGCTAAAAGAGAGGATAGCCAAGTTGGAGCTCACAGTAAAAAAGGGATGGCTGTACTGTCTACCACTGGCATTGTATGCACTTCGGAACCAACCCGGTTCCGACCATCATCTCACGCCGCACGAGATAGTCACGGGCAGAAGAATGAGGACTCCTCTTACCCCCGAGATAGAGCTAGATGTGATGCCCAGCCAACAAAAGAGGTTTTGGGGACAGAGATGCAGGATTACTTGAACTATATGACATCCAGCGTCTCTGTCATTTAAGGCCAGCTGCAGCGACGGAGAAAAGGGTGCAGCGCAGCACAAAACACAACAGGAAGTGATGAAACAGACACAGTGCAAAGTCTACGTGCGCCTCTCGTCTTCCCTGGTGATGCTGTACTTATAAGGAACTTCACAAAGAAAAGGTGGGACAAGCCACGGTTCAATGGCCCTTTCATCGTGGAAGACTGCACCCCTTCAGCCATCAAGCTTCAGGGAAGAAGGGCATGGCTCTTCCAAAATGACATTAAACCATATATAGGGGAAAGCCCTCCATCCGCATCTAACCACGAAGAAACCACAGACAATGGGGAAGAACATCAGCACGTGCAGAGAAGATCCATGGCGAGGAAGAAGGACGTGTGAGCATTAAAATAAAGGCAAAAGAACTCTGCTTTAAATTGTGGCTTTGAAACAAGACATTTCCTCAAACTAAGAGAAAGGTGATCAAGAACAATAATATGGACACTCTGTGCATCACAGTTGCAAAGTGAAGAAGAGAACTACACATACAAAGCCACAACAATGTTGATAAAATGAACTTTTGAAATCACGTCACGCTCAAGTAGTATAAAGAATCAAGACTCTGATAGACCACAAATAAGACTTTTCTGAGAGCATAACACAGCATCCTGAAGCAACCAGTGTCGAGATTTTGTTTACAGAACTTATGGTATCTCCCAGCAGAAATCTCAAGTGGGATGTGCTCACATATTTCCAGTTGGTGGTGATATCATATCCATCACTCGTGGGGAGAGAAACCAGTGTCACAGACTTTATTCAAGATCCTGTTAACAAGAAAGTAATCTGCCAACTGCTGACTGTCATCGCGGAAGCCTTCGCCGAGCTACCAAAGCACAGCAAGAAGGACACAAATGCTTCCACCACCAGTAGACATTGATGAACTCACCTTCACACTGTTCTTTCAAATAATCGAGAGGTGTCCGGCACTTGTCGGAAGAACCACTGACACACACACTTTCATCAGAGACCAAAGAAACCTAGCGCAATTGAACCAGCTGTGGACTAAACTAAATTACCTAGTGGCAATCCACACAACAGGAAAGTGCAGAGACTGTTCGAGTGAAAAGAAAAGCTTGTGATCAGGACCCAGCAAAACTGGACAAATGTCCCTATCACCCGAGGACACACAGCTGGCCCATAATGTCCTATTCAGACTAGTCACAGACTATCCGGAAATGGTGGGATGGCCTGGAGATGTTGACGTCATCACCTTCCTCAGAGATCCAGCCAATATCCCACACATGGGCACACTCCTCCACAGCATAATGCTCCAGGGAGAGCTGTCCACTTTCCAGCGAGAATACTTAAGGAGATTCCAGTGAGACTTTCCGCCGTGGGACAGATCGAAGAGACAGAGAGACAGTGCTTTATCTTTCCGCCATAGGACATATCGAGGAGATAGAGACACAGGTCATCGTCTTTTTCGCAAAGGGACAGATCGAGATGAGCAGAAACGAGAACTACACCATCTGATTTTTCACTTTTTCTTCTATTTGTCCTTATTTTTATTCTTATTTTTCCATGTTTACTTTTATTTTTATTTTTGTTTTTATTTTTTACGACATTTTATTTTTGTGTGATCTTTAGCAGTTCCATCTTTTCATTCCTTCGCATTGAACAAGTTCAGCATGTCCTCAGGACCAAGACAAATTCGAGGAGTGTACTGGGACTTTACCTAATATAGTTATGCATAATGAATGTGACGTACCAAAGATGCTAGTCTAACCTTTTTCCATAGTCTAGCAAAGGAACTGTACTCCATACCCAGAGACTACTGTCATCACTCGTAAGAGGGGGGACACTCGAGAAGCACTCATCGGTTTAGTAATTCACAAACTCTTGAGCATCGAAATCAGAGTAATAAAAAGAAGTAAACGCTGAAAATGGACTTATGTTCGAGATGGGGGCCCGGAACAGTAATTTGGGTTTACTGCCGACAGAGGGGTGTACCTGCTTCCCTGGAAGGAAATGCTGCCAACTATCTTACAAGTCTATAATGTGTATATGCATAGTAATTATCACTGTTTTTCTGTCTTTGACTATCAGAACTGCATTTTTTATCAATGCACGAAGCGTCCCAATTTCAGTGCACCCGCCTGATAATGAACGCCTGGGTCCCACAAAAGCACCCAGTTTATTTTTAAATGTTTTTATTGGCATTTGTAATCATACATATAGCAGTTGGGCACAGGTTGTGCTTCATGTTATCAATCGTGTGTCATGTCTGCCAAAAAGACAACGGATAACAACAAACCAACAATGATAACAATAATCACAACTTTGACTGTCCTCTCTCATGGTATCATAATGCGGTCCATATTTTGCATGTTGGTTCGGAGCCAGAGCCACCCCTCCCTGTGGCCATTTCTTTGGTCGTAGCGCTGGGAACGTGCTCGGGTTTGGATAATTTGAGTGATGGCTGGAAGCCGACATCGAGGCTAAAATCCTCTGGTAAAATAGGAATTGGCCCGATGAGAGTCCATCCTTCAGTTGTAGCGAATCAAAATCTTTGAAGACTCCTTCACCGAACATGTCTCCCCATGTATAGAGGCCAAAGGTCTCCCAGTTCCTCATTACTGGAAGGTCGATGGGGGTCTTGCATACATCTCTCAGCATGGGGATTTCAGGCATGTATGGGTGATGGAGGCCCAGTAGTGTTCTGACCCTATTCCAGACCTGTCTCCCCAGCTTTACTATCATGGGTGGGTCAGGAGGGCCCACCTGTGAGCCCCATATTATCTCCTTAGGGTGCATTGGCATGGTCAACTGGCAGAGGAGGCCGGTCACGGCAGAAGGTTCATCCGAGAGCCACTTTGTGACATGTGTTAGTTGTGCTGCTAGGTAGTATCTCTGGAACTCGGGCAGTTGGATGCCGCCCTCGGCGTAGGGGAGGGTGAGGATGTTCAGAGCAAGCCTGTGTCTGGCTTCGCCCCAAAGAAAGTCCCTGATCAGAGATTCCAGTTTCCTGAAGAAGGGCGGGGGGATATAGTGTGTGATGTTGGTGAAGTAATAGAGGAACCTTGGAAGTATTATCATTTTGGAAATTGCAGCTCTGCCCATCACTGAGAGGGGGAGCTTCGACCAGAATTTAATGGACCTTCGCACCCCGCACATTGCTGCTTCAGTGTTGCGCTCATGGGTGGAGGCTGGCGTGTGCGTGATGGTAAGACCTAGGTAGCGGAAGGCCTCCGCTTGCCACTGGATCCCTATTTCGGGTAATTCTTCTATGTCTCTTCCTCTGAGTCCCGCAAGGGGGAAGGAGCATGATTTCTGTCTGATAAATTTTATCCCTGAGTTTTTAGCAAAATTATCGAGGATGTCCAATGCTGTAGGTGCAGTTTCTCGGGGGTTCCGAATGTATAAAAGGACATCGTCGGCATATAAGGAGATGATGTTATATGTTCCACCAATGCTGATGCCAGAGTCGAATAGTTGCTTCCTGAAATAGATTGCCACTGGTTTCAGGCCCAGGATATACAGCATCGGCGATAGTGGGCACCCTTGTCTGGTTCCTCTTTGGATGGCCCATGCTCCCGACACCACGCTACCAGTCTTCACCCGCGCCACCGGGTTGTTGTAGAGCACCTCAACCCCCACAAAAGCACCCAGACCCTATATAGTTATCCCCGTTCCAAGAAAAGCTGATGGTAAAGTTAATTAACTAAAATTGAATGTAATTAGCAGTGGTACGTACACACTCGAAGTGATGAATGAAGAGAAAAGCTGGAGACAGGGTCAGCACGGAGTGAGTGAGAATGTAGCACTGACCACTGCACGCACACACACACTGAATCATGCGAACAAGGGCAAGTGTCAATGGCAACAGGGCCTCAAACAAGGGCAACAGAGAATGAGAAACTGTCTACCGAACGAACAGCCCCAGAAAATAGTGAAAGTAACCAAGAGGAGCCAAGTGAGAAACCAAAGAGAGAGGTGTAAAGGAGGTCCCAGACATGACCTGCACCCCTGCTCCTCAGTTAGAGCTGCCAAAAGGGTACTCACCAAGGTACGTGTCGTATGAGGAACAAATGAACTGACAGAGAGCCTCACTGGGACTTTGCCCCGTGTACATAAGAAGATCCATACCTGTTGAAGCAACCATAACTCGACAACCCTGGGCAGCGCGGTACCCTATCAGACAGCCATACCAGCCACTGATACGGAACGAAGAGTACCTACACACGGTCCACGAAGAGACTCCAAAAGCCTTAATGGAAGGCCAGTGGAAATGACTTAAGGGCCTGAACAGACTCGTGAATGAACAAAAGCGGCTATTGAAGACAAGCACGCCAGTACGAGTAACTATGAAATAAATGTAATGGACACAGAGAAGAGACAATGTTAAAATGTACGGAAACGGTGCTACGGGACAAGATGGAAGCAACCGACCTGTTAAACGTGTGTAAATAGGCTTGAAACGCAAGATGCTAAGAAATCAATACTGCTTGCAATGCTTAGTAGGAAATAGAGCGGCAAGTGCCAACCATATATCTACCTCAATAAGGCACATTATACAAGTGCGACTCCATTTTGTAAAAGCAGAAATGTAGCCAGGCGGCCAGAGGCCTGACAGGCCAAGTTTCGAAACCCAGCCAAAGGCAAGAGAAGGAGCGGAATCGAAACTCAACAATGACCGGCTCATGCCTAGGAAATCGAGGTCAACCAGTGAAGGGGAGGAGAGCATCAGCTAACAAGACTCAAAGTTCAGAGCATACCAGCCTGCCTCATGATGGTCAAGATAAGAGAGGCCCATGCAGGTGGCTAGGCTAACACAGAATTAAATGCACAAAAGGCTAGAAACTGAAGCAGATTCACGGTGAACCAACACGTGACCAGCCAGGTGCGAAGAGTACCACCGCCTGATGTCATCCAGAACTCGAGGATGCCATAACTTTTCCTGATAAGAGGCTACAGTTCCTAGGCCATACCCAGCCAACTAATTGACACATAGCCCTAAAACATTGATGGATGGAAAGGAGGAAGGGTGAATCTTGGGGCACTAGGCACCTGGGTGTCTATTCTGCATGCTGCTAATTAAAATGGAGATTTATGTCTAGGGGTGTAACTTGCCCAATCACAATGGACCATGTAATCTAGGGTCCTATAGACACTGTAACCAATGAGACTTTGTACTTGTAGTGATGTCAATCACGTGTGTTGTAGAGGGATGGGCGTAGACGCCCACCCGATAAGAGTTATCCAATCCACATGCTTTATTTCTATATACAGATATAGCACCTATACTTAAGTTACCTTTCCTAACCAATTATATTGCATGATCAGTTTTTATAGAAATAAGACGTCAGTGATGACGATTTGTGCCTATAAGAATTGCTGTTCTACCAAAGTTCGTGGAAGTTGGAGCGAGACTGGTGATCGCACTATAGCTGATTCCCATTTGTTTCCCTGTTTGATGTATGTATCATTAAACGGACTTCCCTTTGCCAAACTACTGAGTCCTCGTTATTGAGTCGTGTCGGAGTAAGTGAATCCTGCACCCCCTGTCCTCACATGGTGCAGTTATCTTGTCTTACAAGTTCTTGAGTGTGAGCGCTGACCTATGGACCCGTCAGTGATTTCCTCTCCTCGTGAACACTTGGTAGCGTGAGGATGTTTTCGGCCAGCGATTATAGATTATCGATTGATATAGTGTAAGACACCCTTAGACCGAAGGCACAAAGTAACTCTTGGCATTCGGTAAGATCATGAGTCTTTTCGACATTCCGGCTGAGTAGACTGATAAGCTTCCCGTGGACAATGATAGAGTAAAGAATCTCAAAAAATCTGCAGTGGGTCTGAAGGAACCCGCCTTTCCAAGCATAACCCTTCTCATTCTCACGGGCAGCAGATCGGACGAAAACCTTAAAAGCAGGAAGAGGAAGGGGCGGTGATCCTAAAGCTGCAGAGAGGAAAAGATGCAATCGGTGAGTGAAACAATAAACTCGTTACTTTGGCAAATGTCATATAGGCACTAGAGCCAGTAAGGGGAAGGTAACGGAGGGTAGAGGAAAAAATAAAATAGTCAGAAGTAGAGAAGACTGTATATATATATATATATATATATATATAGGGGGTAATGACTCAAGCACCTGAAGTAATACCTAAAGAATATCATGGGGGAACCTGAAGTAAAACTTAAGGAATACCGGGGGGGCACTCGAGAGAATAAAACGTAAGGAATACCAGGGGGACACCTGAGGAAAAAATGTAAAAATGTGCCTTGTTCCTGCGCTTTAAAGAGTGGTCAGAAGGAACGTGAACCCAAGCCCAGAGGGGGGACGATTAGGCTACGATTACGTTTAAAGACGTAATAAGGGGGTTCGTTCAAATCCCCTGGTGGGGTAGTGATTAGAAGGCAGGTGTATGTCAAATGTGAAATTATTGTATTATTGATTGATTGCAATGCATTTTGGCTTTACGCGATTCCGTTACTAAGAGGGAATCGCCTTAGAATTGTTGAGTTTTGAGCAAATTGTTGATACAAAATTTGGCAGGAAAAGGTTGGATTGGAGCTTGCGTATGTGGTGCTCAATCATACTAGTGGAAAGCTAAAGGAACTGTGTGTGAATATTGTTGGTGACAAAAATTAAGAATGGAGGAAATTACCCCACTTGCGCATTTATGTAAGCAGCTGCCCAAGCATGCAGTAAAATTGAAAAAATACAGTCAGGAGTGGGTTAAGGGTACTGCCAATATGATGTTTATGCCTTGGCCCCAGAACGGGTCACTGTCTAAGGCTGTTTTACAGCACATGACAACATTCCTACACGCCACATATACCGGCAAGAAGCTAGAAAAACACCTTGCTGTCCTCGAACTTTGGAAAATGTTCGAGCAAGTGAAGGAAGAAGAACCACCCGCAGACTGGATATTAAATGTATGTACGGAGGGCGGTGAGACGCCTACCGCGCCACCTGCCCCGCCGGAACCAGTCATTGAGGGAAGCAAGTCAGAGCGTCTTTACCCGTTGAGAGAGCTCAAAGCAGCCACAGGGTATAGCAACCCCGCATATGAGTCACCTACATGCAGTAGTGACGAGATGAAAGAGAAGGAACAGGAAATTTATTTGACCTCCACAGTCCTGAGGGACAAAGAGAGGCGCGGCGATGGAAGAAAGGATCAGGCACAGACTAGTGCACCTCTCGATAGGGAGAGAGAGGGAAAAAAGCGGAAAGGAAGTGATGAGTTGGCATTCGCAAAAGACGAATGGATGATAGGACAGATATTATTGAAATTAGATGGAAAAGGAAGTGATGACGTAAGACCGAGTGAACGGTCTGATGAGGCGCAAAGAAGGGAAAAGGAGAAAGAACAAGACATGAGAGACGAGAGGGTAAAAAAGAAGGATAGGTTGAGGAGAGAACAACTATATCGCGAAGAGCAGGGAATACCGCTCAGTCGCACACAATACGCTGCCTACGAAAAGTACAGGCAGAACATGCTAAAGTTAGAGGAAGAAAGGAGAGTGCACGAAAAGAAAGTGAAGAAGCGAGAAGATGAGGAAAGTAGAAGGGCAAAGGAACGTAGAAACGAACGAATGAAAGAAGTAGATTTGGTTAGAGAAGAAGCAAAGAAGCGAAAGGAAATAAATGAGGAAGCAGAACGCAAGCGTAGACAGAGGGCACGAGATCTTAAGTATTTGGAACGGGAAGTCATTAAACCCAATCCTGTTGTAGACTGGGAAGACATAGAAGAGTTCTTTCCTGCTAGCGATGCGGTACCAGGTACAAGCGTGACAAATATTGACGATGACTTCGACACCAGAAGCATCGGGGAAACTATTCATAGAATATATGATGAGATGGGGCTGGAACTAATCTCCCAAGGAGCAACGGAGGATGAGTGCTTAGAAAGCACCCAGCTATATGACACTGAGGATGTCATCCAAAGTAGTGGGAGTAGGGGACTGTCCCTAGATAGACTAGAAATTGGACAGAACGAAGATGATGCAAGGAGTTGTGTAAACAGGGAGTATTCATAGTCTGACTCCGGTGGGGAAACGGAGGAAGTGGCACATGACGAAGGGAGACAGTGCGAAAAGCGGCTCCAGGGGGACCAAGAGGTACGATGGTCAGATGCTGTCGGGTCCATAAGTAGGACGCCAAAGGCCGCTGAACAGTCCAGCCGACATGGAGAAACACCTCACGGTCAGGGGGGGCGTCAGCCCCTTTCTATGTGGATAGGTTATGGGCATTGCCAGGTAGATGGCAAGGCGGGAAAGCCACCCCGGTGAAAGACCGCAGAGGTACGGGGAAAGAAAAAGAGGATTGCGCATTCCAATTCCCACTACAATTCCAACTACTAGAAAAAGGGGGAGCAAGACCGCAATATATTCCATGGCCACATATGGACCAAGAGACCCTTAAAAATAAGCTTCCAATGCTGACATCGAGAGCTGGAAAGTGGATACATGAGTTAGAGAAAATGACGGTGGGCGTCACCCTAGCCATGGAGGACATTAAGGGACTCCTAATTGCTATACTCGGTGAAAGAGCAGACGACGTGTGGAAAAGGGCGGGCTGCCCTAGGGTAACCATAACTGACACCTCCCATGACAGAGCGCCATTTAATAAATGTAGAGCAGCAGTGTGGAAAGCGCTACGTACGCTATGTCCAGACACATCTGGTATGGGAGCTACAATGACTCGAAAAATGAAAGAGTCAGAGGATCCGTTGCTTTATATCCAAAATTACTCGAAACACATGAGTCTTGGACAAAATCTATCCCTGTATTCTATCATATATTGTGCCAAGGGTTACCAGAACCAGTGCAAAAACAGCTCAAGAAATTGGTAGGAATAGAAGCTAAACCATGGGCCGAAATCCATTTGACAATTGCACATTACTGTAGGCTGTTGCAAGAAAAGAATCGGAGGCAACACGTAAGGGAGAGAAGGCGAAGCTGGTGCAAAGGAAGCTTTCTAAATATGCTCTCGAGGGAGCCATGCTAACAAGCCCAGCTGAATCGAGCGCACTACAAGCTACCAACCCATCACAGAATACCCAGGGCAACGCAGGATTTTACCCAAGGGGAAGGGGTTTTGGAGGAAGAGGATGGCAGAGTAATCAGGGAGGGTTTCGAGGTAACCAAGGAGGTTTTCAAAATGTTCAAGGTGGTGTCCAGAACGCACAGATGGGCAGTCCAGCTACGTTAGATGGACAGATGGCCCGACCACCACCAGTATGTTGGCTGTGTGGAGTGACAGGACACGTGGCGCGCATGTGCAGAAGCCAAAGCATATGGCAAAACAACCAAGGGATGGTGGCAGGCGTGGTGAATCTACCTGCTACCCCGCAACAGGGCAGTGCACAAAATTATACCGTGCAACAGCAGGTGGCTGGCTTGCAGCAAGTCGCACAGCAAGTGGTTCAGCCACTGAACATGGGGAATGTGCCACAGGGACAACCCCAGCAGGCACTGCCGCAAATGGCTCAGGGCACTAATTCCGGTGGAGGAATTAACCCCGGAAATGGGGGAAACCCACAAGTATACAGTGGACCGAACCTGTACATGAAATAGGACAGCTCACAGGGGACTCTGATGTGTTCTATCCTATCAGTGACACCAGACCCTAACAGGGAACCTAGGGTGATTGTCACCATAGGGGGGAAAGAATATTCCTTCTTAGTTGACACGAGTGCAACGCGTTCGTGCATACGAGAAGGCAAGTTCTACTTGTCCGGCAAGGCTATAGATACCCAGAGTTTTACTGGAGCTCATAGTAAAGTTCCCTTTACTGATGCACTCCCAATCTCTGTAGGGGAGTGCAAAATGAATGTACTTCTATTATATTCTCGTCAGTCCCCAGTAAATATCATAGGTCGGGACTTGATGACAAAGTTGAATATGACCATCTCGTTCACTGAGGATGGCATAGTGTGCTCCACCCCAGGAATACATTATTCAAACATGTGCAAAATGATCAGAGCATACTCTGGACGTGCAGCTATGAGAGCTATACCACTGGAGCCAGAAGTTTTCGTATATGGCGTACAAGTGCTTATGGCGGGATTGCCAGGCCTCACAGACAAAACTATGAGAGCCCCTGATGAGTTTCTATTCAGACCAAGAATACCCATGCATGAAGAGGAGGGACAAGTATTTCCCTTAATGATACAATTTGCCGCAGTGCAAGGAAAAGTGGTATTAGTTGAAGGATATGACGATGAGGGCAGACCATGGTGTGCGATTGTCGCCATCGAAGAAGGGTATCGAGTGACTGACATCACCGATGACGATCTGTTCGAAGAACACCCTGACCTAGAAGAGACAAGAGTGGAAGTGAGTCTCATATTTTGGGTCAAAATGATCAGAAGGGAGGTACCACAGAGAATGATGTTGGCACTAAAACGTCCAGAATACTTTGATAATGACATGGCCCAAGTGCCTGCCACAGTATGGACTACTGGGCCCTATCATGTAGGTCTCCTGAAAGGGGCGGGTGAAGTGAAAATCAAATTAAAACCAGGAGCAATTTTATCTCAAGCGCAACAATATCTCATGTCCAGAGAGGCAGATGAAGGAATCACGAAGACTATCTCAGCCATGATGGAGCAAGGCATCCTAGTGACGTCAGAATCACCTTGCAACATGGTGATTTATCCAGTCAAGAAATCAAAGGGAGGCTCCTGGCGTTTAATCCAGGATTTACGAGCATTGAATGACATAGTCGAAGCCGAGTTCCCTCTAGTCCCGAACCCCTCCACAATTTTGTGCAACATACCCACTGAGGCAAAATATTTCACAGTGATCGATTTGAAAAATGCATTTTTCTCGATTCCATTGCACCGTGACTCACAAGACCTGACGTCATTTACTTTCAGACAAATGCGCCTGAAAAGTACGAGGTTGCCACAGGCGTACTGTGAGTCTCCATCCATTTTCAACAGAGTCCTACAGATGGACCTAAGCAACATTGCGGTGGACAGTGTTGTCTTGCAGTATGTAGATGACATTCTGATCTGCAGCACCACTGAAGAGCAATGCAGGAGCGATTCTGTCCAGATATTGACTATACTGGCTGAGAAGGGGTACAAGGTTTACAAGGAAAAGTTGCAGTACTGCCAACAGGAGGTGTTGTACATTGGGCAACTGATCTCACATGAGGGGAAGAAGGTAACCCCAGAAAGGGCTGAAGCTATCATGAAGACGGCCAAACCGCGCACGATAAAACAAATGCAAAGCTTCTGAGGCCTGTGTAATTATGTCCGAGCATGTGTCTTTGACTACAGCTCGTATACCAAGCCCTTGCTACAGGCCCTTAAAAAGGCCCAGGCAACACGAGAAGAAATTGAGTAGAATGAAGAAATGGAGAAGGGGTTTACAGAACTCAAGGGGGCAATTTGTAAGGCCCCAGTTCTCGGGATTCCTAATTATGCAGAGGAATTCTATCTGCTCTCTCATACTGATGGTAATTTTATGACGGCAGTGCTCGCACAACGAACCTCGTTGGGGTACAAGCCCCTAGCATATTACAGCGGAAGTCTGGACCCGGTCATGAAGGGCCACTTCCCTTGCGAGCAAAATCTAGCTGCTGCCGCGCTCGCCATCGAGAAGGCGTCATCCATTGTGATGGGGTGCTCCATGGCATTATATGTTGAGCACTCACTGTTCGCCATACTAGAGAAGCCAAAGGGCACGCTGACTTCTCAGAGAGCATCGGCCTATGAGGTGATTATCTCTAATCCATCGATCAAAATAGTGCGGTGCAAAACTGTGAACCCTGCTATGTTCATAGCTGAGCCAGTCACCGAGGAAGAACCTGTGCACGACTGTGCAAACTATGAGGAATTCTATGATGAGATCCCCAGGATAAAAGAAAATGCCCTGGCATGTGGAGAGATCGTCTTTATTGACGGGTCTTCAGGAATTGACCAAGAAGACGGACAAAGGTATACAGACATGGCCGTGGTGAACACATAACGAATGGAGAGTTCCAAGTACTTGTCAGTGCACAAATCTCATCTCATTATTCGGCACAGGCTGCAGAGCTAGTGGCATTGATACTCGCCTTTGAGAATCATGCAGACCAGGAAGTAACAGTGTACAGTGACTCCGCCTATGTGACGTCTACAGTGCACGCAGGACTAGCGCTCTGGAAAAGGAGGGGCTTCCTCCGAGCAGACGGCACGCCAGTGCAGCACGCAGCCTTAATGGACAGGCTGATAAAAGCACTACAGCTCCCAGTGGGCATAGCGGTCGTAAAATGCGCCGCTCATACCAAGGGGGCAGATTTTGTGTCACGTGGAAATCATGAAGCGGACACGGAAGCCAAGCGTATGGCATCCAAAACTGAAACAATCATTGACGTGGAGGTGGCACATACCCATGAAAGAATGATGATAGCACGAGCCACTCCAGAGGCCTATAGCAATATGGGGCAGACTCAGCTAATGGAGCCCCAAGGGGAGGCACCTCAGGAGGAGAAGAATTTATGGAAGCGTCAAGGGTGTTCTTTAAACCCCTCTGACGGATGTGGAGACAAGACAGCACTGGTAAACCAGTAATGCCTGTCACCCTCCTAAAGGTAGCGTTAGAACAGCTTCACTACCCCATACACATGTCAAAGGAAAATCTTGCTGCACCGCTCGCAGAAGACTAGTTCACACCGAATTTAGCGGAGCATGTTGCATTTTTTGTGGTAAACTGCATTACCTGCCAGAAATTCACCTCTGGGCACACATTAAAAGTAGTGAGAGGAGTCATCCCCAGACCAAATGGACCTTTCCAGCACCTGCATATCGATTATGTCGATATGATTCAGGGGTGTAATGGGTGCAGGTATTTAATTGTGGTGGTGTGTCCCTTCTCAAGATAGGTAGAAGCAGGTCCCTGTACACACCCCAATACAACCTGTGCCGCAAAACTTCTGGTGAGGGAAGTGTTCCCTAGATGGGGGGTGTGTGAAGTGATGAGATCAGATAATGGGGCCCATTTTGAAAACTCAATATTTGGACAGATTAACTTGTTGCTTGGTATAAGGCACAAGTTATCGTCGGCGTATCATCCTGAGGGGAATGGGATATGTGAACGAATCAACGGCTTGCTTAAGGAAAGGATAGCCAAGTTGAAGCTCACATTAAGGAAGGGATGGCTGCACTGTCTACCATTGGCATTGTATGCACTTCGGAACCAACCAGGCTCTGACCATCATCTCACGCTGCACGAGATAGTTACTGGTAGAAGGATGAGGACCCCTCTTACACCCGAGACAGAGCTAGATGTGATGCCCAGCTGACTAGGGAGGTTCTAGGAGAAGAGATGAAAGCCTATCTGGACTGTCTCACATCCAGCGCCTCTGTCATTTCAGGCCAGCTGCAGCGACGGCGGAAAGGGGACAGCACAGCACAAACCCCAACAGATAGTGCTGATGCAGATGCAACTCACAGCCTGTGTGCACCCCGCATCTTGCCTGGAGACAGCGTCCTCGTGAGAAACTTTACAAGAAAAAGATGGGACGAGCCAAGGTTTAAGAGCCCGTTTATTGTGGAGGACTGCACCCAGTCCGCTGTCAAGCTCAAGGGCAGGAGAGCCTGGATCTTCCTAAATGACATCAAGCCCTTTGTAGGAGAGAGCCCTCCTGCTGCACCCAACTCCAAAGAATCTACAGACAAAGGAGAAGAACCTCAGCAAGTACAGACAAGATCCATGACGAGGAAAAAGGACGCATGAGCAGCAAAACAAAGACAAGGAACTTTTGTGCGAAATTGTAGCTTAAAATTGGACAGTTCCCCTGAAAAATAAAAAAAGGGGATAAGGACCTAAAAAACGAACACTCTGTGCATCCTAGTTGCAGGGTAAAGAGAAGCACATCCAAAGCCATAACAACACTGATAAACTGAACTTGTTGAAATCACATCACGCCCAGGTAGTACAAAGAATCAAGACCCTGATAGACTGCCAATAAAATATTTCCTGAAAGTGTAACACAGTATCCAGAAGCAAGCAGTATCGAGACTTTGTTCACAGAACCTATGGTACATTCCAGCAGAAATTTAAAGTGGGATGTACTCAAATACCTTCAACTTGTGGTGTTGTCTTACCCGTCGCTCATAGGGAGAGAAACCAGTGTCACAGACTTTATTCAAGATCCGGCGAACAGGAAGGTAATCCGGTAACGGCTGACAGTCATCAAACTGCCTGAATACAGCGAACAGGGCACAAATGCTCCCACCTCAAGTGATCATCGATGAACTGACCTATACTATATTTTTCCGAATCATAGACGAGTGCCCAGGACTCATCGGAAGAACCACAGATACACTAACCTGTATCAGAGATCCAAGAAACAATGAATATCTCAACCAAATATGGTACAAATAAATTACTTGGTTGCAACCCACGCAGCGGGAAGGTGTTAAAATTGTTCACATCAAAAGAAGGGCTTGTGATCGGGCCCCAACAAAACAAGGCAGATGTCCCTGTCTCCCTCAGATACGCAGCTCGCACACAATGTTATGCTCAGACTAGTCACGGACTATCCAGAAATGGTGGGAAGGCCTGCCGATGTTGAGGTTGTCACCTTCCTAAGAGAGAGATCCAGTCAATTTCCAACACATGAGAACCCTTCTCCATGGCATCATGCTCCAAGTGGAGCTGTCCAATTTCCAGCGAGAATTCCTAAGGGGATTCCAGTGAGACCCTTTTCGCCGTGGGACAGATCGAGGAGATGAAGACTGTTCACGCTGCAAAGAAGGCCTGAGATCTAGAGGCTAGAAAATCACAGCAAATGTCATTAACACCAGAAGACAGCCAATACGCCTACCATGTTTTCTTTCACCTTATTGAAAACTTTCCAGAACTAGTGGGCAGCCCATGCAACACTGATGTGCTCACTTTCCTCAGTGATCCAGCAAAAAACGCTCAGCTAAACAGGCTACTGAGGGCAATTGCAGTGCAACTAAGAAGCAATTATGGACATCCACTGCTGAGGAGAGCCTTAGAAGGAGGAAATCCAAAATAGAATTTTGTCGTCATCATTCCACTGTGGAGCAGATAGAGAAAAGAGACACTGTTCTTCAACTTGTGACCGAAAGACCAAGAGAAAGGAGCAGACACAAGAATTTTGCCATCCTATTCTCCTTTTTCTTCATTTTTCTGATTTTTTCCTATTTTTTCATATGTTCACTTTTATGTTTATTTTGTTTGTTTTTATTTTTACAACATTTTTATTTTTGTGTGATTTTTAGTAGTTCCATCTTTTCAGCTTTTCACAGTGAACAGATTCCTGCATGTCCTCAAGGCCGAGGCAAATTGGAGTTGTGCCCTGAGACGGTGGTTACTATAGAAATGCAGGATGAATATGATGTGCTAAACGGTAGTCTAACCCTTCTCCATACTCTAGCACAGGAAATGTACTTCATATCCAGAGACTACTATCGTCACTCGTGAGAAGGGACATTTGAATAGCAAGCATCACTTTATTAGTTACTGAACTTTACAGCAACTGACCAGAGCAAAAGAAGAAATAAATAACTGACTATGAACTCATTTGAAATGGGGGCACAGAAGAGTAACTTGGTTTTACCCCCAACAGAAAGGCGCCCCCGCTTTCCTGGGAGAAAATGCTGCCAGATGTCTTACAAATCTATCATGTGTATATGTTTTTGGTGATCATCATAGTCTTTCTGTCATTAACAATCAGGACTGCCTTCTTTATTGGTGCACGAAGTGTCCCCCTATCTGTACACCCACTGGATAACGAACGTCAGGGGCCTACAAGAGCACCTAGACCCTATATAGTGATTCTAGTTCCAAGAAAGGCTAATGATGGAGCAAATGAGTTAAATTTGAATGTAATTAGCAGCGATACGTATGCTCGTGAGGTGATGAATGGAGAGAAAGGCTGGAGACAGGGTCAGCACGGAATGAATGATAATGTAGCACTGGCCACGGCACGCACCCACACACAGAATGCACATGAACAAGGGCAAGTGTCAATGACTACTAGGCCTCCAACGAAGGCAGCAGAGAAGGAGAAACTGCCCGCCGAACACCCAATTCCAGAGAATGGTGGAGATAACCAAGAAAAATCGAATGAAATGCCAAAGAAGGAGGAAATAGTAAAATACCTCAAAAAAACAGAAGTGGCCACGAAAGAACTCACAGAAAAGACACACATGCTAATAGGTTAGTTGTTCCCATTTATCGTCAGAGCAAAGAAACTGCACGAGGAATTGAAGAACAGAACTATAGAAACTATAACAGCAAGCACACCTGCTCCAACACAAGCAACAAGCCACAGGCCTACAACACAGACACAGGTGGGGAGGATGATGAACTAATGGTGGTTATGGGAAGTTTATGGCAGACTGCAAAAGGGAAGGGAAGGAAGCACAAATCCGTCCCCTACCACAGCAATACAGTCAAGGCAGCTGTAACGCTCACCTGACTCCCACGGGGGCGCTGGCCTGGTTCGCGCTGCTGTGACCTCGTCTAAGGTGATGCGCAGGGTTCGGAAGACGGACTGGACCGGGCCCCAGATCTGGCTTGTCTGACTCGCAGAAGTATCCTTCTGTAGGTGAGAGTAGGGGGTTAACTGTCTGCGGGGTAATGCAATCGGCCTCCCACTTACCCATCTCACCCTCCTCAAAACCCTTCTGTGCTTCCCCGTAGCGTCTCACCTTAGGGTCTGGAAGGACGAACTCTCCATCCTGCTTCTGATGCAGGGGCGCGTTGGTATCCAGTTACGTCACTGGATTTTCGGATGGGTGAGAACCAAACTTGCTTGGCTTCCAGGTAAGTTTTTCTATAAGTGGTTCCCCTTGTGTCCATGCATTAATGTTCTAATGCTAGTGTCTTTTTCCCCATAGGGGCTGGGGTACGGAATGCCGGGGAACAGGCACCGACCCGAGGTGAGCGGTGAAATCCTTGTGGAAATCAGGTAAGTCTTTAATGAGTGTTTTGGTAATGTCTTTTCATTCACTCATTAACGCTGATGTCTTTTTCCCCTTAGGGGCCGGGGTCCGAAAATGCCTGGATGCGGCGCGGACCCGAAATGAAAAGGGAATGACCCAACAGGTAAGTCTTGACATGGGGCCTCATTACGACCCAGGCGGTAAGGGTTTTATGGCGGCGTAAACAGCGCCGACCCTTACCGCCTGAGTACGAGGTCCCTTAGCGCCATGGCGGACTTAACGCCTGCTTTTAGCAGGTGTTAAAATCCATGGCGCTAAGGGACCATGGAGTTAATTACGCCACCGTAATTTACGGTGGCGTAATTAACGCCTTCCCCACTCCCATTATGCCCTATGGGGCAAAAATGGGAATGGGGAAGGGTAAATGGGGATTGGGGACTTACCGCCCCGCCAAGGTCGGAATGGGGCGGTAAGTCCGCCAACCACCATGGCGTAAACATAGTTTATGCCATGGTGGTAAAGTCACGGCCCAGGCGGTAACTTACCGCCTGAGTCGTAATGAGGCCCATGGAGTTTTAGCTTCCCTTTTCCCTTCTTTCTCTCACCTTTGTTCTTGTCTTTTTCTCCCTAGGGGCGGGGGCGCGACTGCGAATCCGGATGGTCGCTGCTGAACATGGAGGCGCCCTGTAAAGGTGAGTAGAATGCGGAACTGCAGCGATCGATGCGATGTGCTTTTAAAAATAAATGTCTTCCTTTTCAGGATTGTCGGCGAAATGTCTCTGGGATGCAGATTTAGCAGGTGAGGCCTTTTCCTTCTTCTGTTCTCTTGTTCCCTTCCTTTGCAGGTGATTCAGGATGCTGGCAGGTGTGGCAGAAGTCAAGATGCAGGAGCAGACACGGTGAGCGTCCAGCTGCTAGATGCAGAGCAACGCGAAGCACGTGTGGCTGATCGGGTGTGGTTTAAATAGCCTTGGAAGAAGTTCCTAGAATGTGTCCTTCCTCCAATCAGGTATGTATCCTTCCCCGACCACGCCCGGGTGGTAAATGAGTCCCACAGGTAAAGCAGTTCCTTTCAGGCCTCAAGGAGGCCGGGGTTCTGCAGCATGGTCTGCATCAGGTAAGTGCACCCAAACACTTTCATAATGAGCCTGGCGCCTATGGCGCCAGGACTGACGTTTTCTATGAGCCTGGCGCCATAGGCGCCAGGACGCTGTCCAAAGGGCCCCTATAAGGGGTTGCTGGGACCTTCCCCGGGGACTTGATGTCCGCTTTCGGGGACGCAGGGCCTGAGCCGGCTCCCTGGGAGCGGGCATCGTGACAGCACTCCCCCCCAAGGCCCCTCCCAAGGTTGTTCCCTCCGGGGGTTTTGGTTTGTTTGGGAAGAGTCGGTGGAATTTCCTGACTAATCGAGGTGCATGCACATGGTCACTGGGTTCCCAAGACCTCTCCTGAGGTCTGTACCCCTTCCAATCAATTAGGTAGAAAAGCTTTGACCTAAACATTTTTGAATCTAAAATGTTCTTCACTTCGAATTCGGGTTCCCCATCTATTTGAATAGGTTCTGGAGGTTTGAGTAGTCGGGTTCCGGGTACCACTGGTTTCAGAAGTGACACATGAATGAAAAACAGGGTGAATTCGCATATTAGCTGGTAAATCAAGTTTAACCGCTACTGGGTTAATTATTGCCGTAATAGAATAAGGTCCCAGATATTTTGGGTTAAAAGTTTGAGGCCCTTTGAGCGGTAAATGTCTGGTAGCTAACCACACTTGATCCCCAATCTGATACAGAGGTGCTTCACTCCGATGTAGGTCAACATTCTCCTTGTATTTTCTCTTGGCTTGTTGTAAATGCGTGGTTGCCTCATTGAAGGCTCGGGTAATGGTAGAATGCAGATGTTCTACTGCGGGCACTCCGAGGTTCTGAGGTGAGTCGAGGTTTGAGGTTCGAGGGTGATGTCCAAACAAGGTATAAAAAGGACTATGGCCAGTTCCAGAGTGTACCGAATTATTATATGCGTGTTCGGCTATCCAAAGAATGTCTTTCCAGTTGCTTTCAGATTGCTGTAACATACACCGTAAGTACTGCTCAAGGGTCTGATTTGTCCTCTCGGTCTGACCATCGGTCTGAGGGTGGTGACTGGTCGATAATCTTACGTCGATTTGTGCCATTTCACAACATTTGTGCCAGAAGTGGGAAATGAATTGGCTTCCCCGGTCAGAGATTAGTATAGATGGGAATCCATGTAGCCAAACAAATTTTTCGAGGAATTCTTTGGCTAGGACAGAAGCTAAAGGTAAACCTTTCAAAGGAATGAAGTGGGCCATTTTGGAAAACAAATCCACAATTACCAGAATAGTATTGTATCCCGAACAAGGAGGCAAGTCCGTAATAAAATCCATTGATAGGGTGTGCCAGGGTGCTGGCGGTATGTCTAGAGGTTGAAGGAGACCGGCTGGTCTTTTCTTTTGACCTTTATTTTGGGCGCAAACACCACAGGACATCACAAAAGATTTAACTTCTTTTCGCCAAGAGGGCCACCAGAATTGTCGTTTCACCTTTTCCATTGTCTTGGCAATACCGGGGTGTCCCTCTATTAATGTATCATGATAACCTGAAATAACTAGTTAGTGTAAATCCTTGTGCGGCAGGAATAAGCGTCCTTGGTAATAAGGTAAACCATTATCTATGGTAAAGTCTGATCCCTTTTGTATCAAATCCTGTAGGACTGTAGGGTCCAGGAGTTGTTTCACTCTGACTTGAATGTCTTCAAGCGTCTGTAACGAAGTCATGCCTAGAATTCTCTGTTCGGGAATTATTGGTACTGGTTCTGAGTTTGTATCAGATTCTCCCATTCCAATTCGGGATAAGGCGTCTGCTTTGCCGTTCTTGCAGCCAGGTTGATAGGTAATCACGAAATCAAATTCAGCGAAAAACAAAGCCCATCGGAGCTGCCGTGATGACTGAGCCTTGGCGGTTTTCAAATACTGTAAATTCCGGTGATCAGTGATCACTGTGATGGTATGTGGAGCGCCAAGCAGGTAATGCCGCCAGGCTTTAAAAGCGGACTTTATGGCTAACAGTTCTTTGTCAGTGATTGCATAATTAATCTCTGTTGCCGAGAATTTTCTGGACCAAAATGCTACGGGATGCAGTTGGTTGGTTTCAGGATCTCTTTGAGACAGAACTGCTCCCATGGCTAGGCTGGATGCGTCAGTTTCGACGACATACGGGAGATCTGGACGTGGGTGTTTCAATATAGGTGCGGAGGTAAACTTAGCTTTTAAATCCTGGAAGGCCTGCTCGGCTTCTTCAGACCATTCAAAACGTTTATTTTTCCTCAAGAGTGCAGTAATGGGTTGTACTATGCGTGAAAATTCCGGGATAAACCTGCGATAGAAATTGGCAAAGCCGAGCATGCTTTGAACCCCTTTTACAGAGCTAGGTGATGGCCATTTGAGGATGGCATCCACTTTTCTTGAGTCCATTCGGACTCCTTTGGGTGTCAGGATGAAACCGAGAAACTCAACTTCTGTGGTATGGAAAACACATTTTTCCAGTTTAGCAAATAGTTTGTGTTGGCGCAGTTTTTCCAGAACTGCCCTAACATGTTTTCTGTGATCAGATTCCGAAGAGGAGTACACTAGAATGTCATCGATATAGACGACAACACAAACATCGATGAGTTCCCGAAGGACATCATTCATGAAGAATTGGAAGGCAGCAGGCGCATTGCACAACCCGAAAGGCATTACCTGGTATTCGAATAATCCATATTTTGTACGGAAGGCTGTTTTCCATTCGTCGCCTTCTTTTACTCGCACCAGATGATATGCCCCCCGGAGATCTAACTTGGTGTATATGCAAGCGTCCTTCACCTGGTCAAGGAGTTCAGGAATCAGAGGCAGAGGATAACGGTTTTTAACCGTTATCTGTTTCAATGCGTGGTAATCGATACAAGTTCTAAGGTCGCCTTCTTTTTTAGGCACGAAGAACAAAGCCGAGAATGCCGGGGACTTTGACGGGCGAATAAAACCATTGGCGAGGTATTGATCCAAATATTGTCTCAAATGCAGGTTCTCAGGTTCGGTAAGGGCATAAATCCTGCTACAAGGGGGTTGTGCACCGGGCACCAGATCGATTTGGCAATCGTACGATCGGTGAGGAGGTAACGTGTAGGTCTGTTCCTTTTGGAAGACGACCTGAAAGTCCTGGTATTCCGGAGGTAATTGCATGGAGGCAGAGGTCACAGATGCTAGATTAATCTTCAGGTTTTCTGGGTAGCAGGTTTGTGCACAATCCGGGAAGGTTATTCTCTTAGCTCGCCAATCAATTTGAGGATTATGTGTCTCTAACCAAGGAATTCCAAGAATAACCTGAAACTGTGGAGCCTTGATTACATCAAACACAACTGCCTCCCGATGGCCGTCAGGACCAATAAGAGTCACCTCAGTAGTGGAATGTGTTACCGGTCCAGAGGCAATTTCAGTTCCATCGACTGTGGTGATGACATCTTTGCTGGTTTTAGGACGGAGAGGGAGGTTAATCCTAGAGACTAATTCACGATCCACATAGTTTCCAATAGCCCCACTATCGATGTACGCCTTTATTGCATGCAACCGCTTAGGCTTTTCTGGATCTACGAGAACCATTGGCACAATGAAATGCGAGGTCTGAGAGTTAGTTTTCAAGCTCGGCAAGCGGACCCCTACGCTTGTCGGGCTGAGTCGTTTCCTGAAACAGAGTCTTCATGGTTTTTATCAGCGGCTCCTACCGCTTTTCGGGGCGGTTTTGCCGGGCAATCTCGTAGAAAGTGTCCAGAGTTCCCACAATAAAGACATAATTTTAACTGCCGCCTCCTTTCACGTTCCTTTTCAGTTAAGGGTTCTTTAACCCCTCCAATTTGTATAGGCTCAGAGACATCAACTCCCTTGGGGTTAGCGTGGGTCTTGACCAACACCCGGGTCTCAAACCTGGACCGATCTGTTTTTCTGTTTTGAAGTCTGTGATCCAATTGGACCACTAAGTCTATATATTCTGTGCATTCTTGGGGCGGATTTACAACTTGGGCCAAGACATCTTTAAGTTCTCCGCGTAGACCTCGATAAAATAACGTGACTCTTTTATCCTCTGGCCATCCCGTTTCCACAATTAGTCTATTAAAGGTTGCAATATAGGATAGGAGGTCCTGATTGCCCTGTCGCAGGGATAGAAGTTCGTCATCCAGAGCCTGCCCCTGAGAGTGTCGAGCAAATAACCTTTCCATGCTTGCTTGAAATCCTTGGAAATCACGGAGAATCGGGTCATCTTGAGTAACCAGTGGAACTGACCAATCGGCAGCGCAGCCGCTGAGATATGACAATACAAAGGCTACTTTGGTCTGATCATTAGGGAAGGCCCCAGGTCTGCATAGGAAGTGCAAACGACACTGATTCATGAATACGGCGAATCGTTTAGGGTCCCCAGCAAAGCGTTCAGGTGGGGCCAGCGGCATGTTTCCAGGTAGATTAATCTGCACAGGGTTACTCGGAACCACAGGAGCGGGGTTCCCTCCGGAACAGGGTAGAGGAGTTTGTCCAGTTTGACCTTGCAAAAGCTGTCTGGCCAGGTCATCAGTTCTTTCCTTTGATATTATTAATTCCCTCTTGAGGGCATTAGTCTCTTGACGAGCGGCATGTACTTCGGCCCGTAATTCCCCCAGTTATTGGGCCAACTGATCAGTCTCAGAAGTTTCCATAGCGCCTGGGTGGGAATTTGTAGGAAGGCTTCGCGTTCTGTAACGCTCACCTGACTCCCACGGGGGCGCTGGCCTGGTTCCCGCTGCTGTGACCTCGTCTAAGGTGATGCGCAGGGTTCGGAAGACGGACTGGACCGGGCCCCAGATCTGGCTTGTCTGACTCGCAGAAGTATCCTTCTGTAGGTGAGAGTAGGGGGTTAACTGTCTGCGGGGTAATGCAATCGGCCTCCCACTTACCCCTCTCACCCTCCTCAAAACCCTTCTGTGCTTCCCCGTAGCGTCTCACCTTAGGGTCTGGAAGGACGAGCTCTCCATCCTGCTTCTGATGCAGGGGCGCGTTGGTATCCAGTTACGTCACTGGATTTTCGGATGGGTGAGAACCAAACTTGCTTGGCTTCCAGGTAAGTTTTTCTATAAGTGGTTCCCCTTGTGTCCATGCATTAATGTTCTAATGCTAGTGTCTTTTTCCCCATAGGGCCCGGGGTACGTAATGCCGAGGAACAGGCAGCGACCCGAGGTGAGCGGTGAAATCCTTATGGAAATCAGGTAAGTCTTTAATGAGTGTTTTGGTAATGTCTTTTCATTCACTCATTAACGCTGATGTCTTTTTCCCCTTAGGGGCCGGGATCCGAAAATGCCTGGATGCGGCGCGGACCCGAAATGAAAAGGGAATGACCCAACAGGTAAGTCTTGACATGGAGTTTTAGCTTCCCTTTTCCCTTCTTTCTCTCACCTTTGTTCTTGTCTTTTTCTCCCTAGGCGCGGGGGCGCGACTGCGAATCCGGATGGTCGCTGCTGAACATGGAGGCGCCCTGTAAAGGTGAGTAGAATGCGGCGCTGCAGCGATCGATGCGATGTGCTTTTAAAAATAAATGTCTTCCTTTTCAGGATTGTCGGCGAAATGTCTCTGGGATGCAGATTTAGCAGGTGAGGCCTTTTCCTTCTTCTGTTCTCTTGTTCCCTTCCTTTGCAGGTGATTCAGGATGCTGGCAGGTGTGGCAGAAGTCATGATGCAGGAGCAGACACGGTGAGCGTCCAGCTGCTAGATGCAGAACAACGCGAATCACGTGTGGCTGATCGGGTGGGTTTAAATAGCCTTGGAAGAAGTTCCTAGAATGTGTCCTTTCTCCAATCAGGTATGTATCCTTCCCCGACCACGCCCGGGTGGTAAATGAGTCCCACAGGTAAAGTAGTTCCTTTCAGGCCTCAAGGAGGCCGGGGTTCTGCAGCATGTTCTGCATCAGGTAAGTGCACCCAAACACTTTCATAATGAGCCTGGCGCCTGTGGCGCCAGGACTGACGTTTTCTATGAGCCTGGCGCCATAGGCGCCAGGAAGCTGTCCAAAGGGCCCCTATAAGGGGTTGCTGGGACCTTCCCCGGGGACTTGATGTCCGCTTTCGGGGACGCAGGGCCTGAGCCGGCTCCCCGGGAGCGGGCATCGTGACAGCAGCCTGCTCCACCAAGATACCCGAAATGGAAAAGCAGTACCGACGCATTCAGAGACGTAGTAATAGAGAATTACAGAAGAACGCTGAGAATCAAGAGAAGCCCGCATGAAGAAAACAATGAACTTAATGACTACCTGGAAAGCACAGCCCATCTCGGAAACAACATATGGTACCAACACATGAAGGAAGTAGGGCGAAGACAGTCGGAAGGTGAATGCTTCGTCTGTGCGCTACTACCATACAGCATAGGAAAATCCAAGATCTTCGTGGCTCTAGAAATTGATGTCCCCACAGCACACTGTATGTCACATGTGGCAATGTGTAACACCAGAGGACAATTTATGGGAAGATGCCTCGTTGATATGGGCCAACGAGAAGGATTACCCTGATGACGACGGGTTTGTCCCGGACATCCAAACAAGAAATAGGGCACACACCAAGAATCATGTGATTAGATATGAGAACCCTGACGTCAAAGGATCAGGAATAAGATGGAAAATAAACTCAAGACTGAACGTCCAAGGAAAAACGGCAGAAGAAGCTCAAATCTGGGAGAACAGAGGCCAAATTCAGATCTGGGGGTCAGTGGTTTCCCCAAATGGATGGGAAGAAGGAGTAGTAATCTGCCGAGCTTGGATGGTCCTTGGAGCCTGCCAAGAAGCAATAGAGAACTCACAGAGGTTATGCAAACCTCTATGGCCGAAATTGGTAAAGCTGCTGACATGGGTCGAAGACAGAGGAGGACCCTTGCAAATAGTACCACTGGAAAGCCCGAAACAATGCTTCAGAAGTAACGGCACGAGGAAGATGGGAGAAAATGTAAATTGCGGACGAATCTTTGAAGCCCCAGCAATGACAAAAGGAACCGCAGTCATTATGGACCATCACTGGGCGTGTGGATCCAAGGCATATATAAGACTACCGAAGAACTGGGGAGGCATATGCACACTGGTGAATGTCCACGTTCCCGCACTAGTGATCCCTAAAAATGACCTGAATTTGGACAGTTTCCAGAGGGCAGATGCTCATCTAAGAAAAGGGAGATCTGTGGAACTGGTATCCAGGATGAAGAGAGAAAATTACTTTTCTGGCAAATCAGAAGAGGCCTTCCATGTGATCCCATACGAGCACAGGCTGTTCAGCCTCACCTCAACAGTATTTACCACACTGCTCCTGCCACACATCCAAATCGGAGTGAATGCTAAATGGGTGCAGATAACCAGATGAGAGTTATTGCAGACCATAACAGTACCATAAAAGGGTTTAACGTGATCAAAGAAGAGCTGAGAGCAAATATGTACTAAGCATGATCACAGCGATGGATGGAGGTGTTTGCGCAAAAATCAGAGAATCGTGTTCCACATTTATACCATTGCACAATGAAGAAAATGGAACCCTAACAGAAGCCATAAGTATGTTGACAAACCTAAAGATAGGAGTATAGGGAGACAAAGTTATGAAGCAGGTACTAGAGGTGTATGGTATAAAAACTCTTAGTAAAACATTAGGAGGGACCAAGGAAGGTTAAAAAAGTCAGTATCAAATTTTAATAATAAACAGTCCGTCAGATTTAAAACATCCAATTAAATAGATAGGTCCATAATACAGAAATTGTCACATCCCATTTAGAAAGCAACAATAGGGAATACATAGCAGGCTCCAATGGCCAGTTAAAAGTAATGTTATAGCAAATATATGACCACTGAGGGTGCTTATCAACCTAAATAGTAAGGTACCCACCCAAATATGGATAAATATGTCATAAATGTTACTCTCTGTTTAAAGTTCAGAGATATGTCTCGACATGTTTCTGTTCCTCTAAAACAAAGTGTGGAACATTCATCAGGAGGGAATAAATTACAGTATAGCCTATTTGACAATTGGGGTGGTAAACAATACCACTACAGTATCCTAGCACCTGCAAGAGATAAAAACAACAGACATCAAAGATTAGCTAATCAATAGTTATATACTTTGGTAGGTTCAGAAAATGAACTGGGCAACCTATCAAGGGGAATAATTACCTGATAAGGTGCCTGTGGGGGCTCTCTACTAGCATTAGTAGGTCTAGGGTAGTGAACATCACGGCCCTACAAAAGAAAAGGAATAATCTGTAGCCAATATATCAGCTATTAAAAAGCCTAGTAGTACACACAGTACAGCAGCGAAAATAGGGAGGAAGACACCCATTATGTGTCTAAGCGTCAAAGTGTCTCATAGTGGGGAGGGGGAACCGTAACAAGTGAGTCCCACATACAAAAAGAGACAAATGCGAACTGGCGGTAGAAGAGCGAGACATGCTTCACAAAAATGCAGGCAGTGTCAACGCCCAGAAAGTACAGGGCCACCCGGACAGGGCATAGTGGAGGTAACAAACCACTATAACACAGTGCATAGAGAGGAAATAAGTGAGACCGGTGTTTTACTAGCCTGCTAAGCGAACAACAATACGGGTCGGGGTAACTCCGCGGTGAGCAGCGTACTCGTGATCAAAGTCGTATGTACAAGATTACCTAAAAATGCCCAGAGGGATCCTACCTTGGTAAGCCCACAGGAATGTAATCAGGAGCAAATCACAGCGTTCCGCACTGCAGATAAAGTAAATACAACAAAATAGTGCGATCAGTGTAAAAAATACGATCGAGTTGCATCGACGGCAGCCGGAGAAGAATAGGAGAGCGAGCAGCTAAACGCTGTTCGTCTGTAAGCAGCGTAACTTTCCCAAGTGCGGGGGAGTACGAGGCAAGCCGGTATCTTGCCCTCGAGGATCTACAATGAGTATCCAGAAACAGCGTGATGCGGCCGATGCAGGTTAGTTGTCAAGGGAACCCCAAGATAGTCCTACTACTATATTAGTGTATCCTTAGAAGGATGCCGTGAGTGAGTGAAACCCGGCGGCCATTTTACAAGGTAGTGAGTTGGGAAAACTAAAGAGTCTAGTAGACTAAAACCCTAAAGCTCAAGGGTGGAGTTGCCAACAGTAACATCATAAACAGGTTTTAACATGTAGCAATGTATACATAGATATTTACACAAGGCCGCTAGATATTATGCCAATCAATCGACTCGTTGAGCCCCGTGACATCACTATGCAGGGTAAAAATCATCTTTTGTTCCATTTTCAACAATTTCTTTTCACGTGCTGTGTTATTTGCTCCTTTCAGAGCCAGTAGAACCGTCCAGGTGAAGTCTTCATATTTGTGTTTCAGAAGGTTGAAGTGTTTCACAAGTGGAGCATTCTCAGTTTTGTTCTTCAAACAGCTCCGATGCTCCATTAGTATATGTGGATTGTACTATGTCGGTAAGACTATCAGAAAAGTAAAAACTCGCATAATGGAACATCGGAGCTGTTTGAAGAACAGAACTGAGAATGCTCCACTTGTGAAACACTTCAACCTTCTGAAACACAAATATGAAGGCAAGAGACTTTTGCACAAAAGAGACTTGGGTACAGAAGGCCTTGATGCTTGGTGAAAGGAACTGTGACCTTGTGCCAGAGAAGCCCAGGAGTGTGCTGTGCTGGAGTGACCCACCTTGTTCCATGCTAAAAATGTGGGGAAGGGAGGCCAACGGCCTCAACATCCTGACTTATCATTTTGAGAACACTTCTTTGTTTTTGTGGACATTATCCCATACTATTTTGTAGCACAGCGGTACGGATTGGCAATAGTTTTTATTCTAGTATAGGGCCTTTTTATTTGTCTAGACTCCACTAGGACTGTATTATTTTTATTTGCTGGTCGTAGCTTGCTCCCCTCTTAGATTGAGTTTTTTCACGCCCCTGATAAAGTTCAATAAACACCCTTGAACTGTGATCCCTTGTGTCTGTCTTACTTTGGTACCATGCCTTCCTTACAGTACCCTGAGGCTGTCCCTCTGAGAAGCATCAAAGCCCTTGTGGTTGCGAAGGCTCTGATTGGGATATTACCCCGTGTTGGATTCCCCAAGGAAGTCGTTTCTGGCAGGGATTCAAAGTTCATATCAGCGTATATGAAGGCTATATGGGATGAATGTGGAGTCACCTACCGGTTCTCTACATCCTTCCACCCACAAACAAATGGGCTTGTTGAGCGGTTCAACAAGACCCCGAAAGGTATTACAGGTGACTTGGAAGAGCATGTGAGGAGAAAATGGGATATTATCCTACCATGCCTTCTGTTCGCCTTCAGGGAGGTTCCACAGAACAGAGTAGGGTTTAGCCCCCTTGAGCTTCTGTTTGGACACCCTGTACGAGGTCACCTATGTCTCGTGAAAGAGGGATGGGAGAGCAACCCCTCATCCCCTACACATGATGTGGTGGACTATGTACTTGGACTACGGTCTAGAATGTTGAAGTACATGGAACAGTCAACAAGAAACCTAAAGGCCAGTCAGGAGCTGATGAAGCACTGGCACGACCAGAAGACCACAGTGACAGTCTATTCTCCAGGCCAGTGGGTGTGGGTTATGGAGCCTGTCAAACCCTTCAGGCCAAGTGGGCTGGGACTTAGTGTGTGATGGAAAAAGTCAGTGAGGTTAACTATTTCATTGATGTGAAAGGGCCTAAGCAGATGTGCAGGGTCTTCTTTCACATCACCGGCTAAAACTCCATTATAACCGGGATGTCTTGGTCATGGTATTAGTGATTGATGGAGAGACTGAGGAGACTGACCCCCTCCCAGACCTCCTGCAGACTGAAGCCACAGTTGGGCCAGGTGAAGGTGTCAATCTTGCAACAGACCTATCAGAACAGCAACTGACAGCCTGTCGTCAGTTACTTGGACAGTTTGCTGGTCTGTTTTCGCTGACTCCAGTTCACGCAGATTGATGCAACCAAGAGGTGGACACTGGAGACAGTAAGCCAGTGAAGAGTAGGATTCACTGGATGTCCGATAAGGTCAGAGATACCATCAAGGAGGAATTTTCCAAGATGCTGTCCCAAGTAGTGATAGAGCCATCCCACAGCCCCTGGGCTAGCCCATTGGTACTGGTTCCTAAAAGGACCAGTGGTGGGAAGACTGAAGTTTGCTTTTGTATGGATTACAAGGGGCTCAATTCTGTCACGAAGCAGATGCTCACCCCATTCCTCGGGCAGATGAGCTCATTGACAAGCTTGGTGATGCCGAGTACATGAGTATCGTTGACCTCAAAGCAGGGTGCTGGCAGATCGGCTTGACAGATGGAGTTTTGTTTGTTTGTTTTATTCGTATTTACATAGCGCACAACAGCCCGAGGACATCGTGGCACTTGTTACAGTACAAAGCTGGGTTACAATATATATACAGGTTGCAATATAGTCAGTGCTCCAGATAGGATTTTGAGGTGGGAGTATTTTACGCATGATTTTTGAAATTAGAGAGTAAATGCAATTTCAAGAGAGTAAAAATTAGTTTTCTCCTCTGCAAGAGAGTAAAACGTATCCAACATATACACCCAATGCATACGTAAAGTCAGACCCATAGACAAAAAGAGTTGTAGATCTAAGTTGTCTGGCTTGCCTTTAACCATTTTATAACACAGCTTCATTTTCAAAATTCTGGGCCTAGAAACTCTGTTAAGAACTAATATAGATTGAGACTAATGCATTTCCTGCAGATGGAGCGTGACTAAGCAAGTGTTAGTGTTACAGTACAGAACTTGCTTACATAGTTTGAATGAAGTGAAAGCAGTCAACAAAACAGTGCTAGGCTAGAGTTTAGGAACTGTATAACTTCAAAATCAATTTCTATAACATGTTCCGTGTGTTCTCATTGGAAATATTACATGTGGTCTCCTTTCCTATAATTTAAAACAGACTTCGCAAATTCTGAAAATAACATGCAACGCTTCACAAATAAAAGTGTTACCCTTACGTAGAGCCAAGGTAATCTGTTTTGACCACCAAGTATTCCACACATTACTCACTAGCCAGAATCAACTTTTACTGGCTTACATGGTAGCTCGGAGCAAGGTAAACTGAGCCACCCATTACACAATCACACACTAAAACATGAAAAAACAGCCTGATAGATACACTTAAAAAGCAAGCTGATTATAGGTATGTGTGATTGTCTCCCAGAGAATGGAGGTAGACAGATCAGTCTACATTTCAAAAGACAATCTTATAGATTGTTGCAAACATCTGCATCATGACTGCCCTGTTTCGGGGCGAAGTTTAGTCTCTGGCAAATAATGTCTCCACTTTCACTCCAACCATGCTTAAGAGGATTGACTATGCAAGTCTCCAGGCTTTCTGTGTCCTTGCTAATACACACACCCATCAAATGTATATAATGCTTTTGAAAGCATCACGGTAGAAACAAAGTACCATGGTGAAAAAAACCTACAAGAATTCAGTTCATTTTAGTTTTCTTTTGTCTAGGTGTGTATGGCTGTGAAAGCCTGGCTGGACGTCTTTTCTTCCTTTCATGCCATAGTTTTATTGCAGTAGTTGGGTCAAAGTCCCTAAAGGATGGTCCTAACATAACGATCAAAGTGTCTATGGTTTCACTTTTTTAAGGGAGCATCTGAATTTTGTTTTAATCCTGTTTTGTGTACTAAATGCACGTTCGCATTCTACACTGGTTACACACAGACATAAAGCAATTTTGCATACTTTTGCAATATTTGGCCTCAAATCACCATGTAGACTAGCAACACACCTGCAGATTTTTGTCATACTGCAACCCTTATAGCTCCCCTTAATCATACCATGCAACAGAGGCCGTTCTTTTTTCTGTAAAGTTTGGCCATCTAATAAAGAAGCAATCTCATTTTCCTCAACATGCAGGCCTTCGCTGTCATACTGAATTACTACTTTTTTTGCTTGTCCATAAAATGTGCATATGCCATTGAGTGCTTCGCCGATTTCTGACTCACTATTGTCTAAAACTGTTGCTGGTTCTAACGAGTTACCCAAATGAGTAAAAATGGCATTATCCTCATTTTGAAATCTCTTCCCAATGTTTTCTTTTAGATTTGTGACATACTGTTCTCTTAATAAGTTAAACTCTGCATCAGAAAGAGAACTATAAAATAGTATTACACCTTTTAGCGAGATACATTTGCCCTCTGTGTTAGGCGACCCCAACGAAAATCTCAAATTGCCTAAATTATCACCATCCTCTTTGAGTAAGGATTCAAGACTTATAAAAGTATCATCTACCAATGGCTGAATTTCAGTAAATAGTAAAGTCTGTTTCTGCAATTCCCGGCAAAGAATTCCCACAACATTATGTACATCTAACATAAATGCAGTAATAACGGCTGACTTGTAGCTGCTAAAGTATTTGTGCAGTGAAGATGCAGTCGCGTTCCCATCAGCAGCAAGCTCCGATAGAGAAACTACAACCGAAGGGTAGCTTCAGTGGACTGCTTCAACCGCTTTTCTCATACTAAGCCACCTAACCGAGTGTGTCTCTTTCATTTTTAAAACAGGATAGTCCATTACTTATTGCACCTTCTCAAGTTTTGTTGTTCTTATTGCAGAAGTATGAAATAGGGCATATAAAGAATTAAACCGGGATGTAAATTTGTCGAGGACTGGCATTTTCTTCATAGAGTCTGTGCATGCTAGACTGAGTCTGTGTGCAAGACAATGTGTTTGAGTAAGGAATGGTGAGTATTTGGCCCGGAGTTGCACACCAACACCTGTCTTGGATCCCAACATTAACATGCAGCGCCATCAGTTCCAAGAGATACAAGCTTTCCCATATCAAGACCAATACTCTTCATTTTTTCTATCACCCGTGCTACAATTGTGCTTGCTTTGCTGTCGTCGATGCGTAAATTACACAAAAACATAGTAATTGGTGCTCCTGTACTATCAAAGTAACAGACACAAATAGCCAGCTTCTTTTGAACACTAAGATCCTGACTTTCAACTATCATAATACCAAACACAGGTGATTGCTTTAGTTGCTTAAATAGTTGTTTTTCCATCACAGATGCAATGCTATTTTGTACATCCTTCACCGAATCGCAGCTTATATTTTTGTAATCTTTACTGTGTACAGTAGTAACTCCATTCTTAGCTTAAAGTTCAAGTAAACTATTTACTTTTTCGGATGGTAATTCCTCTTTTGCTGCATAAAATACTGTATTGAACAATCTTTTGTCATTCTCTTCTACAACAATGCTGACATCTTCCTCACTGTCACTACTACCTAGACATTCTGAATCGATGTTGGACATCACAAGGTATGCAATTTTCCGTTCAGCAGTTTGATGAGCTTTGGAATCCTTGTGGCGCTATATGGTTGATAATTGAACATTGATGGCTCCTTCCTGTCCCCACACATTACGAATGTTTGCCTGAACACAAACTTTACATAGAAGTCTCCTATTGCCTTGTTCATCCATTTTTGTTTCTAACCATGGATACCTAAGTTGCCATTCAGCAAAAGTGCTATCTTTAACATTTTCTCCTGTATGTTTTTTTCTGCTGCTCAGCTTTGTCAACTACGTTGCCAATAATGTCATGTACAATTGCTCCACATAACAGTACAGGATCTTCCTGGGCTTTTTTTGTACTAGGTGCAAAGAAATCTAGCAGTGTTCTCTTTGTAGCCATTTTAGCTGTCCTCCCTCTGCGTTTCTTTTCTTGCTTCTCCCTAGAATTCTGCCGTTGCCAGGCACCTTGTTCTTACCTGGAAAACAGCATGAACAACTTCAACCACCCTTCCTGACATGACCTTTCATTCTATATTAGTTGTGCAATTGAACATAAAGTTGTTCAAAACTTATCATAGCTTGAGCTTTTGAAACTGGCTACAACGTACTATTCATAACATAATAAAGATCCCTCCTGGCAATGCTCTTAAAATGCCAACCAGTGTGTAGACATTAATCTCTGTAATTAGCGGGATTCCTTTCCCATGTACTTGAAGTTCTAGGTACATGGGCTGGGATGGCTCTACTGTGCCCGCCTCCCCACTTTTAGTTCAGCTCTTTGGAGTCAGAGTACTGGTTGGTCCAGCAGGGCCTATGATACTTTGGTTTTGCTGCTTATTGACCATATACCAATGAAGACCAGGAAACATTGGTATAAAGAGGTCTACAAGATGGCATTAATGTGCAGTGACCAGGGGGATTGGTTTCTTAACTTAGGCCTGAACTCCATACAAATCTATGACTTTTCACAAAAGGTGACTGGGACCCACAAGACTGCATCAATTAATAAATATAGGAAGCTACAGAAGCACAAACAATGTATCTAACTTGGGGGAAAGGAAGACACCAAATCACTCCCGGAAATGGTAATCCAGTGAAGAACAGACTACTTGGGTAAATTGTGTATACTTCACCCCAAGCTTGGTAACATCTGTATGCATCTCTCTGCATTGCTACTATACATTTAAAAAGCGCCCCTCCACATCCATCCCTCTATAATCCCCATATGTGCCTGGTCGTCTAGTAGCAACAGCTCAGGGCTCCTTCTTGATCACCTCTCCTGATACTGCAGTTTGCCACTTACTGGTGTGGTCACTGCCTACCTTCCAGGTTCTGTTTGTGAGTGTGCTCTCTGTTCTGCCGCCTTCTTGGCTATAAAATGCCTTCAACACACTTTACCACCATTTTAGCTAGTACTTCATGCCAGATTCCTCCTACTTCTATGCACTTTAATAATACCTGCCCAGCCAAAGAAATCCCCCCAACCCAAGGTCGGGAACAGGGGAGTGGGGACCTCAGAGTAGTACACAAAGGCCTAAAAAGGGGAGAGGGCCCCAGGGTAATGAGATGATCAACTCGGCCCAAGTGAACGAGAAGAGGGGTGGGGGAATGATGCAGCAGGAGCTAGAAAGGAGAAGAAATGCCAGGAAATCAGGACAGAGCCCCAAGGGATGGTTGTGGGGCCCGGCCATTAAACCCCCAGGGCTCAGGTCAAAGCAAAATGGGTTGGCCGGAGTCGTCGAAGTGCGCAATGCAAGCCGGAAGGGAGAGACAGGGCTGGCAGGGGCAACTTCAGAAAATAGACGGGGCACAATTGGAGGCACTGCCCCCTGTCTACGCCCCTCCCCCACTGTCTGGAGACCAACTATCAAAGTATATTTTAAAGCGCAGTTTGCAGAGAGGTGATGGAAGTATTTTATGAAAGTAGCAGCTTTAAAGTTTTACTGTGTTTGTTCAAGTACATTTTTCTGAGCAAACACTGTAAAACTTTAACACCGCCAGTTTCGGTGAAAGGCTTCCCTCACCTCTCTGCCTAACAAAATGCAAGTGCACACGTCCAGGGGTGCACCTAGGCTAAAATTTAGACGGGGTAACCCTTCAAATGGTTGGAGAAGCACTAACGGAGACGGTGGAAGGGTGGCAAACTTACTTGTGAAGGGGCATTTAACTTGATTACTTGTAATGAGACGATTCTAGTGCAGCTTCAAAGTTACAATCAGTTAACTCTCTCCTTTAAGTCTGAAACACCCACTTCTTGCAGATCCTGAAGGTCCTAGAAAGTGTCAAAATGGCAGATGGTGTGCAATGAAAGACTCAATATCATAGCATAACAGGACAGTGCAGAGTGTGGGGCAGTACTCTGGACGGCCCAGGCAACGTCAGTGGCTGGGAGCAACAGGGGAGAAAATGTAATGTTGGTTCACCCACAGTTAGTCTGCTATACTAGAATCTCTGGTGCGCTGATTGACTGGCGAGACTATGTCTGCCTGTCAAATCAAGTCCTATTCTAAGGGTGTAAATGTAATCACTTATACACACTCACATTTTTGCAGTTGAAGCCAGGGTGAGATTACATTACATGCCCAGGATCACACACTTAAGCTAAACAGTGAACAGGGATTTTAACCCACTGTGCTATTTGGGCACGGCCATCTTCTTCCACGTTTTACTTGGAAAAAATATTGAAGTTTTGGGTGTCAATCAAGACCTACAATAATACTGTCCTATAGAGTTTACTTGCAAAATACACAAATTGCACAGTAAAGCATCATGACAACATGTAAATTCGTATAGCAGCATGTTGGGCCAAAATAATATCAGTGTACCTTTTATTTTCCACATCCTAAATGGAAAACAATAAGATGCAAAAGGCAAAATATCTATTTACCCACTTTATTTTCAGCGATTTAAGACACACACACAATAAAATAAGTTGTGTCATAAACTCACTTAGGTTTGGAGATTTGTCACAAACCTCCAGCATGACGTGTTATGTATGATTCTAAGATTCAACTAAGGACATCAAAGCAAACTTTAGTTTTTAGCATCAAACTATTAGACATTATGGGTGGCCTGGCTGGCCCCTGACCTCCTGCCCGCACCCTTCCAGGACGAGGCTGTTCATCCCAGGAGACGGCGTTGGGGCTCTGACATGGAGGGGCCTTGGATCAGTGTCCTCTGGGGCAACAAGCGAACTATCTCAGCAACCCCCACCCCCAAAAAATGATTCTCATTCTACCACCTGCATGGGACAGGATTAAGGTAAGAATCACTTTCCATTTACAGAGGACTTTGAACATGTTTAATAAACATTTACTTAGAGCTCTACTGCATTTCCCATTATATTATTTTTAAAAAAAGGTGGTGCAGGGGTTGCTTGTGTTACCCAGTGCAATGCAGTTTAATTATTCACCTGTGTGTTTGTTCTATTTTTTAAGAATTTTATAGTGCCAGGTTGCTGGATAGCTTCTAGGCGCCTGGCTAAACTCGCATAGGTAAGAAAAGCAATGGATGCCCTCAGTTGCGAATGCTCTGGGTTCATGTGGTCTCCAGCTTTACCTATCTGCTCTCAATTGTATTCATTTTCCCCCACGGTCGGACTGGGCCATAACATTGTCTTGGGCACCAATGAAAAAGTGGCCCACAGTTGCAAATGGCAATTCATTCCTTATGTGGCACTGTTTACCCAAGGGGGGAGGTATTTATTTTAAATGGGACAAAAATTGAGCATTTTAATGAATATTTATTCGGCAACACTGGTCAAAACTACTATCCGCATAGTTAAGTAACTCAAAAAGTCTCTCACTGCCTCAGACGTGGAAACACACAGCTTCTGGGCGCTATCCTCTGAACTGAGACTACTGCAGTGCAGTGCAGTACAATATGCTTGGGTGGGGAGAGAGGGACAGCACTGACCCTTCCTTCTCTCCCGACCCAGCACCTGGCCTGGCCCTGTGGCCTCCCGAGTCCCGCCTACACCAAAAAGAAATAAAAAAATGCTCAGGTCGGGAGAGAGGGACGGCACTGAACCATCCCTCTCTCCCGACCCACTAGTCATCTGGCCTGGCTGGCCCCTGAGCTCCTGCCCGCACACTGCACTGCAGACGGCAGTGCAGTGTGTGGGCAGGAGCTCAGCAGACATATCGTACTGCAATGCAGGCTACTGCAGTGCAGTACAATATGCTCAGGTTGGAAGAGAAAGACAGCACTGACCCTTCCTTCTCTCTCGGCACAGCATCTGGCCTGGCCCTGTGACCTCCCTCCCGCCCGCACCAAAAAAGAAATAAAAAATGCTCAGGTCGGGAGAGAGGGACGGCACTGAACCATCCCTCTCTCCCGACCCACTAGTCATCTGGGCTGGCTGGCCCCTGAGCTTCTGCCCGCACACTGCACTGCACTGCACTTCTGCATTGCAGTACAATATGCTCAGGTCGGGAGAGAGGGATGGCACTGAACCATCCCTCTCTCCCGACCCACTAGTCATCTGGCCTGGCTGGACCCTGACAACCCCCTCCCGCACCATGCACTGCACTACTGCAGTACAGTACAATATGCTGCTTGGGTCAGGAGAGAGGGACAGCACTGACCCTTCCTTCTCTCTCGACCCAGCATCTGGCCTGGCCCTGTGACCTCCCTCCCGCCCGCACCAAAAAAGAAATAAAAAATGCTCAGGTCGGGAGAGAGGGACGGCACTGAGCCGTCCCTCTCTCCCTACCCACTAGTCATCTGACCTGGCTGGACCCTGACCCCCCGCCCGCACCATGCACTGCACTTCTGCAGTGCAGTACAATATGCTCAGGTCGGGAGAGAGGGACGGCACTGAACCATCCCTCTCTCCCGACCCACTAGTCATCTGGCCTGGCTGGACCCTGACCCCCCCCCCCGCACCATGCACTGCACTACTGCAGTACAGTACAATATGCTGCTCGGGTCGGGAGAGAGGGACAGCACTGACCCTTCCTTCTCTCTTGACCCAGCATCTGGCCTGGCCCTGTGACCTCCCTCCCAGCCGCACCAAAAAAGAAATAAAAAATGCTCAGGTCGGGAGAGAGGGACGGCACTGAACCGTCCGTCTCTCCCGACCCACTAGTCATCTGGCCTGGCTGGCCCCTGAGCTCCTGCCCACACACTGCAAACATATCGTACGTACTGCACTGCAGACTACTGCAGTGCAGTACAATATGCTCAGGTCGGGAGAGAGGGATGGCACTGAACCATCCCTCTCTCGCGACCCACTAGTCATCTGGCCTGGCTGGACCCTGACCCCCCGCCCACACCATGCATTGCACTACTGCAGTGCAGTACAATATGCTGCTCGGGTCGGGAGAGAGGGACAGCACTAAACCGTCATTCTCTCTCGACCCAGCACCTGGCCTTGCCCTGTGACCTCCCTCCCACCCGCAACAAAAAGAAATAAAAAATGCTCAGGTCGGGAGAGAGGGACGGCACTGAACCATCCCTCTCTCCCGACCCACTAGTCATCTGGCCTGGCTGGACCCTGACCCCCCGCCCGCACCATGCACTGCACTACTGCAGTGCAGTACAATATGCTGCTCGGGTCGGGAGAGAGGGACAGCACTAAACCGCCATTCTCTCTCGACCCAGCACCTGGCCTGGCCCTGTGAGCTCCCTCCCGCCCGCACCAAAAAGAAATAAAAAATGCTCAGGCCAGGAGAGAGGGACGGCACTGAACCGTCCCTCTCTCCCGAAGCGCCACTACACTCGCCTGCGTCTGTGTCCCCTCTTTACCTACTTGTCTGGCAGCGCAGCCTGCAGGAGGTAAAAGTTGTTTGATTTAGTCGTCCTGGGATAGCATCTGTTTTAATTCCTATGGATGGTATAGCTTATGAGTGAAGGACATCTTCTGCTGAAATTAATATTCGAATTGGGGATTCTATAGGCACAACTATTCGGTTATCTACTTCCAGAAGCCGAAATTCCCCAGGATTTAAGTTTTGTGTTGGAAGTATGTATGAGTCAAACACTAAGTCATCATAATTTGTGTATTCATAACTTCAGTATCATTGATGTCCAATTGCTTTAACAGTTAAGTGCGGGTCATTAATTTCATCTATTAAGTATAAAATTCGTAGTGAAGGAAGGGCAATTACAATTAAAATAATGGCTGGTATAATAGTTCCTACTATTTCAATTTCTTGTGCATCTATAGCATTAGTGTTAGTTAGTTTTGTAGTTATTATTACTGTAATTACACCTCATAGTGCTAGAATTATAAATGGATAGTATAATTCCTTTTGTGGTGTTAGCACTGGCTGAATATAGTTATATTACATTTGTGTTATATTACAATATACATGGTAGAAGTAGAAGAGGCAGTCCTCCACTTGCTAGATGAGGAGAGCGGCCTTGAGGTTGTTGCAGAAGACAGAGATGGAAGTTTCAGCTCTAAGGGTGGCAGGGAGAGAGTTCCAGAGTTTCGGTGCTATATAGGAGGAGCCTAGACCTCCCGCTGTGGCTCTCTTTATGCGTGGTATGTGTAGCTGGTTGGTGTACTGAGCTCTGGTGGGGCGAGTGGATGTGGTCCTTGATATTGCTTCAGATAGGTATGCTGGAGCGGTTTTGTTGAAGCACCTGTGAGTGATGGTGAGGATTTTCAGAGTAATACGTTCTTTGACCTGGAGCCACCGGGTTTCACGTCTGGCGTGGGATATATGGTCTCTTCTAGGGATGCTCATGGCAGCTCTGAGGGCATTGTTTTGTGTGGTTTGCAGTCTGTGAATGTTTTTGGCGGAGGTGCCAGCTAGGAGGGTGTTGCAATAATCGAGTTTGGCTCCTATAATTGCTCTAGCTATGGCCAAGCAGTTGGGGGTGGATAAGTAGGGTTAATGGCATTGATGAGTTTGTTGCTGAATGCTGATGCAGAGGCTATGGTGCCGACTTGTTTGTTAATCGATAGATTTGCATCAATGTGAACACCTAGAGTCTTGACAGAGGATGATACGGAGATGGTTGAGTTGTCTATGTTGAAGTTTTTGTTTTGGGGGCTTAGTTTCGATAATGTGTTTGTCTGGCCCTGGATGAGAATTTCAGTCTTCTCCCTGTTAAGACAGAGGCCATTGATTGCCATCCAAGCTTGGATAGTGGCATAGATATTGTGAAGGGCCGTTGCGTCTTGGTGATAGAGTCCAGATACGGGTAAAAGTACTTGAGTGTCGTCTGCATAGTTTGTATATGCAACACCCATGGAGTCAAGTAGGTCGAAGAGGGGTTTTGTGAAGAGGTTATAGAGGGTGGGGGCTGTACAAGATCCTTGGGGGACACCGCAGTTTATAGTAGTAGGATCTGCGTTAGCTGTGTCGGAGTAGACCTTCATGGCTCTTCCTTCAAGGAAGGAAGTGATCCAGGATGCTGCTTGATTAGAGAAATGGGCTGCATGGGTGAGGTGGGTAGTGAGTGTTTGGTAATCTACCAGGTCAAAAGCAGCTGATCGATCGAGCAAGGCAGGTTTGCCTTTGTCCATGATCTGTTAGATTTGATTTTTTAGATCTAATAAGGCGGATTCTGTTCCATGCCCGACACGGAAGCCAGATTTTGCCTAGTATGGAGTTAGCTTCTATGTATGATTGGATCTGGATGTGAGCTGCTTTGTCCAGGATTTTTAGGAGGAACGGGACTGTTGTTATCGGTCTGTAGTTGTTGGGTTGCGCTTGGTCAAGTGTGGCCTTTTTTAGAAGTGGCCGCACCCAGGCTTCCTTGAGATTGTTTGGGACAGTTCCTGTTTGGAAAGATGCATTAATGAAGGCAGTAATCTGGGGTGCTAGGTCATTGGTGCATTCCTTGATGATTTTGGGAGGGCAGATGTCTGCTTTGCAGAGGGATGGCTTGAGGTTTCTGATAAGATTAAGGACCTCAGGATCAGCGACGTTTCTGAAGGAGAATTGAGCGTGATTGAGATTACTACGCTTGTCTTGAGTAGAGCGGTTGGTTTTTTGGTTGGGGAGGGCTTTGCAGTGGTTTTGGATTTTGTTCTAGAGGAGTTTTATTTTGTTGAGCATGGCGGACTGAATGCTGGCACACCAGGCTTTGTCTTTAGTTATCTCGTCAGCGGTAGCCGGAGGAGTGACTAATTCATTAAAGATTGCGAACAGTTCTTTAGCTTGGGAGTTGGCCTTTGAGATCCTATCATTGAAGGAGTTGGATTTTGCTGCTAAAATGGCTTTTTTATATTGGAGGGCTATTTGTTTGAAGAGGCTCTTATTTAGATCACTCGGATCCGTTTGCCAGTTTTTAAGCGATTGGCGCTTTTGAGCTCAGAGGGTTTGGAGTTCTTCCGAGAACCAAGAGTTGCAGTGAAATGATTTTTTCCCTTCTTGCTTTCAAGTGGGACTATAGAGTTTATGGCATTGGTGAGAGTATCATTGAATATAGCTGATAGTATATTTGGATCCTGAGAGAAAGGTGGTGCTAGGCAGGGGCTTTTAAGGTGGGGACGCAAGTTGTCTGCGTTGAGCTTTTTAAAACTTCTTATTGTGGCAGGTGGTGCGTGGGTGAGAGTCTTAGGTTTAGGGTTGGTGGGGATGAAGAATTCGATGCATGTGTGGTCTGTCCATGCAAGGGTGGTGTTTGAGGTAATGTTGAATGCACAGTTGTGATCCATGACCCATTCAAGGGTGTGGCCTTTGGAGTGAGTGGGGGTGAGGACTCCTTGGGAGAAACCTAAGTCTGCGAGTTCTTTAGCTAGGGTTGCGGCGGATTTATCCTTAGGATCATTGTATCCAAAATGTAAGTCTCCTAATAGAAGGATTTTGGAGGACTTTTTAATGTTGTTGCTGACTCGATGGGAGAGGTGCTCTTGGAAGTCAGCTGGGAGTCCGGGAGGTCTGTATAGGATGTGGATGTTGATTAGATTATTGGGGGAGAACGTAAGCTTGGCTGATAGGATATCAGCATTACCACCCCATGTACTATGGTCTGCTAATCTAGTGGATAGTGAGTCTTTGTGGATAAGGGCGACTCCCCCTCCAATCTTATCACATCTATCCTATCTTGCCTAAGGATGGTGTAGCCTGTGGGTAGGGCTAGTGCGATGGCTGGGCAGGAGGCATCATTGAGCCAGGATTCGGTGATGCACAGTAAATCCAGATTAAGTATGGATAGTAGATCATTTATCTCGAGGGCATGTGCAGGTAGGGAGCGTACGTTCAGTAGTACACATTTAAGAGGTGGGTGTTGTGTGCCTTTGATGTTTTTGTTTGTACTAGTATGTGGTGAAGTGTGCTTGTTGTGGTGTGTGGTAGTGAGGGGCATAGTGCGAAGTAGTGTAGAGGCAGATTGGGGTGGTGGGGGGACAGGGGCAGTGCCTATGCTCATCTTAGTGTGGGGGCAGTGGTGCAGTGTGGGTGCCTAATCTGGTGTTTCTAGTCGTGATGGGTGTGGATGAGCAGAGTAAATACCTAGGAAGTGAACGATTTCTGAGATTGCGGAGTCTGGTGGCTAGGCTAGGTCGCCGAGACTGTGTGATGTTGTAGTCTGGTTACAGTGAGGGCTATAAGGATGGCTGAGCGGAGTGTGGCAGGGAGAGTGTGGGAGAGTGAAACTATGCTATGATTGGGAGGTGCACTCTTGGGCATCATGATCGTGGAGAGTGGGGGGGGGGGGGTGTGTGTGTGTGTGTGTGTGTGTGTGTGTGTGTGTGTATGCAGCTGGTGTGTGTCGCTGGTATGTGACAGAAATGACAGGGGGATCGTGCGACTAGTGCTAGGTAGTTCAGAGGCAGGTCACAAGTGGGTCACAATTCAACAAAATACAATGCGTAAATTCGATTTTCTAAGTGGGGCAGGCCGAGGCTAAATGGTGGCAGGGCATAATAGGTAGCAGCAGGCTGCACAAGAGGATACAGTACAAGTGGAGAAGCAATACTAGTAAATGCACTAAATAGTATAGTGAGATATTATATATCAACAATAGACCAGGTGATAGCAATTGTCCAAAGTCAGTGAATAGCAGAGGCACCCACGAGGTGTACCGCATGAAAGGAGTAGGTGGAAAGGTTAGGTTCTGCGGAGGAGTGAGAGAGAGGTCAGCATACTCCACAGCAGAAGGACATTATCAGTTCACTTTGATGCCCTTCGGATTGAGGAATGCTCCTTTAGATTTAGATTTACATTTATTTATTTATACCGCGCACAATTGACCCGCAGGCATGAAGACATACAACAGAAAAGTCAACATATGGTAAACATTAAAAAAAAGACGCTAATAATATCCATAATGAAGCAAAACAAGTGCTTGAGAAAGGAACAGTCAGGGTAACTAAATCAAACAGTTCAATTCAGAACAATATTCAGCTTTGAAAGGGTGATAAATGGTTAAATTTAGTGATTCTCTGTAGAAACATTGGTAAACTGCTCAATCCGCATCCCACCACAATACAATCAGTGTTATCCACACTACACCAGTTCTTAATGTGGATTCTCCGGAAGACTCTAAAGTCTGAGGGTCTGACACAGTTAGGAGCCACTTTTATATTAAGCCAAGCTAAGATATATTAAGCCAAGCTAAGATTTTGTTCCGTAGGGCTTCTCTTGATTCAAAATAAGTTGGTTTCTCTACGTTAGTTATTATAATGTTTCTAGTATCTAATACAAAGCTCCTTAAAGTGGGGTCAGTGATTTTTGCCATTATTGATTTTTTAAGGCGTGGGTCCCTATGACCTGTTGGGATCAATGGTGCCACAGGCTTGATAGATGGCAAGACATCCTCTGATGGAGCTTCCGGCCCAGGGCTAATGGCAGGGGCTACTTCTTTCATCTGTGAGATCGGCACCAGGTGAGTAACAACAGTAGGATCTGTTTGGGTTCCTTCCAGGCCAGGAGGCTTTCCAAACCTGTTAGCCTTGTCATTTAAACGTTTCTGCAGAATAGACATCCGAGACTCAGATAGTTTCCCTCTAACTACCATCACCCAGGAATGGAGATCCTCAAAGTTGTGACATGCCCCAAGGCCCTGCAACAACTGATCCTTATAAGCAGGCCAGTTAGAGGGGTCTTTAGGCGTATTTGTTCCACAACTGGAGCTTTCTGGGATTTTATTAATTTGCTGTCCACTTGAAGATACCGATGGATGGGGCAATTCAGAGATGTGGGGCAGTTCAGGAGGAGTTCAGAAGGAGACCATTGTTAATATCACTATCACTAGTGATATATATAATATATAATATATATAATATAGTATCACTACTTATATCACTATTGAGATGTTTGTTATTACATAGCAGCTCCGAAAGGAGACACTGTTCCTTTTGAAGCATCTCTCGTCTCATAGCACTTAAGGCTAAGACCTTCGAGAAACGGTTGCCTCTCCCTTGGTAGTCCTTCGAGGGCAAAGGTGAATGAGGTGACAAATGGACTGCTCCCCCTCCCCCGCATTCCTTTGATTACTGTACGGCTACGGAGTGGAGACCAGTTCCGCTTCTAATGAGCAGACTGTGTCCATGTCCTTACTTGTCAGGGATTGCAATCTAGTGACTGGCATAGTTGGGAATTTAAGCATTCAATGCAAAGGACCAGAACAAACCCGATAGAATCGCCAGGTAACCCTCCAAGAAGGATTACAAGGCAGCGCAGACTCTTGCTCACGTTTCCTGCACCAGTGCCGGCATGACACCGAGCAACTGCACTGTTGATATAAAGGCCCTGGCACTTTTCAGCGGATGGTTAACCAGATTTTGTCTGGCCTGGAAAACGTCAGTGTCGCCGATTTAGATGATGTTGATGTGTTCAGCCACACATGGGAGGATCACTTATCCCACCTTAAACAAGTGCTTCAGGCGGTGCAGAATTCAGGTCTGACTATCAAGGTCAGGAAGCGCCAGATAGCGCAGGGCACAGTGGCTTACCTAGGCCACCTGGTCGGTGGAGGTAAGAAGAAACCTCTCAAAGCAAGGGTGCAAGCTGTGAAGGATTGGGACATCCCCACCACACAGACACAGGTGACAGCCTTTCTGGGTCTCACTGGGTACTACTGGTATTTCATCAAGGGTATGGGGCCATTGCCAGGCCCCTGAATGATGTAACTTAAAATAAGATGCTGAAGAAGGTGAGGAAAAGTGCCAGACTATAGTCAGGAGTTCATCATACAGCTAGACACCTGTGATTTTGGGAATGGTGCAGTGTTAGCGCAGCTGAACTCTCAGGGGGAAGAGGAACCAGTGCCTACATTAGCAGGCGGTTGACAAAAAGGGAAAGGAACTGGGCCATCGTCGAAAAATAGGCTTTTGCGGTCGTGTAGGCAGTAAAGAAGCTGAAACCCTACATCTTGGGTCACACTTTACTATCCAGACAGACCACTGGCCTCTTCAATGGTTAATGGCCATGCAAGGAGAGAATCCTAAGCTTCTGCCTTGGGCCATATCTCTACAGGTAAAAGATATGGACATCCAGCACAAACCAGTCTCTGAGCATTGACATGCAGATGGCCTCAGCCGGTACTTTTGCCTTGATGACGAACCAGATCCTCAGTAGGGTGGTGGTTCACATGTTAAGGCTGCAGGGATTGTGAGGAATTCGACCAACCTCACGGTGGGTGTGGATTTACCTGGGCTTTTTTGAAATTTGATATGAAATTGAATGATGGTAGATCAACCAATAGAAAATGTGTTGGGCTTATCCGCACACATTTTCCTATGCTCCCCACATGACATACACATAGACCCGTGTTCTCTGGGTGGACACAGCATACAGGCGGAACGAGAAGTGCAAGGGGAAGGGAGAGGGGGAAGTGCAAGGGAGAGGGTGCAGGGAAATGCGAACGGGGCAGCTGGCTCTGAGTAAGCGCAGGCAGGGCAGCGCAGCTCTAGGTAAGTGTTAGGAGGCACGGGGGCTGTAGGGGATTACATGTTAATCAGACAATCAAATCTGTATATTACCAATCGAAATTGATTAAACCTCTTCTGCTTCTTATAGCAGAGAAATATCGTTCAATAGCGGTTGGTATATTGACAAATTCCAAATTGGATTATTGTAATGCACTCCTCATGGGTGTTCAGGAATTCCAAATACAAAGACTGCAGGTGGTACAGAACTCGGCGGTTAGACTGATTTTTACATTGTCAAGGAGGTCAGCTGTTTCTCAGTATTGGGGAAGTCTTCATTGTCTCCCAATCCAACAGCAAATTCTGTTCAAGACTCTATGCCTGGTATTTAGATGCATTCATGGCTTGGCCCGACATACTTAGTGTCTAGAATTCAACATCACCAGCCTACCCGATTGCTTTGATTATTTGGGCACAATTTGCTGGTTGTCCCTTTTACCAAAATGACAACCTGGGGGAACGGTGTTTCTCTTCCTGTGGTTCTCGCTCTTGGAATTCTTAACCCAAGGACTTTCGACAGATCGAATCCCTATCCGTGTTCAGGAGGAAACTAAAAACCTATCTTTTTATGTAATTTGCCTGAGCCTCGATAAGTTTAGGATAGCATAATGATGCAAACACTGGTTGTGGTTAACGTCTGTACCTAGATGCAGTTTCTGCTTGGACCCTATTCAATGGGTATATGCATTATGAATGTTAATCAAAATCAAACAGCTCACAACCCCTACGTGCGCGGTAGGCCAAGAGGCAGTGCAAGGAAGACTGGTCAAGGAGGAGTGTGATACCCAGTGAGACTGTGAGGATACCAGGAAACCTGTTGGCGCAGCAGACAGGTAAGTTAGCAGGAAAGCGAGAGCGGGAAGGCAGAGGTCCAAAAGGAAGGTCTTGAGCTGCTTCCAGAACTTTACGTGATCCGGCTCAAGTCTGAGAGGGTCAGGGCGGCTGTTCCAGAGGGTGGCACCTGCAGAGGAGAGAGAGCTCCCAGCTCACTCTCTGTCTAGAGAAGCGTCTGACCCTCAGAGAGTTGGAGGTAGCAGAGTGAAGGGCTCTAGACAGAAGGTATTTTGTGTGAGAGAGTTGTATGTAGTGTGGGCCCCGGCCCTAGAAAGTCATGTGAATGACATTGAGGGTCTTGAACTTGAACCTTGCAGTCACTGGGAGCCAGTGGAGAGATTTCAGTGCTGGAGAGATACGGTCCCTGGGCTTGAGGCCAAGGATAAGTCTTGGAGTTTTGTTCTGGTTTAGTTGCAGAGGGCGGAGAGTAGAGGCAGGTAGATTGAGGAGGCTGTTGCTGCCTGGAGAGAACTAGGGCTCTGGAGACAGTGAGCTTCTGGGGAAAGTGAGAAAAGGTAGAATACCTCTGAGGAGGTGCAACTGGAAGTGTGCCTTTTTGGCAAGGTACATGATGTGAGGAGAGAAGATGAAACCAAGGTTTTTTGCCTCACAGGAAGGCAAGGGTAGAAGGCCCATGGAGGGCGGGCAGAGTGAGAGAGGGAAAGCGGGAGCCGGGGTCCCAATGAGAAGGATCCCAGCCTTACTGCCATTAAGGCAGAGATTGTGGGAGGCACACCAATCCTGGATCGGGATAGACAGTCAGGAATGAGTGCGGGAGATGAGGCGGCTGAGGGAAGTCTGAAAGAGAGCTGAGTGTCATCCGCATAACACTGCTAGGCATTGCCAATCAGGTTGCAGCAGACCTTTTTCTTCTTACTGTGCCTGTTAGGGGGTGGGTGCGCTCCAGAGCACTGCAGCCTTTTTTTGCAGGGGCTACCTGGGGACATATGTAACATGCCACACTGCAGGGCCGTTTATAGTGGATGGCAAACAGGGAAATGGCCCAAGGTGCAGATGGTGGTGGGTAAGGGCCACAGCAGGCGCAGCCTATTTAGTCTCCCAACTGAGTGAACAGCAATACTTTGTATTTCCCAGCACTATGCAGACAAAGGCAGGGGGCTGACACCTTCCCTGCCCATATCCATCGAATCCCTGACCCCCCATGATTCAGCCAATGGCCTAATGCTCGCCACCATTTAAAGAATGGTCCGAGCTCCCTAATTAGCTTCCATTTGTGATACCAAACACCGTTCAAACTGCCCCACAAACTTGGACAGCGTGTTGCTTGCTGGAAACACTGGCATGCCACAATGGAAGGTTGGGGCTTTTGTTTAAGCTGGCTTAATCAAAAGAGCCATAAAAGGCCGGCAGGAGTAAATGGCACAAGGAAGGCTTAATATATGATATGATATGATATATTATGATATGGCATTTATAACACGCCTGTACACAAAGATAGGAAGAATAGGAAAGGTAGAATACCTCTGAGGAGGTGCAGCCAGTAGTGTGACTTCTTAGAGACGTCAGAGATGTGAGGAGAGAAGGAGAGTGTAGAGTCGAAGATGACCCCGAGGTTTTTAGCCTCACAGGTGGGAGCAGGGAGAGGGCCAAGAAAGGCCGGCCAGAGAGTGAGAGGAAAGGAGGATGTGGGTGTGCTGATGAGGAGAATCTCAGTCTTGCTGGCATTCAGGCAGAGATCATTGGCGGCACACCACTCCTGGATGGCAGACAGTCAGAGATGAGGGAAGAAGTGGAGGAGGCCGATGGTAGCCTGAAAATGAGCTGGGTATCATCCGCATAGCACTGAAAGTTGGGACAGAGAGCGGCAATGCGGTGGGCAAGAAGTGCCAGGTATTGGTTGACAGCCAGGGAGAGAGGTTAGACCCCTGGGGAACACCACAGTTAGAGATAGAGATGGAGGAGAGGAAGGACCCGAGTTGGACCTGGGAGGGTCGATTGGAGAGAAAAGAAGCCAGCCATGCCAGGGCCTGACCCGTAATGCCCAGGTTATCACAGAGATGGTTGAGCAGGATAGCATGGTTGACCGTGTCGAAGGCAGACAAGGAGAGACCTGGTATTCATTTATGGTTTTGCAGCAGATGAGGCGAGTCCTTCTCTTGTTTGTGGTATGCCTAAGGGTGATCAAATGAGTGTGCCATGTCATCTGAACACCACTGGTATTTCTTTTGAAAATCATTGTTTTCTGGAGTGTTGATCCAGTTGAAATCTAAAAAATACTACTACTCCCAGAATGCATTGATCTGTTACATGAAACCCAGGACTGGAGAACATGTGTTCAGATGACATGTAGTCTCACCTTGCCTAACTATGCTGTTTACCGGGAGGTAAAAAAAGAAGTCTGAGTGAGTCTTGAAACAAGCCATATTATTAACCCATTGGGTTTGGTGCTGCCCTTTAAGCTTTTAGCAAAGGGACCAGGAGGAGGAAAGATTGAAGGCTGAGGGGTTGCATTAAGGGGATGAGTTCCCCTGTTTTGTACCTGTCCAGGAGCAATTCTGCACGTCTGCGTGTGAGTGTGTTTTTTACTTTGAAAATACAGTGTATGAAAAGTTAGAACACAAAGATTAACAAAGCAAAAGGTTTTGACTTGAGTGTGACTTGAGTGTAGTGGGAATGCTTTCTTTGTTGCCATTGTAGATATTGGGCCTCATTCCGAGTACGGCGCTAACCAATGGCGCTATTAACGCCTTGGTTGACGCCGTACCCGGACCGGCAGCGCCTTGGTGGATGGCGGAATTACCGCCCCATTCCAAGGTTGGCGGGGCGGTAATTCCCCAATCCCCATTTACCCTTCCCCATTCCCATTCTTGCCCCATAGGGCATAATGGGAGTGGGGAAGGCGTCAATTACGCCACCGTAAATTACGGTGGCGTAATTAACATCAAGGTCCCTTAGCGCCATGGTTTTTAACACCTGCTAAAAGCAGGTGTTAAAACCACCATGGCGCAAAGGGAACTCGGGAACGATCGCACTCGTTAGCGGTGGCCGCTATCCCTTACCGCCATGCTCGGAATGAGGCCCATTGACATGTCCACGTACCTGCACAAGTTGCCTATTATGGTTGCCATGTACTCACACAGCTTTTGCCATCAGACAACAGCAAGCAGTATAGTATGCCATGCATGTAACATGTTGTAATTGTACGTGCACCATTATTGTTGATGCGTGATTTTTTATAGCGCTTCCTGTAGATGGGCTACTTCTGAGCTCTGTATTAATCTGTATTATTACCCACTGATGTTACTCGAGTTCATCGCTCCCAAAATGATGAAAGGCTTAGACGGCCCAACCAGGGTTTGGAACCTGTCCCATGGCCTTGTCCCATTTCCATAAAAAGCATGTTCCACGTGATCTGGTCAATACGGCATACAACTACTTGCCAGAAGTTAACCATAAATGCCCAATTACACATGCCTATGTACTCATGCCATTTGCTAGATAAAGCCATCCTATACTCAGGTACTCGCACCGTATACCAGGTGCTCCCCATTAACTGTTGATGCAGTTTGGCAGGTGTTGTTATACTTTGTGTAGGTATACAGATTGCATGGCAACATGAACGCTTCACCGTATAGCCTGCCTACTTCTCTGGTCTTCCCCTATAGCGCTTTGAAGTAGCTTCAAGGCACTCGTTGTACACCACCGTTGCTTGCTGCTGGGAAACGCCTCCTTCACCATCGCCTAACTCCTGCTCTTTATTTGACCCCCATCTTCCATTCTTTCGCTGGGGCATTTGGAGTGGACTCGGAGCGCTGTGTTTACCACCTGAAGAGGGCTATTGGCTCTTGCCCGACTCTCAGCTGAGAGCCGAATTGTTGGGGAAAAAGACGAGAGTGCCCTTCATTCAGACAACGAACAAACACATGGGCCAATGAAAATGAATTCCATTTTGTAATATTGTTGTATACGTTGTTTTTTTTCAAATACAAGTCCATAAAACGTTATTTAAATTGCAACTATGTCATGATTTTGGAGAGGGAGGGTAGTGCGGGGGTAGTAGTAGAGGAGCAACGTGGGGGAGGGTGGGGTGCATAGGGCAATATAGTACAGGAAATGCCCTGTCACACAGCTGATGTTACATAGAAATGTTCCACTCCCCTCAGAAAAGCAGAACTCTGGGACTTACACACAAACTGGTAAAGGTCTCCAGCCAGAGGGTAGAGGAATCCCAACTCTGTTTCGGGGCTTACATCAATAGTTCAGAGAGCAGGTGCACACCGTCATGATTTGAGGTTCACACAAGCACTATGACGGTAAATTGTGCCCACAGACATGGGATATGGTTCACGAAAACAGTATTGTGGGTACACAGAAATGGTACAGCACTCACACACACTTGTGAAGTTTACACAAATACTGGGACAGTGCGCGCACAGACCTTGGTTAGGGCTCAAATGCTGGGACGCTGTGTCCACAGATGTGGTATAGGGCTCACACATACACTAGTGTGGGATTTGCACAAGCACTGTAAAGTGTACCCCGAGACACGGGGTAGGGCCGACACAAACACGATCGCACAAACACCGGCGAAGGATGTGCATGGAGTTCGGGGGGGGGGGGGCCCACAAAGACTAGTGTGCGGCTGACACAACTCTGAGGACTGATGCACACGCTCGTGTGGAGGAGCTCACTCAAACACTCATTTGAATCGAAACCAAACACTTGGAAGGGGTTCGCACGCACACACACACGCGCACTGGGAAGGAGTGAGCAAAGGCATAGGGTGGGGTGCACACAAACCCGCTTAAGAGTTTCTCAGAAATTCCACCAAAAGGTCGCCACAGTCAAGGGGTAGGTCTCAGATGAGCACCCAGACAATGTGGAACGATTCACCCACACACAACGGGTAGAGATTACTCACACACTGATTCTGGGCTCACACAAACACTATTCTGAAGCTCATACAAACACTGCACAAAGATTCCCACCAGTGTGCAGTGGGGCTATGAAATCACTAGGGTAGGTGTCAATCAATGACTTGGGATTAAGGGTGCACACAGACACAAAGGAAGGATGTACACAGAGATCTGCCAGTTGCACACACTCAGCTGCCAGTGGGCAGGCACAGCCCAAGCATACTTATCATGCAAACTGAGTGTAGTTCCAAGCCTAACCGTGTGTTACCTTAAACCTTCTGACCATCACACACAAACCACCATACATGCCTTCCCTGCAGCATATTAAGGACGAAATGAACCAGCACAGCTCTCGACATGCACTCTAATAGCGGGACTCTTCATCCAGTCCCGCACTTATCCAATTCTGTATCAAGCAACTGTTTAGGTTGACAACCGGCCAGTTCCTGCACACTATCACTGGTGAAGGGTGGACACAGACTAGGCAAACATGGGCTTGCATTTTTCCTCTGTGGTGGCACCTACCAGGTCAAATATAGTCCATTCATCTCTTTACCTACCAAGATCTCTCTTCTTCTGGAGCGCCTCGATGGTTATCACCAGCCCCGATAAATGCTTTTTCACTTTACTGACTCCCTCCTAGGACTCCTCTGCTTCTCTTGCAGGCTACCTGTAAGCCTGTGAGTGAGCCCTCTATGTACAGTACTCCATTACTTCCCAGAGCCCTGTTGGTGTCAATCCTCTGCACCGTCGAAATTGTTTTTTACATGTTCGCTGATGACTCCCAGCATCACCTTGAGCTACAGTGGTGTGCAGGTGGCCGTCACATGATTGCGGGTGGTCTCTCTTCCACACTCATGGATGGGTAGTCGTAACTCGCCTTTGCGAGAAGGCCCCCAAGACTCAAGTCCTCATGCTAGTATTTGTTGATCCCTAATGCTACTGTCGATGCAGATCTGCTGTTTGGGTTGCATGCAAATGAGGCTTTTGACTCACCTGTACCCTCTTGGGATCTTACAAGGAATGCTTTCGTGTTGGAGCCCTTGGGCCATACATTGTTCAAAGGATTGCTCCGACACAGCTTGATGACAGCAACGGCATCTACACCAACCTTCCTATATAACCTTGCAGAATCTGCACTGTACTCCAAACTACACTATCTGCCTTATCTTCAAGAGGAAAAGAAGATACCCAACCATCCAGACCTTGAAGTCATTGCATAGACTGCCAAAGAAACACTTTGGTCACTAGGCTCTACATTGCACAAGCTCTGCTCTACCTCTTCAAACATGCCACGGTCTACCAGCTGACCGGATAGCTAAGCCCATCCTCATCAAGCATCGTAGATTGATACTAGCTGAAGGACATCTGATTTATGACGTGAATCCAACCATCATCAAGGCTCCTCCCTCGGGAATTCCACACCACGGTACCTTGGTCTAAAACCTGATTGGATTGTGTTAAGAAGACTGCCAGGGAAGTGAAGCCATATGCGCACCTGGGGAAGAGCCATTGACCAATAGGGTGAGGGCAAGAATATAAAGTCTCCGCCCACTGTTCCATCTACCCGAGGTCCTTCCCCGGGTGGCGCCATTTTAAAAAGGAAATGCATGTGAGGAGCCTCTCCCTGTTGCCTCCTCACCTCTCCTCCAACCCCCAAAACCAACTATCCCCCTTTCCCAATCCCTCCCCCCTCCCAACTTACCTGCGGGACCAGAGCTTTGAGCGCGGTCCGCTGCACCTCCCGCTCCGGCCACCATAGAAATGGAATGGAAAAGGGACTTTGTGCCTTTTTTCTACGGCTGTGGCCATCTTTTTTCTTCCCTCTGGAGGTTGGCTGCCCAATCAGCGAATCTCCCGAGGGTGAAAAACAAAAAAACATTCGGACCCCGGATGAATCCCGGGGTGTGAATGGCTTTCACCCACTCGCCGGCGGTGCAGAAATGACCAGTTACTCACTTAATTATCCCTGCTTCCCTTTTACCCTCTATCAGTACTAGCGCTGTGAAGCAGTTTAATTGCAGTGTAAGTGCTTGACAAGACAATAATAAAGTAAGATATATTCAGGGATGCATACAGTTTGGCTGGGGAACAATTGTTTGCGGCCGAAAATTTGGCCGCAAATCCTATTTTGCTGTGGCCAAATCTGACAAACGATCAAATGGTACTGGCCGAATTCGGCCAGTTTTACCATACGGTCAATTGGAAACGACCAATTTGGGTAATACCATATTCAGACCTCTAAAGAAATCTCTGAAAACTAAATTCACAATCATATGTACTGCCCTAAAAATATGCTATCTTCAAGTTTTATACACAAGCCGTTACGAATTATGTGCTAGGCTCCATGCTTTCTGTATTATTTGTCATGCTTCATGTGCTAGCCTTCAGCATTACATCGTTTTACGTGCAATCTGACATGCACTACATACCAGCCATTAGGCTTTAGGTGCTAGCCTTCTTTATTTACTTGCCTTAATACTTTATGTGATAGCCATAATGCCTTATGTACTATGCTCCAGGTTTTATATTCTGCCCTTGTTCTTTTATGCACACTAGTCTTCATTCTGTATGTGCTAGCACTGATGCCCAAACTGCTAGCCTTCATGTTAATGTTCTAGCCTTCACACGTTATATGCTACCCTTCGTTCTTCCTTTACTCGCCATCATGTCTATTATATGCTAGCCTTCATGCCTATTATATGCTAGCCTTCGTTCTTCAGGTACTCGCCTTCATGCCTATTATATGCTAGCCTTCGTTCTTCATGTGTTTGCCTTCATGCCTATTATATGCTAGCCTTCGTTCTTCATTTACTTGCCTTCATGCCTATTATATGCTAGCCTTCGTTCTTCATGTACTCGCCTTCATGCCTATTATATGCTAGCCTTCGTTCTTCATGTACTCGCCTTCATGCCTATTATATGCTAGCCTTCGTTCTTCATGTACTCGCCTTCATGCCTATTATATGCTAGCCTTCGTTCTTCATGTGTTTGCCTTCATGCCTATTATATGCTAGCCTTCGTTCTTCATGTGTTTGCCTTCATGCCTATTATATGCTAGCCTTTGTTCTTCATTTACTTGCCTTCATGCCTATTATATGCTAGCCTTCGTTCTTCATTTACTTGCCTTCATGCCTATTACATGCTAGCCTTCGTTCTTCCTTTACTTGCCTTCATGCCTATTACATGCTAGCCTTCGTTCTTCATTTACTTGCCTTCATGCCTATTATATGCTAGCCTTTGTTCTTCATTTACTTGCCTTCATGCCTATTATATGCTAGCCTTCGTTCTTCCTTTACTTGCCTTCATGCCTATTACATGCTAGCCTTCGTTCTTCATTTACTTCCCTTCATGCCTATTATATGCTAGCCTTCATGCCTATTATATGCTAGCCTTCGTTCTTCATGTACTCGCCTTCATGCCTATTATATGCTAGCCTTCGTTCTTCATGTACTCGCCTTCATGCCTATTATATGCTAGCCTTCGTTCTTCATGTGTTTGCCTTCATGCCTATTATATGCTAGCCTTCGTTCTTCATGTGTTTGCCTTCATGCCTATTATATGCTAGCCTTTGTTCTTCATTTACTTGCCTTCATGCCTATTATATGCTAGCCTTCGTTCTTCATTTACTCGCCTTCATGCCTATTATATGCTAGCCTTCGTTCTTCATTTACTTGCCTTCATGCCTATTATATGCTAGCCTTCGTTCTTCATTTACTTGCCTTCATGCCTATTACATGCTAGCCTTCGTTCTTCATTTACTTGCCTTCATGCCTATTATATGCTAGCCTTCGTTCTTCATTTACTTGCCTTCATGCCTCTTACATGCTAGCCTTCCTTCTTCATTTACTCGCCTTCATGCCTATTATATGCTAGCCTTTGTTCTTCATTTACTTCCCTTCATGCCTATTATATGCTAGCCTTCATGCCTATTATATGCTAGCCTTCGTTCTTCATTTACTTGCCTTCATGCCTATTATATGCTAGCCTTCGTTCTTTATTTACTTGCCTTCATGCCTATTACATGCTAGCCTTCGTTCTTCATTTACTTGCCTTCATGCCTATTAAATGCTAGCCTTCGTTCTTCATTTACTTGCCTTCATGCCTCTTACATGCTAGCCTTCATTCTTCATTTACTAGCCTTCATGCCTATTATATGCTAGCCTTTGTTCTTCATTTACTTGCCTTCATGCCTCTTACATGCTAGCCTTCATGCCTATTATATGCTAGCCTTCATGCCTATTATATGCTAGCCTTCATGCCTATTATATGCTAGCCTTCATGCCTATTACATGCTAGCCTTCGTTCTTCATTTACTTGCCTTCATGCCTATTACATGCTAGCCTTCGTTCTTCATTTACTTGCCTTCATGCCTATTACATGCTAGCCTTTGTTCTTCATTTACTTCCCTTCATGCCTATTATATGCTAGCCTTCATGCCTATTAAATGCTAGCCTTCATGCCTATTATATGCTAGCCTTCATGCCTATTATATGCTAGCCTTCGTTCTTCATTTACTTGCCTTCATGCCTATTACATGCTAGCCTTAGTTCTTCATTTACTTGCCTTCATGCCTCTTACATGCCAGCCTTCATTCGTCATTTACTCGCCTTCATGCCTATTATATGCTAGCCTTTGTTCTTCATTTACTTGCCTTCATGCCTATTATATGCTAGCCTTCATGCCCATTATATGCTAGCCTTCTTTCTTCATTTACTTGCCTTCATGCCTATTACATGCTAGCCTTCATTCTTCATTTACTTGCCTTCATGCCTATTATATGCTAGCCTTCGTTCTTCATTTACTTGCCTTCATGCCTATTATATGCTAGCCTTTGTTCTTCATTTACTTCCCTTCATGCCTATTATATGCTAGCCTTCATGCCTATTATATGCTAGCCTTCATGCCTATTATATGCTAGCCTTTGTTCTTCATTTACTTGCCTTCATGCCTATTACATGCTAGCCTGCGTTCTTCATGTACTTGCCTTCATGCCTCTTACATGCTTGCCTTCATTCTTCATTTACTCGCCTTCATGCCTATTATATGCTAGCCTTCATGCCTATTATATGCTAGCCTTCGTTCTTCATGTGTTTGCCTTTATGCCAATTATATGCTAGAGCCTTCATTCCCATTATATGCTAGCCTTTGTTCTTCAGGTACTCGCCATCATGTCTATTATATGCTAGCCTTCGTTCTTCATGTGTTTGCCTTCATGCCTATTACATGCTAGCCTTCGTTCTTCAGGTACTCGCCTTCATGCCTATTATATGCTAGTCTACGTTCTTCATTTTCTCGCCATCATGTCTATTATATGCTAGCCTTCATGCCTATTATATGCTAGCCTTCATTCTTCATTTACTTGCCTTCATGCCTATTATATGCTAGCCTTCGTTCTTCCTTTACTTGCCCTCTTGCCTATTATATGCTAGCCTTCGTTCTCCATGTACTTGGCTTCATGCCTATTATATGCTAGACTCCGTTCTTCCTTTACTTGCCTTCATGCCTATTACATGCTTGCCTTCGTTCTCCATTTACTTGCCTTCATGCCTATTATATGCTAGCCTTCGTTCTCAATGTACTTGGCTTCATGCCTATTATATGCTAGCCTCCGTTCTTCATTTACTTGCCTTCATGCCTATTATATGCTAGCCTTTGTTCTTCATTTACTTGCCTTCATACCTATTAGATGCTAGCCTTCGTTCTCCATGTACTTGGCTTCATGCCTATTATATGCTAGACTCCGTTCTTCCTTTACTTGCCTTCATGCCTATTACATGCTTGCCTTCGTTCTCCATTTACTTGCCTTCATGCCTATTATATGCTAGCCTTCGTTCTCAATGTACTTGGCTTCATGCCTATTATATGCTAGCCTCCGTTCTTCATTTACTTGCCTTCATGCCTATTATATGCTAGCCTTCGTTCTTCATTTACTTGCCTTCATACCTATTACATGCTAGCCTTCGTTCTCCATTTACTTGCCTTCATGCCTATTACATGCTAGCCTTCGTTCTTCATGTGTTTGCCTTCATGCCTATTACATGCTAGCCTTCGTTCTTCCTTTACTTGCCTTCATGCCTATTATATGCTAGCCTTCGTTCTTCAATTACTTGCCTTCATGCCTATTATATGCTATCCTTCGTTCTTTATTTACTTGCCTTCATGCCTATTATATGCTAGCCTTCGTTCTCCATTTACTCGCCTTCATTCCTATTATATGCTAGCCTTCGTTCTTCATGTGTTTGCCTTCATGCCTATTACATGCTAGCCTTCGTTCTTCATGTGTTTGCCTTCATGCCTATTACATGCTAGCCTTCGTTCTCCATTTACTTGCCTTCATGCCTATTACATGCTAGCCTTCGTTCTTCATGTTTTTGCCTTCATGCCTATTATATGCTAGCCTTCATTCTTCATTTACTCGCCTTCATGCCTATTATATTCTAGCCTTCGTTCTTCCTTTACTTGCCTTCATTCCTATTACATGCTAGCCTGCGTTTTTCATGTACTTGCCTTCATGCCTATTACATGCTAGCCTGCGTTCTTCATGTACTTGCCTTCATGCCTATTACATGCTAGCCTTCGTTCATGTGTTTGCCTTCATGCCTATTACATGCTAGCCTTCGTTCTCCATTTACTTGCCTTCATGCCTATTACATGCTAGCCTTTGTTCTTCATGTGTTTGCCTTCATGCCTATTATATGCTAGCCTTCATTCTTCATTTACTCGCCTTCATGCCTATTATATTCTAGCCTTCGTTCTTCGTTTACTTGCCTTCATGCCTATTACATGCTAGCCTGCGTTTTTCATGTACTTGCCTTCATGCCTATTACATGCTAGCCTTCGTTCTTCATTTACTTGCCTTCATGCCTATTACATGCTAGCCTTCGTTCTTCATGTGTTTGCCTTTATGCCTATTACATGCTAGCCTTCGTTCTTCATTTACTTGCCTTCATGCCTATTACATGCTAGCCTGCGTTCTTCATGTACTTGCCTTCATGCCTATTACATGCTTGCCTTCGTTCTTCATTTACTCGCCTTCATGCCTATCATATTCTAGCCTTCGTTCTTCCTTTACTTGCCTTCATGCCTATTACATGCTAGCCTGCGTTTTTCATGTACTTGCCTTCATGCCTATTATGTGCAAGTCTTCGTTCTTCATTTACTTGCCTTCATGCCTATTACATGCTAGACTGCGTTCTTCATGTACTTGCCTTCATGCCTATTACATGCTTGCCTTCGTTCTTCATTTACTCGCCTTCATGCCTATTATATTCTAGCCTTCGTTCTTCCTTTACTTGCCTTCATGCCTATTACATGCTAGCCTGCGTTTTTCATGTACTTGCCTTCATGCCTATTATGTGCAAGTCTTCGTTCTTCATTTACTTGCCTTCATGCCTATTACATGCTAGCCTGCGTTCTTCATGTACTTGCCTTCATGCCTATTACATGCTAGCCTTCGTTCTTCATGTGTTTGCCTTCATGCCTATTACATGCTAGCCTTCGTTCTCCATTTACTTGCCTTCATGCCTATTACATGCTAGCCTGCGTTTTTCATGTACTTGCCTTCATGCCTATTATGTGCAAGTCTTCGTTCTTCATTTACTTGCCTTCATGCCTATTACATGCTAGCCTTCGTTCTTCATGTGTTTGCCTTCATGCCTATTACATGCTAGCCTTAGTTCTTCATTTACTTGCCTTCATGCCTATTACATGCTAGCCTGCGTTCTTCATGTACTTGCCTTCATGCCTATTACATGCTTGCCTTCGTTCTTCATTTACTCGCCTTCATGCCTATTATATTCTAGCCTTCGTTCTTCCTTTACTTGCCTTCATGCCTATTACATGCTAGCCTGCGTTTTTCATGTACTTGCCTTCATGCCTATTATGTGCAAGTCTTCGTTCTTCATTTACTTGCCTTCATGCCTATTACATGCTAGCCTGCGTTCTTCATGTACTTGCCTTCATGCCTATTACATGCTTGCCTTTGTTCTTCATTTACTCGCCTTCATGCCTATTATATTCTAGCCTTCGTTCTTCCTTTACTTGCCTTCATGCCTATTACATGTTAGCCAGCGTTTTTCATGTACTTGCCTTCATGCCTATTACATGCTAGCCTTCGTTCTTCAGTTACTCGCCTTCTGAAAAACGACTTCCAAACAGAAAACTGCAAATATGATACTACGCTTTGAAAGACTCTTTGTAGAGCCCAGAACATGGACAAGTGTGTCGGCTTCCCAATGGCAGGAGACCAGTTAGGGTGCCATGGGCTGGGAACCGGGGCCCCCCATTCCCGGTTGTGGAATGCAGCCAAACATCCTTTCCCCTTGAGCATCCAACATCTTCTGTGTCGGGCGCTCTTCCACAGCAGTTATAGTTGCTATTCCCCACAGTCAGGGGGCATCAGCTCCCATGGGCACCGGCTCTTCTCTTCCCTGGTAGTTGTGTTGGCATCACATTTGCTCACAAGATAAGTTTGGCTCTGGAAGACTGAAAAGGGAACACGAAGTAACCGTGCGTGGCCCAGTCCGTGGTCTGATAAATTAGGGAAACTCTGCTGGGGGGCTACTCTGTAGAGGAGCCGGCCTTGCCGTGCCATGCTAATGGGGGCCATGCATCTTCATGGACAGGCGACTGGCACCGCAATCCATAGGAAAGCTCCTTTGCCTCCAAGCTGCATTTGCTCTGAGCGAAAACGCTTAATCGGCTGAACGAATCAATGTGCGCCAGAATGAAAACAAATGGAGGTGGGCGCGCGACCAATTGCCCATCTACCTGAAACCAGTCAAAAGCTCTTTCCTTCTCTCCCAGGTCATCCATTAAAATCGCTGTCCACCGCCTCTTGCCCGCAAGTCCTTAGCGAGGCTCTCGGCGCTCTGTGGTATTTAGAAGGCCCCAAAGGCGCGTGCTACAGATGGGGTCTGCTCCTGGGTTATCCTATCATTTATGTTTAAAAGGTACCAATTGAACAGAATCCACTTCGCTCTTCATCCCTGTCCCACTCTGAGCATTGGAGATTGACCGCAAACCCAACCGCTACTCACAGAGGGGTAAGGGCAAGAACTACCGCACAAAATGTAGCACACAGGGCGGAGGTTGCATGTTTAAATGCCATGCTGTAGAAGCGGGAGGTACGTCGATATCACCACCAGGGCCGGCCTTAGCAGCGGCAGCGTCATGGGCGTCCAACATTTGGCACTCCCCCGTCCCACTGTGCGGCCCTGGGGATGGCTAGTGTGTCAAACTTTTCAATTGGCGCTGATACTTTTGCATCAGCGCCCTATTGTTATTAAATGCACTGCACTCCAGAGAGCGGGGCGCATTTATTTTCAATAGGGCGCCTGCTGTGCTTTCTCCCACCAAGCCAGCTCAGGGGAGACCTTGAAAGACTCCCCCTAGCTGATGGGGTGGGGAGGCGGGGCCTAATGGTGCCTTGGCGGTCGCCCGGCCGGCCCTGCCCTAAGGCCAACCCTGATCACCACCTTCCACAAACTTGTAGAACTTCTCATAAACTAGTGATATCTTGTGTGGTATCCCGCTGGTAATTCCGTCCGGATACCAGCAAAACAGCCTTATCGTTTCCGCCGCCCGATATCCCAGAATTACCAGAATATTATGGGCGGTTGAGATGTCGGTAAGTTCCAATTCCATGGAGTCTCGTAGGACTCCATAGGATGGCATTGCCAGAATTACTGGCACCGTTAGTACCAGTGCCGGTGATTTCGGCATTTATTTGTCAGTAGGGGCCTGAACTCCCGGCAGGTCAGGACTGCCATTAGATCACTGCCCCCACCGGCAAACTTGCGTTTCCCTGGTGCAGAGAAAATGACAGTGCTAGAAATACCTGCATTTTTTCCGCCATTTTTCTATCACAGAATAGAGAAGAAGAAGACAACAGACATGCATAGATAATAGCATAGGATGGGTCCAGGAAAACTGCACAACAGGAATGTCTGGAAAAACAACACACAAGAATTCTGCAGAACAAACAAGTCACACCAACTGCTTATAAAAGTAGAAAATATGGGTAGGGGCCAATATCCGCAGCTATAAGAAAATGAAAAGCCCAAATAATGCGTTTTTAAAATGTGAACAATGCACTTCTGGCCCTCGAGACCTGTGGAGTAATTAGGCAGCCACATGTGCCCGAGGGTTTGGGGGAAAAGGGGGTGGGGGACAAAAGCAACTCCAGGCATCCACTATCAGCAAGTCAAGCAAGCCTCTGAAGGCCACAAACAGGAGGCCCATCACCTCCCAAAGCTCCAGTCCTGGGTCTGTAGGACTTGCGGTCCTTGGTCACATACGTACATGTCCAGTGACAAGGCGGCACGTAGGCAGTATTTGTGTATTGAATTATTGCACAACCCATTAACGTGGCTGTCCATTGCTCGAGGAAGGCCTTCACTCATCCATATCACAGTGCCCGGTAATGACAATAACAGAGGAGTCTTTCGTTTTCTTGGGCTGTTGGATGCTGGCAACACCTTCAACACTTTTGTTGCTCATCGACATCAGTGCTCACAATCAAATGATTCCCAGATGCATGGACTGGGCCACTGCCAGATTTAAATTGAAATGGAACAGGAGAGTACAGTGTTCACCAGATCCACCAATGGCTGACAGGAAAGATTTCAATTGGCAAGAGGTGGAACGTCTTCCTTCCAGTCACGATCCAGACGAACAACCCCTTTAACGTTGCATTCATCTTTAACTCCATCATCTATAGTACCACCCCTGAGCCGGCAGATGCAGCCGGACCACATCCAAGAGCCGCATCCAAGGGCAACTGTGCCTGTCTTGACCTGTGAGGAGACCATGATCTTAGGAGAGCTGCAACATCCAGAAATCCCCCCAGTATCCTCTGCACCTCCTTTGCAGGTATTGAATATCCACGAGGTAAAAAGCCTTTTTAAAATGGCCGCCACACTGCCCATTGACCCACTCTGCACCCAGAGAGCCCTGGAACAGGCATCCAGAATCGATCATCATGATTGGCTGCCAGCCCAACATATGGTAAGGACTAGGGAAGACTACTTGATAAACCCCGGAGATGGGGTGGAAAAAATACAGGAGGTTACTTTGCTAGGAGAGCGGCAAGATGGCTGTATACTTGGGGGAGTGTATATTATTGTGCTGTCTTGTGGGGTGCAGCCATATGTGCAAGGATTTCTGGCACCAGCGGAGAAGTTAAAAAAGTGGGTTCAGTTGGAAAAACGAGAATGTGTGGATAGGTTGTTTATATTGGAGTGCCTGGAGCTGTGGTTTAGGCCCAAGGAGAGGAGGTCTGAGCAGGGGCAGTGTTTTGAGGATGTGTTGAATTGGTGGTGTTGAAGCCGAAAGGCGTGAGGAAAGATGCAGAAAGTGGTTACAATTAAGGATAATAGTGGTGATAGAAGAGAGTGAAGAAAACGTGAGGAGGGGGAGTGAGAAGTTAAGAGGGGTTATTTACGTTAAGTACCAGCAGTCAAGAGTGTGACGTGCCATTATGGGAGGAGACAGTCCTCTTGTGCCTTTGTGCAAATCTCTGCCAAGGTACAAGGACAAAATCCAAAAGAACCATGCTCAGTGTGTCAGGGAGACAGCAGATAAGATTTTCTTCTTCTGGCCCCAAGAGGGCAGTCTTTCGAAAGCAGTGCTGCATCACATGACCACATACTTACCTGGTGCGTATGAGGGGAAAATATTGCAGAAGAGATTGAACATTTTAGAGTTATAAAAAATGTTCAGGGCAAGGTGGAAGAGCCACCCAAAAAGGAGTGGATGCTTAACCAACATGAAGGAGAGGGCACAGAGCCCTCAGCTCCTCTTCCCCATCCCAAGAGCATCGATATGCCGAACGAAGGGTAGGGATTCTACCCACTCAAACAGTTTAAAGCAGTGGCAAGGTATATTAACCCCACATGTGCACCACCCGCATATAGTAGTGAAGATGTCATTCATGGAACTAAATTAAGCACCCAAGCGAATGTGCCCATGCGTGATAAATACAGCGAACGTGGAGACTTGCAGGCCATGCTAACCGAGGCAGAGCAAGAAATCCAGAGACAAAACAGCCAGCTAAAGAACAAAGGTGGAAGCAGCGATAACACCAAATGAGTGGGTGGGATGACACATATTACTTACACTGGATGGAAGAAACGTGGAAGAACCAAAAGATGAAGATGGGGGAGCTAAGAGACAAAGGGAAAAGGAGGAATCAGAGGGACAGCAGAGAAGGAAGTTGGAAGAGGAAGAAAGGGAATGGGGCACAATAATGGAGGAAGCGGAAGAAAGGGAAAGACAGCGTAAGGCAAACTGAGAAAGCGAGAAGAAACTACAGGAAGGAATAAGGGGGGAAGAAAGAGAAAGGCAGATAGAGTGGAGCAGAGAAACACAGCAAAAATAAGTGCAAATGCTCTTTAAGCAGTGCATACTTCAAGAGAAGGTGGACAGTGTGCGACAGGAACGGGTGGAGGATAGAGGTTTAGCGAGGCTGAAGACGGAGGTCCAAGTGTGGCCCTCATGACACCCACTCGACTTGCAGCCTGAAGGATGAGAAACAAGAGATGTACATCACTCCTGGGCCCTTCATCATCATTGTCGATGTATCGCAGATGAGAGAAACATTACTCGCTCAGACAGCCATTCAAACCGTACCCGGCTGACAATATAGAGGCGACAGAGTTGTCATTGATTGAACAAGTCGACTGACTAGAACTTCGAAAGCTGATGACGTCATTATGCATATCATGACACATTCAGGCATCCATGCACGAAGCTACACAAACACTTTTAGTTTATTGCAGATAGACACAAAGAAAATGCTTATGACTCATGGTAGTTACAGGACAGATACACTTACACCAATAAATCTTGAGCTACGCAGAAACAGCAAGATGTCAATGATACGTATAATCAGCTTGCACATGCTTAACTGCGACTAACTTTGATGGCCATAAGAACACAGATGGAAGCCAGAGGTGCACTGAAGTGAATAGGGAAGGCAAGATGGGCTTTGAATACGTGGGGAAGCTGACAGCCTGGTTCTGCAGAAGACAGACAGACAGAGCTTCCAGCACAGCCACAGTGCACATCCTAGTCAATGACAAGCAAATAGAGAAGGTTTCCAGTTTTCCAAGGTGATAAGACGGCTGCAAGGAATACAGCTTAAAATCCTCATAATTGCAAGCAGAAGAGCTCCAGTTTGTGGTCCACGCACACGTGACTTGGAAGAGCAGCACAGTTCCTATTCATTCAAAGAAGATGGAGGAAAGCTGTTCCCATTGCACCAGAGGTGGAAAGATACAGTTACTACACAGGTTCAGACCTGGATGTACGCTCTCAGGACTGAGGCAAGCAGAGATGGCAACATGATGGGAACATATAGCACCTTCGTGATCGTTCCCATAACCTTGATTGATTCCACTCTGCCTGGCAGCTGTCCAATGTCCCAAGGCTGGGAAGACATGGTCTGTCCAGTCCTTAGCTACCTTTCACAGGAAGGCGCACTATATTGCAATGGCCAATAATTTCCCTGTTAACATGCAATTTTGTATTTGTTACATTTAGAGATGGTCCAACGAGGAGCCAAAAAAGGGGGGTCCTAGGAGGCCTATATCTGAGTTTAGAATCTCAACCAGTCTTTAGTTCCTAGGAGAAGCCACCAGATTTGGTGATCCAATAACCATACTAACCTCTATGTATTATATATATATAGTCTTCCTAAACTGACCAATCCCCATCCCTGATAGGTTTTGGAGGGTGTAACTTGTTTTTGTGACATCATTTATAATTAAAACGGTGTGACACACATTTGGTAGAAGAGAACGTGTGGACTGCTATGCTGTTCTAATGTGATCCCTGTCACTTTCTTTGATAATAAAGACAGTCAACTTTGTCCTATGGTTGAGTCTTACATTCTTGTGGTGAGGATTTTGTTGCGGCCCAAGCACACTCTTGCTGGTAATTGGGGTAGCTGCTTAGAGTGCCACTGCTGCTCCTTTACAGGGTGCACTAGAGAGGTGGAGGACATAATGAAGAATTATACTCTTCCAGATGAAGATGAGAGAGCGCCAATACGCAGGATGATTGACAACCTATATAGGAGCAGAAGGGATAGTGGGGACACACACGTCGGGTGAAAAAGAGTGTACTAGGATCTCCACCATGAGATGTGAGTCTACTAAAGCAAGCGCTAAAAGGAATATATGGGACAAACCCTCTGAAGTGACTAGACTTTGAGAATAGAGAGAGCGAAGAAAGTGATGACAAATGAGGGGCAATATGTTTAGACGAAGATAGGTATGAAAGTGATCACAAGGAAGGGGAGGGAGCAAGGCAAGGCCCATCAATGGGAGTGAATCCAGAAAGAGGAATAGAGTGGTTAGTTTTAGAAGAACAAGAAGAGGAGACAGCTGAACCCATGGCATACCCCAAGTGACCAAAGAAATTATCAAAACGTGTAGAAGAAATAATCCATTTACGCGAATAGATTAAGGACACTGCCATCATGCAGAAAAGTGAGCATGACACGTGCATTTACGAAAATCAAGAGTTTCACTGAACCCGACACAACGTAGAGTGACACAGTTCCCATTATCAGAGAACGGAGGAGTGCAGCCACAATACATACCATTGCCACAAATGGACAAAGATAACTTAAGATGTAAGTTGACATTGAGGACGGGAAAGTGGATTAAAGAACTAGAAAGATTGACATCAGGGATGACACTGGCAGTGGGTGACATTATAATTCTCCTTGCAGACACTATTGGGGAAAGGGCTGATGATATTTGGAGACATGCTGGGTACACCAGAGTGGCCGTGCAAAACAAGCAAGTGCAGAGACAATTGAAGAAATTAGTGGGGATGGAGGCAAAACCTGTGGCCAGAGATTCAGCTGACATTAGTTCACCCTTGTCAACTACTGCAAGAAAAGGCAAGAAAGAAGCTTGAGGAGAGGAGAATAGAAGAAGCAAAGTTAGTTCAGAAAAAGCTGTCGCAGTTTTCTGGTGAATGTGCTGTGTTGACAGCAAGGACAGATAATGCCTGGTGGCAATTTGCAGGAAGGGGTGAATATCATTATTGGCCACAAGGGAGAGGGGTTATGCAACAAGGAAGAGGGGTTGGGGTTCATGCACCACAAGGGGGGCATTAAATGGGGGACCACTAATATTTGGGGGAACACCCCAGCAGTGTTGGATATGTAGAAAAATGTGACACATTGCCTGAGTGTGTAGAGGCTGAGGAAGTTTGCAACAGAGTTGGCAGGACCCAAGAGGGGGGGTGGCATACCGCCTACCATACAGTGCAGAGTCCCGAATACTATGCCCGAGATCACAATCAATATCAGACACACGCACCGCAAATGCAAAACATACAACAGCCAACCAATGCAAGCACAACCACCACCAGCAAAGGCCCAGCAAGTACCCATATGAACACAGCAAGCCCAGATGCAACGGCAAACACCAATACAACAGAATACAACCAAAGCAACCTGGAATGTCAACACAGGAGTAGAGTACCCATGCCTAGAATAGGGAGTGGGGCTGAAGTGAGTGGGAATCCTTTCATGGGGATGGGGATAAGCCTGTACCCACAATAGGGTAGCCCACAGACTGTCTTGATATGTTCAATCCTATCTGTTAGACATGATCACAAGAGTAAACCATGAGTCGGGGTAACGATAGGCAACAAAACATTTGACTTCCTTGTAGATGCGGGGGTGACCAAGTCTTTAAGCAGGTAGGGGAGATATCCAATGTCAGGCATTGCGATGGATGCACAAGAGTTTTCTGGGGCTACAAATATGGTTCCCTTTAATGAAGACTTACCTATCAGTATCGGGGGAATATTACCTGTCCATGCCACTGTCATACTTCTATCAGACACCCGTTAACATCATACGGAGGGACATGATGAGTCGGCTTAACATGACCATCTCATTCACACACCAGGGAATAGTGTGTTACACTCCAGGCATTCACTATGAGAACACAAGAGAAATTGTAATGGCATTACCAGGACAAGTATAACGGGGCATACCCATGTTTCCCAAAATATACCAATACAGAGTCAACCTTGTGCTAGCATGGCTTCGCAGGATAAGGTGCAAGGTCTTATGCTTACCTGCAGAATTCGTATTCCTGCCAAAGATACCCAGAGACGAGGAGGTAGGACAAGTTTTCCCACTAGAACTAGAAACAGTCATAGTGAGAGATGAGAGGATTTTACTCCACAGGACATATGAGGAGGGGGATAGCATGGCAAGCAGTGGTCGCCTTGGATGAGGGGCACAGATTGACAGACCTGACAGACGAGGAACTATTTAGGGATGAGGGTTCAGACAATGAAGTGGCATTTTGCATAACTCTCACATACTGGGTGAGAATAGAAGAAAGGGAAGTGCTGAAGAAGATGGCACTGATAAAAAAGACACTGTCCTCTTTCCACAAAGACTTGACACAAGTACCAAACATACTGCAGACCAGTAGTCCTTATGACATGGGTCTACTGAAAGGAGTAGGAGCAGTTACAATCATATTCAAGCCAGGAGTGATTTTACCAAGACTAAGAAAGTTTCCCATGTCAAAAGAAGCAGACAACGTCATATATATATACAAAACAATTTCAGCACTAGTGAAACAAAGAATACGGGTACTATGCGAATCCCCATGTAACATAGCGGTGTACCCAGTGAAAATATCCACAGAGGGGTCATGGAGATTTATCCAGGATTTACACCCACTAAACAAAATCGATGAAGCTGAGTTTCCATTGATCCTGAATCCAGCCGCAATACTGTGTAACATCCCATCAAAAGCAAAGTGTTTCACACTAATATACTTAAAGAATGCATTCTTCTCGATCTCCCTGCATGAGGAGTTGCAAGACCTGACCTCATTTTCAGACTGAAATAAAAACTGGAAACACACTTCTTTACCACAAGGGTACTGTGAGTCCCCCTCGATATTCAACCGGGTCCTCCAGATATACTTAGGGAATGTACACCTCGGAACCACAATAATTAGTAGATGACATTTTGATGTGCAGCGAAACAGAAGAGCAGTGCAGAAACGACTCAGTACAGTTGATGACAGTCTTGGAAGACAAGGAGTAAAAGGTAGACAAGGAAAAGTTACAATATTGCCAGGAAGAGGTCATGTATATTAGACAGTTGATATCCCAAGACAAGTGGAAAATAACCCTGAGAGAGCAGAGGCGTTATGAAAACACCTCAGCCAAAGATGCTAAGGGAGTTGCAACAGTTTTTGGGCCTATGCAATGATTGCAGGGCATGGGTCCTTGACAATAGCACGTATGTAAGGCTATTGCTGAAGGGACTCAAGGACACCCATAAGGACAATAGACACATAATGTGGACAGAGGAGATGACTGGAGCCTTTGATTAATTAAAGAGGGCAATATGCTCTGCACCAGTGCTGGGGATCCCAGATTATGGTGCAGAATGTTTCCTGTTCTCACATGCAAATGGGGTGGTAATGACAGCAGTCCTCACACAGAAGACTACCCTATGGCACAAACCACTCGCCTATTACAGCAGACTTTTAGACCCAGTAATGAGAGGCCATTACCCCTGCAAATGATCACAGACTGCTGCAGCCTGTGCAATTGAGAAATCAACTACTATCACAATGGGCTTTGGAGTAATATTGTATGTGGAACATGTCCTGTTCGCCATTCTTGAAAAACCAAAAGCACAATGACTCAAAGAGCATCTGGTATGAAGTGATTATATCAAACCCAGCTACCAAGATTTTCAGATGTAGGGTGTTAAACCTAGCAACGTTCATAGAAGACCCAGTGGAATAAAGAGATTATGTACATGACTGCACCAACTATACATAACATTATGATGGCATACCCATGTTCAAGAAAACACCCTCAGAGAGGAGGAGTGCTCTTTATTGATGGGTCTTCAACTATTGATCAAAGTTCAGAGGAAAGATACACCTGGACCGCAGTGATAAAACTGAAACAAAACATTGTCTTTCAAGTAGCGGCAAGTGCAAGATTGCCTTTAGATTTTTCAGCGCAAGCAGCAGAATTAGTAGCGCTCATTGAGACCCACGAAATTAATGAGGATGAAGAAATAACAGTGTATTTTCTGACTCTGCCTACGTGATGTCAACTGTACATGCAGGTTTGTGATGTTGGAAGAGGCAGGGCTTCCTACATGCAGACGGCACACAAGTGCTGCATGCTCCATTACTGGTCAGACTAATAGACGCACTACAACTATCATCAGCCATCACCGTGGTGAAATGCGCAGCACATCCAGGAGGAAGGGACATATTTTCCTGCGGCAGCAAAGCTGCGGACACAGAGGCCAAAAAAGTAGCGTATCTCCCTGAGATATCCAAATTCAACACACCACCTCATGGCATGATAATGAAGGAAGGCTTTAATTCATTGCCCATAGAAAAAATCTCAGAACTCAAGTGTCGCACACTACAGGAGGAAAAAGAATTATGGAAACAATGAGGGTGCTCGCTCTCCCCCACCCGTGGCAATGTGGTGACAGGACAGCACCGGCAAGCCGGTGATGCCCCTCACATTACTTAAAGTAGCGTTCGAACCACTCTATTAGCCAACACGCACAGCACAAGAGTTTTGCAGCCCTTATTTTGGAAGACTGGTTTATACCTAATTTGACCAAGCATGTTTCTGTGTTTGTTCTTAATTGTATGATATGTCAACAGTTTACAGAAGGACACACTCTGTGAGTAGTGAGAGGCCCAATACCCCGTCCCACTGGACCCTCCCAACACCTGTAACGCTGACCTGATTCCCGTAGAGGCGCCGGTCTTGACTGGGCGTATACCGTATAGTCAAAGGTGATGTGTAACACACGGCTGGCTCTTTGGGCTGGACCTCGGTGCACTGTATGTCTGACTCGAAGGGGAAGATGTCTGCAGATAGAAAATATGGTATTAATGAACTGGGTTATTGAATGTCTCTCTCTTCTTCCCTTTCTCTTCTCCTGTAGAACCCCGAAGGTTAACGCTCTCACCTTAGGTAAGTGAACGCCATGCTCTCCATCTGCCTCGGGGCAGGGTGCTGTAACCAGTTTCTTCACTGGATAAGGGGAGCAAGCCTCTTGACTTCAGAGGACTGCTGTCCATCGTTTACTGCACAAACGGTAAGTTTCGAGTAATTCTAATGTCTTTAAAGTCTTTAGTAATGATGTCTCTTGTTTTGCAGGGTTCCGGCGATGGTGGATGACAGGCTGAAGTGAGTTGAAGATGGAGCCCGTGTGATGAATAGAAGCGCCTGGAAGCACGTAAGTAAGCGCTTGTTGCCTGCTTCACGATGCGCTCTAACTGTCTTTTTATTTTGCAGGTACAAGTTCGGAGCGGCTGCAGGGTGCCGGAATACCCACTGGGTTAGATGTGGAAAGGAGTAATGGCACGTGAGTATTAAAGTTCACCAATGTCTTTAAACGCACCTTGTTTTGTCTTTCAGATGCGGGATGCAGCGCCGAAGGCCTCCGGAGCGTGCGAAGAGTAGGTAAGCCTTTGTCTTTCAGATGTCGGAATGCAGCGCGAGGCGTTGGTGACAGCCGATGGACCAGGTAAGTGAAGAGCTGTCACTGAAGACCGTAATGCTAACCTGTTCTTTCTTGTCTTTATAGGTGTTGCTGAAGACTGGATTCAGGATGGTAAGCCTTTTTCCTTAGGCCCAGGATCAGATGCAGAAGACACGATGAGCGTTCTGCTGCAGAGGATGCAGAATAACGCAAAGCAAAATTCATCCATCGGGTGTGGTTTAAATAGCCTCCTGTAGTGCTTAGGTGTCTCCTTCCACAGCCACGCCAAGGTAAGAAAAGAGTTCCTGCTTTCCAGAAGAGTTCCAGTGTTCTGAACCTAGGGAGTGGCTCCTGCCCCACCCAACAGGAAAAGTAGTTCCAAACAAAAGAGGATCAGAGGCTCAACTGGCGGGCAAGTAAGCAGCATGGTCTGCTGCAGGTAAGTCCACCCAAGCATTATGAGCCCGGCGCTTCCAGCGCTGGGACTCGGCATATTTATGAGCCTGGTGCCACTGGCGCCAGGACTGGGTCCAAAAGGTCCCAATTGGGACTGGTTGGCACTCGGAACCTGGGTTATGGATCTGCTTCCAAGGGAGTTGGGAAAACCCTGACCTTTTGGAAGCAGGGATCATGACAGTACCCCCCCTCAAGGCCCCTCCCAAACCGGGCTTCTCTGGGGGTTTTGGCTTGTCAGGAAATGTTCGGTGAAATCTTTTGATTAGGCGAGGAGCGTGGACATATTCAGCAGGTTCCCAGGATCTCTCTTGGGGGCCGTAGCCTTTCCAGTCAATTAGGTAAAATAGTTTAGATTTGGAGATCTTGGAGTCCAGAATGCTTTTGACTTCAAACTCGAGTTCTCCATCAACTAGGATAGGTTTTGGAGATTTAGTTAGTCGGGTTTGAGGTTGCACGGGTTTTAATAGAGAGACGTGGAAGACCGGATGTATCTTCATGTGCGGGGGCAAGTCCAACTTGACCGCTACTGGGTTTACTATGGTAGTGATGGAATAGGGACCAAGGTATCTTGGGTTGAATGTGCGTGGTCCTTTTAGAGGTAGTTATTTGGTGGATAACCAGACTTGATCCCCTACTTGATATTGAGGGGCTTCCTTCCGATGTTGATCTGCTCCTTTCTTGTATTGTTCTTTACCCCTTTGAAGGTGAGAAACAGCTTCCTTAAAGGCTTGGGTGATTGTAGAATGCAGGTAGTCTACTGCTGGTGTTTCAAGATCTTGGAGGGGATCCAACTCCGAGGTTCGAGGGTGACTGCCGTACAAAAGAAAAAACGGGGTTTTCCCAGTTCCCGAATGGACAGAGTTATTGTAGGCATATTCGGCTATCCAAAGGATGTCTTTCCAAGTTTTTTCAGTTTGTTGCAGCATGCAGCGTAAATACTGTTCCAGAGTTTGATTGATCCTCTCGGTTTGTCCGTCGGTCTGAGGGTGGTGACTGGTCGATAGTCTCACATCAATTTGAGCCGACCGACAGCAACTTCGCCAAAAATGGGAAATAAATTGACTACCTCGATCTGAAATTAGAACCGAAGGAAAACCGTGCAGTCGGACGATGTTTTCGAGAAATTCTCGGGCCAGAGTTGCTGCTGTTGGCAAGCCTTTTAGCGGAATGAAATGCGCCATCTTGGAGAATAAGTCCACGATTACTAGAATCGTATTGTATCCGGAGCATGGAGGTAGATCGGTGATGAAGTCCATAGAAAGCGTATGCCAAGGGCGAGGTGGGATGTCAATAGGGCGTAAGAGGCCTGCTGGTCTTTCCTTTTGACTCTTGTTTTGGGCGCATATTCCACAGGACATTATAAAGTCTCTGATATCTTTTTTCCAAGACGGCCACCAGAAGTAGCGCTTGATCTTTTCTGAGGTCTTGGCTATACCGGGATGTCCTTCCATTAAAGAATCGTGATAACAAGAGATTACTTTTTTCTGTAAATCTGTGCTGGGTAGGTATAATCGTTCTTGGAAATACAATAAGTTGTCCTTTACTGCAAAGTCCTTTCCCTGTAGATGCCAATTCTGTATGTCTGCTGGAGTTACAAGTTACCTGGCTTTATCCTTAACTTCCTCTATGGATTGTGTGGCGATTACACCCAGAATTCTTTGTTCGGGAATGATTGGTACAGGTTTAGGGTTGATCAAGTGTTCTTCCACTCCCATCCGAGAAAGGGCATCAGCTTTACCGTTTTTTGTACCAGGTCGATAGGTAATTATGAAGTCAAACTCGGCAAAGAATAATGCCCAACGGAGTTGTCTAGAGGATTGGGCTTTTGCGGTTTTCAAATATTGCAGGTTTCGGTGATCCGTAATCACAATAACGGTGTGTCGGGCCCCTAGCAGATAATGCCGCTAAGCCTTAAAGGCAGACTTGATAGCCAGAAGTTCCTTGTCAGTAATCGTGTAATTGATTTCAGGAGGCGAGAATTTGCGGGACCAAAATTCCACGTGATGCAACTGATTGGTTACTGGGTCCTTTTGTGATAGAACTGTTCCCATGGCAAGGCTTGAAGCATGAGTTTCCACGATGTAGGGGAGTTTGGGGCGAGGGTGTTTTAAGATTGGTGCAGAGATAAATTTAGTCTTCAAATCCGGGAAAGCTTGTTCCGCCTCGGTAGACCATTCAAAACGTTTGTTTTTCTTTAACAAGGCAGTGATGGGCTGGACTATTCGAGAGAATTCGGGGATAAACCTGCGGTAAAAGTTAGCGAAGCCTAACATGCTTTGCACACCTTTTACGGAGGATGGTGATGGCCATTTGAGAACTGCATCGACCTTCTTTGAATCCATACGCACTTCGCCAGGTGATAATATGAATCCCAAGAATTCAACTTCAGTCACGTTGAAAACACATTTTTCCAACTTAGCGAAAAGTTTGTGTTGACGCAATCTTTCGAGGACCATTTTCACGTGTTTCCGATGTTCAGATTCTGATGAAGAATAAACGAGGATGTCGTCAATGTAAACAACAACACACACATCTATGAGCTCTCTGAGGACATCGTTCATAAAATATTGAAAGGCGGCCGGGGCATTGCAAAGTCCGAAGGGCATGACCTGATATTCAAATAGCCCATACTTGGTGCGGAAGGCCGTCTTCCATTCATCGCCCTCTTTTACTCGTACCAAGTGGTAAGCTCCTCTAAGATCCAGCTTTGTATATATGCATGCTTTTCCGACTTGGTCCAGGAGTTCAGGGATCAAAGGTAACGGATATCTATTCTTAACGGTGATCTGGTTCAGGGAGCGATAATCTATACAAGTTCTAAGGTCTCCTTCCTTTTTTGGAACGAAGAACAAAGCTGAAGAAGCAGGGGACTTGGAAGGACGAATAAACCCATTTGCCAGGTATTGATCCAGGTATTGTCAAAGGTGAAGGTTCTCAGGCTCGGTGAGGGCATAAATTCTACTACAAGGAGGAGTAGATCCAGGTATCAGGTCTATCTGGCAGTCATAAGACCTATGAGGAGGTAGAGAGTTAGCCTGATCCTTCCGGAAAACATCTTGGTATTCTAGGTATTCGGGAGGTAACTGGGGAGTCTCTGAAGAAATTGCTGCCAGTGCAACACCAGGTGGAGGGTGACAAGTAGAGACACATTCTGAAAACTGGACCATTCTTGCTCGCCAATCGATCAGAGGATTGTGTTTCTCTAACCAAGGTATTCCTAGAATAATCTGAAACTGAGGGGCCTTGATCACATCGAACACGATCTTCTCATGGTGTCCATCTTGACTTACTAGCGTCACTTCTTGAGTGGTATGCGTTACTGGCCCGGAGGCTATCTCCGTACCATCCACCGTAGTAATGACGTCCTTTACAGCCGTGGGACAAAGAGTTAGATTCATCCTCAAAACCATTTCATGATCCACATAATTGCCGATGGCACCGCTGTCGACGTAAGCGTCAATTGCATGTAATCGATCCGGATTATCAGGGCTAATGAGGACATTGGTATCACGAAATGCGAGGTCACGGAACTGGTTTTCACGCTCAGCAAGAGGACCTCTATTCTTGTCGGGCGAGGTCGTTTCCCTGCTCAGAGTTTGTAACTTTGGTAACTGCAGCTCCTACTGCCTTCTTGGCAGGTTTCACCGGACAGTCTCGAAGAAAGTGCCCTGAGTTTCCGCAAAAGAGGCATAATTGCAACTGTTTTCTCCTTTCCCGCTCCTTTTGTGTTAGAGGACCTTTCAGACCCCCTATTTGCATGGGTTCCCCGGAGTCTACTCCTTTGGAAGGAGTTGGCGGTTTGGAAAATACTCGAGCATCAAACTTGGAACGATCGGCCTTCCTGTTCTGCAGTCTGTGATCTATTTGAACGACTAAGTCTATATAGTCCGAACAATCTTGTGGGGGATTCACTACTTGGGCTAACACATCTTTGAGCTCTCCACGTAGACCTCTATAAAACAGCATAATCCTTTTGTCCTCAGGCCATTGAGTTTCCACTATCAGTCTGTTGAAAGACGCAATATAAGCCAAAAGGTCTTGATTACCTTGTCGCAACGAAAGAAGCTCATTGTCCAAGGCCTGCCCCTCTGAATGTCTTGCGAACAGTTTTTCCATACTGAGCTGAAAAGCTTGAAAATCATGGAGGACCGGATCATCTTGATTTACTAGAGGGATCGACCAGTCTGCCGCATTGCCACTAAGGTACGAAAGCACGAAAGCTACTTTAGCTTGATCAGTTGGAAAGGCTGCTGGCCGGCATAAGAAATGCAACCGGCACTGATTGATAAATACTGCAAACCTCTTTGGGTCACCAGAAAATCGTTCGGGTGGAGCCAGAGGTACATTCCAAGGTAGGTTGATCTGCACTGGATTCATAGAGTATGTAGAAGGAAGATTTCCCCCAGATGCGGGTAACGGGGTCTGTCCGGCTTGTGACTGTAGCAATTGTCTAGCGAGATCATCTGTTCGCTCCTTGGAAATAATCAGTTCCCTTCTTAGAGCGTTTGTTTCCTGACGGGCTGCATGCACTTCTGCCCTTAGTTCCCCAAGTAACTGGGCTAGTTGGTCGGTATCCGAGGTTTCCATAGCGCCTGGACGGGAGTTTTGTGGTAGGCTTTGCGTTCTGTAACGCTCACCTGATTCCCGTAGAGGCGCCGGTCTTGACTGGGCGTATACCGTATCTTCAAAGTTGATGTGTAACACACGGCTGGCTCTTTGGGCTGGACCTCTGTGCACTGTATGTCTGACTCGAAGGGTAAGATGTCTGCAGATAGAAAATATGGGATTAATGAACTGGGTTATTGAATGTCTCTCTCTTCTTCCCTTTCTCTTCTCCTGTAGAACCCCGAAGGTTAACGCTCTCACCTTAGGTAAGTGAACGCCGTGCTCTCCATCTGCCTCGGGGCAGGGTGCTGTAACCAGTTTCTTCACTGGATAAGGGGAGCAGGCCTCTTGACTTCAGAGGACTGCTGTCCGTCGTTTACTGCACGAACGGTAAGTTTCGAGTAATTCTAATGTCTTTAAAGTCTTTAGTAATGATGTCTCTTGTTTTGCAGGGTTCCGGCGATGGTGGATGACAGGCTGAAGTGAGTTGAAGATGGAGCCCGTGTGATGAATAGAAGCGCCTGGAAGCACGTAAGTAAGCGCTTGTTGCCTGCTTCACGATGCGCTCTAACTGTCTTTTTATTTTGCAGGTACAAGTTCGGAGCGGCTGCAGGGTGCCGGAATACCCACTGGGTTAGATGTGGAAAGGAGTAATGGCACGTGAGTATTAAAGTTCCCCAATGTCTTTAAACGCACCTTGTTTTGCCTTTCAGATGCGGGATGCAGCGCCGAAGGCCTCCGGAGCGTGCGAAGAGTTGGTAAGCTTTTGTCTTTCAGATGCCGGAATGCAGTGTGAAGACCTCCGGAGCGCACAAAGAGTAGGTAAGCCTTTGTCTTTCAGATGTCGGAATGCAGCGCGAGGCGTTGGTGACAGCCGATGGACCAGGTAAGTGAAGAGCTGTCACTGAAGACCGTAATGCTAACCTGTTCTTTCTTGTCTTTATAGGTGTTGCTGAAGACTGGATTCAGGATGGTAAGCCTTTTTCCTTTGCCCAGGATCAGATGCAGAAGACACGATGAGCGTTCTGCTGCAGAGGATGCAGAATAACGCAAAGCAAGATTCATCCATCGGGTGTGGTTTAAATAGCCTCCTGTAGTGCTTAGGTGTCTCCTTCCACAGCCACGCCTAGGTAAGAAAAGAGTTCCTGCTTTCCAGAAGAGTTCCAGTGTTCTGAACCTAGGGAGTGGCTCCTGCCCCACCCAACAGGAAAAGTAGTTCCAAACAGAAGAGGATCAGAGGCTCAACTGGCGGGCAAGTAAGCAGCATGGTCTGCTGCAGGTAAGTCCACCCAGGAATTATGAGCCCGGCGCTTCCAGCGCTGGGACTGGCCATATTTATGAGCCTGGTACCACTGGCGCCAGGACTGGGTCCAAAAGGTCCCAATTGGGACTGGTTGGCACTCGGAACCTGGGTTATGGATCTGCTTCCAAGGGAGTTGGGAAAACCCTGACCTTTTGGAAGCAGAGATCATGACAACACCTACATATCGACATAGATATGATGCAGAATTGTAATGGCCATAGGTATCTGCTAGTTGTTTTATGCCCGTTTTCCAGGTGGATCGGGGTTGGTCCATGTAGGCACCCTGATGCCACGTATGACACCATAATTCCTTGTGCGTGAGGTTTTACCTAGATGGGCGGTGTGCAAGGTTCTCCGGTCTGAAAACAGACAGCATTTCGTAGATGAACTCTTCGATCGAACACATTACAGTTCTACTGGGTATTAAGCACAAATTTGCATCGGCTTATCACCCACAGACAAATGGAATTTGTGAGGAACACTGCATGCAAACATCCCTTGCTCCCCCCACTAGAACACTAACGGATACCCAAAGTACATCTGCTGTTCTTGCATTAGAAATTCATGAATATTTGGCCGCTATTATGACGGCAAGTGTCTCTATTATATCTCAACAGCTACAAGCCCGGCAGGAGGGGTCAAAGAGGAACGATGAAGACAACCAACAGCTCAACCCACAAACCCTTCTCAAGCCCCCTGCATTATACCCTGGAGATCTAGTCCTTGTAAGGAGTTTTTCTAGCACATGGAACAATCCTAGGTTCGACGGCCCCATTCTCATAGAGAACACTACCCCTACAGCTGTCAAGTTTCAAGGACGATGAGCCTGAATTCCCCTCAGTGATGTCACACTCTGCCGGCAACCCCAAAAGTGGAGGAAAAGGAGGAACTGATGGGAATGCAGACTCGCTTAGCTACAAGGAACAGACAGCAGTTCACATGAGAACAAACACAGAACACTGTCTTTTTGACCAGGGAACTATACCCTCACAAACAGATGGCTTGCACGTAATCCGACAAACAATGGTGGGAACCTCCAAACCTGGCACCTAGAGGTAAAACAATACATATGAAACAGGTGGTGGTGCCGGAAACACAAGAGCAACTGAAGAACAAGGCAAAGGGTATTACATCAAAAATTCATTTTATTTTGTTATAGATTGTAAAAAAGTCTTTAATTAATTCATTTTGTAAAACACATCCTATATAACAGACATTCATACATTCATTCATACTAATACAGCTCAATACAGCACTAAAAATAGTACATTTACATTTTTTAAAGGGAAATGTGAAGAAAGTGCAACAACTGTTCCATTGTTAGGATAAAAAATACACTTTCTAAAAAAACAATTAATGGGATCAAAAGCAAACAGATACAAATTCTGTGTAATGGAAATGTCAACAACACTTCCAGTGTTAAATGATAATGGTTCATTTCAGACAAAAGTTATCGACTATTAGTGCCCAGACTGTTGATGCCAAGATAAATAAGTCTTCTTAGTCAAATAGGCTTCTTAATACATAGTTTCGACTTGAAAAGTTATCTATGTCTTCATCAGGATAGGGATGAACCTAACAACATTTCTGAAAACCATACACAGGATGGTAAACTGGTCTCTAACCAGCTCTCTAGTGTCGTGAGAGTACGTTTAGCAATTATTATACAATTCCTTTTGTAATAGAATTATCTACTGCTTGAAATGGTAAGATATGTATTGGAGGGTCCAAACAAAGGAGGCTCAACAATAGTAGAAACAAAGTTGTTGCAGTGCCCAAATGTTGTAGGGAAGGAGACACCAGGGGCAGGGAAAGACCCAAATACTAATGTATGGACAGTTATACACCTCAGCGTGGTGGGTCAAAGGGATGATGGGATGTAAAGCAAACGTGCTTCTGACAGTGCTATTGGAAGTGGTAGAGAATGCAGATGACAAATATCTCAAGGAATGGACCAAATACCCCAACCATGGGTAGAAGATGAAGTAGGCCTTGTATCCATATTACCTGTGAAGAACGCCACAATGTGCTTAAGGAATACTGGTCCAATAAAACAGGTAGGGGAAAACAAAGGATTTAAACACAATTTTGATGTTCAAGGCATGGAGGCACTGCAGTGTTAATGGATCATGTTTGGGCCTGTGGGTCGAGATCATACATGGAACGTCCCCCAAATTGGGGAGGATTATGTTTTATGGCACTGATAAGCATGCCCACGTTGTAGTATCCCAAAGCGACGTACACATTACAGACTTAAAATGGATACACACTTGAGAAAGAGAAGGTCCCTAGACCACAAACGAGGGAGCAACTATCAAAAAATGCAAAGTACGCTCAATGAAATTCAATGGGCGCACAGATTGTTTAGCAGGGCAGAAATGTTCTTTGCCTCCCTGACCCCCGGGGTACAGACACATACCAATGCTAAATGGTTGCAGATTATCAGATCGGAGCTGCTACCAACAATTAATTCCACGGTGAAGAGCCTCAAAGCAATAAAGGAAGAGTTAAGGGCAATAAGTCTAATAGACCCTCCAATATAGGTTTATCCTTGACCTAACAACAGCCATGGAGGGCGGGGTTTGCCCAAAAATTGTCCAATCTTGCTGTACCTACTCACCTGCTAATGATGAGGAAAATGGTACCATTATAGAAGCCATAACACTGCTGACTGACCATCACACGAAAATGATCAAGGAGGTAGAAGAAATATGGAACAATGATTGGTTGTCATAGTTGTTCCCCTGGATTCCCTACTGGTTGGCCAATGTATTCAAGGTATTAATAGCTACATTAGTGCTGATACTATTAGGATTCTGCACCCTGAGAATTATTATCAGCCAATGCATGAAGATAGCTAAAAAGGTGGTAGGAATTAAGATTGTGATAAATATGAACTCCAGAATAAATGTGTACACACACACAACCTACGGTCTACCTCATTTGTATTTGAATCGAAGTTCTATTGTCCCTCCAGGGTTGAGACTTTGTTATCCTGAGGCCCCTTTAAGTACATGGGGCGTTGAGTGTTCTGCAAACCAGATTGGGAGTACTGCTACATGGACTTGAGTGTGGACAAACACATACACAATTCTGGTGACCTGAGTGGAGTGACAAAGATATGGACCCCCAGGGATCTCACTAGGTGGAGGGACCTCCGAGAAATGTGGTTGAGATCTCGACTAGAGGGGGGAATGTCTAAAGACAGATGAATGTCTTAAAAGGCTGTATTCGCTCAGACAACCATACCAACCTTATCCTGAAGTAGTCGGAGAGGAGGTGAACGGGCGGAATCAAGAAGAACTGAACCTGATGTGACCAGCGTGTCAAAGCAAATGGCGTCCCCATTGAAGGTGACACACATAGATACATTAGACACAAAACAGATGAGTTTAAGGCCCTTTAGGAACATGCATATGTAATGGAGGGGATCGTACAGAATAATTATGAGTCCAAATAACCAGAAATACATCAGAAGTGAAGTCATACTATGTGGCAATAATGAAAAACCTATCAAGGGTCGGGATTGGCTAAAAAAAAATCTAAGTATACTTTTCGATAGGAGCTATCATTGTGATTGGCTGTCCATTATCAGGAGGACAACATGTGTCTACCACTAAAACATGCCATCTTGAGAAACATTAAAACATTGGTCTTTAAATGATAAGGTCCTTCGTTATATGGACTAATATAATTAGTTGGCACGCTTGTGCCATGTCTGGAAAATTTGGTTCATTTAGCAGCACATAAGCCCAGACCCAGGTGCAAGGAGATGGGGCATGAGACTACCTCTGCACCCAATTAGCCCACCATCTCTCATCGCCCAGGCCTTCTGCCATGAAAATTGTCTTTGTATTTGGGCTTGTAAAGTTTCCTTGTCTTTAAGAATGCACAGGAGTGAGGGCACTCACTATCATGTCTGGGAGTCCAAGTTCGAACTTTATTTTCATCCTTGGCTCACGTGACCTGAGGCCATGATTTGGTCCATTTTTCAGGTTTTAAATGGTCTAAATTAATGAAACTTGGCACTCTTGGTGTTCTTTCTTTGCACCTTAACAAGGGAAGATTCATCCTCCGCACGTTTGCTCATTTCCAGAATAGATAGCTGACCTTGGCTGCTTCAGTCTTGACTCCAGGCCAGACAACCTCATCTTGCAGTTCCACGATTCTGCTTATTCTTGCTGCGACACAGTTTTCCCTTCCCGCTTCATGGGTCCAGGCTTACTAAATTCATGATACTGATGTTGAGCTTCTATATAATGGCGGCTTCGCCTGCGTTCTATTCACTACGTATAGCCAGCTTCTATGATGAATTAGTCTATCTTGCGTTTCAGCGTCCGTACATTTATTGAACGGTTGATTTTCTGCAGCACTTTGTGCACATGTAATCATCTTCTTTGTATTTAAAAGTTCACTTGATTCTTTACTTCATCATTAGTTTCTTTAGGAGATATACATCCTCTTCAGTCAGTATATCGGGACGTCATACATACTTTTTATGATGTCCCTAGCTTATTTTCTCTGATCTTTGTCACATTCCTTCAAGGAGTTCCTCCCTTAGGTTGTCATCATTTCGGGGATATTTCGGTAAGGTTGTCTCAACGGGTCTTTCGAACACATGCTGCAGTATTGCCACAACGGCTGGTGTCAAACATGGAACAGTCTCATGCCTCCAACATATTGGAGGAAGTGGGGCGAGGTCTTCTGCAGAGGTATACAGTTGCTCATCTATACAGATATACGTAGACAATGAGGCTACGTGAACAATAGTTCAAACTACATTTAGACATGAAGGAAATACTTGCGCCCCCAATAGGTTAGAAAACATATACACTCGATACGCTGGAATGCAAGACACACGAGAAATACACATAAAAGCCTGATTCAAATGTAAAAGGAGCAACAAGAATAAGTGCCCATATAAAACAAAACAGATGGCGAGGCTACAGTCAATTGAATGGAAGCACTAGGAGAGATGCAAAGCCCGCAAGCAGAACAGATCTGCTGAATCAGCTAAAATCACTGGGCCGAACAACATAGAAGCCATCTGCTCAACCCCTGCCAGGGTTACAGTAGAAAGAGGAGTTTTGTGTCGGCACCGAGGAAAACGGAAGATAATCCCAAGGGCGAAAACATTTCTCTTAGATTAAGTCTAGGAAAAACTACTCATCAAAGACAAGATGATCATTAATTAGGAGACAATATTGAAGGAAAGTAGCTCGACCAAGATAGGAAGATTAAGAACACCCATAACCAAATAGTCAAAAATCCCAGTAAAAGGAGAACGGAATGATTCAAAATGTGGTCTTACCACACATGACCTAGAGTTGAAAACAGTGTCTATTCATTAAGGCGAGATACAGGAATGCACCTGTCAGCAACACCTTAAAAGTTCTCTGAATTACAATACGGGACAAGGTTAAGTTCAAAGCTAGAAGTCTTGGCTCATGCCGTAGAGAATTAGAGATGGTAATTTTTTATTTGGAGAGTGGCCTCTCGATGTCTCTCCCTCTACCAGTACAGTTACTCATGTGTTGATGACCCACCAAGTAATCAAGGATGGTAAAGTTCACACCACCCAATCCTTAGCCTCAACTCACGATTTCTCATAAGTAAGTGCATGGGCCAATCCAGAGGTAAAGAAATGATATGTATTTTCTATTATCAATTTAGAGGTGGTCTCAGGTGGAGCCATCAGATGAAGTATAGCCCATGAAAAGAGTAACCACTATAGCCTCCATATGTATACAATTCCCTTAACTAATCCACGTACCTCGTAGGTTTTTGTAACCAAGATTCTGAAATGACATCAATGATGACAAATTTTCTGTTTATAAATCATTGTCATGCTCGACAAAGTTGAGAGCCCTGACGATTGTTCAACAGTCTCTGTGATTGGTCCCCCCTGAAATTTGGTTCCGCATCTCACTGTTTCCCCTCTGTCATGAGTGCTCCTTTTTCTTGACAGGAGCTGGTTCATTGGAGTCCGTCGGTTGGTAAGGATTTCTTCTGCGCCTCCTGAGCTCGGTCAATCTAGCAATGCATTCTGGTCTGGATAGCTCTGGAAGGAGATGCAACGACCTAGGGCCAGAATGGAGGTGCATGCTTTGGGTGATTGAAAGTGGTAGCACTCATCACATTCACAGCATTTTCAGGGGGTTTCAGGGACTGGGACCCTCCAACTACCTCACACCACCTATAGGGTAGGACTGGCTCTGGCACTAGCCCTTGTAGGCTTCCTACCCCATGTTCAGAGGGGTCTCTGTTCCCCCCAAACAGGGTCAAGCCCCTGAACCTATCGCACAACATAGTGCTGGATAAAAAAGGGGATGATTACTGAGAGAGAAGGAGAAGGAGAGCAGGGGAAATGACCAGGGAAGACCAGAGAAGAGTGCTAGCACAATGTCCAAGGACGACAAGGGGTTCGGGGTTCCTAGAAGTGAAGGGTCATTCATTTCTCCCTGAAGAACAATGTGTTGTGCATTAGTTGGTTATGGCAGAGGTCGGGTGTGCAGCAAGAGGAGGCCTGTTTTCCGGTTCTGTCCTTCTTCCACCTCTTAGATTCTAATCTGGTGATGTTGTGGTTTCTGGTGTTTAGAAGGACTTCATAAATGGTGGTGCCTTGTGTGCACGTTAAGTCCTTTTGGACGTGAGGCAAGCAGTGCAGCTCTTTGTCTATGAGGGTTGCTCTGTGCGGTCTTATATATGCAGTCCAGTTTGGGGATGGGCTGAGGCACGCTGAACAGCTTTCAGAAAGGCTAGGCAGGACGTCAGAGCTTAACCAAGGGTAACATTGCCCTAGTCCAAGTAGAAAAGAAGGCCCAGGGTGGGCTATGAAGGACTTGATTTTAGAAAAGTGTAAGAGCTTGCAGTAGGTTGCCTGGGATTTCGTTGAGCTGTTTGTCTTGAAGGAAATGTTGCTGTTGATGATTCAGTCACGTAACATAGCGCTGAATGTGACGTGAGGAGAGAAGCCGTCAAGTGTAATCTCTCTCTCTGCCAGTACTGAATTTGATTGTGCTTGGTAGAGCCAGCAGGAGGATACATTTTGGCTTCATGTGGTTCACTTTCTGGTAGGTGCTTGACCTGATTGCACGAGGCAGTACGCAGCAGAGTTTAGATGATCGACGGCATTGGTGGAGCTAACCTTTACGTACGCAGGATGTCATTGGTGTATTGATTTATATATTCAATTTTTAGAGAGTTATGATATGATATGATATGATATGGCATTTATAACGCGCCTACACACAAGTGTTCCAGAGCATGGACTTCAGTTGTAGAGCATGGACTTGGTCTCAGAAGGTGAAAGAGGGCTTTACATCAGAAGTAATTTACATCAACAATGCTCACAGTAGTAATAAGCAGAGGAGTAGCAAAGCAAGGGATGATACTTTGGAAACAATATTGGGATAGACTCTTGAAGGGAATAAGCATAGCTTCTGAGCCCTATTCACAGCATAATCCAGTATAAAGAGGCAGTTGACTAACAAGTACTTGATTTTAATGAGGGCTCTGTTGGTTATTTTTCTTTTCAAAGTCAAACACAACTTCTTGATGTCAAGGTTAGTGAGGAGGTCTCCCAATGGTTCAATGTTGAGTTTGAAGATGAATGTTATTGGGGTGGACCCTTCCGGGACTTTTCAGGTTACAGGGATGCAGTGAGATCTGCTGGTGTCCATCTAGACGAGGTGAGGTCTGCCCATGAGGTTTGTGGCTAACCCGTGTAAAACTGAGTCATCAAACCTCATGCTGGTGGAAGTCTGTTGACCAGGGATTTGTGGTTGAATGTATCGAAAGTGGCGCAAAGGTCTAGCAGAAACAGTAGACCGTGGTCACTGCTATAAGTAAGGCGGAGGGATGGCACCGCCAATGACCTGAAGGATGGCAGTCCCTGCCCTGCACCTTGGCCAAAATCCAGAGTGATGGCTCTGTAGTTGTGCAACTGGGAGGAGACTGCTTTTTCATTGATTTTCCCGCCATAGGCAAGACGTTTTTTCTCAATATCTGCACGGCACCGATCCTCTCTGCACAGATGTGTTTGATTGCATGCACAATATCAACAGCTATGAAGGATTTGGGTCGCAGAGTGAGCAATCGGCGCCCCCTATCACTCACAGCCAAAGTGATGTGCCCGGGGGCTACCTCTCAAAGGGTGCCTTTGCAAGCGAAACAAAAAGGCCTTTGTTGCTTTAATAAGAATATGATTCTTTTCATTTAAAAAGCAGGGAGGCAAAACAAAAGCCTTCGAGCAACGTCTTGACAAACAGCCAATGAGTGGCGGCAGAGCGCCTGTGCCTTTATGCAAACCAGTAAATCACAGCGGGGACCTCCACCGGGCCGCTTCCCAATCCATCCGCCCCCCCCCCTCACCCCGCCCCCCTCAGGCTTTCGATCAGACCCCGGTGAATGTCATCAGTGTAATGGCCGCGCTATCGTCAAGTCCAGCAGCCGCTCCAAAATCTTTCAATAGCATTGATTAACGTCGCGCCGGACTCTGGCTCCCGTCCCTCTTCTAATTAAATGTTTTATCGAATGCCAAACTATTCCAATCAGCTTGGAAAGTAGCCGCCTGTTAATACCATAACGCATTTTGTAAATTAATACGCGGACCCCAGCTAAACAGCTCTGGCCAGTCAACTTGAATCTCTTTCACCAATCACGCAGGTGAGGTCCCCACTGCATGGCATTTCAGCCTTTTACTGTCATTGTCAGGATGTCATATTGTGCATATTTCTAAATCACATGTACGTCACATGTGACATATTGGCAGGTGGACAGTTAATCTGCTTTCAGACTTAGTTACAGATAAAACAGGGTGAGTTTTTGGCAACTTGCCAAGGAGAGCGCAGTTCTTTTGTTTTGTATGGTAGAGGTTAGGAGCTTGTTCCAGAGGGCAGGAGCCACGGATGAAAAGGCCCTGCCACCTATCCCGCTTCATCAGGACCATGGAATAATCCGAAAACCGCTGCTGGGAAAGACCGCAGACAATGAGAGGCCTGGTATTTCTTAAAGAGAAATTGCGGTATTTCTTGAGAATTGCGGTCCAGTCTTGACAAAAACCCCAACCACATACTTGAGCAAATTGTCCCGTGATTACGTGTGTTTTGTACCAACTGTCTATATGTTAGCGCCCTGATGCTTGCGAACGACCGGCACTATATAAGTAAATAAATAAATAATAGATCGCTTTAAAAATGGTGTGTTTCTCCTCGGAGGGCCAGTGAAAGGCCCTCTATGCAGGAGAGATGCAACTGTGTTTGGGTGAGTGAAGAAGATGAAACCTGCTGTTCTCAAGCAGCTCAAGTCTTCTAAGAAGCTGCTTGGGGAGATAGATTTGTATAATAGTACAAAAAGGAGTTTACCAAGGACGCAATTCCTTATATGGGTGAATTAAGTATGAAAATTGTCTATTTGATCAATTTGAGGTGCAAGAACCCCATTTTCACCACTTGGGCAATCTGCAGAGCAAAAGACGGGTCACTTAGCAATAAACCCTGATCAGGGGGGCATTACCGGTCAAGTAATGCACCGGGGAGCCAGTTACAGTCCGAGCGCAGCAAGGGGTTTATTGCTATTAGCATCCCGGCATGTCATACCGGGATGCTAATCGTTATTTTTTCAAGTTGAGGAATGGCGTGTTTGACATTTCTCAACTAGGAGAAAAATACAACCCTACATGGCCGCCCTGGAAGAGGGAGAAGGGAACTACACGTAATCCCTTCTCCCTTTCCATGGTGGGCATTGCTGTGACAGCGACGCGCCGGGAACACTAGTGTTCCCGGTGCTGGCGAGGGACAAGGGAGCACTAGGTAAGTGGGGTGCGGATCAGTGCAGTTACATATGTGGAAAAAAGGGAGGAGTATAGATAATCTGATGCAGGGGAGCCAGGGGGGCACACTTACCTCAGTGCCACCAGAGGAAGATGGCGGCCTCCCGCTTTGAGGAGGCTTGGAACAGGGGCTTTACCATGTGGTAAACACTGCGTTCTGCGTCTCCTGATTAGCTGGGAGGCCGCCACTCCCCCCGCTACTCACCGGGTGCTAATGTCTAATATCACACCTAGACTTTTCATTGTATGGGTCAGTACTGGGACAGATCCCAAATAATGGAGGACAGAATAAGTTGAGGTCCGAAGAAGGTGAAGCCCCACTCATGATCTCTGTTTAAGTGGGGCTAAGTTTGAAAAGGTATGCTCCCATTCAGTAGTCAATGGAAGCATCAGACCTTTAAGTATGTTGGCTGTCGTCTCAGCTCAGGATAACTCCAGAATAATTTGGATATCGTCTGCATAACTAAAGAAGCTAAAACCAAAAGATCTAATGAGTAGCATCAGTGGATGAAGATCTATTTTAAATAGGATAGGGAATAAATCAGAGCCCTGAGGAAGGCAACATTTCACCGATGTGGGCTTTGTTGCATGCATCAGGAGGCAGACAGATCCTAGGATGGAGATTGGATATGAATGAAAAGCATTTGGGTATGGCCTTTGTTTACCATAGTTTCTAGCTGGGAATTCCAGTTTGTATGACTGGCCATACCAAAGGCAGCTGATAGGTCTAAAGCACCAACATCGCCACTCCATCTTTCTCAGAGATGGCACGTAAGTCATCGACGGCTCTAAACCAACACTGTTTATACGCTAGGATGGAAGCTGGCCTTCAGGGGATCCAGAATCGCATTGCTCTGCAGGTATGATTGTAGTTGGGAGAATATAACCAACTCGAGCATTTTGGTCAGATAGGGCACAATAGAGATGGAGCGAAATATCCCCAGTGCCCAATGGTTAGTGAGGATTTCTTAAATAAAGGAGTCAAAATTGCTTCTTTTAGTAATGGAACAACATAACATAACATAATAGGTTTATTTGTAGAGCCCAAGTACACACCCGCAGGGGAATCCTGAACCTATTGACAGATAACAGATGTTTATTGTTACGAAACTTAATGGAACGCATTACAAACAAAGTGTTCTAGATGTCACTGAGGGCCAGGCTATGAGCTGGCTCCTGAATGAGCTGCTTGGAGTATCTGTCTGGGAGTAGGTCAAATGAACAGACTGAAATGTTAATTTGGACAACTGAAGACATCACGGATTGGGAGGAGTGATAAAAATGCGGCGGTAAAACTATTCCGCCCATTTTCATCACATTTAGCGCAGCGCAAATTGTGCCGAAAATGCCCCATAGTGTCCTACAGAGTCTGAATAAAACGGGGAGTTACAGCCTTGCCACAACTCGGGATCCAGCGCTAAAGGTGCGGGGCCGAGCTGCGGTAACGTTATTTGCATTGGGAAGCATCCCGGCAGATTTACCGCCGAGATATCGACCAACTTGTGATGACCCCCCCCCTTATCATTTGAAGTAGTGGAGGGGAGTGAAATATTCAAAGGAGACCTTGTTACAAAAGGACAGAGGGAGCAAACACCCTAACCGTGACATGACCTTCTTGTAATCCAGGTTTACCTTGGATTTCCTGCTAAATCTTAGTGATTTTATTTTTAATCATTACAATTCTGTTCAACAGGCTCAATTTTAGATTCTATGGCAGATGAATGAGTGCCTTTTGAGTGTTTGGGGCCTCTTAAATGTGTTGAATATTAAAGATCTTTTTTGCATGCGTAGTCATAGACTATAACCATGGATAGGTGGGGTAAAATGGATTTCTAAACTTTGACCAATTGGGAAAAAGTTTAGGAAGCCACCCTAGTTCAGCAGAACAGGGGGATCTTCTAGACAAATCAGACCAATCTACGGTAGCTTGGCAGGCGGTCAAGATTAAGCCTCAGGAGGGGTGAGAGTGATCGGAAACCCACAATGAGCGCACACAGTAAAACTAAACAGATTACTCTTAGACAGATGTATTAAAAATACATTTATTATAGGCCTTATAATCAAAAGACAATTAAACCACAGTTTTGAATAAACAATACCGCACACGATCATACACTATCTAACAAATATACAATAATGCGATTAGCTAAGGCTGATGATGGGGGAGAAAATGACCATGACATGTAACAGCAAAGGGGTTAAATCAACACAGATATCAGTTTAGGCAGTCCTTCATCAACAATCCCTAACTTATGTCGTCCAGCACTATGAAGACGGGAGCCTAGCACTCAAAGTACAGTTGGGCGCGAACAACACGCGGTCGTGCGTAAACAAAAAAGTGGGTTCTCTTCAGGGGGCTGTAGCTGCTCAGAAAGGGGCTTGATGCAATGAAGAATAAGTTCCTATTCCTATAAGAGGGCCTACCCTTGCAGATAGTGCGACTTTTGGAATTTGGGAATAGCTGGGGAGCGCAGGCTATCCCATCCAAGGTGATTCCCTTTTGAGGGACACTCCTGCGTATAAAAGTGAAGGGATGTGCCAGGGGGCCAACGGTAAGTTAGGAAAGTACTCGCTGACCCTCGACACAGTCCCTTTGGCTATCAAGCCCACTTCGCCTGTTGGTGTTAACCACCTGCTTCCTGGCCGGCCAAACCTGTTACCTCCTATTGCAACAAGATAAGTATCAAACACCTTTCTCCATCTTTTCCACCTGATGAGAGGAGTGCCAGGTTTTGCTAAGAAGGGTGGGGGAGGGTGAGTTGTGGAATCCCAGAAGCTGCCATTACAAACTGCCTAATTGATCCCAATTGGTGAAATCAATTCATAATAGAGCCGGAGCAGTCCTAAATCCTTCCAACCAGTGAGGATGTCCAGGCGCCTGCAGGCTAAACTGTCCTGCTGCCTCTCAGGTTAGCCACCTCTCAAAGAGCAATAGTCTCTTGGCTTAGCCACAACTTCAATCACTTAGAGCCTCTTGGCCTTGCCACAACTTGCGTGACAACCCAAAAGGGCACTGCGAGTCAGCATGGTGTATCGCGTTGCCAAGGTAACTCCAAGAGGCAACGGGAAACAGCATACACCAGAAGGTCCTTAACTCTAAGGCCGCCAATATGGCACATGGCACTCGCAGCCTCGAAAATGGGGTGCTCTGCCGGGGTGATTCCCCCTTTCACTCCAAAGCCCAGCCGAGGCACTGTGGGTTTCCACTCCACATAGGGTTTGGGGCACACAGACAAGCAGCACCGCCACCCAAATGAGGCACCAAACCTATACAGTGCTGTCAGGGAGATTCCACAGGTCTGCTTCGGAGTCCTCCCGGACCAGCTCATCGCCACTGAAGAGACTGTAGGAGGTAATTGCAGGTAAGCAGTTTATTTCTAGAGACCTGCCGAGGACAGTGGGTGCCGCACGACAGAAAAGCCAACTAACTCCACAAAACGTCCAGGTTGGACGTAAACCAACCTGGAACCAGAACATAGAACACAACACATAACCATAACCCCATCCTGTCACTGTAAGCTCAACCCTCTTCTCTCTGTCCCCCTTTTGTGCCCATCCACAAAGTATATGTGTTTTGATGTCGCTATGTATCCCTCTACCCCCCGGCCTGTCACTGAAAACCCAACCCTCTGTCTCCCTGCGCCCTTCTGCCCGCGTGTTGCTGTGTACCCTGCCCTCATGTTCCATGATGCAGCGATATATCCCGTGATGCTGCTATATATTCCTCAGTATCACCCGCCCCTCTAGTCCAGGTGATGTCGCTGTGTACCCCACCATGCCTGTGTGTCGCTGTGTACCCCTCCCCTCAAGTCCCCGTGATGTTGCTGTATGCCGACTGCGTCTGTGTATCGCTGTGTGCCCTGCCTCCCTCTTACCTATGATGTCACCATGTATCCCTCTAACCCCCGTCCTGTCACTGTAAACTCAACCCTTTGTCTCTCTGTCCCCCTTTTTGTGCCCATCCACAAAGCACATGCGCTTTGTGGATGAACTATCATGTCATACCTTATCATATCACTCCAATTACTCTCTACTCTACTCCATCACGCTATTAGAGTACAGCTATACCCCTCGATAAATTCGGCCTAGCGGCTCACATATGAACACTACCCCATAAGCACCTCATCACTCTACTATAACGCAGCTTTATCCCATGCCAAACTGCCCTAGCTGCTCACATAAGCGTCCTACAGGACTAACGCATACAGAACCCAGTCTGGGTGTCCACCCACCAGACTGCACACATTCAACTGACATCTCCACCACCGCACCTAATGCTAGGACGCAGCTACCATCTGGCTATTACATCAGCTGCACACATAACTGGTGCACCCACGCATCCTACGACACTAACCCTCTCTACTCTTTCTACTGACCTGGACTGCGGTCCCCGAGGTTGTTCAATCGACCAGCGCTTTGAGGTCATACCAATGATATATAGAGTGCTATATTAATGCAAAATAACATAACATATGTGTGGATCTGAAGATCACTGCCAAAGTAGAGGTTTATCACGATACTTGTGATATTGTTAAATGCTGCATTTGTGAAAAACAGCAGAGCACATGTGTTGGGCCCAGCCCAGTGGCGTGCCAGGCAGTGGCCCGGGGTGGCACATGCTACCCCTGGACACCGATTGGCCACCCCATTATCCTAAACTATGATCATTATGTGTGTGTGCGTGCTCGTACTTCATGCCACCACTGCATATGTCAGTGCCCTATTTGGGCCACCCCAGTCAAAAGAGTCTGAACCAGACTAGCCTTGCTACAAAAAGAAAATGCCATGTCTGCATGCAGCAGCAGCAATAACACCTATATGAAGTATATAACTGAGCCGCAGCCATTTATGAAAACTCAAGCCATTCAAATGCCATCCACTCAAAATGAGACGGGGAAGTGAATCTGGACACAGTGAACATCGCAAAGAATTTGTAGGGTGGCAGGACCCTGCATTTCTTGCAGAAGAGGTCATAAAGGAGGCAGCCAGGCTTGCAGACTACCTCACAGCCACAACCACCATCAATAATCAAGGCTGGCTGCGGGACAAGGCGCATGACCCAGTCGTGGCCGTTTCTATCCACACTTGCATGACAAAAAGCCGTCAAGAAACGATGGGAGGACCCGAAGCGGTGGGTGCACACACGCACACGTGCAATTCCCTGGAACGGGGCACTGTGCCACATGTCATCATGCACCCCATGGAAGAGAAGGCGACCACCACTCTTCACCTATTTTATTTATTTATTGCATTTGGATATACGCCCAAACCCTTCGGTATCACGGCGTAGGTTACATACATCTTGGACGTCTTGAGCAGTTACATGGGTGTATAAAAGACAGGTAGGTTACATAGTTAGAGCTGAAGAAGACATAGTACATAGACCTACATGGCTAGCAGAGCATAGTAACTGCAGAGGGTAGAGCTGCAGCATAAGCAGCTGCTGGTGAGTACATTTGTAAACCAAGCATCCTGCTTGGTTTAGGCAACACGAAGTGTCATGTGTAGGCAACACGAAGATGTCATGCCATTGGGGACTCTGTATATTGTCGTTCTTACAATGTCACCTATATACTTTAAACCATTCCAGAATCTGTGCATAGGATGTGAATCCAGACTACACCTCCAAAACAGTCCGGTTTCCCCAACCACATGGCCTCATGCATCTCGCAACATAATGTAGTAATGCATGCCACGTTCGTGTGCAACAGTCCTGTAGTGCCAAGTCTGTATGAAGCCTGCCACACAAACCGGAAAGGGCCCCATGTAACCAGGGGTCAAGTCCTAAAAATTAAAGTGGGGGACTCACCAACAAACGCAATGGGATGCAACGTCACCATAAATTAGCATATCAAGGTGAAATATGCACATTTCATTAAATTGTCTTTGCATAACCACCCAAATTGCACAGGACGAATGGAATTTACCTTTCATAAAATCAACACTCACACAAAACCAAGAGAAGATATTTTCTCCTAGTAGTGTTTTTGAAAACGCTAAAAGGTGTGCATGCTTTAAGCTCCAAGAACCAATACAAATATTTTCCTTGCGAATTGCAGTACCAAAATGGGACATTTCACCTTTAGTTTTTTGTCGTTTATTATAAGGTTATATAGTGCAGTGGTGAAGTGTCCTGACTACAAACCTGACGACTGCAGTTTGATCCCTGAAGTCATCTTTAATTCATAAATTCAAAGAGGTAATTCAATGTTTCTCATTTTAGCTGGGGGGGGGGGGCTGAGTCCACCCTCTGAATAAAGTGGGTGGACTGAGTTCCCCGCGTGTACCCTCGACTTGAGCCCTGCATGTAACGCAGGAAATTACTCACAATGGGAAAACACGTCCCGGAATGCAACATACATTCCACTCGTATACCTTAATGAGGGACCATTCACAAAGCAACACATCATTCAGAACATGATAGCCAACAGCCTCAGGTGGAGTGATTACAGTAATGGCATTAGGCAAGTAAATCAATGCATTATCTATCATAACCAGTCTCTAGAGCTCTCAATCTGACGAAGGCATCTGCATTTATAGTCACGAGATGGACGTCTAATCATGGAGAGACATGCTCTCAACATCTCTTGCAAGAGCTCAGAACCAGCCAGCATGGTCAGGAGAATGTGCTAGTGGCCTACTCACAAGACACAGGGGTAAATCACTAGACGCCCAGGGATAAACATCCTATCAGCTGGCCTCTGTGTGGCCAAAACACAGCCACACTGTTTACAATAGTCACACCTGTTACACAGCGTGTTATCTGCACTTCCAACAGAGGATGCAGCCAGTGGCACTGATACTCTGGGGACCTCTGCATGGGCAGACTTCAACCTTCAATCAGCAGCCATCAGTGCCGCAGCTCAAGCAACTGCCACCTTAACCACCAGGGCCACTTCTCATCTCATCACCACAACCAGTGCCACCTCTCTGTGAACTGATACAGCCAGTGCACAGCTGCTTTGACCACCGCCACCTAGTTTCCCTTTGCGGGAGTACCCCACACCGTGCAAGACCAAAGGTCATGCAAGGCTGGGGGCGTGTTTCTTCTCTAGCCTTGCAGGGTCTAGTGGGCATGGTAGCTGGAGTGCTGCAGGTTACCTAGCACTGGAGCCACTCCAACATATCTCTGTACTAATGGTCTGCAATGGGCATTAACGCCCTGGCGTTTAGGGATCCCCGGCAGGAAGCAGACACCAGGGAGAGGTGTTATTGACACCTCCCCTACTTTATAATTCTTGCAAGTGCACAGGAAGTGGTATCCTGAGGAGTCATGGAGTCATTCTCAAGGTGTCATCCACTCAAGAACAGGAGGCAGGAAAGTAATAAAAAACCCACTGTATGTGTGGGTGTGTGTGTATGCACGCACACAAGGGGAGTGTGTGAACGTCAGCGGCGGCTGGGAGACAGTCATGGTGGGCAGAGGTGGCTACTTGACAAAGCCAGCACCAGTGTATTCTTCCAGTGACAGGACTGGCTTAATGTCTTTCCTTACTGTTCTTCAGAATGCAGCATACAACCAATGCTAAAGCCATGTTTTACATACAAATGCCGGGCGATGCTTGTTTCTGCCTGCTGTGCTTCATGGTGACTCGGCTTTGGGAACAGGCAACTGTGAATTTATTTTTCTCCAGTTGTTGTTCTAGTCCAAGAAGTGTTAACACAGAAGGAGAGAGTCATCTGGCTTTGTCACTCTCCCAATGATGCAGAGTTGAAGTCAGTGGGCCTCATTACACGGACAGCGGTAAGGGTTAACGGTCACCGTTAATGGCAACGGTGACCGTTAACCCTTACCGCCGTACTACGGGGTCCCTTTGCGGGTTGGAGGATTTAACGCCTGCTTCTTGCAGGCGTTAATATCCAACCCGCTAAGGGACCTCGGAGCTAATTACGGCACCGCAAAATTGCAGTGCCGTAATTAGCGCCTTCCCCATTTCCATAGAGCCCTATGGGGCAGAAATGGGAATGGGGAAGGGCAATGGCGGAAAGGGGATTTACCGCCCCTCCAACCTTGGAATGGGGCGGTAAATCCCCTTTCCGCCAAGGCGGTGCCGGTATTTTACCGGCATGGACCAAGGTGCTAATAGCACCTTGGTCCACCGCCTACCGTGTAATGAGGCCCAGTGTCTTAATGGACAAAGCCAACATCAGTGCTCTATTACAGTGGCAGTACTGCCTTTACTGGACAAAGCCAGCCCAACTCCAGTATATTTGGACACTAGCTGAACTGACATCATTGGTCAAAGCCAGCACAAGTGCATTGTAACAGTGGCAGTACTAGGCGTCATTGCTGTTGGGGTGGTTGTTAAGGGTCCCACGAGTAAAAAGAACTTTGAATTGCTCATGCCATATTGGTGGCTGGGGTGACAGCAATGTTGACGTAATGTGGCAATTTAGTATGACTCTAGTGTAGCTAATGGGAGTGAGATATGCATTAGTTTTAGTGTTGTTTGTGTTTTAGTTGACACATTTTCGAATTGTATGTGCACAGTAAGATAAGTGGAAAAACTGTTGATACTATATAAACGCAATACAGGTGTGTCATGCCACATAGCGCTTCACAATCAGGCAGCGAGGAGCTCTACATGTGCATTGGAAATGGGAAATCAGTGTGAGGGGATGTGGTAATCCTGAACATACATGTATAGGACATGACCCAGCTACACGATTCAAGTTTCGAAAAACCTCTATCCTTGAGGTGGAGAAGGTCATACTCTCTCTCAAGCCTTCCAACTGCAAGGGCAACCTCTGCCCTGCACAGTTTATAAAAGACGCTGCCAGAGATCTTTCACCGTTCATATCGAAACTTGTCAACGCCTCTTTTGCGTCCGGTATTGTGCCGACCAATTTGAAACAATCTTGGGTACTGCCTCTGCTCAAAAAGCAAACCCTTAACCCACTTATACCCACTAATTACCGCCCCATCACAACAGTCCCCTTTCTGCTTAAAATCCTAGACAAGATAACTTATAACCAAATTCAAAAATTCTTGGAACAACATAAGCTCCTAGGTCAACGTCATTCAGGATTCGACCCCAACACGGCACTGAGACCGCCCTCATTGACTTGAAGGCACAAATAGATGAATTACGAGATGAAGGCAAAATAGCTCTTCTCTTGCTACTGGATCTTTCGGCTGCATTTGACCTGGTGGACCACAGGTCCGCTGCAGCCACCTAGACTCAGCCGCACACTTCTCCAAAGAGGCCATAAGCAGGATTGAGTCTTTCGTCAGCGACAGGACTATAAGGGTGTTCTCCCCTTCGGCAGCGGCTGACTCGATCCCAATTCTGTGCGGAGTCCCTCAAGGCTCCTGCGTATCCCCTACCCTATACAACATATTTACCAAGCCCCTTTTTGATTATCTGGATCTTCTTGGTATCACCTACACCAACTATGCAGATGATACCCTGATTCTCCTCCCACTTTCCGGGGTTTACAACAAAGATTTGGCCTTGGTAAACAGGGTGTATATCATCATCCAGGCATGGATGGCAACCCACGCTCTACGCCTGAATGATGATAAAATAGAGCTCATCATCCTGGGGACTCACTCTAACATCAAAACGCTAGGCCAAGACTACACCTCTTTTGCGATTGATGGTAATATTATCAAGGTGTCCAAGGAGGTGAAGACACTTGGCTTTTACCTGGACTCCACCCTCTCCTTCGATAAACAGGTGACGTCTATGGCATCTGCTACAGCTTACACTTGTAAGCTCATCAGAGCAGGAAAACACTTTCTTTCAGATAACAACTGTATCATCCTAGCTAGAGCCTTGATCCTATCTAGGCTCGACGATTGCAATGTCCTTTAAATAGGTGCCAACAAATCCATCATCAACAGAATCCAAATCTTCCAAATAATGCCTTGCGATCAGCTCTTGGCATTTCCGAAAGATCGCTTATTTCCAAGTTCAGGCACCAGAACAACTGGCTGTCCACCCAAGAAAACATTTAAAAGTTGTCTCCCTTGTTCACAAAGTTCTCAACAACGCTGCACTGAGCTATCTCACAGGCAAATTCCGTAAAAGAAGTTCCACACGCCCAGCAAGAACCTCTAACACCAACAGCCTCATCATTCCTAGATTCAGGCTGACTAAGGCTGGGGGAGGCAGCTTCCAGGTCCGAGCGGCCCAACTATGGAATTCACTACCTCACCCCCATTTGTGAGGAGCAGCCCTTTCTGAAATTCAGATCTAATTATATCAACCTACTGAAGGTTGCCAATGACTAGCATACTAGCTCCGACCTAACTGCTGTGACCTCCTAGTGTAGATTTGTTACATCTGCTGCCCATGTATACAAATTCCCCTCCTGGGCAGTGATTTGTGGCCTTGGTAGTGCCTGTATATATTCTGTCTTCCTGTAAGTTACCTTCTATGGCCTGTATATACTTTGCCTGCATGCAATCTGTAGTGTCAGTCTGTATATTCTTTGTGTTGTGTGTAATATGCAACCTTGTAACTTAAGCCTTGCATATCCTGTATTGCTGCGCCCGGTTACCTTTGGATCTGGTGCTCATTATAAGTGAATAAAACAAAAAACAAACAAACAAAACATGCATGGGGTCTCTAGGGAAATAGGTTTTGGGCAGTACGAATATACAGATCTGTTTTGCTGTAGAGTTCTCTGACAAGTTAGGAATTGCGCTGGCAAAAAAACATGGTCGGCAATTGAACTCTGTGTGACTGAAAAACTAGTTTGACAAGGTTGCGGAAAAACAATAGCAGTTGCGATGAATATCAGATGGTCAGTTTCGGGCAGGTCTTTTTTATGGTCTGGGTGCATTGTGAGGGGAGATTCAATCTCTGTAAGAATATAGGGGTCTGTTATTAAATATTCCAGCCACCTGTTCGGACTGGACAATTAAACCTGATGCAGGCTGCTAGTGGGGAAAGGAGCACCAATAGGTCATGGATTTTCAATAGAGTTGTCAAGGTGTGGGTTGGGACCATGTGGTGTGGAATGGTAAGTTGCATAGTTTGGAATGAAAAGTGGACACCAACATGTTTGGGTGATAAAACCAGCAACAATAGATCAAAAGGAAATGTGTTTGCTCTCCTCTTCTTTTACATCAATGGAATTTCCATAGAATAGCCATTTGCGTCACAAGTAGTGGTACAGGTTTCTAACCAGATGGAAGCTGTGATAGTTGAAATTGTTTGTAAGTTGTGTAAACTGTGTAAATAGGAGATGCGACTATGACCAAATATGGAAAGGCCCTACAGAGGGGTGTAGTGTAAGTAGGAAATATGCAATTATAAGTTAAAGAGGATGGTGCCTAGATGAATGTTTCCAATAAGAGGTTTTGGAACTAAAGGGAATATGATTACATTGCATAGGTTTAACCAACCGTGTGTGGGGGCTTGACTCTGTAACAAAATCTATGGGAGTGTTTTAACTTCTGCAAATTGAATAAAATGCGTGTTCTTTGTGTGGTTGCAGGAGACAGGTTAGTTTGACTCTTTGATGTCATCTAACCCCTCACGGCCATTTGTACAATAAACCTGCTTTACGGAGAGAGCGTGTACGTACTTTTTAAGGGTGGGCCTGCTTTTGGTTACAGTGATCAAAGGCCCATCCTACATTGCACACAGCATCATGAGGGTGTTATTATAGTGGCATTGCTAGCATTTGTACTGTTGGTGCACTGGTATCTATTGAATTTGTATTTGTACCCCACAGAATCAATTGTAAATTGTATGTTTTTTTACCTATTATTTAAAATAGAGCACTGAAAAGCGCATGCTTTTAAATCATTGTTTTAATTTCTTCTTACGGTAGAACCTACGCCGAACTCCCATGGAATTGTTTGTTCTTAATCACTACATTTTGTTTCTCTTGCAAACTGATAGGCAACAATAATGTGCTTCCATTGAAAAAAATCCACAGGCATCACTGCACTTGCACTGATTCAAAGGACTACCTTCACTTTGTCAGTAATTACTGTAGCCTGGTGCCGTAAGATGTGGAATGAGGGACTGCCAAAAAGGTCTTAAAAATGTATTTTAAATTCTTTTCAATTTAAATGTCCCCTTAAATGAAAACCAAACAAGGCAATAGGGGTGGAACTGGCAAAATATATTTGAAGGGAAGAATTGACTGACCTCCGGCCAAAATGCTGGAAAATCCGGCTAATGTCCTAATGGGGTTGGATGAAAATCGAGTTGAGATGACCAGAAGAGGGTCTCCCACACGTTTGGCTAACTTTGCAGGACTTGGGGTTTATACCCTGAATTTTGAGGGTTAATTAATGCGTGGACCCCTTGATGTTGCTGCCTCGAGAGACACAGCTGCACCACATTGATGAAGCCCGACAAACCTGAAACCTTTAACAATTATCTAAAACAGAGAGTACAACGGACATCAACTGATGTTCACTCAAGTCTCTCAACGATTTTCATGAAAAAACACAGTTATATAGTAAAAACTTGTCATCATTGACATCATACTATGTGGCAAAATAAGAAAACCTACTTTAGATCCGGTTGGTCTACGGGGAACATCTAGGTATACTTTCTATGGGAAATAGGATTGTGATTGGGACTCTAAGATCAGTTTGACAGCTATGCCCACCCCTAGTGCAAGCCATCCTCAGTGTCATGAAATACACAACGTTTGATTGGGTCTCAAGCTATAGGGCTCTTTGCTATGTGGTCCTCTATGAGTGGTTGGTACGCTTGTCCCCTTCTGGAATATTCCACTCGCTAGCAGCATGCAAGCTGGTACTCCAGGTGCTTGTGGGTGGACTTGAACATGTCTCCCCACCCAATTAGCCCCAACATCCATCATCACTCCTGCTGTCTGCCATTCGAATTGTCTTTGAAATCGGCCTTGCGAAGTATCCCTGCGCCTGAGAATAGAAGGGAGTGTGAGCATGGTCTTATCTTCCGGTCTCTGTGTAGCGTGCCTAAAGTCTATTTTCATCTCGACCATGTGATAGGAGACCTCTGTCAAGCTGAGATGTTCGTGATGATTGTGTACCTGTTTTCCTTGATGTGGATCTTGTTGAGGCCGCCAGACTGCAGTCTTCTGAACGATGAGTGTGTGACTCGGGGAACCCGCCTCTCCACCACCCAAATGGCACAGGGTGGAGGATGGGCAGACTCCCAGCGCCACGGAAAGCACTCTCCCGATTAACGTGGCGATGGGACTGTGCAAGCACAGACAGGAGAGGCTACGATCAGTCTGAAGTGTAGTAACAAGGCGAGGTCCAAGTTGAAGGTCGATGCACCAAGCTGCAGGCTGACTTCGGATAGCTGGTAAGAAGAAGGAGCACCAAGCACCAGGCTGAGACAGACTGGAAAAGAGGAACCAGATTGGGAACGAGCTAAAGGTCTCAGGGAAATAAGGGGGAACCCTTGAACCTGCAAGACGCAGGGCAGAACAAGGAACCGAGGTACAGAAATAGGGACCAGAGAGACCCAAAAGACCTAGAGCTAACTGGACCCCTCAAGCAGACAAAAGGGTAAGTAAGCAACAGGGCCCTAAGTGGAACAGGGTACCCAGCAGGACAAGTAGGACAGGATACCCAGGAGGGTTGTAGGCAGGGCAAGTAAGACAGACAGGGCAAGTAGTCCAGGCAGGGCAAGTAAGACAGGCAGGGCAAGTAGTCCAGGCAGGGAAAGTAGGACAGGCAGGGCAAGTAGTCCAGGCAGGGCAAGTAGGACAGGCAGGGCAAGTAGGACAGGGTACCCAGGCTGGCAGTAGGTAGTAGGCTGGGCAAGTAGATGAGGATTCCCAGACAGGCTGTAGGCAGGGCAGGATAGCGGGAAGCTGGTTTCACAGGAAAACCAGGAGCGGGCAACACGAACGAAGCTTCCGCGTTGAGACGCGATTGGCTTCTGTTGCCGCTTCCTTTTATGGGCCGCCGGCGCCCGCGAGGCCTGAAACGCAAGCCGTTTCACCCCCGAGCGCCGGCGGACCCAAAACGAGGCTTGGAAGGCGAGCCCTTCCCGATGTGCACGCCTGATCTACGGCGCATGCGCGGGACTGAGACAGTGGTCTCCCGCGCATGCGCCGTAGCCCACCAACAGCGGTTCCTGAAGCTCTCCTCCCGGCGGCTCCCCAGACGCGAAAGCGCGGGTAGAGCCGCCAGGAAGGAGAAGGGAGAGCGATCGCCCTGGACCTCGGTCTCCCCCGAAGTGGCGTGACAACCATGTTTGAGATCTTTCTTTTGTATTTAACACTATTAAATTAATAAAACCTAGTGTTTCTAGTGTTCTTCCATTAAACCTCAACAGGAGCTTGCCTGACTTATCACGTTCATTGTATCTTCTTGAATAGATAACCAGTTTCTTGGCTGCCCCAACCCTTGACAACAGACCAGACAAGCTTTCTCGAATCTTCCCTCATCGTCAGCTGTTTTCTTCTACTGCGCCACACTTTCAACCCTTCTGTTCATGGGGTCTTAGTTTGCTAAAACACGAAGTGGAACATCCAGATTCTATGCACATACATATATATATATATATACATATATATATATATATATATATATTGGCAGCACCGCCTGCAGTTTATTCACAACGCATAGCCAGTCTTCATGATAACTAAGTCTACTTGCGTTTCAGCATCTGTACAGTTATAAAACGCTTGCATTTTCTTCAGTGCTCTCCGCATGTGCAATCTTCATTCCGCAGATGAAATGTTGCTCAATTCTTTCCTTCACCATTAGATTCTATAAGGTCTATTCACCTTCTTCATTGGCAACTCTTCTGGGTGCGTCATTTCTGCTTTGCTTCATGTGACATCACCAGTCTCCTCTTTCATTCATCTTCTCACTTCTTCCGCAACCTCCTTTAAGAGACTGTCATTTCTCCGCGGGTACATCATATAGGGCTTTCTCAATGGATACCTTGTTTCAAGGATTATTTGCGGTATTGGGACCATTATTGGGGTTGTGCATGTCGCAATCTTCTGGCTTCCAACATATAGGAAAAATAGGGGTGGGACTTGTGGTAGAGGCACTTGGCTCCTCCTCTATAAACCAGAAACACATTTCTGTTTGTCTTTGTTGTTGTTGGTGCTCTTGCTTGGAGAGTTGCTCAGCATTTCGGCACTAGAGCGGTACGCAAATGTATATTTCTCCTCTGGTAAGGTACAGCAGGCTAAACAACATTGAAAACTCTCCGGACTCCCCTGAGTGGGCACCTGCACACAGAACAGGCCATTGAAGCAATGTTCAATCAATCTCAGTAGAGGGCTTTTCACATGTCTGTATATATGTGTATATATATATATATATATATATATATATATATATATATATATATATATATATATATATATATATATATATATATATATATATATATATGTTTATGATGTGGAACTATGAAAAGCCCTCTACTGAGATATATAGAAGAGGGCTTTTCACATTGTTGGTTGAAACCCAGCACTCAAAGCGTTAACACCAAGGGCGAGAGAGCCAGCTAGCCTGTACTCTTAGGTATCTTTGAATGTTCAGAAATGTCAACATTATCCTCTTGTCCAAAGAGTCATTTAAAAATATTGTTTGATAATACTCCAGCTTGATCCTCTCGCCCTATTTAAATATGGGGACACATAGCCCCTCTTTTCCATGCATCTGATAATTGACATGTTATAAGAAATGTATGAAAGTAACTGGTAAAATCTGGTACCCAAATGTCCTCCCCCTCTTTAAATGGGGCCAAGGAGACTCATTCAAGGCATGGGTGTTAATTAGAGGCTGTGATCTTATCATGTCTTGTATTTCCTTCATAATTGTCCACGTGCCTGGGCTATAGTGACCTTTAGCGCTTGATAAAATATGCTTATTTTTGGTATTGTTTTATTTACTTTTTGACTTTGGTTGGCAAGCTGACCAGAAGAGCTGCACAAAGAAAGAACAGACATCAGAGGCCTTCCCATTTCTGGGTGCCTTCACTGAGTATTCTTAAGCAGTGTATTTGGTGAACATGTAGCTTGTGGAGTATCGTAAAGTCAAGCTGATGTCAGAGCACAAAAAACACAAATTATTATAATCAAACGGATCTAACGTGATGAATGACCAGCTTGGTGTCTGGTGGCTGGCAGATCTGAGTCGGTATTTCATAAAAGCCCAGATTCTTTAGCAAGCAGGAGGCAGTGATAGGAGTTTGAGGGAGTATCTGCCTAGCCCCCTGCCGTCTCCCTGCCTCAAGTTCCTGGCTCCCGTGCACACCAGCCCCCTATCGATGTCCTCCTTGACAAAGCGCAAGATGCTATAGCCCGGGTGAACCTTGCCAAGTCCTCCCTTCAACTTCTCTCAAACTTTGTATTGCTTCAACTGCAGCTCCTCAACTCTCCACCACGCTTTAGTTATCACACACTGGTCAGGGCCAGACTTTCTCTCCTGCCAACCTCCTCTCCCCCTCTGTATATTTCTCTCCTTCTGGTCTTATTGACTCTGTCTCCTGACAATTATCCCCCACCTCCTCCAGCTGGTCTTCTCCATCTTCCCTTCTCCTCTCTCCTCCTGATGTTCAGCTCCACCTCTCCCCGACAACTCTCTCCCTCCCCTCTCCTCATGTTCACCACCACATGTTCCCGGCAACTCTCACCCTCCTCATCTCACCTCCTGATGTTCTCCCCTCTCCTCCTGAATGTCTCACTCTTCGACCCTCTCCTACTGATCACCTCTTTCCTACCACCTGCTCCAACTCTCCCTGCTCCATTGCGCTCCCCAAAACTGCACAAAGCTGTCTCCTGCTCTGACTCTAAACACCAAAACTTCTCTGTATATTCTTGCTGTGCCATTAATAGGCCATTAAAAGGCCAGTTATGAAACTTATGTATGATATGGCATTTATAACGATCCTGTACACAAGTGTTTCTAGGCGCAAAAAGTCAAGGAGGGGCAAACAGAGCGATGACAAAACAACGATCTTACCAGGCCTTGCTTCATTTAGATCGTGCAAGTGAAGGGAATTGGAAGGGGAGAAATGCAGAGGGGGCCGGGTGTGCAGGTAACTCAATAAGTGCAGCCAACGAGTGGCTGATAAGTGCAGAGAGAAGGGACTGTAGGGTTACAGATACAAACCGTAAGTGCTGAGGGAGCCCAGAGGCAGTGCAAGGTCAACTGGACATGCAGGAGCCCGAGTTCAGAGGGTAGCCAGGTGACCACTTCCTAGAGCAGTTGGGACATCAGCAGGGGAGAGGAAGAGAGAAAACAGAAGCCTAAAGGAAGCTCTTGAGTTGCCTCCGAAACCAGAGGTGGTTCTGCTCAAGTTTGAGAGAGGCAGGGAGGCTGTTCCAGAGGTAGACCCCAGCCGAAGAGAGAGATCTGCCCCCGTATCTCTGCTTGGAAAAGCGACCCATAGAGTTGGAGGTGGATGAGCGCAGGGCTCAAGATGGAAGATGTTTAGGAAGAAAGATTTGGAGGTGGTGTGGCCCCAGGACCTAAACAGCCTTAATGACAATGCAAAGGGTCTTGAACCTGATCCTTCCTGCCACAGGGATCCAGTGAAGAGATTTCAGAGCTGGAGAGATACGATCCCTGGGCTTGAGGCCAAGGACAAGTCTTACAGTCCTGTTCTGGATAAGTTGTAGAGGCCGGAGAGAAGAGGCAGGCAGGTTTAGAAAGAGGTTGTTGCAGTAGTCCAGCCTTGAGAGGACCAGAGCTTTGGAGACAGTGAGCTTCTGGGGGAAAGTGAGGAAAGGAAGAATACCTCTGAGGAGGTTCAGCTGATTGTTTGACTTCTTCGAGACATCAGCAATGTGAGGAGAGAAGGAGAGGGTGGAGTCGAAGATCACACCAATGTTCTTAGCCTCAGAGGTAGGAGCAGGAAGAGTGCCCAAAGTGTGCGGCCAGAGAAAGGAAAGGGGGGAGCAGGTGTATCGATGAGGAGGATCTCGGTGTTACTTGCACTAAGGCAGAGATCAATGGCGGCACACCATTGATTGCCGAATTGCGTCCAGACAGTCTGGTATGAGAGAAGGAGCAGAGGTGGCTGAGGGGAGTTTGAAAGGGAGCTGGGTGTCATCTGCGTAACACTGACAGTTGGAGCAGAAAGCAGTGATGCCGTGGGCAAGAGGTTCCAGGTAGTGGTTGAAAAGCTAGGTTGAAAGGTTAGACCCCTGGGGGACACTACAAGTAGAGAGAGAGATAGAAAAGAGGAAAGACTCCAGTTGGACCTGAGAGGGTTGGTCAATGAGAAAAGAGGTCAGCCGGGCCTGATCAGTGATACCCAGGTTATCACGGAGGCGATTGAGCAGGATGGCATGGTTGACTGTATCAAAGTAGAAGAAAGATCGAGGAGAATGAGGACAGAAGGAAGGTAAGAGTCAAGGTCAGAAAGCAGGTCTTTGCGGGTGTTCAGGAGAGCACTGTCCTTGCTTCTGGAATCTCTGAAGCCAGACTGGGGGTCACAAAGACAACCAACAGATTCAGTGTGCAGATTAAGCTGGGAGATGGCCAGCTTTTCCAAGAGTTTGCCCAGGAAAGGTGTGATGGAGTTCGGGCGATAGTTAGCCGGAGAGGAAGGATTGGCAGAGGGCTTCTTTAGAAGGGGATGCCCAAGGGAGTGCTTAAGCAGGAGGGGAAGGTTCCAATGGCAAAGGAGTGATTGCAGAAATTGGCCAAGGCTGGAGCAAGGGTTTCAATGTGGTCCTTGACGGTTCTGGATGAGCAGGGTAGAGCCTGTTTTGAAGAGGCTCCACTTGTCTAGAAACATTGTCTGTGGTGAACAAGGGAAATGAGGAGAAAGGAGGAGGAGGGACGGCCACAGGCAGGCCAGGAGTAGATGAGGAGGATCAGGTAGAGGAAGAGAGGGTGGGCAGGATGTCCTGAGATTTAGTGATAAAATGAAAAGCCAAGGCTGTGCACAGGGCCTGGGAGGGAACAGGAGAGGAAGAGACTACAGCAGTATTGGCCATCTCCTTGCAGTTTTGAAGAGTTCGGCCGAGTTGTTAGATGCCACAGAGATGCAGACTTGGATGTGGGCCTTCTTCTTAGCGAGGACAAGAGTCTGTATTGCCCTTGGAGTAGGTGGCATGCCAGTTTGTCAGGCGGTGCCCCTGATGCCCTCCACTTCCTCTCAGACACCCTACACTTGCGTTTAAGGGTGACGAGGTTGGAATCGTACCACTTAGATTTGGGCTTGAAATGGATCCTCATGACAGGGGCAAGGACATCAAGAGTGTTAGAGATAGAGAGATGAAGTTTCGATAGGAATGTGAGTCAACCAAAGGTGTAGAGTGAGGAGCAAAAAGTAGCAGCAAAAGCCTCAACAGACACACACCTCATGGGTCAGATGACCGAGAAGGTAGGTGGCAGTGCTGGAGTCGGCTTGGCCTGAGGGGTAGAGAGAGAGAGAGGTGGAAGGAAAGGAGAAAGTGATCAGTCCAGGAGAGAGGAGTGGTGAGAGGGTTAGAGAGGGGGAAGTCTGAGGAGATCAGAACATCCAGGGTGTGCCCTGCAGAGTGAGTCGTACCAGAGGGAAGACTATATAAATAGAGAGAGAGTTGCAGAGGTTGCGAAAGTGTCTTGAAGAAGGGCAAGTAGCATCCAGGTGGATGTTAAGGTCTCATAGGAGGAGAATTTGAGAGGTAGAGGCAAGGAGGGATTAGGGAGAACAGCCCACTCAGAGAGGAAAAGGGTGACCTGGCCAGGTGGCCTGTAGATAGTGGCCACAGTGAGAGAGAGGTCAGGAGAGATAGCCTGAAGGCCAGGCATTCAGAGGAGGCGTAGTGCTGCATAGGAATGATAGAACTGGGATCCACTCCGGGAAGATCAGGTCTAAAACCCCACTGGGACGGTTGGTTCTGAGACTATCTTGTAGCCATCAGGGAGGAGAGTGTCAAAGCTTGTGACACAGCTGGCCGTGAACCAAGTCTCAGTGACACCGAGTTCATCCGAATCAAGTTCTTCCAGGAGATGGCAGATGTCAGAGGAGTGTCTGACAGCTGAACGAGAGTTGAAGGTAGCGTTGTGTAGAAGGTTACCCCCTTTGAAGGACTTCCGTGAAAGGGTACAGGTGAGAGGTATGCCCTGCGGAAGTGTTGGAGGTGCCTGAGGATGGGCAAAGGAGGAAAGAGGACAAGGTGGAAGGAGGATGAGAGTGCCAGAGGGGTGGCGGAGGAAGGAGGCTACAGGGTGGCCAGAGAAGCAGCAGAGGGTGCCGTTGAGGTATCAGAGGATGGAGGTGGCAGTGGAGCCAGATAGGGGAAAGAAGGGTTAGCAGGAGAGGAAAGGAAGTTGATAAGGCATGGGAAGCATCTATCAAAGAGGAGGAGATTGGCCTGAGGCACCTGGACCAAGACAGTGCCATTGAAGTAGACATTAATGATCGTCTTGGAGGAGTGGAAGGGGGCCAGGAGGGCCTCCCACTGGATGCCACCATTAATGGGAGTAGAGGAAAAAGAAGAGAGAACAGAGACCATGAGAGGATGTTGGTATGGGTCTGTCTGGGGGAAGCACTGGTGTAGGTATCAGCGATAGGGAGGCCTGGGTTGGAGACCAGGATGTCCTTTTTTAGCTTCTTCCCGCCAAACCTAGTGAGAGGGGTGGGATAGTCAACAGAAAAGCAGTAAGAGAAGTTATGTGAGACAGAGAGCCCCATAGAGTGCGCAGACAGGCAGGGGAGGACTCCAGGAGGGGGACACAAAAGGAGGAGGACAAACAAAGGACAAGAAGTAACAGACTAGAGAAATCAGATGCAATACATAGTCAACAGCAGAGTACAGCACACAATAGGGAACCTCAGAAGAAAAAGGATGCAGATGCAAAGAACCAACAACAAAGCACCGAACAGAGCTGGAGACCTAGAAGGGAAGAAAGAATAAGGACCAACAACAAAGCACAGTGCACAGCCTGGGACCTATATGCAAAGCAGGCAGTGTAGTGTGAAGCCCAGAACCCTGGGGAACAGCACAATATCGGTGCACAGGAGGCCAGCACAAAATCAGAGTAAAGGAGGACGCACATGTGCAATCACAAAAGGAACCTAGAAGTAAAAAATGTACACAGCAGGAATGCAGGCAATGATGATGTAAGCCAAAAACTGTGGAGCAACAAAAACGTCAATATCAGTACACAATAGATCAATGGAGGGAGGGAGCTAAGATGAGAGGGGAGGGAAGGGACCGCAGGGAATGCATGGATGAGAGGGAACGCAGCGACTAAGAGAAGGAAGGGGGAATGCGGCCATGTAGAGGGGGGGCACATGCAGCCTAAGTTGCAAGTGGGCACCAGCGGCCTCAGTTGCAAGGGAGCACAGGCGGCCTAAGTTACTAGTGGGCACCCACAGCCTAAGTTGCGAGGGAGTGCACGTGGCCTAAGTTGCGAGTGGGCACCTGCGACCTAAGTTGTGAGGGACCACACGTGGCCATAAATTGCAAGGGAGCGCCCATGACCTAAGTTGCGAGGGATTGCACATGACCTAAGTTGCGAAAAAGGGCACGCAAACCTTGGGTGTGAGGGAGCATAAGTAAGCAGTGGGGAAGTGCAAGGACCGGTCGTAGGGGAAAACAACATGTGTACTTGAGTGAGAAGGGGCACCAGGCCAGGAGGGTTGCATGGAGTGTAGCAAGCTAACTCTCGCCGCACCCCAGCCGCAGACAGGAAGGTGAGGTCATCCTCACTCACTGTCTATGCTGCAACCACATCACTGCCAAACACCTGCGTCGCTCAACACCGTGGCCTTGTCCTGTGAGGACTTTGTCGCAGATGGTCCGTACCTCGGTTTCTATAGGCACGGAAGTGTGGATGTAGCAAAGCATGCTACATATAATCGGGCAGCGTCTCCTGCAGAGCTGCATCGCTCAACAACGCAGCCTTGTCCTGTGAGGACTTTGCCGCGGAGGGTCCGTACCTCGGTTCTTATAGGCACGGAAGAGTGGACATAGCGAAACGTGCTACATATAATCGGGCAGCGTCTCCTGCGCACCTGCGTCGCTCAACACCACGGCCTAGTCCTGTGAGGGCATTGCCGCAGAGCGTCCGTCTCTCAGTTCTTATAGGAACGGAAGCGTGGATGTAACAAAGCGTGCTACGTATAATTGGGCAGCGTCTCCTGCGAGGGCTTTGAGGGGGCCTTTGGATTGACTGAGTGGAGCTGACACTTTACTCTTCCTGGCTGTCTGCGGTTCTGTGGGCTTCCTCGTCACTAACTTGTGGCCTGATGGATTAAAACAGGGAGCCACCATCATGGATTTGCACTCTCTAGGAGTCAAGGTACAGAACTGCTTGACCACACTGGACTCGGCGACCCTACAGCGTCGCCCTTTCCAAAAGCTGCTTGGTGCGTGGAAGTCCTTCTTGAGATTCTGGGGCTTAGGGCGGTGACAAAATGAATGGGCGTTTGCTTTCATCTTCTCCTTTCATGCTTAGTTTGATCTGTCTGTTTTACAATCCTGGACATATTTGGTAGGAAGGAAATGTATTCAATCTCTATGGGGTTCACACTCATGTCCCTTAAAGTGACCATAGTTTGCACGTGGGCAGTGTGACAAGCCACTTCCTCTTTACCAGGAGATGGTAGGAGTGGCGAGGGGGTCCCCACACACTACTTCCAAGCCCAGCATCAAGTTGCCTGTGGCAGCACACAAACCCATTGGTGACGGCACTATCCAACCGCGGATATGGACTGGCTACTTCTTCACAGTAGACAAAGAGTCCTGGGTAGCATCAGGTGGAAATAGAGGAAGTACCTTCTCTGGAAATTGAGTCTGCACTAAAATACTTCAAATGATGGGAGTGCTCTGATGTCTTGTGGGAGCGCATTTCGGTGCTGAGGGGACTGGCAAGAAAAGGAATGGGTGGTGGTACATAGAGAAATGGACAGAGAGTTTATTGAGGGAACAAGAGAAGAGAGTCTGTGGAGGAGAGTAGAAAGAGATTTGTTTCAGCCAGCTAATAGGAAGCTTGGGCATGGATCTATTTAAAGACAAAGAGCAGAATCATGGCGAGGGTGTGATTCTGCATAGCGAGCTACCCCGCATTTTGACTGTAGTAGAGGTGTGAGAGGATCTCGGTATAGGCCGTCTGGCAAAACTGAGTATTTTGCCCAGCGACGCAAAAGAGTAAAGGGGTACAAGGAATGAGAAGGCTCGAGCAGCAGTCAGCTCTACTGAGAATCAGCGTAGAGGTAAGAGTTTTGGTACAAAGGGGGGCTAGGCTGTAGGCAGCTGTGAAAGGAAGAGGGTTGTGTTGGAGTGGCAGTAATTAAGTGCTTTACTTCAGGACCTCAAAGTTACGAATATGTTTGATGGAATTGAATGGGAAAAACATAGATGGAAATGGGGGCGTAGACAGGGATGGGAGATTGGACTCGGAATTGGAGGCCAGGAGAATGAGGACTTCCTCTTTAGTTTAGGCTATTAAGTGTCACTGGGGACACCTATTAGCCTACACTATTGCATCAGAGTACAGAGAGAAATGGCATGTGAGGTGGGACACACAGCTTGCAGGTGATTTGTCCACCCATTCACTGCCCCTCCCTACCCAAAACCACTCCTCAGGGGAACTCGTTGAGCTCCCTTTAATCAAGCCTTATTATTACACTTTGCACTCAAAGTAGTCTTCTGAGAGTTAAGGACTTAATTGGAGTTACTGGTGTAATAAACATGTCTTAACCAAGTTACCTTCAGCTGATGTCCTGCTAAAAACAAGCATTGGCAAAGGCAACAGTTTTGGCCTGTGTGTAAGTATTATGCATTTGCCAGGCACTGTTGTCAGATGCCCAGGTACTCGCACCATTTCTTCTCCCTGTCTTTAATCGGATGCCACATTCCTTATTGAGAAAGTATAGCAAAGCTACACTAATATATAAGTCATTGGAGTGTAGAGAAATTCATTGAGGAAGATTTCATCTTTTTTTTGATAGAGCTATAGAAGTAATTCCTTTGTACCTCTAGGTGTGCCTTATAGTAGGGCGGGATATAGACACAAACATCAATTATAGTCCAACAATGAAATCCCACTGCTTATAATTTGTGTGATGACCCTAACAGTATGCCACAAATGGTGCTGATTAACATTGGGTATCATTGTAGCCCAGATCTCAAGTCATAACTCTACACAGCCTGGTATTGCTCCCACAAATCTCCACTTATTACACGCATCAGCCTCAGGTTTGTTTTATCCGTCATCTTAGATCTGGGGTCTGGGGATGTTTTGACTATGAATCCCATGATCCCTCACCATTGGCTATGCTGGCTACAGTTGATGGGTTTTGTAGTCCATAACATCTGGAGAGTCAAAGGTTGCAGACCTCTGCCTTAGATAAAAGAGTCACATATCTTCTCTGCGATTCTGATCTGCATGCAAATAATAGACATATCTTCTTTGATTGTTTTACTTTACTTTTCCACTCTCTATTTCACTATATAACATAAGGATTTAAGTGAGATTGCATCACACAATGGTATCCGTTGAATCTCCATCTGATTAATATTTGGACGTTCAGAATAGGCTTTTCAATGATTGTTGTTAGACGTGGATCACTTTCTTGTGAGGCACTGTACAATTTACTGCCTCATATATACCAATATCTCATTTAACAAAACCTCAATCTGCCCAAAACGTACTGCCCAGAGATGTGAGGCACTGACCGATGTATGTAAAGAAACTATGCATTCTCTGTGTGCAGAAAACACTGTCAATGTTGATCTACCTCTGTCAAGTCTGCCACGCTGTAAACTATTTAAGCATTGCATGTTCTACCTATTCCTTAAAATTACGTCATCTTGCATAAGAAAATGGTGGATGTCTCAGCATTTAATATGTGAAATTCACATCTTGGATGTAGCATATCCTAAACTGAAAAGCAGCATATTTCCATAATACTTCCCTAAATCTTGAGTATCATACCAAGGTATGAAAATGTGGTTTTCAGGAGCCAGAGAGTCTAGTCTTGTTGCAGCTTCAAGGAAGACCTGCTGCGTTAACAGGGACAACGCAGGGAGGAACACAACAGAAAGGAAGATGGGTGGTACTTAGTATCACAAGGAAGTGAGACCAGAGCTCTTTCTGTTGAGAGTAGGGTTCCATCATTTTAGTTCTGGGGCACACCTTGTTCCTGTTTTCACCCCTTTACCTTTCCTCTTGGTATGACCTTACACATACAGAAGATAGTTGGTAGGGACCCCAGGATTGGTTCATTGAGGTAGGATTACCCTATACCAATCATGGTGGCTCACTTGGCTTTAAATGAGGGCCAAGACCCTCTTTTGGGAGATCATCTGAAGACTTCACCAGAGGTAACAAAGAAGAAGTCAACCTTGGACCCTGGCTGAAGGTACAGTCTGCCTTACATCTACTGCCAGTGAAGGAAGGCCAGGATATCCAAAGAGGGAAGCAAGATCCCTCCCCTAAACATCTCCCAGTGAACAGAGGGAGATACAGAACCCAGAGCAACGTCCAGCTGCTCCAGAAACGGTAACCAGCCAGCACACAGTATGCCCTACTACGTTCTGCAGCCAGCTTTCCGGATAGGAAGTGCCAGAAGGTCTCTGAACCTACAATGATGGTCAAGGCAAATGCCTGCAACACACTCCACAGCTGTAGGCCGTCCACCTTAAAGGACGACACAAGCCCATTGAAGAAGCTGGGGGCAGGGCCTCGCCTAGCATCCACCACCGTCCACATTAAAGAACATTTTTGAGCCAGTCAAGTTCCTCGATCCACAATCAACGGCATCTCGACCAGTGCTTCAGAACTGCCAATCAGCACCGAGACAATGATTCCTGACCCTGAGCAGCTGTGTAGTCCAGCCTGCAGCTGTTCGTCCAGCTTTGCTTGCCAAACTGTTTTGCCGGCTGAAACCTGCAGCTAACTCCGTCACAGAAGCCTGCTAAGAACACTGAAGTGTACTTGACCCTGTCGATCACCAAGAACACCTACAGCACAAGGTACATTGTGGTTCTCTCCCCATAGTCCTTCCCAGAAGGACCCCCGAGGCATATTAAGACCCATTGCTCCCTTTATGCTGAAGCCAAGAAACCTTAAACTGTTGTAATTATTAACCATTCCGACTAAGAGTGCATCCCCTTTCCTTCTTTGAAACTGTTTGTCCTCTGCATTCCTACACAAGGTGGGTTGTATTTCATAGTGGTGTTAGACTGCTGTGATTAATACAGTAGATATTGTTAGTACAACCTTGACTGGACACCCTTTTATCAAAGGGTAATTCAGAGGATAAGACATACATATCCGCAGGAGATCCTACCACCCCCTACCTCCCCTGTATTGGAGCCATGAGACTGTGCCCTGCCTAACACCAGCTATTGTACCAATACTGCAGCGAGTATATGGAAGGTGGTATCCACTAAAATGACCAAATTGAATGTACCCTCGAATTGATGACAGCCTACAGGAGGAACTTGCTGAAGGAATATGAGAAAGAGCTATGAAAATGGCCTGCTGACATCATAAGAAAGTGTGCACGACGTCCTGAAATACTGAATGAACACAGTGTATGGATCCTAGAGGAGAAATGACAAAGTAAAGTATCAGGTCAACCTTAAAGTGTAAAAGAAGAAGATCACACAGTAAAAAGTGCTACAGAAGCATGAAAAATGTAGACACTGAAACGCAAGATAGACCAAGTATTTGTGTAGGCTAGCTATAAATAGTGAATAGAATGCAGGCGGAGCCGCCATTGTACAGAAACTGGATATTGGTGTCATGAAATAATAAGCCAACGAATCATGAAGAGAAAATGGAAGGCTGAGTTGCAGTAGAATAGCAGGTTATTGGAGCTGTGTTGGGAGGCTGTCTGGCCTGAAGTCAAGAACTAAGAAGTTGAGGTCAGCTATCTACACTGAAGAGGAACGTGTGTGCGGAAGATGAATCCTCTCACACTAAGGTGCAAGAAAGAACACAGAGGATGACAAGTTTTAATTAATTTAAAAAATTTAAAAGCTTGCAGAATGAGCAGAATCCTGGTCTTTTGTCACGTGAGTCAAGGATGAAAATAGGGCTTGAACTTGAAGTTCCAGATACAATAGTGAATGCCCTCACTCCTGTTGCATTCCTGGAACGAGAAAACTCTGCAAGTCCAAGTACAAAGAGAATTTCATGGCAGAAAGCTTTGGTGATGAGAGATGCTGGGCTAATTGCGTGGTAGGGCAGCCTCATGTCCTATCTACTTGCACCTGTGTCTTGACTTACAAGCTGCTAATTGAACCGAATGTTCCAGACATGGCACAAGCATGCCAAACTAATTGTATTAGTCCATTTAACGAAATACCTTATAGCTTAAGAAATCAATGGAACACTGTGTAACTCATCTTTCTTAAATGATACGTATGAAGAGGTAGGAATAAGTTGTCCTCCTGATATCGGACAGCCAGTAACAAACCTAGCTCCTATATGATTGTATATCTAGATGTGTCTCTTAACCAATCCCAATCCATGATAGGTTTTTTACTATTGCCATGTAGCATGGCGTCATTCTGAAGCATAAAGAAGTAATCACTGAGAGAATGAGCGTACATCCATTGATGTTCGTTGTAACCTGCCTGTTTTAGATAATTGCTAATAAAAGAGCAACTTGCAATCTTCTTGAGTTTGTCCGATCTTTGGACTCAGAATTACTCTTGTGTAATTCCATCTAGCCATAGATGCATGTTCCAAGGGCCATAAGCTCAGTAATAATAGCATTTTATTTTTGTTTTTTTTGTAACATATAGTTTATTACAAACTTTTATTACATTTTTCCTCTCATTTCATTGTCCAGTTACTCTATACATCACATATCACATTACGTGACTAATGACTTTCTAAACTCTTTTACAGATCGGTCTCTCCATTTTAGTTTAACACATGATTGCGTCTATAAAATTTATAACTGAACATGTTAAGTGCACAGAATTCCCACTTAATATGCGGAACCACCAATCGTCCATATTCATGTTCAGGGGAGAAAACTTTCCAAGATGCAGAGTTCTCAAGTCTTTAAGCATCGGACATTCTGTAATTAGATGTTTTATAGATTCTGTTTTAATCACACAGTGGCCCTCATTACAACCTTGGCGGAGGACCATGGTGCTATTAGCACCATGGTCCATGCCGCTAAGGTTACGATTCCGCCATGGTGGATGGCGGAATTACCGCCCCATTCCAAGGTGAGTGGGGCGGTAATTCCCCATTCACCATTTGCCCTTCCCCATTCCCATTTTTGCCCCCATAGGGCATAATGGGAATGGGGAAGGCGCTAATTACGGCACCGTAAATTACGGTGCTGTAATTAGCTCCAAAGTCCCTTTGCGGGTTGGATTTTTAATGCCTGCTAAAAGCAGGCGTTAAACACCAACCCGCAAAGGGACACTTGTAATCAGGCGTTAAGGGTTAACGGCGCCGACGGCGTCGTTAAACCCTTAACGCCTGAGTTGTAATGAGGGCCAGTATCTACATGCATTGTCCTTCGTAGTCTGATCATGTCTCAGCAGCAGCATTTCTTTGGTTTTAATGGCATTTAATCGTAAGTGAAGAAATCCATCGTGATGATATTGTGACGGAAATTGTAGTAAATACATCAGCATTTTGTTCAATTTATTCATAGTAGGCCCGAGCTCTGGAGCTGTTGCTAATCCTTTGAACTTGGCCAGGTTTTGTATCCACGCCCATTGTTTTAATTTTCTTTTTGCAGTTTGAGGTTGCGCTGCCAACATATTGCTGTTTATGTCAGCGGCTTGCAAAATCGCCTTTAGTCCTTGGACCCATCGCAAGAGTAATCCAGCATATGGTCGTGTGTTGCTAGGAGCGAGTATTTCATACAACGGTTCTGGATTTGGGATTGTCATCTTACTCAAGAGTGCCATCGCCTTCCAGATCACATTTACGTACAGTTCGTCTAATGCCAACTCGTGTCTGATGATGGTAATCGATATGTATTTTGGCAATTTTAATACTCGTTTCCAAAAAAAACCTTCCAATTTTGCCCAAATTTTGTGGTCTAAATTCCACCCTGCTTCGGAGCCGAATGTGATAGCAGGTATTACCTTTTGCAAATAAAAGGTCCGTACTGGTGTTAAGGTGAATTTTCCATACAGGTTGTGGATTCGTGCGCCTTTTAAGGCCAAAGTTTTGATACGTCGAACAATATCTTGCACCCAGCTCCATTCCCTTAGTGATTTATTAATCAGGACCCCTAGGTATCTGATTTCTTCAATTTCTTTGATAGCTGTGTTTCAATCCTCCAACGGAAATGTTTGATTTTAGCTCCTTTTACTGAACCAATTTTCATGATTTTTGTTTTGGTGACATTTATTTTTAAATCATTGTAGTTTATATAATGTTGGAGCTTCGTAAGCAATCGTTGTAACCCTATCTGGGTTGTGTCAGCTAAAACTAAATTGTCGGCATAAGTTAAGCAATTGATGTGGTGACCATTAATCTTTGGAGGGAAACATTTTACCTCACCCAAGGCCGCAGGCACATCGGCAATTAACAATTTAAAGAAACATGTGGCAATCGACAGGCCTGTTTTACTCCCTTTTGCGTCTTTATAGCTTCTGATATTTCTCTTTTTTCATTTATTCTTATTCAGATTGATGTCATTGTATGTAGGGCTTTTATTGGTTGTAATAGACTGTCCGGGCAGACCCAGTTTTTTTTATTTCTGCCACAGCATTTCACGGTTGATTGTATCAAATGCTTGGTGCATATCAATAAAAGCTAAGAAAAGCTTTGACCTTTTTTCTAGGGCGTTAAATTTTAACATATTTACCAGTGTCAGGTTGATTTCAGTCCCGATGCCCTTTGTAAATCCAGTTTGACGACAATCGGTGATTCCTTTCTTAATTGCACCGGCTGTTAATTTCTGCTGCAAAAAGTTTGCAAATATCTTGCCGATTGCGTCTAGTAGGGCAATCGGGCGATAGTTGGCTGGATCAGCCCGATTGCCCTTCTTGAAAATCGGGACTATCATCACCGTTGACCATGAGGCCGGTATTTTTCTATGTTCTGCAATTCTGGCAAATAATTTTGCAATAAAGTTTGACCACTCATGTTTGTTTGTTTTCAGCATAACATTGGTAATACCGTCCGGCCCAGCCGCACGCGAGTTTTTCAACTTTGCAATTACAGCACTTATATCTTCGGCTGTCTCATTGAAGTCCCATCCAGCTGCCACTTCCTCATGTACTGGAAGCGTTGTTACATTATCCTTTGAGAACACTTTATTGTAATGTTTTTTCCAATCACTTTCAGCCACGCCACTAGCCATCCTGTCTGTTTGATTTCCAGTGCAGTTATTCAGGGTGCACCAAATCTCTCTGCAATTATTGGATTTTATTAGTCCCAGCATGACCTCTCCTCGTTCTTGATCACGCATAAAGGCAAATGCTTTGACCCAATTGCGATATTTTTGCTTCCGTTGTTTGATCATTGCGAGGACACCCACGCCCCCTTGCATTTTTAATTTACGTATTTCTTTGTAAGCCTTCTTTTTTTTCCCTCTTTTACCTTCATGCTCCATTCGTGAGTATGTATTTTAGTTGTTTGTTTTTTCAGTAAAGATCTCTCCATTTGACGAGGAAAAAGTTCCTTCAAACTTATCTAACTTTTGGAAATTATCGGTCAGTGAGGTTATTTGTTTGTTGGTTATTCTGAGCCTATTTTTCCCATTATTTATCTCCAAATTTTGGCCCAATCTCAAAGTTTATGATTTTAGAGGTAAGGTCATGGCCGTTACCAATGCATCATGGTCACTGTTTGTTGTCGAAATTGTTCTCAAGCTCCCGATTTTTTGCCAAAAATGTTTTGGTAACCAGATATAGTCCAAAGTCTTCTCATAGCCCATATTATGCCAGGTATTATTAGGCGGTATATCGCCATTTACCTGTTCATTGGCCATGTCGCAGTCACGTGCCTCCATTTCGGGTTCCCATTTTACCCTTCTTGAATGATAATTTTGCAATTCCTTCCTGCTCTCTTTGATACGGTCTCCATTTGCATCGAACCATGTGATGTTCATATCGCCGCACACAATTATGCGAAGGTCACAGTGAGTTTGTTGATGTTTGTCTATGATCGCCATTACAGATGACACACATTTTTCTGAGGTTATATGAACTGGGTTCCAGTACACATTAATTAGCAGTAACTGTTGCAGTTTGGAAGTTTTAACGGTGGAATATTGCAACAGCGTGCTTTGCACAAAAATATTTGGATTTTCAGATTCAATCAGTTCCCAATTTGTCCCAATCTTTATCATCATTATTAGGCCTGAGATTGGACGGCCCTGGGAGTTTTTCCCTGCTGGATTTAGCAAGGTCACATAGCCATTTTCACCAGAGAGCTTCTCAACCATGTTTCCTGGAGACATATTGCGAAGTTGTTACTCAAATCCACAGGAAAATCATCATATAAATGTCGAAACCCTCGGGTGTTCCATGATATCAATGTCGAGGGTACTTCTACGTAGCTCTGATTTAGCTAATGATTTCTCCCACCAGTCTTTCCTTTGCCAGATGATTGTTGTGAGTTTGGCACTGTGATCAGATGTTGCCTTAATTCGTCTCTACGCTGCTCATCAGTGATCCCATTCAGGCAATTATCACTGTTTCGGGGTTGATTTATTTGTGTTTCAAGCATCACTTCTGACACCTCAAAACCCAGCAACAGCAATTCTTCTTTTGCGGACAATATGATCTTGCGTACGGCCTGAGATTTTATGTGCAGGTAGACTCTGTCAGCTCGCTCTTCTGAAATGTATTCAACAATAGAAATGTCACCAGAGGACACAGTTCTTAGAGCCGGTACTGAATGCAAAAGACGAATTACATTTCCTCTGTTCAAGTTGACATCATTATCATCGTAAAATACATTCGCAACACGAATTTTCGAAGTCAGTGGCTTGAGGTCTGCCCTGATTTGTTGTTCAGCTTGACTTTGCTACTCTGTCTCTGTGCTGCCGTTAGTTTAGGATTCAATTTCAGTGGCATTTTTAATTTCATTTCTTGAGTGACCAATCGTTGGCTTTCCACAGTTCTTTTTTGGCTGACTACGGGTGTATCCTTTTCTTGTCTGGTACCAACTCGTCTTTGTCTATTCTCCGGTGCTCCCTCTCCATCAAATTTTAGACCATTTTGTGTTTTTGCAATCCAAGAATTTGAGGTTCGCACCTCAACCGTTCTGTCCTGCCTGTCCAAATCATTGATGCAAGATAAGCTCACCTTGTGTCCATCAACGCTGTTTTCCTCTTCATATTCTTCGGAGTAAGTTGAGAGGTTACATAACTCTTCGGATAACGTCACAGAGTGGATTGACTGTATGTCAGAGTCCAATCTTTGTCATTTTTTTGGATTCGGTGGAAGCACTTTCGTCGTTATGACCTCTACGATTTCGTCTCCTCCAGGTGTCTTGATTTAGCCATCTCCCCATTTGTTTCTCATACAAATAGGATTGTGTAGTTAAATTTCTTATAAACTTTCTTGAATTGCTGGTCAATTTGTTCAGCACACAGTTTTTCTTTTTATCCTTTTTTTTTGGTTTGGCCAAAGCCCGTCTCTTGCGATTTCTTCTTTACATTAACAGTGTTCAGGGTTTTTGAAGCCCCAGTAAATATGCCAAATGACATTCTTGTTGTTGAACAAGGTGCGATAACAGGGGACTGTTGTGTAGAATCTTTTTCAGAAGACTCTGTATTTGTCTTTTTTACGGGCTTGTCAGCAATCACGGGTGGTATAGTTACGCATTCAATATTGAGGATATGGCTGGCCTCTACCAAATTTGGACTTGCGCTCGGAGTTGATGGTATCTTATTAGGAATCTTGACTGTTAGTGTTTTAATTTCCTCAAGAATTATATTCCTTTTTCCTTGTGAGGGGCCAGCAGCTTGGACATCATTATTCGGCATGTTCGTGTTGTAAGGCTTAGGGGAGACCTCAGTAAGCAGGTTTACCTGTGTTGTCACGTTTGAAATGCTGCAACTCTTCTCCAAGACCATATTTGATGTGTGTCTTGGAATGTCAGTCAGTTGTTTCATGCACCCGATCGTGGCGTCCATCAGCTTTTTTTTTTTCAAGAGTGTCTTGCACGGCTATATCGTTCAGTCTGTTGTGCCACAGTATTGAAGTTGCAGCTTCATTATCCAAACGGCCTTGAAGCATTGTATTCAAGCTTTCCATTTTTATTAGCTTTTCATTTAATTGACTCAGCATTGCCCCATTATTTTGTACAGCTTCATGTAGATTTTCATAAAGCTTAGTAAAGAGGATTAGCGCCAGCGATGTCGCTGCTAGAACGTTATTGTTGATCTGTAAGGAAGCGGCTGCCCACAGATGGGATTTCATTGCAGAAGACGCCTCTTTTTGAACATGTGTGTGTTCCTTTTCATTGCTCGTATTTATCGATTCCTGGTCACCTTGTACTCTGAGTCCCACAATTCCTTGCGACTGCTGGGCGGGACCGTTCAGTTCGGACTGTGTCTTTGGAGTAGAGCAGTGGGACGGGGGCCTTGCCGGTAAGATTGTATCTTTAATATTTTGAGGGGGCCAGTTGTCTTGATTGTGCAGTGCTTTACTCTTTGATCCCTGTGCGAGGTATCGGACAGACACCAGTTCATCGCGCTGGGTCGAGTCCCGACACTGTGCTTGTGCTGCACTGTTCACATGTGGAGTGTGCAGCAAACTTCCTGCCTCTGCCATCTGGGAACACTCTGGATCCAAACTTAGTGTTTTTTTACTGGAATTTGCGAAACTCTCGGACAGTCGCTCTCTCACTGTTTCAAAGTCTGCTCTGAGACGCTCCGTGAGCCTAGCCTCCCGCCCAGCAAGATCAAACCCATCAATGTATGTGCTTGGTTCTCTTGTCTGCACTAATACTGTTTTTGTGGGCAGCTGTGTGTTAATTTTGTAGGTCTTGCTCTGCGCATTGACGCAAATTTTCTCCATTAATGTTTTCGTGCCTCTCTCGGGAAGCATTGTGTTTATTTTGTTGGTAATCTTTTGTGTCTCCATTTTAGACTGTTTCCCCATGGGAGACGACTCTGTGGTAGCGCTGTTTGCGCTGTTTACGATGTTTATACTGCCCACCTTTGTTTTCTCAGGAAAAAGTAAATTTTAAGAGTTTTGTATCCGTGTGCAACAAGGGCACTTCCATCTCCAGCAGCTCGGTGTCTGTTACGTCAAATGGAGATTGAAACGCAGTAATGTTTACTTCAATCACATTTAATCCTGCATCCATATTTTGGTCTGCGTTCATGTCCGTATTTCTGACTATCTTCATGTTAGGTTCGCCGCCAGCCTCAGCTACCTCGCTGGTTGAGACCTCTACCTCAGCCCACAGGGCGCTTGCCACGTCGTTGATGAATACGTCGCCATGGTCAACGACATTGAGAGCTACTGCCGCGTTGTTTTCCATTTCCACATTTGTTGCCCTCGTTTGCTGTCTTGCGGCATGCACACTCTCCATTGCAATTTACGCAAGGGATGGTAGGTGTATATTTTGGGTTTTTATTTTTGGGGGTGATGATCGGGGTTCACCACTTTGGGGGCTTTGGAATCTTAGCAACACGTCCTCACACTCTTCACGCTCTTCAGGCTCCCCCCTTGACCAGTCGTACCCCCCAAGGCCCCTGTTTGTTCTGACACATCACCTTGTAGGCACAGCATATTTTGATTCAAAGCAGTCTCGCAATTGTAAAGATTGCTTTAACTTTGAGCGTGTCTGTGGGCCAATTTTGGCCATGTTTTGGGGCTTACCTCTGCTTTCAGCTGTGGACTGCTGCAGACTGAACTCTGCGCCCGAACTCTGTGCGTGCTCCGCGCTTGCCAGGAGTTTTTAAAGGCTGTAGGAGTTGTTTTCCTTAAAGGTGCACACGCCCAAAAAACACAGGGAAACAAATTTGAAGTCCAGTAGCCCAGTAGCTGCAGCTCCACTCTATAACCAGACTGCTGCAGACTGAATCTCTGCGCCCGATCTCTGCATTTTCGCTGTGTTGCAACTAACCAACGATCCACAACCTTGCACATATAAGCCTGCCGTACCGTCCACGGTAACAAAATTTGACAAGGATGTTTACAATTTGCTTGTTATTCCAATCTGTTTGGATCCCGTCTGGTGTATTGGAGGTGTGGGGCTGATTGATGGTTTAGAAGCCGATATTCACCCCTTGACCATTGGTACCCCGGAAGTTGATTTGTCACAAGAACACTCTAAAGTCAACGGTTATTGATACAATTTGAAGATATATCTACAGAGACATCTTACATTATAATTTATAAACCACAAAACAATGCCAATATTGGAGCCAAAACATTGTCTTTCTGAATTGGCAACACTAGTATTGTATTGATCACTTCCCCCAAAAATATTTTCCTAGCCTCCTAGCTCTGCACCATTTTGAATACCACCCTTGTCACCTCAGCGCAAGGTAAGGATGTCGAGGGGGTGGGAATACACGGTAGAAACCTGATTGTCGAGAGTGGTTTGTGATCTAATTATTCACCTTCTTTCTAACTCTTTTAAAAAATAATCAGAAACAATGTGCAATCTGGACCTCTTAAAGGTGCCCTCCGATTGGCTATCTGATGAGGGGTTGCACCTCTTCACTGTTACCAGGCTTAATTCCCCTCCCATATTCCTAACCCTTGTACCTACTAAATTTATCATGTATCCTTGCCGGCATTATGCATTAAGATGTTAGAGAAAGGCGTCTATTTAGATGGTTTTACAGGATACCGCAAAAATGCCATTGAATTTCTCCCCGCACGGTGTGCAGTTGTCCAAGTCACAGATTTTCACAGAAACTGAAATTGAACTGTGTGTAGCACTCACTAGCTTCTGAGAAACGCATCCCGTGACCATGAAACCAGGCGGAGGACTGCAATGAAAGGTGTCAGTGGAACTTACCTGTGAAGTTCTGCCAGGTCAGACTGCACCGCTCTTCATTCGTTCGCAGGCATATGCAATGCGTTGACACACACACACTTCAATGATCTCGGGAGCACGCTTTGATGACATCACAAAGACACAGAGAGAATGGTTCAAGCAACCAAGCGAAGTGAACTTTTCCTATGATTCTGCTTATCTAAGGAGGGTGACATAAACTACGCCTCCTTGACCAATCAAGAACACCAGAAGGTAAGTAGTTTACATGTAGGTTTATTTCTCTTAGTTCTTAGGTAGAGAAAGCACTGGGACATCCATCTAGCCCAGCACTTCAGGTCCAACTGACACCAGTAGAACCCTGCACACCAAACATACATCAACATTCGACCTAGAGTCCCAGTGACATCACCACACCAACACTCCACGTAGAATCTTAGTGACATCACCACCATCACAACACTCATAGCCATAATCAAGCACCACCATCACAACACTCATAGCCATAATCAAGCACAGCACAGATTATGACATATGCCCCTCTCTTCAACAACACAACACCAGACCCATGGTAGAGACCCATCACAAGTGCAATATCACCAGAAAAGTTACAGCTCAGAAACCATTTTCTACTCCCCCTGAGCCGAACCGCTACAACCCCAACATCTAACCAAGATCTTAAATGGAAAATACAAAAAAAATAACTCAAGCACAGGCTCTCCCCAGAACCTGAACCCACTCAGCTACAAACCCGCTGAATGAAACACAACAATGGAAGAACCAGAAATAAGTCCTTCACCGTGGAGACCCCGTGCATCGCAACCAAAACTAACCCAATCACCATCTAATCCCCGCACAGAAATGTGGCCACCATGTCTGTGCCCAACACCAAATAACTCCAACCAAAACTATGATCCTACCACTGAATTCCATAACAACACAACACTGTCCCCATAACTTACTCAAAGAGCGCTGCACCACCCTTAGAAACCCAGACAGTAGCTCACTGCCCACTAGACAGCACCTCACTGCCCCCTTAAAATGACCCAGACAGCACCTCACTGCCCACTAGACAGCACCTCACTGCCCTTAAAACCCAGACAGCACCTCACTGCCTGCTAGAGAGCACCTCACTGCCCCCTAAAATAACCCAGACAGCACCTCACTGCCCGCTAGACAGCACCTCACTGCCCCCTTAAAATGACCTAGACAGCACCTCACTGCCCTTAAAACCCAGACAGCACCTCACTGCCTGCTAGAGAGCACCTCACTGCCCCCTAAAATAACCCAGACAGCACCTCACTGCCCGCTAGACAGCACCTCACTGCCCCCTTAAAATGACCTAGACAGCACCTCACTGCCCTTAAAACCCAGACAGCACCTCACTGCCTGCTAGAGAGCACCTCACTGCCCCTAAAATAACCCAGACAGCACCTCACTGCCCGCTAGACAGCACCTCACTGCCCCCTTAAAATGAGCCAGACAACACCTCACTGCCCCCTTAAAATGAGTCAGACAGCAGCTCACTGCCCACTAGACAGCACCTCACTGCCCTTAAAACCCAGACAGCACCTCACTGCCCGCTAGACAGTACCTCACTGCCCCCTTAAAATGAGCCAGACAACACCTCACTGCCCCCTTAAATTGAGTCAGACAGCACCTCACTGCCTGCTAGACAGCACCTCACTGCCCCCGAAAATGACCCAGACAGCACCTCACTGCCCCCCTAAAATACTGGCATCATCCACACATAACCAGGGGACATGCCCCTATGAACATGACAAACAACACCACAGGACAACATGTAAAACCCCACAGTAAGGGATAACCTCATCAACTCTATGGCGCTAACGTCCCTGCGCTAAACCCCAACATGTCCCTGAAATGCAAAACAACAAAATGCATGGCAAGTAATTGTAAATGCAAAATGGATGCAAGTGACATGGCGTTAAAGTCCCTGCGCCATACCCCCACCCACATATCCACTTCAGCCAACCTGCAAAGAAAACATTGCATAAACAAACATTACAATGTCCCATGGACCCCACCCCACGAGTCCATACCAAAAACCCAAAGGACATGTCCTAACAACAGGCCACATACATATACACAACAAAATAATATACCGTAACAGGCCCTAAACAACTAACATTGACCCATGACCCAAACCATATATTTACTAATCCCAGAGGCCACGACATAAATACAACAGCATAATAATGACACCGGCCTCCCCCGACACCTACCTTATTTTAATCCTCAGGGCTAGCAAACTCCGCTGTCCCAACGTATAAACCCCATAGATCCGGGTCCAACTCTCTCAGGCCATCTGCAAAGCCCCTCCGGTTGTTGCAGGAAATCTGTTGCCGTAGCCACGCCTTGACTTTCCTGTAACTTCCCTGTAATGTAACTTTCCTGAGCGGTGCCAACGATAGACTGGCCTTGTCCTTCCCCATGCATGAACACCCCTGGAAACTCTCTGCAGCAAGGAAAAATCCAGACATTGCTTCCCGAGTTACTTTTCTGTCCATCACCGACAACAGGCTGAGCTTCCCATTCTCCATGAAAGAACGCTCCTGGGAAACCTCAGCGGCAGGGAAACATCCTGTTGTTACTTCCACAATTACCCTGCATACGCACACTGCGCAGCCCACTCTGCGTTCCAAGTAAGCTCCGTTGTGGCAATCAACGTTGCGTTCCAGTTTACGCTGCTGGAACGCCAGTCCTCCTACAACCGACGTCGGCCCTCCTCCAGCCAACATCATCACAACTAGTCCCAACACGATGAAAGCAACAACGCTGCTCGGACACCTTGCCCCATCAACCCGCGCACCTGCAGCTCGGCGCCCCAGTTTCCCTTCAACACCGACCTCAGGCCGAAGAGCACTTTCTCCGGCGGCCTCTCCGCTCCATCACACAGCGGAACCGCTCCTCTCAATGCGGCGCTTACCGGCCACCGCAGCAGGGAACCTCCTCCCGTCCGCCATGCTCACCCGACACACTGGGGCCACTTCAGACTCCGTTGCTCTCGCGCCACACAGCACCGCGGCTGAGTGCACAGTGCCCGCCAGCCCCTTTGCACTACACAGGCTGACCTCCTCCAGCCAATACAGAGCTGGCAACAATGGATCTCAGCCGCTCCGGGGCCGCCAGCCAAGATCCCCAACCTGGGACCTGGAGCCTGGCACAGACCTCTGCACCGCCTGGTCTGCAGAATGCCTCCACTGCACCCGGACACCGACCTGAACCTTCGCTGCACCACCCAGCCTGCAGCCTCCACCTGCTTGATGGATGTCACCCTGGAAGGCAGCGCTCCTCACCAGCTGCCCCTTCCCAGCAGCCTCGGAACCATCCTCGTCCCAAGTGACATAAACTACGCCTCCTTGACCAATCAAGAACACCAGAAGGTAAGTGGTTTACATGTAGGTTTATTTCTCTTAGTTCTTAGGTAGAGAAAGCACTGGGAAATCCATTTAGCCCAGCACCTCAGGTCCAACTGACACCAGTAGAACCCTGCACACAAAACATACCTCACATTCCACCTAGAGTCCCAGTGACGTCACCACACCAACACTCCAACTAGAATGTTAGTGACATCACCACCATCACAACACTCATAGCCATAATCAAGCACCACCATCACAACACTCATAGCCATAATCAAGCACCACCATCACAACACTCATAGCCATAATCAAGCACCACCATCACAACACTCATAGCCATAATCAAGCACAGCACAGATTATGACAGAGGGCAAGTTACTCAACCGCAGTGCCAAAATGATTGGCCCTCTCAAATGAAATAATGGCATGCCATCTGCCACGGAACCAACTCTATGCCCTTTAACTTCGATGAGAGTGGCTACCCTGAAGCTAGGACCAGACCATCTCATGCCAAAAGCATGTCCTCACTAACAGTCATCCTCATAAAACTGTATTTTGGTTTCCAAACTGTACAATAAGTTAGAATAATCGCGGTGCAAAATAACAGCACATACATCTGGAAAAAAGAAAGGGAACTATTGCTAATGCATCCCCATAAACGAGTCATAACATACATCTCTTAAAAAGGAATACACGTCTGTAAAAAAAATTCAAAGTGGAAAGATGAATACTTTCCTTTAATTCTTGCCCATTTCTTACATATATTTGCAAACCTCGCGTGGTGGCAGAGTCAGAGACAAGCTACAGATACAATAGAGCCGTCCTGCAATGAGAAAAGCCATATTTATTTGCATTTTTAAAGCGCTCACACGGGGGCATCGAGGCGCGGTTACAGAATTTTTTTTGTTTTGTTGTTATCTTAGTTGCATATTTATAACGTGCTTAAATACCGAGAGGTTTCTAAGCGCGGACCTGAGGATCGAACCTGTGTTGTTGAGTGTTGTCTTGTTTTTAAGGCGAGCACGTGGCCCCTGAGCTGTCCTCCCAGGCCATAAGATTTGAGGATTGAAAGGAGCGCACAGAAACAAACTTGAAAGTATCTTGGGTGGGACAGTAGGCTATCAATAAGCGTGCCCTCTTATCGAGGCGAGAATGGGCACGAGTTAATACTGGCAACCATGTGTGACTGCACTGAAAGTGTTCACCTATCTGGTAACTCCTTCCTGGTATGCAATACACTGACCTGGAAGATCGACCTTCCATTTGGCTCACCCAAGAACAGGTCTCTGGAGGAGCACACGCGGGCACAGATGAACAGGGTAAGGGCCAGCTCATGTCACTTGTGTGGGGGTTGCATGCGACACCAGATGGCCGGGTCAGCATATCACTACACCACTGCCTAGTCGTGTGGGCGGGGTGTGGAGAGGACATGTGTAGCCAGAAGATTCCTCAATCATCACTGTACCAAACTCACCCGTGAATAGCAATGCCATAACAAGCCATTAAACAGTGCACTAAGATCAGTTCAAGTCAAGAAGACACATTGGCATGGGCAGGTACTGTGCTGCCTCCGACAAACATATTTCACCTTACAGGCAGGGTAAAAGATCCCAGAGGGCTGCCTTAATGTAAATGTCTCTATCTGACCCATTCCTTTATCCCTTGAGCGAGGCGCTTACAGCGCTTCCCTTTGCTCTCAGAGCCCGCAGCTACACGCCCCCACGCCCTTCCCCCCATGGTCAGTGACGCGAAAGCTCGGGCTCAGATGGAAGATCTGCCAAGCAGCACAAGAGAGTCCAGCAAAGGCACTGCAGCCTCAGCAAGATGTTCAAATGGGGGGTTGGCTCATTATGCACTGGAAGAAGAGCCCATAAAAGTGGTGTGTTGTTGACTGGGTCAATGAGCACACATATGAGTCATGGGGCCAACGTGTTCTAACCACCCCCCACTCTCCATTCAGAATTCAGGGATTAATTAGCCCAAACAAGGCAGTCAATACATTGTTTAATGCCTGCCTTTGCTGTGGGATGTAAGGGGATTACCGCATCCACAAAGACTCTCCCTGATACACCATCCGAGGCACTATGCATGTGCCCTAAATATTGAGGGAGAGTGGCCATCATCTGTAGAACTGGAATATAATAACTCTGAAGTCTGGGGTTCACAATGCCTGCACGACACACCTCTACTCCCACGGCATGCTCATATGATGGTCAGTCTACAGCTGTCACATTAGGGATAGGCCTTGATGTTCCAGCGTCATCATACTTCAAAATCCCAGGTGATGATGGCACAAACCACAGGAGGATGCAGCCCAGGCGAGCACCCTGATGGTACCAAGTAGTATGAGGGCAGATACAGTCGTTGAGAAGGTTGTGTTTGCAAGGGGAAGAACATTGGGTGGTATGTAGGCATGGTGGTGCCTCTAGCAGCACTAGCCAAGGGACCCGCCAGGAGGCTATCCAGGGGATTCGCCAGAAGATGCTTGCGGCTCCACTATTCCCTGCGTTCACAGGAGCAGATGACTCCTGTGACTCACTGTAGTAAGCCTGTTGCGGAACAACCTAGTGCAGTGAGCAATGCTGTCTCTGCTGACATTGCATGTGTATCTCCCTTTTCGGCTGTTTCCTGCGGCATGTGCAAGGAACTTTGTAGAAGATCCTTATTGCACTGGCATCTAGGTACACAACTGCTGCCAGTGTAGCATGCCAATGTGTTGCAGTTGTACACCTTATCTGCTCCTGTGTGCGCTTCAGTTGGTTCGTGCATTATATCCAAGTGATTGGTCAAGATGAACTGTCAGATATAATGTAGTCCAGCTCATATCGCTGCCTGAGTGTGCCAGGAAGTAGCATAGTGGCAATAGCAGTGCAGTGGCAGAGGCGAGCTCAGGGAGGGCAGATCCCTCCCATGGAGCAGACGTTGCTCCTCGGGCAGCGCATCTCATTCTTGCTTTCATTTCTTTGTGGTGTCCATTAGATAGGGGTATGTCACATGAAATTAGGTCACTAGCATGGACTGTTGGTGACATAGGAGAAGCAGGAATTGGACATGGTGAAGGTTACAGTATTGTGTCCCTCTTGTTTCTCAGTTTTGATCAATGATGTTCTGTGGCTTCTCCAATTTTAATTTTGCTCCTCCTAGTTGTGCATTGGCCTCCAGACGTGTCAATGTATTACTTGTAGTGCCCCATTAGTGCTGGGTTATATTTATTTTTGGAATAAGGCATTTGTAGTGTTACTTTCTGATGTGTTAAACTGTCAGAAAACTAAAGCAGCAGCGAGATCCACTTTAGATGTGTCAAGCTAGCCATTTCCATAAAGGAAACAGATGTGTACATTACTCACGCCTGGCTAACTATGGAGACCATTCAAGAGCACGTGTAACCCATGGTGCGCGGAAAAAGCCCAAATAACACGCTAACCACGTCTTGGTAATTGTACTGATTTTGGCATTCAATCTGTTTATTTGGTGAGGAAGGATAGCTCAGGGTCTTGGAAGCAAGACGACGCAGCACAACACAGGTTCGAATCCTGATCCCTTGCTTAGAAACCACTTGCTGGTATTAAGCGCGTTATAAAAGAGCAATTATAATTTTACTTGTCTTTGCAAATGTTCATTGCTGCATGTGGCCCTAAAGCGTGTTGTATCAGCAGGCAGGGTAATGCCAAACTAGGCCAGGGTTCTGCAACCACTGGATCCCATCCCATCAGTCCTAGGCAGCGCTGTCAATGGTGAGGAATCATGGAGTTTGTAGTCCAAAACATCTGGAGAGCCAGACTCCTAGGGCCACATTACGACCCATGCGGAGGACCATGGTGCTATTAGCACCATGGTCCATGCCGGAGTCCGCCATGGCGGAATGGGGAATTACCACCCCCTTCCAAGGTTGGCGGGGCGGTAATTCCCCATGCCGCCATGGCCCTTCCCCATTCCCATTTTTGCCCCATAGGGGTCAATGGGAATGGGGAAGGCGCTAAGTACGGTGCCGCAAATTGCGGCACCGTACTTAGCACCAAGGTCCCTTTGCGGGTCCCTACTTTAACGGCTGGTAAAACCAGCTGTTAAGGTCGGGTCCTGCAAAGGGACCTCGTAATTAGGCGCTAATAGGTTAACGGTGCCGCAGCCTTTTACGTCACCGTTAACCCATTAGCGCCTGGGTCGTAACGAGGACTGGGCGGGCTCCAAGGTCCTTATCTGCCATTTAATCTATGCCCGATTTGCGGCTGTGAACTTGGAGATGTACTCAATTACAAGGAGGTATTCACAAAGGGGTCTCTGAGTGTCTGGGTCATGTATCTGTCACATTGTGATGGCTGGAATGAGGACCACATTTGGCCCAACCCCACTCAGAGAGGCACGCTGCTTAACCACTTCTCAGCTAAAATGGCCGCCAGCCACTGCCATAGGGTAATAGGGTGTGCTAACCCTGTACTCCTCGAGTCACACAGCGATTCTCGCGCGTGCTATCCCAAGGAATAATGAGATGCAAACAGCTCAGAGATTCGTTTTTTTTTATCGAGGCGATGATACTAACAAAGGATGTTCTTGGCCTTCTTTTCCCGCACTGTCAGCTCCTTGTCGGCCTCTTGTTTATCAATTTTCATCTAATTTATTGTTTTGTACCAAGCCGGTGTTTCTTGAAAAACACCCGTCCCTCATTGCAAGGCTCATTAAAATCATTTGGTGCTTGAAATATTTTGTTTTTCCTTATTATATGTCTTTGGTGTCGATTTGCCACAGCCGCAACCTCCCCGGGCCAAAGAGTCCCTGCTTCCTTTTTTTCTTTTTAATTCCCCCTTATTATAGAGAGTCTGAAGGTTCCCGGGTGAGCCTGGCATCACAGGCACATATGCATACACACAGGCGATCAATTATGCATCAAGTGACTTTTTGATTCTTTACTTTTAAGCCGTCGCACCTTAAAAGGCCGTGCCTGCTGGCGGCGGATCACTCCGCCACCGTCAAGTAACGCGCTTTAATTGGCAACTACACACAGGTGCCGCAGCCATTGCACAGAGCGACAAACAGCGGAGGCAGAGGCGGGGGTGGACTAGGGAGGGGCGCGCAGAGGAGGTTACCCCTGTGTTCTTAGCTCCGTGGAGGGTGTTCAGTTGGCCAGAGTTATCAGCGCAGTGGGCTGCTAACAAAATGGTGGAATGAATTAGGAATGTGATTTGGGGAAAAAAAGGGGTGGATGGCAAAACATAAACCATAAAATAAGTGGTAAAAAGAAGCAGAAGAGAGATAATAAATAGGGGGTTCGTATGGATTATCATAACCTACAGTACACGCTTCTTGAACTAGCCTTCAAGATGGGGACGCCCCATACGCTCCATGTTCCTCACCCATTGCCCCACATACTCTTGCACCCTCACCGGACTACTCCATTTTTAAAAAATAGGTTATTGTCATAGACTTGCATTTTTCAGTTTATATATATTTGCATCCATAAATTAGACGGCGACCCAGATCTCCCTGCATAGTCAAGACGTTCAAAGTTTTTTTTTTTTTCTGTTTTTTGAGTCCATCTACTTCGTAATGATGAAAAACCGTTTTGTAAAAATCTAAAAAGATTATACACAAATAATAAAAAAAAAAAAAAATATATATATATATATATATATATATATATATATATATATATATATATATATATATATATATATATACTGTGTATCTCGGATGTACTGATTACCCTTGATGTGTAACTAAGCTGTGAATTATCTTATGCTATGCGCCCTGATGCCTACGGGTCCGGTGCGCAATACAAATAAATAAACAAACATATATACCCTTAAAATGGAAATCGGCTGTAATCAGCCTGCATCCTGGCGTTTAGCCCGAATTGCAATCCATTGTTTAACGCACCTGTGGTAGCTGTAGATATTGTGGGAACTACAATTTCAAACCCTGATGAAGGAACTCATAATATTGTCCTTCTATGGTGGCCATAGTGAGTCACATAGGCTGTCGTAAGAAAACAACGTTATCACCTACTTTGCGCTGCTAAATGCTAGAGTTCTGTTGGCAGGGTTCAGAGAAAGCAAGGTGTGATTTTTGTTTTATTCAAGTGAGAAGTGATATTTTAAATCCTGTTATTTTTCCCTTCCCCGACGATGAGAGCGTGTTTGTAACACATGTGGTAATCACTGGGTGTGCCTATCAATGATTTCCTCTTGCTGCTTTCACCATACTCCCAAAGAAGGGAAGTCCTTTGCACTGGAGGTTACAATTTCTTCCAATCTTCTACGAAATATGTGCCCCCTCCACTTATATTCATAGAGGCTGGCGCCATCCTTTGCCAGCATTATGTGGCCTCAGTCGTCTGTGAATTGACTCCAATCTATAGAAAATCACATATGAAGAATCAGGCTTACAACACTGCAGGGCTTAACCTCAAATGTGCTATGTAAAGTTCTTAGACAGTGAAAGTAATATTAAAAGATGTCATTCGAACAATAGAAGGGAGCAGCAACTGAAGAGTGCCATCTTCAACCAACTGAGACACTGAGCCTCATTACAAGTGAGGCGAAATGGGTTAAAGGGCTCTGCTAAAGGAGGCGGACCCGTTATACCCGTTCTGCCTCATTACAAGCTCCCCTCGCGGAACCCGGTAAGGAACGCCTGGTCGCAACAGGAGTGCTTACCCGGTCCCGCGAGGGGACGAGGGAGCAAACAACGGTACGCTCGTAATCGGCCCGTTGTTTGCCCCCTCTCCCATTCCCATTGAGTCCTATGGGGGCTGAAATGGGAATGGGGAAGGTCTGGGCCCGGGTTCCTGGAGGGAGGAATTACCGGGCCCTCCGAACTCAGAATGGCCCGGTAATTCCCCATTCTGGGAACCGGGACCCGATTTTGGCGGCAGTTACCGCCAAAATCGTAATGAGGCCCACTGTGTTATGTTTAAGAGACAATTGCCAGGGAAAGGGATTTTTTAATTTTTTTTTATTTGTTACGGCTTATAGTTAAGTACAAACTTTTGCAATCAGAGCTCCAAATTAAAAAGATGGAATTTCCAAATTACTTCATCTGTCATTACTTATTGCAAATAGCATTTCCAGAAGCTTCACCAAAGCATATGTCACTCCTGCATTTTCACCACCATACAAAGTCTCCCACCATGCTCCTGCGTCAACCCCACATTTCTTATAAAGATGACTATGGAGGTGTAATGTCCTGTAGGTTCTTAGCCGAGGGAAGAACAGAATGAGGTGGTTTAAAGTTTCTGATTCATTGTGACATGGTCTACACATGTCAGATTCAATCATTCTGTATCTGTGTAGGGTTTATCTTGTTTGTAGGATGTTCAAATGAAATCGCAGGAAGAGATCTCTGTGTCTCTCAGTAGCAAGGTGTCACATTAGGTTCTTATTAGTGTTTTAGACAGCGCGTGGGTTTCCAAATTTGCTCTCTTGGATTCTGTGGTTAATCAGCCCATAATGTGTTTTTTAACAAAGTTGGGTTCTTGATAAAGATATCCTGAGAAAGGCCCAGATCTACCAGGATGGCACTGCACGTCTTTGTCTGCATATTCAACAACCAGTCAGATGCTTCCGCGATATTTGGTTGTAGAATCTTGAATTGTGGTGGACCGTTAAAGTCCTGTAGTTTACTAAAAAGTTGGAGCGATCTCCAGACCACTCTCACATGTATAGACATGTATAGACCGAAGACCAATCTCATGTCTTATGACAGCATTAGGCAGACGCAAGATTCTTCTCCAAAATGTTCCCTTGAAGTGCTCCCAGGTTTCCCATGGTAAGGAGAGGCAAGCTTCGGCAGCATACGTGATAGCCGGTACAAGGTCTTGATTATAAAAGTGGGTAACAGGTTCGAGTGAGAACTTGCCATTCTTTTTCAAAATTAGGACACCTTGCACAGTTAGATGTTTATGTTTGCTTTCGAGGCGTTCCTTCCATGGGAGTTCAGAGGGACTTGCGCTGATTGTAGCGCCAAGATATTTTATCATTGGGACTGGGCGGCTTCTGTGTTTATTTAAAGACCAACTTATGTTCATTGATTTTTGACATCTTCTGTTTTCGAGGACTAGGATTTCCGACTTGGTAGCGTTGATCTGTAGGCCATTCTGTTCTGCATAAAGTTGCAGGGGGTCTAACTTCTTTTGAAGGCCAAATTATTTTCGGTCCAGGAGTACAATATCATCAGCATACAAGAGGCATCCTATCATGCATCCGTTGACTTTTGGTGAGCAGGAGGGGGCAGGATCAATAATGTCGCAGAGGTCAGAAATGTAGAAGTGAAACAGGGCCACAGCTAAGGGGCAGCCTTGTTTCAGTCCCTTACATGTTGGAATATTGCAGGTCAAATGGCCATTCTGGTCTAACGGTACTTGAAGGAAAGTCGCTGAATACAGGTCCTTGATGGTGGATAGAAGATCACTAGGACATCTCAGATTTTAAAAAATGTCCCACATGCGTTCCCTGCTGATTCTGTCGAACGCCTGTTCCATGTCTATGCATGCCAGGTAGATTTTGCACTCGCCTGTCAGTGTTTTCGTTTTCAACAAACTCAGTATTAACAGGTTTAAGTTGCATACTACTCCCTTAACGAATCCTGTTTGTCGAGGATCAAAGCCTTCAGAGATTTTTATCCATTCATTTAAGCGTCTCAACAAGATGCCTGCAAGGACCTTGCCCAGAACATCAAGAAGGGCAATGGGGCGATAGTCCCTTGGGTCGTTTCGATTGCCCTTCTTGAAGATCCAAACCACCACTGAATTTTTCCATGAGACTGGGACAAGACCCATCAGTATGATTCTCTTGAACAGAATTAAACAGAAACCTGCCAATTCTTCCGGTGCGGCCTTAAGTATGTCATTAGTTAAGCCGACTGGCCCACGAGCACAGGACTTGCGTGCTTTCATTATTATCGACAGAATTTCATCTCTATCAAAGTTAATTTTCAATGTTGTTCTTGGTACTTTCTGCAAACCTCTTGTTTGGTGAATCTTGTGACCAAATGGTTTTTCAAAATGTGAGACCCATGAACTTTCAGGAATGGAGTTTATTTGAAGCGGGCAACTAGATGCATCTTTGCTATTTAGGAGCAACCACAAGTTTCGGGTGTTCTGTGGGTTCAAGGCCCGCAAAATTATTTCTGAGATTCGTTGGTACAGCAGGTATCTGTGAGAGGTGATCCAATTTTTATATTTCGATCTTCATTTTTCAATCAGCTGATTTCTAACGATCAAGGGGGTTTGTCTGAGATGCCTAAGGTCTTTACGTAGGAGTCGTTTTGGTTCGATTACAGCTTTGTCATAGCAGTGTTTCTTCTTAAAGTTTCCTCTGTTACCTTTGTGTTGGTGCTCGCTAAAGATAGTCAGCATATGAATATATTCCACCCCTGCGTCTTTTGACATGAACAGAGTTAAAAGTTCCGTCATTAGGTGGGGCACGTCTTTAGGTTGAATACGCAGCCGATTTCTACAGTGAACAACTTCAACAGGGTGATTCCATACCTCAACTTTGGCCTTGTTTGCCCTGGTAGACGAAAGGATGAAAGGGTCATGATCACTAGCTGGGGTAGGAAAGATCCTTAATGATTTTACTTTTGATCATAAATTAGCGGAAACAAAAAAATAATCCAAGGTGGCACTAAGTGGGCTATTGCGCTACATCTTCGATCCTTCAAGATCTCAACTCGTGTTCCCATTTAGCATTTGGATATGTCTGATGTCAGTTTCATCTGACCAATGTTGAGCTCGCAATCCTTTGGTTTTAGACCCCATCAACTCTCCCTTCTCGTTTCTGCTCTGATTTGTTCATAGGCAGTCGATATTTAGGTCACCACAAAGTATTAAAAGTGGTACCTTTTGTATCATGTACAAAACATCTATCCAGCCCATCACTATGCCAACAAAGCCAGTTGATTATGCACATTCAGGATTCCAATAGAGATTGAAGAGTACCAAATGAGTCGTTCAGTGTGTTACATCGTCTTCAAATTTTAATATTAACATTTTAATGTAAGGGTTTGGATGGATTACCCGAACAGTCTCTAAAGTTTTCAAGGTCAGGAGGTCAGAAGAGGGACAGCCAGGGGTGTTTTTATGGCCTTATTACGGTATACGGTAAATCCCTCTAACAAGTGTGTTTCAAGGAGCCAGGTTTCCTGCAAACATAGGATCCATAGATTTGCAATCTGGGGGGGGGGGCTAAAAAAAGGTGAACATAGCCTCTCATATTCCTGAATCCTATGTCTAGAGTCCAGGGTCCAGGGTTCCCCCTTAATTTGGCTCTTATTTTGGTTGTTGGTTGTTAGAACCCGAGCCAACCGTGACCATGATAGATCATCTTCTGGAATGCTTTTCTTCAGTTGGTCATTATTTGATGGTCTTCTATGTTCCATTATAGGATGGGCTCCTTTAATAACGATTTTAAATGATTCTAAATCATCGTAATTAGTGTTCTCTGCTTTGGCTGGATTATTGAATCGGTCTTGGTAAGGTCGACGTTCTTCTTTGGCTGTTTGGAGAGGGTACTTTTGGTGGTTCGGGGATTTTCTATCACATGTCATTCTAGAGGGCGACTGTGACCTCCATGAGTGTACTAAGGTTTTTAAGTCAAAGCCCAATGCGCATAGCTCGCCCTGAGCATCGAAGAATAAGTTTGAGAGGGCAGCTGAAGCCATATGTAGGCAAACCCTGTCATTCTCTTCTTCACTGAGAACATTTTAATGTCATTCGAGTGTATTACTCCTAGTTTCGGGACGCAGTTTAATACGCAGATGACGTTAGCACGATTTAGGATTAATCCATCATTAGCTCTCAGTACTCTTTCTAAGATTACAGGATGACACACCTGATATTTACTACCAAGATTGTTACTACTCTGCCATGTTCCAGAATTCAGCTCTGAATATTCTTTTTGGGATAATTGTTGAAGTAGATAGAGTTCAGGTCTTCTCTGGAGTATCAAATCATGGGTTCCATCCATTTAGATGGATGTAGAGATCCACTAGTCAATAGGGTCTTGTCTCGTTTCTCAGCCATCATGAGAAACGGAGAAGTTGGAGGTTGAGTTGTGTGACAGTGGTCTGCTGTTTGTTTCCTCTGCAAGACCATCATTTGTTCCTCGGCCAGCGTCAAGAATGGAGAGGTTGGGGTAAGAACTATGTTCTTGCTGGCCAGCGGAAGGGCAGTTAATTAATTCCTCTGTAGTACAGTGGGGGTATAGGTCTCGTCTTCACCAGGATCTTCTGTTGAGCATTTGTCGGATTCTTCCTTGTATGTTGAAAGTTGTAGTAGCAAGTCGTCTAATGGTCCTGGATCAGAGTTTGCAGAACCATAGTTCCTAGTTGGAGTTATGTCATCATCCAGTTGCTCCCTGGTGTAGTTTCTCATGGGTCGCTGATTCAAAGAGGACTTAGCAGTTCCTACAAATGCCGTCATGATCGCTTTTAGGTTTCAAAAGAAACTCCAAGTATTTGAAGTTTTAGAGGAGTATTGCAGTGAAGGAATGTATTTATTTTTTACATTTATTTTTATAGGGGGTTCTTTTCACATTTTAGCGAGTTCAGTGGGTCTTTCCTTAAACAAGCAGATAGAAATTGAATAATTAGCGGTGTTGCTCGTGAGTTCAGGTACCTCACTGCCAGATATAATGGTTACTTCATTCTTTGAAGTCTCACACACATTCATAGTGGGATGAGTATGTTGAAGTTCTTCACTCTCAATTGTGTCGGTCACGATTTCGATCTGGTTTATTTGTGAAGATTGAGCCCCAAGGACTGGAATGGTAGATTGTTGGCTTTGTGTTGCACTCGTGTTGATGGAATTTTACACACATGTGACATCATCATTTGTCTTTTTTCTCCTCTTTGTCATTGACCCCTGGTTCCCTTGGGCCGAGATGTTTGGAATCGGCAAGGGATCTTTGTTGAGCACAGATAATAATTCAGATGTCGGGGTCATTCCCTCCATTTTCCTTTGCAGGGCTATCTCACGTACTCCTTCTAAGATCATTCTTTTATCAGACCCGGCATCTTGGGTCAGTTCAATGAAGGACTTTAGGATAGCGCCATCTAGCTCTTTATCTTTTGTTCTGCGTTCTTACATTGATTCCATAAAGCCTTCTATATGAATGAGTTTCGAATTCATTAATGCTATTAGCGTTGACTGGTCCTTATAATTATCGTTCACATTTTCGTATACCTTTAGATAAGTTGACAATGTGATCGTAGCTGCAGAAACGATGTTTGTTTGCAGTTGAGCGAGGTATCTATTCTGGTTTTCTTTGTTACAGTCAACCAGACGGTGAGTAAGTCTCCTAGAGGGGTGTCGTGGCGATGTATGTTTAGGATCCGGGTTTGCAGAGGAAACAGCAGTTGAGTCAGTTTCACATTCGTCACTGGACTCATCATGATTGATAATTAACTGATGCTTAGAAGTGTCAAGATGCAGTTAATGAGATCTTCCAGACGCATGAACAGAAGAGGTAGCAGTGGTTGTTGGCAGACGGTGGGAGTGGGTCCTCTTTCTCTCTTGAGATTATCGACGTTAGTATGGGTAAATGTGGAGAAGGTTTGAATTTCTTCACCTGACAAGATTGACAGCGATCTGTCAATCCAACTGAGTCAGAGTTCCGACATTTACCGTTCGGTCAGCCTGCTTCTAGGCACAGGGTAATGTGTGCAATATCTTTCGTTAAGCGGGCTGCCAGCAGTGAAAGCGTTTGGGGTTTCTCTTTCTCAGTTATGAGGCGAGAGGGTTCTGGAGCCTTGATAACTGAAGTTTAGTAGGTATTGGCTGGTTGAGGGCTGTGTCGACCGCATTGTCAGCAGCTGGAGCAGCACACAAATTCTCTGCATTTGTAAGTTTTTGGTGACTTCATTCCCACTGGTAAAAACAAGATACTCTTGTTTGCAGGCTTTGACACCCCGCAAATTTTGTTTATGGGCTCTCATTTTTGAGCCTCAATGCTTTCTAGTGACTCGATGTCAGACCGGGGGTCTAGCTTATAAATAGTGGACCCGTTTCTTTTGTAACATTGTTTGAAGGTTTCAGCACAGACGTGTCCATTTTATTTAGGTGTACTTTCAAACCTTCAGGTCGTTTAAAGTGCCAGCGCAGACCTGTCGAGTCCGCAACAGAGTTACTTCTTCTCTTTGTTAATGAGCTGTGGTGAGTGTGAAAGGCAGGATTTTCTAAAGTACGTGAGCATTCTAAAGTGTTGCCTTTGAGGAGGTTGATTCACACGCGACTGGCGTTGCATGTTAAGCGTTAACAGTTGCTTGTTTAAAGTTACATGGCTTTCTAAGTTCTTTGTGTGTCAAGTCTTTGCATACCGAGTCACGTTGTTTTAACACTGGTAAAGGAAAAGAGGCCAAGTTGATACTCGTGGGCGGAGTCAAAAGCGCCATGTTCACTACAGTGGTTATAGAGTTCTGTGGTGTGGTATTGACCGCAGGGGGGGGGTAAAGACGGACATGGTCGTGGGCACAGTTGGGATCTCACAATTGGTACCTGATAGTTGAGCGCCAGTTGTTGGCGCAAAGGTTTCATTTGACTGCAAGTCACTGGAGCTGCCAGGCACGGGCGCGAACAGCTTCATCACATCTCGTTGGGACTGCAGGCGGGCTAGACTGCGAGTTCGTTTAGGGTGCCAGCAGATGAGGGGGGCTTCCATAAGCTTCCACAGCAGCTAACACTCAGCCAGTGTGAGGAAAGTTGCTCCGCCTCCACAGACAACACAGTAGACAGACTGCAGCAACAGCAGTAGAATGGGATCAGGGACAGCTGAGGCACACCAAGATGAGGCCAACATTCTGCGATGTTCTGTGTCTGGAGGGCGAGTGTGAGGAAAGTTGCTTTCCCATCACAGACAACACAGTAAGCAGACTACAGCAACAGCAGTAGAACGGGATCAGAGACAGCAGAGGCACACCAGGAGAAGGCCAACACTCAGCCAACACTGCACTCTGCATCGGGAGGGCGAATGTGAGGAAAGTTGCTTTGCCTCCACAGACAACACAGTAAGCAGACTGCAGCAACAGCAGTAGAACGGGATCAGGGACAGCAGAGTCACTCCAGGAGAAGGCCAACACTCAGCCAACACTCTGCAACATTCCGCATCGGGAGGGCGAGTGTGAGGAAAGTTGCTTTGCCTCCACAAACAACAAAGTAAGCAGACTGCAGCAACAGCAGTAGAACGGGATCAGGGACAGCAGAGGCACACCAGGAGAAGGCCAACACTCAGCCAACACTGCGCTCTGCGTCGGGAGGGCGAGTGTGAGGAAAGTTGCTTTGCCTCCACATACAACACAGTAAGTAGACTGCAGCAACAGCAGTAGAACGGGATCAGGGACAGCAGAGGCACACCAGGAGAAGGCCAAAACTCAGCCAACACTGCACTCTGCATCGGGAGGGCGAATGTGAGGAAAGTTGCTTTGCCTCCACAGACAAAACAGTAAGCAAACTGCAGCAAAAGCAGTAGAACGGGATCAGGGACAGCAGAGGCACACCAGGAGAAGGCCAACACTCAGCCAACACTGCGCTCTGCGTCGGGAGGGCGAGTGTGAGGAAAGTTACTTTGCCTCCACAGACAACACAGTAAGCAGACCGCAGCAACAGCAGTAGAATGGGATCAGGGACAGCAGAGGCAGACCAGGAGAAGGCCAACACTCAGCCAACACTCTGCAACATTCCGCATCGGGAGGGCGAGTGTGAAGAAAGTTGCTTTGCCTCCACAGACAACACAGTAAGCAGACTGCAGCAACAGCAGTAGAACGGGATCAGGGACAGCAGAGGCACACCAGGAGAAGGCCAACACTCAGCCAACACTCTGCAACATTCCGCATCGGGAGGGCGAGTGTGAGGAAAGTTGCGTTGCCTCCACAGACAACACAGTAAGCAGACTGCAGCAACAGCAGTAGAACGGGATCAGGGACAGCAGAGGCACACCAGGAGAAGGCCAACACTCAGCCAACACTGCGCTCTGCGTCAGGAGGGTGAGTGTGAGGAAAGTTGCTTTGCCTCCACAGACAACACAATAAGCAGACTGCAGCAACAGCAGTAGAACGGGATCAGAGACAGCAGAGGCACACCAAGAGAAGGCCAACACTCTGCAACATTCCGCATTGGGAGGGCGAGTGTGAGGAAAGTTGCTTTGCCTCCACAGACAACACAGTAAGCAGACTGCAGCAACAGCAGTAGAACGGGATCAGGGACAGCAGAGGCACACCAAGAGAAGGCCAACACTCAGCCAGCACTGCGCTCTGCGTCAGGAGGGTGAGTGTGGGGAAAGTTGCTTTGCCTCCACAGACAACACAGTAAGCAGACTGCAGCAACAGCAGTAGAACGGGATCAGAGACAGCAGAGGCACACCAAGAGAAGGCCAACACTCTTCAACATTCCACATTGGGAGGGCGAGTGTGTGGAAAGTTGCTTTGCCTCCACAGACAACACAGTAGGCAGACTGCAGAAACAGCAGTAGGACGGGATCAGAGACAGCAGAGGCACACCAGGAGAAGGCCAACACTCAGACAACACTGCGCTCTGCGTCGGGAGGGCAAGTGTGAGGAAAGTTGCTCCGCCTCCACAGACAACACAGTAGGCAGACTGCAGCAACAGCAGTAGAACGGGATCAGAGACACCAGAGGCACTCCAGGGAAAAGGAATTTTAAACAAATTAGAACATTGGTAATATTAAGATTATTTACATAAAACACAAACAAAATAAATGAACAAAAAGGTCCCTAGACTGGCACATGATAATGTGGTTGCACATGCTGGTTAGATAGCATAATTCACTATTTCTATGCTTTACAGTTATTTTTCAGTTTTTTTTTTCTTTTCATTGTCATATTCTTTTGCATTGGTTTTTGTTTGTAGGTACTGCAGTCACTCTTTTGCAGCCATGAGAATTTTGTATGATGCGCTGAATAGTATTTTTTCTAAATAGATTTGCTCTGCCCCACATCCCCACGCCACTCACCGCCCTCACACCCTTTATTTGCTTATTAGTTGACCCTGAACAAGTGATTTCTTGGTAAAATGCATTGGCCTTTACAAAACCTACAAAACTAAGTAATGTGAGGTCACTTTTCTGATCTTTTCACCGATTTGATCGTTACCAAATCTGTTTGCTTAGTGATGCCGAGCCTGTACTGGGGATACCCTTACTTGCAATCTTAACAGCCCATGCGTTCTCTTAGAAATCAGCAAATCTATAGCTTAAGCAGTCCTTCCCTATCAGGTAAGTAGGTCAAAGGTAAGAGTCAATGTTCCAGGTAAGTTCCTGAATAGGGATTAGGAAGTCTTAACTGATCCCCAGAACAAGTTTGTGAAAATCCTACAGGTGAGTACCTTTCGAGATATACAGCACTTCGGGAGTAGGAGTTACCCTGGAGTTTGAGGGGGTTCGTTGGCCAGAACGCCACCGGTCATGACCAGGCAAGGGAGAGTTAGGGAGTGCACTTTACACCTATATAATACTTAAGGCTGGAGAGGGGGTGAGAAAACAAGTTTGCAAGCTTACACCGCAAACTCTGATTTGATGAGAGGCCACACCAAAGGAACTCAAAATTGCTGGGGAAACTTACTTGTGGCATTGGTCTGGTTGTAAGAGGGCCACGGGTGTAGTTTCTGAAGTCAGTGTTGGTATTGATTTCATTAGACTGTGTTTCCACCCTCTGATGGAGTGCTTCCACTGCTCTTCCAGTAGGACAGCCCATACACTTAAGGACAGCAGCTACATCAGGTCTCTGCATGGGAAGGAGGGGATTAGCATGGACCACTGTATAAAACCATGCATTACTATTTTTTCTCAGAAAGCAAAAATCATCAAACAGCCGAGGGCAGGAAGAAACGTGGATGCTTATCCAGAGATGGCCAGTGAAGGCAGGGCACGACTTCCATAAGAAACCTAAAACAGGAGGATGCATTTTGATTTGTGTGGAAAGGTGTGTGCAGCATTTTTCTCTCCTATCACACATGCGACAAAAGGCAGGTATGCACTTGGAGAGAGGACTCCATCATTCAGCATAGGCACCGGTTTATTCTGGCTTTGAATGAATGCTTCTCTGAACTGGCTCATGTTTGTTTGTTTGTTTTATTTATTTATATAGTGCTCCAGACCCAGAGGTAAAAGGGCGCTTAGGTAAAGGGATACAGGATACATTATATACATTTTACAAGTTATACATTTATACAGTTTGTAAGTAACGAGCACATTTAAGGTATAAGGCAATATCATCGAAACATAAGAGATAAAAGATGGTAAGTGTTCGTTTTTGTTCAGTAACCAACTAATAACCTGTTTTCTCAATGATAGAAAGGTATTGATGGATTTGATGTTCAGTGGTAAGGTGTTCCAAAGTTGGGAGGCGAGGACCGTGAAACTGGATCCTCCAGCTGTTTTTAAGGTGAATCTGGGCACCGTTAGGCATAAGGTGTTAGTGGATCTAGTGATTCTGGGAGCAGATTGCAGGGTGAATTTGTTAGTGAGATACGGAGGGGCTAGGTGGTTCAAGGATTTGTATGTGAGACAGATGGTTTTTAGGTCAATTTTTTGTTGTATTGTCAAGGGTTTTGACCCATGTTGAATCAATAGACTGGGTAGATCACGCCAGAATCCAGGAGAACCGCGCAGTTTGCGCACACCAAAATGGTCACCTAATCTGCCACCCACCAGTGCAAAGAAAGATGGTTCTGTTCAAAATCCATTTTTATTGATGTCAAAAGGTTGCTAAAATCATGGGCACAAGACCACTCTAAAGATACAACCTTCTTGTGGAGGGTTCCACATCACCACTCTACTGTAAGGATGCCATAAAAACAATGTTAAGCAGGGATCCTATACTATCAAGCAAAAGACCACTCTATTGAAATGCATTAATTCAAGACAGATCCCAAAAATGGGTGCAGTACCAGCTTTGGCCACAAGCCGGCGCTAGCGGTCTAAACTCTGACAGGAGAACTGCTACTTCAGAAGCTAATCAGCCTCCTGAGACAGCTGGAAACTTCAAAGGCCCGCTGGTTAATTAAAACTCTTAACCACCTGCTGTTCCCAGAGACAATCTGATTGCATTAACAGGCCAAGAGGCTGGGAAACCTTCTCACCTCAGAGACCCACACAACAGCCCAGGAAATCACAGGTTCATGCTAACCAAATGCAGAGTGGCCCCCTGGCCTGCTGACCTCAGCCGACACAATAGACTCTTGCAATTGAATGGGGTATGTTGATTTTCAGTGTGGACTGTAAACAGAGCCCTGCCTGGGAGAGGAGAGACATGTGGTACTCCCAAGTTTCTGGGGGTGGACTCAGACACTTTTGTGGAATCATATTGCAGCAAATATATGTTTAAGTTAAATGCTTCTAAAATATTGTATTAAGCTCACAAAAATGTGCAATTTGGAGAACCTTAATTTAAGAAATGTACCCACAATTCAAGACTTGATTCAACTCTGTACCATGTTCTAGGACCAAACCCCGCTATTTATTGATATTACAGACACTGGGTTGGTGTCCGGTCATTTGGTCGAAAATAAATGGTCGAATGACCATTTGATCGAATCAAAATGGTCGAAAAAAAAGGTCGAATTTATTTATTTATTTATTTATATATTTTTTTTAGTTTGGTTGCTTAAAAAATATTTTTTAATACAGAAAAAGGGGGATTAGGGGGGAAACCCCCATAAATAAATAATAAAAAAAAAAATTCGACCTTTTTTTTCCGACCATTTTACATCAATCAAATGGTCATTCGACCATTTATTTTCGACCAAATGACTGGTAACCCACTGGGTTTATGCTAGAGACCTAGTAAAGTACTGGAATATGGGTAGAAGGGGGGTGTACATTTGTGTAATTTTTGATGAAAAACCAATGTTGCAAAACCCACTAAAAACGAAAATAAGTTGCCATTTCTTAATCCAAGCTCTTAGAAACATCAGAGTTGGAACAGAGACTACCTTATGTGATATATGATGTGTGTATGTAATGTCAACATCTTGTGTATCTGGGAAAGGTATTTAGTTATGAAAATGATTTTCTAAGGTAAGAGCAAAGGGGAGTGTTCTTTCTGTATGCCATAAAGATGACACCTCATGACTCACTCTGACACACAACTCTGTTCTCCAGTGAGAGCACAGAAAACTCTTCAACCTATCAGAACCCTTAGTGGGTTGGGCATGCAGAATTAGCCGACCCACCCACTTTCTAACACATAAAAAGAGCCACTGGAAGCCAGATAGGACTTTTCTTTTTCACTTTCTGCGGAACATTTTGACTTCAGACTTCACACCCAGAGATCCAGACTTCAAATCCATCAATCTCCAGAGACCAGAAATTAACTCCAGAATTTGTAGCAGAGAGGCCTGAATCCACAAGCTGAATCCTTTTTCAGCAGGCCTCCAAATCATTTGCAAACTATTCAACAGCCGGGCGAGCTGTTTGAATTTTTGCCGAGAACTTTTGTCAGAACCAGAGATCCAGACCGCTGTGCAGTGCCGCTAGCAGAGCTGACCCAGAAGGTAGAATTATCCACTGAGCAGAACTAGGCCGAGACCGTCCGTGGCGAGGGAACCACAGTCCAATCCTGACCCGATCCGTGGCGAAGTCGCATTCCTGTCCAAAATATAGTGTGAGTACCGCCAGAACTGTGCAAAACCCAATCTCTTAGTTTAAAATAATCTAATCCAAACTATTTTAACCTATTTGGAACTGCCTCCTAGAATCGTGTCATTCTGTCATCTTTTAACCTGAAAACTGTCATCTGTCATTCTGAGCTTTAAAATGTCAAATCCGAAAAACTACCTTTACTAAATCGGCCGTATCTCCAGAACCGTTTGTGATAGAAGCGAGATTTAACTTTTATTTAGAAGATGACATTCTAAGCTTTCCAACAAGCTCTAAACCGACTTACTACTCCTCATACTCCCTCCGTAATTGCGCTCGACGCACGCAACTAAATTTGCCGCGATTTGACATTTTGCTTAATTTCAGCCACGTGTAAAAATATTTGTCCTTGCTTTCCTTTGCTGAAATTCATTTGCAACCTGACAATCATTCATAGAGCATTGCTAAAGTGATCCTGAACTAATACAAAGTAGCTATCACCTACCCTGAACCTCCTATAGGGAATTAAAAGCATTTTTCGCATATTTTTCACTTAATTGCAACCACATCAAAGTATATTGCCTGTGTTTAAAACTCCTACCTGTTTTCCTCTAAGCTTGCTAGGGGGGAACTGAATTATATTTGATTGCATTCCTGAGAACTGTGTGCTTTCCTTCCATCTCTTTACCTTGCATAAAGGGGGGGGGGTGAATTGTCAAAGAAAAGTGATTACATTGTCTTTTGTTGAAGTCATATCAAGTTTATTTTCTGTACTGCATTTTCATTCATCATTGCATTGTCCTTGAAGCCATAAAAGCATTCTCAGCTACTTTATCCTCTCTATATCACTTCTAAGCCATCAAAAAGAGTGTACCACTGTAACATTATCCATTGTTGATCACTATCATCCTCACAAATGTGCTTTCAAATATTAATTTATTATGTAAGTGTGATATATACATATATATTGTTTAATTTTCAAATAAACCTTTTAATTTGCAAAACAAACCTACTTCTTGGCTCAGTGGGGTCAGGGGGATTCTAAGAGAGGGGTGTTATATAAGGGTTGTCATCCAGAGTAAACGAACTGGACATAAAAATATATCAATAAGGGTTTCCCTCAGCATCCCAGACTAGGCATTGACTTAGCTGTAGTGTTGAATTGAATCCGCTTACAAAGTGGGGGCTTGGAGCCGGGATATTCTGGGTTAGATTTACCACTTGTGCAGCTTAATACAGTGTGCCAACTGACCGGATACACATATCCGGTTAGATCACCACGCTGTTTTACACTGTGAAAGCACCCCTCAAAGGAACGCTCTAAGGAAACGGTCTGTTTAGCAAAATAAAATGCAAACTTCTGTAAATCAGGAAGGAACTCAAATTCCAGAATGACGACGCTGGTAGACATCAAAATAGCCAGAGAGCACTTCTTACATAAGCTATTTGTGAGAGGTGAATGGACTGAGCAGGGCCAGGATGCGTGACAACAGGTCACTGCAACTGGGTTAGATATCTGGAGAGATCAGGGTCCCTTACATGTGGCCTTGAGCGAACTATACATGGCTCCTAAAGCTAAAGATGAACACGACAAGATGGTTAGGATAGCGGCATATTTGTATCTATATATGGGAGCCATGCAGGACAAATGTGCTGAAGGCCAAGATCTGGCAAATAGGCAACAGATCGCGTTAGAGAAAGCCCAATCTGACCTGGCCTCTTCTGAGCAGAGGATGCACAGAAGCCAGGAGTCAGAAAATGAGAGCAGACAGTATCTCATTAAAATGAAAGAGGACATGTGTATCCTGCAACAGGAAAAGTCTGACCAGGATACCAGATTTCTGGCCTTGCAGAAGGAATACCAAGAAGGTTTGGACTCCTTACTGCAGAGCCAGAAAAAGCTGGAGCAACAATTAGATTTCAATAGGGCATGTGCTGAGCAGGTAGTTACCCTGCAAAGCCACCTAGATAGGGAAAAGGCAGAGAGCAATAAACTGATCCTGAAAGACCTGGATACCCAGGCAGAGTTTGATCAGGAGCGCCAGAAAGCTGGTGCCTTTCAAAGGCAAAGGGACGACCTGGCGGCACAGATGCAGACTCTTAGTCAAGAAAGGGACACCTTCGGCCAGGAAGTCTGCCATTTAAAAAGAAAAACTGAAGAAAAACACGTGGCTCTCCAGGGGCTGGGTGACCTCCAAAAAGAGCATCAGAACTTGTTAGAGCACACCAGGAGGGTGGAAGAGGCTCTGGCAAGAAAGAAGCAGGCCAGTAGGGATGGGACTCAGGAGGTAACCCTCCTGCAGCAAAGACTGGCCCAGTACTCCAGGACCAATCAGGAGGCACAGAGAGAGAATGAGGCTCTCTGCCAGCACAATGATAGGCTCCAGCAACAGGTAGCCATGCAGGAGAGACTGATAGAGTCTAGTAAGGCCTTAACTAAGGAACTGAAAGCGCAGGCTCTTGCATTGCAACAGGGAGCAGGGGCTGATAGAGATGAGGTTCGCTGGGAAAGGGAAACGCCTGAGCATAACCTCAGGAGCCCTAGTACCAGAGGCCTTCATCTCTCCTAGTCCCTGGACTCTGCCACCCCCATGTCCCCTGGCGCACATGAGCACAGGGCCACAGGGATGGCAGATTACTATCCAGCCAAAAGTATGGGGCTCATAGGCCAGTACCACCCAGGAATGGATGGGCGGGCATCCGGATATGGGCACCTAAGTACAGTGCAATTTAGTGGGGAACCCCAGGAGAGTAGGCCCACTAAGGGCATCCTGAAAACCTCTGCCCAGTTAGGTCAGTGGGGGGGGTACCCATCAAATCATGGTAGCAAGGAGGGATCTGAAGACTCCTCTGAGCATCACAGGACACAGGAGACCAGGTCCCCACATTCTGCCAGCTATTCCCAGGCTCGCAGAACCCGGGAAAACCTGGAAGATCAGACGGGCACCTCTGGGAGCAGTGCTTCTGAATCAGAGGATGAATGGACCAGGGTTACCCGAACCAAAAAGGCCAATAAGGTGAAAAGGGCCTTGCTTAAGGACTGCTTAAAACAGATTAAGGCAATCAGGAGTGTCATCACGCCTTATCATAAGAACGCCAAGTATTCTGTTTGGGAACACTTGGAGCTCTATGAGCAAATTATGGAGACTTTCCATTTGAAGGACAGCAGTAGCTGCATCCAGTACGTCAAATGGACATTCTCCCCTGAATACTCCAGTTTCTTTGCGGGGCTGGAGGACCAAAACCATTCAAGATGGTCCACATATAGGGCGGCCATCTTGAAACATTTTTCTGTACATAGAAATCCCCAAGAGGCTCGCAAGGCAGCCTACAATTTGCAATGTGGGGAGGATCAGGCCCCACAAGAATTCGTGCAAGAATTGAAGCGTGCCTTTGCGCAGACCACCAGAAAGGTGCGCACGGACAGCAGAGAATTCATCAACACATTTTTCCATGCTCTTCCCAAGTACATAATGACCCGGCTCGTGAGAGATTTTCACGAGAAAAGATCTTTAGAATGGGTCATTGAGCAAGCCACCCGGATCTATGAGGTGCAGAAGCCCATAGAAAATAAAAGTAATGCGCAGAAAAACCACAAAACCAACAGCACCCCTGCTGCTGCCAAGGTGGCAGAGGTAAAGGTTGCCCCCGTTTTAGATTTGGAGATGGGGGGCCTAAAAACCTTCCTGCGCCAAATAATTCACAGCCCAGAAGGCCCTCGGGCCAGTCACCGACAGGGAGTCGAGGAGGTAGTCCCACAAATGGGGTCCCTCGCTCCCCTGATTATGTAAGTCCCCGCTACAAGGGAAACCGACCCATCCTGGGTTATGTGTGGACTCCTCTAGCCCAAGGGGGGGGATCCAGCCAAGCGCCTAACCCGGGGAACTTCCCTCCTAACTTCCCCCAGGAGGGCAGAAATTCACCAAATCCTGGACAGAACTTTTTCCCCAGGTATCCACCCAATTTCCAACCCCAAAACCATCCTTCTTTCCCCAATTCCCTGAGCCCAGACAACCTAATCCGGGAGAGGGGAGGCCAAGGGTGGAGGGGTACCCAAATCTTCCCAACCCGGGGTATTACCAGAGAAGGGATAGCTACCCTTCCCGGGATCAGCCCAGGGGAGAAAATAGAGCCCTGTATCAGCCTGAGCGGGTTTCACAACTTGAGCGCCAGCTCCAAAATATGGCACGAGATCTGGGTCACATACTGAGGGCTCAACAGAACCCTCAGATGAGCATGCCACCGCAGAATGCCCCAAACTCTGGACCTGGTGCTCCAGAACAATGACGGGGGCAGCACCCCGATAACCCACCGGTTCCCAGGGAGGAGGTACAAGGGGAAGGGGGGTGTAAAGCCTTGGAGGAAGCTTCCTTCCCAACTTGTAAACAGCCCCTGGAAACCCAGGAACCGGAAACAAAATCTCCTACCCCTGAAAGTCTGCCACCCAAGGAGCAGAGAGGAGGTAGGAGAAACAAAGGACCCAAACAGACCCACTTTGTGGAGGAGGTACAGGTCTTCCAATTTGAGGGAGAGGGATCCTCAGAGGACCCTGGGAAAAGGATCTTCTCCTTCAGAGATGGGGGAACTCCTCCCAAGGAAAAATGGGTCCCAAGAGATTCCTATCCAGACTGGGTAGATGTGGGGATTGAGCTGTCGCCGCCCATCATCCTATCCCAGAACCAACAAAATCAAACTTCCCTGGTTGAAACCCATCCTGGTGACTGCCTCCAAAAAGGCAGGGGCGGCCCAGAACCGGAACCAGGGGAACCTAAAACCGAATCAATAGATTGGGTAGATGTGGGGATTGAGCTGTCGCCGCCCATCATTCTATCCCAGAACCAACAATACCAAAATCCCATGGGTCAAACTCATCCTGATGACTGCCTCCAAAAAGGGGGGGGCGGCCCAGAACCCGAAACCATTTCCAGTTGCCAACATTTTCTTTCAGATTCCCCAGGCTCTCCACAGAATTCTGCCCAAATCTCTTCTCTCGCCATGTCAAAAACCAGAAAGTTAGCCCACCAGTTGTCCAAAAATGTGCATTATCTGTGCCCCCTTGAGGAGAAGGAGGGAAGATACTATGCCCCGGTACACGTATGGGGCAGGGTACAATCTTGGCGCTGGTGGACACTGGATCCCAAGCTACCCTTCTGTCCAAAAGGGCCTTTGATGAACTAAATGCAGGAAGGAGGGAGAATTACTGTATTCCTCTCACCTCTCTTCCTGGACAACTGCAGAACTTTGACGGGAAGGAAATTCCTGTCGAGGGGACTGCAGACTTGGACATTAAAATTGGGCGACACAAGGTGAAACACCCGGTCATAGTAGTGACTCCAGAGGGCACCCCTTGTTTACTAGGGAATGACCTCCTGAGAAGGTTGTCACCCCTAATAGATTGCGTAAACAAGGTCCTCTGGACCCAGACTAGCCGACCAATAAAATTAAAACAGAGTGTCAACCATGTTAGTTTAAATGGCACCTGCCACATGGTTGAACAAAAATCTGACCAAGTAGAATTTCACTTCCAGAACAACCAAATTCCAGACGTGACAGTAATAGCAGTAGGACAACAGACTGGTGATGGGGGTTCCTCTCTATTTCTGAAAATCAACCTTCCTTCCAGTTTAAGGTGGTATTCCACACTGGAAGGAAACACTCTGAAATTCTTTACTAATCCACAATCAGAAACTCCCACTCCTATAGTCCAGAAAGATGTGAAATCAGCTCAGAGCCTGGCTGCTATTCAGCAAATTGGAGAGCAGTTGTTCATCCCTGTTCAGTTAAATGATGGGAAGGACTCTGTTCTCGCTCAAGTGTGTGTGAACAACGGTAAGAGCTTCATCAGCGAAGCCATGTTCCGCCAACTCCCAAAAGATCCAGCCATTCCCACATTCAAACTGATAGACAAATGGGAAATGGATCTGGAAAAACCAAATTCGAAACTTCTCCTGCCAAGCAGGTGTATGCTCAAAATCTCCATTGGCAACAAGAGCATAGTCCATAATTGTTGGGTTGTGCGAGACGTCACTGCCGCCTTTTACTTAGGCAGTGACATTCTCAATCGCTTTGCCATTAGTTTGGAGCTAATAAACTTCAAAGCTTGGTCCCGATTAGCGGATAATCCCATGGGCTTTGATGATCCAGAAAAAGCATTTAGGTCAGCTCAATTGCTACCTTATGCAGTTGAAATTCAGATTAAAGAGGAAGTCACCATCCCAGAAAGGACCCGACAATTCTCCCTGGAAGTGAAAGTTAAAAGAGGACAAATATTGAAAAACCCTGATGCTTATATTCATCTAAATGCTTCTCTCCAACAGCAAGGGTTGAGGGTAAACCCAACACCATTAGTCAACATAGAACATGACACCATTCCAATAGAGGTGGATAACAGCGACTTACAGAGTATTACTCTAGCCGCAGGCACCATTATTGGAATGGCGGTTGATGACCGACATTTCTCCATTGATTTAGGAAATGAACTGTTAGGACCCATCCCCAAGGACTGTTTTGACAGTGACAGTGATGACAATACAACACCCGACAGGATTTTCACCCGGCATGGGGGGAACCTCCTGGTGTACACTTCTTGCCCTTATGGTAAGGAAGATGTGACTTGTGACTTCAGGAGGGATGAGGTGATTTTCCAGGTCCATGAGGGCTGCCTTTCCCACCTGAAGCCTCCAGTCCAAATCAGCAATCTGACCAGGGACTTCTCCACCCAGCTGGAGGAGGCCGCTGAGATAGCCAAACCAGAAGTCTTTCCAGGCTTCAGGCAGATGGTGGAAGAGAGAGTCAACCTAGCTGATGCCTGTGCGACTCTGGGACAGAAGCAAAAGTTGAAACAAGTTTTCTTGGATTTCCAAGATCTCTTTGCGGTAGACTCATATGACTGTGGTCGCACCGACATCCACACAACAACAATTCCCACGGACCCTGGCATGACTCCAGTGTTTGTGAAGCAATATCGCTTGCCTCTCGCATCCATGGAGTCCCTTACTGAAATAATTAAGAACCTTGAGTCCCGGGGAATAATCCGTCCAGTCCACAGCACTTTCAATAATCCGGTGCTGGGAATATTGAAGCCAAACGGCCAGTGGAGACTCTGTGCCGACCTTAGGGAGCTCAACAAACGGGTCCATACTTCCCGATGGCCTCTGCCCTACATTGACCAAGGGCTGGCCCAGATCCAGGGGTCACAGGTATTCACTGCAATAGACCTGACCAATGGATACTGGACCGTGCCAGTCAGTAGGGAGGACCAATACAAACTGGCTTTTACCTTAGGGGGCCAGCAGTACACATGGACCCGGACTCCCTTCGGATACCTCAACTCTGGCAATGAATTCAACATTTTCCTACATAAGGCCATGCCCGACCTGGGTGCGAGGGGTAACCTGGCTTATGTAGATGATGTCCTCATCAAAAGTTCATCTGTGGAGGAACACATAGCGGAGATCCGTTATGTTCTGACGCAGTTGATGGCCGCCGGAGCAAAACTTTCCTTTCAGAAGGCACAGTGGTGTAGAACCCGTGTTAATTTATTGGGGCAAGAGATTACTCCTCAGGGTCTCTGTCCCCAAGAAAAGAAAGTGGAAGCACTCCAGAAACTGAAGGATCCCACAACTCTGCGGGAACTAAGGAGCCTCCTTGGACTGACTAATTACAGCAGAAATTTCATTGAGGGCTACGCAGAGATCACCAGACCCCTGATTCATCTTTTGAAGGGGTTAGTCAAGTGGGAATGGGGTCCAGAACAATCCGAGGCAGTAAGACAACTCAAAAGAAGCCTCTCACAAGCGCCTTGCCTAGCTTACCCTGTCAGAAACAAGGAGTTCTTCCTGGAGACAGGGTTCTCTAATACGTGCTTGACGGCAGTATTATACCAAAAGCATGACAAGGTCAATAAAGTAATCTCCTATGCGAGCAAAACTTTATCCTCTGTGGAGGAAAAATTCAATGATTGTGAGAAGGCACTCCTGGCAACGGTGTGGGCATTGAGGAATTACCGCCCGTTTATCCAGGGGGAACACATCATAGTGGAGACTCCACACCAGCCTCTGCAATATCTCCAAAGTGACAGAATCCGGGCCGGAAATGTGAGTAATTCCCGAATTACTTCCTGGATTCTGTCAATGCAAGGCTTTCCTGTGGAGGTCAGATATGGCCAAAACAAGAAGAGTCCCCTCGCGCAAGGTCTGGCTGACTTGCATGATTGTGCCAGAGAAAACTGTCTCGAGGACGAAAGTCTAAAAATCAAGGACAACATGGAGGCATACCTTAATTCCCCACACAAAGTCTTTGAAGAAGACAAGTGTGAGGGAATGCCCACTGTCTATGTGGATGGATGCTCTTACCATGTTGACAACAACGGGGAGAAAGAACTGGTGGCCGGCGTAGGGAATGCATGGGTGAAGGAGTTTCCAGAACCCTCCGCTGGGTACAAAATTGGTCCCCGAAGTAGTCAGGTGGCAGAATTGATGGCTGTGCATCAGGCCATCCTCACTGCCGTCCAACATCAACTCCACAAACTGGTCATAATCACAGATTCGGATTATGTACGGAACGGGTTCGTGGAGCACCTGGTTAACTGGAAAACCAGAGGCATGCTATGTGCTAATAACAAACCTTTGAAACATGGGAAGTTAATTCAAAACATTGATGATCTGGTCACCACGAATGGGATGACCATCTACTGGAAGAAGATCAAGGGTCATTCCAAAGTAGAGGGACCAGACAAAACTGGAAATGACTTAGCTGATCAGCTGGCCAAAACCGGGGCCATCCAAGGGGATCTAATAGAGATTGAGTCCCTGTTGGGGGAAATCCAGGTCACTGCTATCACTAGGTCCCAGACAAATGCTCACAATGATCTTTCAACTGCACAATGGAGTAAGGAGACCCCTGATGCTGATTTGATTACAGCTCAGAAGGGGGACCCAATAATTGGTAAGTTTTACCAACACATTGAGGACCCTGAGAACTTTCCCTTGACGGATACCGATTACATTGGGAAAGAGGACCTAAGAGTGTTGATGAAATGTCCAAAAATGTTCAGAATCCAAGACGGTTTGTTGGTAAGGAAATCCCAAGCTGGCCATGATCAGTGGGTGGTTATTACCTCATTCCGAAGCCTGATGTTAAGTCACGCCCATGATGCGGCCACCGCCGGTCATAGGGGGTTTCACACAACACTTGAGATCTTAAGAGAGGTTGCATACTGGCTACACATGGGGCAGGACCTCGACCAATACTTGAAGGGGTGTCTGGTGTGTGCACAATTCCAGCCAACATCCCTCACACACCGGGCGCCTCTCCAAAAGAGGGGGATGACACTGCCATGGTCAGATTTGCAAATCGACTTCGTAGGCCCTGTAATTCGCTCGTCTAGAGGAAACAAGTACATGTTGACCGTCACATGCTATTTTACCAAGTGGGTGGAATGTCTCCCGGCCCCAAATTGCAAGGCAGAAACAGCAGCTGCCCTGATGATTAACTACATCTTTTCCCGTTTTGGTCTACCTCAAAGGATTGAGTCAGACAGAGTTAGCCATTTCACCAGCGAGGTAATGACAAAGATGTGGGAGATACTGCGGGTTAAAAGGAAGCTACACATTGCTTACAGGCCAGCTTCTTCTGGAGCAGTAGAACGCTACAACCGAACCATTGGGAGCATCTTAAATAAGTTTGTGGCAGATTCTGGGCCAAGTTGGGATATCCGATTACCTCTGGTCCTAATGGCCATCAGATCTACCCCTTCATCTGCAACTAAAATGTCACCATTTGAGTTGATGACCGGACGCAAGATGGTGCTTCCCCAGCATTTGCTCTACAGGACCCAAGAGCAGACACTGAAAAATGCCTCCACAACTCATGAGTATGTGGAGAATTTAAGGAAACACCTTCAGCATGCTTTTGCCTATGCTCAGCGGAATCTAGAAAGATCAGCTAATAGCATGAAAACCCACTACCACCTGAAGACCACCAGGAAGGAGTATACTGTGGGAGACCGGGTCTATCTATACAATTTCCAAAGGAACCAGGCCAAACAGCGAAAATGTTTGCCTACATGGAAGGGACCGTTTGAAATTATAGACAAGGTCTCCCCAGTAGCGTACAAGATCCGCATGCCCAAAGGTAGTCTGGCGGAAGGGGAAGACAAGTGGCTACATATAAATCAGCTAAAGTGTTGCCATCCCAGGCACACTCTGCAGCAACTGGAGGAGTCCTCTGCAATACCAGAGGGGACCTCTCCAGATTAATTCAGTTCCACCCTAAAAATATCCCACATATAGTCTCTAAAATATTATGATTCTTGTATGCAACTGTCTTTGAATTATATCTTGTTTTTCAAAATAAGAATGCTATGTCTCTTGATTTATAAAATGTACATGCCGCCCCACTAGATCAATAGTGGGGGAGAAATGTCTACGAATAGGTATTGCCGCTTTTGCTTTCTCATCCTAGGAGAGATGAAACCATGGAGACTGACCAAGGAGGACGACCGGGGACCGGGAGCAGAGATCCGAGGGGCCCGGGGTACCGCCCAATATTCCCATCAGGACCGGCGAGGAGAACCGATCGATCCAACCGGATGGAGGAAAAGATGCTGAACTGTGCCATCTACGGAATTGGAAGAAGATGATGCGGACATACCAGCGCGTGGATCAAAAACATCCTTTGCACCCGACTCCCCCTCGACTCCAAATCAAAGCGCAGTCGGGTGGGGGGGCTTGTCAAGGGTTTTGACCCATGTTGAATCAATAGACGGGGTAGATGTGGGGATGAGCTGTCGCCGCCCATTATTCTATCCCAGAACAAACTAAATCAATAGACTGGGTAGATGTGGGGATGAGCTGTTGCCGCCCGCATTCACGCCAGAATCCAGGAGAACCACGCAGTTTGCGCACACTAAAATGGTCACCTAATCTGCCACCCACCAGTGCAAAGAAAGATGGTTCTGTTCAAAATCTGTTTTTATTGATGTCAAAAAGTTGCTAAAATCATGGGCACAAGACCACTCTAAAGATACAACCTTCTTGTGGGGGGTTCCACATCACCACTCTACTGTAAGGATGCCATCAAAACAATGTTAAGCAAGGATCCTATACTATCAAGCAAAAGACCACTCTATTGAAATGCATTAATTCAAGACAGAGCCCAAAAATGGGTGCAGTACCAGCTTTGTCCACAAACCGGCACTAGCGGTCTAAACTCTGACAGGAGAACTGCTACTTCAGAAGCTAATCAGCCTCCTGAGACAGCTGGAAACTTCAAAGGCCCGCTGGTTAATTAAAACTCTTAACCACCTGCTGTTCCCAGAGACAATCTGATTGCATTAACAGGCCAAGAGGCTGGGAAACCTTCTCACCTCAGAGACCCATACAACAGCCCAGGAAATCACAGGTTCATGCTAACCAAATGCAGAGTGGCCCCCAGGCCTGCTGACCTCAGCCGACACAATAGAGGCTTGCAATTGAATGGGGTATGTTGATTTTCAGTGTGGACTGTAAACAGAGCCCTGCCTGGGAGAGGAGAGACATGTGGTACTCCCAAGTTTCTGGGGGTGAACTCAGACACTTTTGTGGAATCATATTGCAGCAAATATATGTTTAAGTTAAATGCTTCTAAAATATTGTATTAAGCTCACAGAAATGTGCAATTTGGAGAACCTTAATTTAAGAAATGTACCCACAATTCAAGACTTGATTCAACTCTGTACCATGTTCTAGGACCAAACCCCGCTATTTATTGATATTACAGACACTGGGTTTATGCTAGAGACCTAGTAAAGTACTGGAATATGGGTAGAAGGGGGGTGTACATTTGTGTATTTTTTGATGAAAAACCAATGTTGCAAAACCCACTAAAAACAAAAATAAGTTGCCATTTCTTAATCCAAGCTCTTAGAAACATCAGAGTTGGGACAGAGACTACCTTATGTGATATATGATGTGTGTATGTAATGTCAACCACTTGTGTATCTGGGAAAGGTATTTAGTTATGAAAATGATTTTCTAAGGTAAGAGCAAAGGGGAGTGTTCTTTCTGTATGCCATAAAGATGACACCTCATGACTCACTCTGACACACAACTCTGTTCTCCAGTGAGAGCACAGAAAACTCTTCAACCTATCAGAACCCTTAGTGGGTTGGGCATGCAGAATTAGCCGACCCACCCACTTTCTAACACATAAAAAGAGCCACTGGAAGCCAGATAGGACTTTTCTTTTTCACTTTCTGTGGAGCATTTTGACTTCAGACTTCACATCCAGAGATCCAGACTTCAAATCCATCAATCTCCAGAGACCAGAAATTAACTCCAGAATTTGTAGCAGAGAGGCCTGAATCCACAAGCTGAATTCTTTTTAATCAGGCCTCCAAATCATTTGCAAACTATTCAACAGCCGGGCGAGCTGTTTGAATTTTTGCCGAGAACTTTTGTCAGAACCAGAGATCCAGACCGCTGTGCAGTGCCGCTAGCAGAGCTGACCCAGACGGTAGAATTATCCAGTGAGCAGAACCAGGCCGAGACCGTCCGTGGCGAGGGAACCGCAGTCCAATCCTGACCCGATCCGTGGCGAAGTCGCATTCCTGTCCAAAATATAGTGTGAGTACCGCCAGAACTGTGCAAAACCCAATCTCTTAGTTTAAAATAATCTAATCCAAACTATTTTAACCTATTTAGAACTGCCTCCTAGAATCGTGTCATTCTGTCATCTTTTAACCTGAAAACTGTCATCTGTCATTCTGAGCTTTAAAATGTCAAATCCGAAAAACTACCTTTACTAAATCGGCCGTATCTCCGGAACCGTTTGTGATAGAAGCGAGATTTAACTTTTATTTAGAAGCTGAGATTCTAAGCTTTCCAACAAGCTCTACCACTCCTCATACTCCCTCCGTAATTGCGCTCGACGCACGCAACTAAATTTGCCGCGATTTGACATTTTGCTTAATTTCAGCCACGTGTAAAAATATTTGTCCTTGCTTTCCTTTGCTGAAATTCGTTTGCAACCTGACAATCATTCATAGAGCATTGCTAAAGTGATCCTGAACGAATACAAAGTAGCTAGCACCTACCCTGAACCTCCTATAGGGAATTAAAAGCATTTTTTGCATATTTTTCACTTAATTGCAACCACATCAAAGTATATTGCCTGTGTTTAAAACTCCTACCTGTTTTCCTCTAAGCTTGCTAGGGGGGAACTGAATTATATTTGATTGCATTCCTGAGAACTGTGTGCTTTCCTTCCATCTCTTCCATCTCTTTACCTTGCATAAAGGGGGGGTGAATTGTCAAAGAAAAGTGATTACATTTTCTTTTGTTGAAGTCATATCAAGTTTATTTTCTGTACTGCATTTTCATTCATCATTGCATTGTCCTTGAAGCCATAAAAGCATTCTCAGCTACTTTATCCTCTCTATATCACTTCTAAGCCATCAAAAAGAGTGTACCACTGTAACATTATCCATTGTTAATCACTATCATCCTCACAAGTGTGCTTTCAAATATAAATTTATTATAAAAGTGTGATATATATATATATTGTTTAATTTTCAAATAAACCTTTTAATTTGCAAAACAACCCTACTTCTTGGCTCAGTGGGGTCAGGGGGATTCTAAGAGAGGGGTGTTATATAAGGGTTGTCATCCAGAGTAAACGAACTGGACATAAAAATATATCAATAAGGGTTTCCCTCAGCATCCCAGACTAGGCATTGACTTAGCTGTAGTGTTGAATTGAATCCGCTTACAGTATGGAGAGCAATTTGCACGATTTTCTAATGGTCGATATGTGCTCTCGCCTGGGAATGTTTAATGCCGCTCGTAGCGCGTTATTTTGGAGTACCTGTAGTTTATTAATTATAGATTGTTTGGCGCCTAGGTATAGACTGTTACAGTAGTCCAGTTCGGACTGTATAAGAGCCCTGGCCAATGTGAGGCAGCTATTAGAGGACAAGAAAGGTCTAGAGGACCTGATCAGCTTTCCTGTGTAGGCAGTGGCTGAGGCAGTCATGTTAATTTGTTTAGAAAGGTTAGTGTTAGCATGAAGATAAAAGCCAAGGGTTTTCACACTTTTAACAATGGGAATGGTATTTCCATCGACGATGATGCTATTATATTTGGGGCTGAGTTTCAGCAGGTTATTGGGTGAACCAACAAGGAGAAGTTCAGTTTTCTCAACATTCAGTCAGAGGCCATGTGTGGCCATCCGTGCCTGAATGATGGTGAAGATTTGTTGATCCAGATGATGTCAGCGTTAAAGTTACCTGAGAGGGTAAGGAGTATCTGGGTGTCATCTGCATAATTGGTGTAGGTGACACCCAGATGGTCCAGTTTGTCGAAGAGTGGCTTTGTAAATATGTTATACAAAGTAGGCGAAATAGAAGAGCCTTGTGGGACACCACATGTGATAGCAATAGGGTCAGCTGCCGCTACGGGTGAGAAGACCCTCATGGTTCTATTAGCCAGGAAGGATTGTATCCACATGACAGCAGAGGAGGAGAAGTGAGCTGCTAATGATAGGTGGTTGCAGAGGATTTTATGGTCGACCATGTCGAAGGCTGCTGAGAGGTCTAAAATGAGTAGGATGGCGGCGTTGCCTTTATCTTTAAGTTCATCAATCTGGCTTTTGAGGTCTACAAGGGCCGTTTCTGTTCCATGTTGAGGTCTAAAGCCAGATTGACGTATTCCTAACAGTTGGTTTGTCTCTAGATAATCTTGAACTTGCAGATAAGCAACTCTGTCTAGGATTTTTAGCAGGCATGGGACCATGGTGATGGGTCTGTAATTGGTGGGTATAGCCGGGTCTAATGATTGTTTCTTTAGAAGTGGGAGAACTTACTAGGGACTGAATTGGTGGAAAATGACAGGTTTATTAGTTTAGTGATGAAGGGGGACAGATCGCTGGCTGCGTCTTTTATAATCTGGGCCGGGCAGCTGTCCTGTTTACAATTGGACGGTTTTAGAGAGGCTATAATTTTTGTACTTCAGGTATAATTACATTTTTGAAAGTGAAACCTAAATTGGTGTCAGTGGGGGGTGGTGTACTTGGGCTGGTAGACTTGCTACAGGTGAGTTGTTTTCATTTACACTCTATTTTGGTTTGGAGCCCTGTGATTTTGTTGGCAAGGGTGTTCTGGAAAATAGTGCACCAAGATTTGTCTTTCGTGCAAGTGTCTGCAGGAGGATTCGGGTTTTCTAATTCCTTTAGAATATTGAATAATTCTCTGGTGCAGGATCCTGCCTGATTTATCCTAACGTTGTAGGCTTCTTTCTTAGTACGTATTATCTCATTTTTATATAAGGAAGAGATATTCGTAAGATTAGTTTTGTTTTCAGTAGATGGTGCTGTTTTCCATAGTGTCTCTAGCTTAGCTTTCTTTTTTCTCAATAGTTTGAATTCAGGGAGCTGTCAAGGTAAGGCAGAGGTGGGCAGCAGCAGGCAGGGCTGGCAGCACGGAAACAGACAAGGCACAAGGCAAGGAAAGCGGCAGCAAGCAGAACCAGCAGCAACTAGCGTCCCTTTCCAGAAAAGGTTGCGACGTGTAGTGAGCTGGTCCGGGGTGGTTTTATATTCCCAGATGCATGCGTGTGTATGCTCGTTACCATGGGCAACTGCTAACAATATGATATGACATGATGGGTTATTTATAACGTGCTTAATACCCGGGGATCGAACCTGTGTTGCTCTGTGTCGTCTTGCTTCCAAGGCGAGCATGTTGCCCCTGAGCTATCCTCCCACATGTGCGGAAACAGGCTGCTGGCGCCGTGCACATACACACATGGCAAAAGATGGCAGCCCCTATGAACCAGGGGTGCTGATAGAGAGTGCTGTGGGAGCCCCTGCCTGTCAGTTTCCAGGAGGGCACGCTGTGACATTAAGATTGAATCAAACCAGAATTGCAAGAATGCCGAGAGCTGGCCGGTTGATGCCTAAGGAGTTTGGAATTCAAACAATTGGGAGCACTACCGAAGATGCATTTGTGGATGAAAATGTCAGTTTTAGAAGTTATTCTGTCTAAAACAGGCCACTAGTACAGTTTCTTTAAGATCGGGGTAGTCTGTGTTGTCTATAGTCCATGCCACTTTGGTTTGCAATACTTGCAGTTGAGAAATTAACTTGGCTGTAGCTCCTATATATAAGCGATTATGGATGCTGCAAATGCTAGATGTTTTACAGCCAATAAAGAATGACTATCTCTAAAAAGCTCAATATAGTACCCAGGGGTGGGGGGAGGGAGACAGCCTCCTTGCCAATGAGGAGACTCAGAACAGGGAGATAATCCCGCCGCCCTGAGTCTCCTCATGGCTGGAGGCCACATCTTCCCCCAACGGGGAATGAGGTAAGTGCTCCCTCCACTCCATCCACAGATTTCCACCCCCTCCCCACTTACCTTCATTTTGGTTCCTTTTCGGGAGCAGGTGCGCAGGGACAACTTCGGTCCACAGCGCATCCTTTCCAGATCTCCGACACGCCGCCATGGAAAGGAAGTAGGGACTACGTATAGTGCCTTCTCTACTTTCGATGGCGGCAATTTTTTAAAAGGTTTTGTACCTATTTTTGAAATTGCTGTCATGCAAAGGGTGAAGGGACTGGCCTCTTCTCCCTTTTCATGGTGGGTAATTCTTTTGTTAAAATGCATATGGCTTATGTCTTAAACCTTACATTTATACATTTCTCAAATTCATTAAATCAAAAATAAAACTTCTGCGTTCAATATTAAGAAGAAGGATGTCAAAGTTTATCATGTCGTCTCTTGTGACTGGATGTCCAACCAAAAGTGGATAACGGTCATTTTGTTGTTACCAGTTAGTATGAGCAACCACTGCTCTTCAGGGTCCACGGTTTTAGTTGCCTTCATGTATAGTTGCGCTTATCTGCAAGTGCGGGCCACTGCATCAGGATATGCTGGAGGGTTTCGATGGTTTCCATTTGCGTACAGAAGCTACAGGTCTGTTGTTAGTGAGTTAAGTTCGTATTCCAAGGATTTCCGGAGTCGGAAGTATATTGAGTCTGAGTCGCAAAAATAGGTCACGGATCACACAGTCTGGGAAGAGGTTAGGATAAGGTGGCAATTCGTTCAAGGCTGTAACATCGCCTGTACAGGTCAACATTAGTTTATACTGATTTTTTTCGTTTTGTGTTGTTATCCAATCCAGTCTTGCGATTTGGAGTTTTGCTTGTTGTGGTCTATTGAGCAGGGTATCCATGGATATGTCACTTCCTATTAGTTGGCCATTGATGTAATCTTTCCATTTAATCAATGCTGTGTCGTTGATGTTACCCGGATTGGGTCGCAAAATGTCCCTGGCTGGGATCAGGTCGTTGTTAAGCAATTTCCTGAGCAAATCGAGTTGTTTCCATCTTATTATTGATTGCAGGGATTGCAGGCCGAATTAGAACCTAATGTGTGAGGATGGAACGGAGTTCGGAAGGGTTAACACCTTTGTCCAGAAGATTCTTTTTAGTTTGTCCCATATATATCTGCCTGTAAATTGATCATAGCCTCACCACTGTATGTCAGGACTGGTGTCACTTTCTGTTTGTAGAACAAGATGATAGGTTTCAGTGAATATTTCCCAAATATTTTATGTAGTATCATGCCTTGTCTTGCTAATGTTCTTGTTTTGGTTTTCAGGTGGTCTGACCAAGGTTGCTCAACTTGGGATTTGTTGATCCAAACCCTCAAGTACTTGATGGTTTGAACTTAGTCGATGTTTTCTTAATTGAAGAAGAAGGATGACATTTTGGCTATTGGACCCGAGGAGCGGGCTAGGGTCATGACTTTAGTTTATTTTACATTTATTTCCAATTCCTTGGTTTCCATATACACCTGGATGTTGTTCAGCGCTGTTTGAAGCCCTCTAGGGGTTTTGGTGAAAATGACAATGTCATCAGCATAGAGAATTGATGTAACTGATGTAGAATTTAGATTCGGTGGGTTTATTAAGGCACATGCCACTGATTCTAAATCTGAGGTAAACAAGTTGTACAGGGTGGCGGCGAGCGGGCGGTCTTGTTTCAACCCATGCCATGTTTTTATTGGATGCGTTACCAGGCCGGTCTTACTCAGACGTATCGGAACTTCGGTGTTCGAATAGAGAAGTTTCATGGGTTCGATGATATTGCTTGGACAGCCCCATTTTGTCAGCTTGTCCCATAACATCTTTCGGTTGATTTTATCGAAAGCAAGATTTAAGTCGATGAACTCAGCATACATCTGGGTTTTTGATTAAATGTTACATGTTTAAGAACGTTGAGAATAAAGAGATTTGTAGTTGTCGCAACTTGTTTGACGAACCCTGTTTGCCTGGTGGTTTGTCTCTTTGCTTTTACTGCCCAAGTGTTTAATTTGGAGAGCAGAATATTTGCAAATATTTTCCCCAGAGGATCTAGGAGCGCGATTGGCTGGTAATTTAGATTGTTCTCTGTTGGACTTTGCTTGTAGATTGGAATTAAGACATATTTTTGCCATGAACATGGTATGTGATTTGTTCTGTTTGTCAATTCCAAGAGTTGTATGAACAAGGCTGCCCATATATCAGGGTTCTTTTTTATGATGGAATTAGATAACCCATCTGGCCCAGGTGCTCGTGACACGTTCAGTTTGCGTATAGAATCATTTATGTCAGATGGAGCCCAATCAAGTGACTATTTACCATGGACAATGGGTGCCTCCTCCGTACTCACAGATGGCCGTTGCTGATAGAGTTGTTGGAAGTGAATTGTCCAACTGGCTTCTGAGACCTCAGATATCATGTTGTCTGTTGTGGATGTTTGTTGATTTAGCAATTTCCATAGGTTTCTGGTGTTCCTTGCACCCATTGCTCTCAGCATGGTCTCAGCATCATTTTGTTCAAGGGTCATCTTTGCAGTTTTTTGCCAGTTTTTGTATTTTGGGTTGGCTTTTTTGATGTTCATTTGTTGCCCCGACCAAGGTTCTTTTTTAATTTGTTTTAACTGCTTCCTTAGATCTTTCTTCCTTGCAGCTATTAAATGGCTATAGGAATGCCAATGGTCATTTTTCGGGGCCGTCATGGGTGCTGGGCTCTGTTGAAAGTTGTGCAGGATCCATTCATAGTTTAGCTTACCTTCGTATGCCATCTTTGAGTGCCCGAAGGTAGCAGAAAGTTGCTTTATTTGATCTTGGGTTAATTCAAACCTCGTGGCAACCATGTTTGTTTTTAGATCCGGTAGGTTAACCCGGATTGGGTTCTGTCTTGTAGACGACCATGCTCGGATCAAGATGTAATGATCGCTATCCTCCATATAAATATTGTTGGCCCGTTGTATTGGGGCTTTTATGGTCACTGATCAGTATATAAAGTCAATAATCCCTGTGCTCTGCCCGCGTGACCATGTCATAATCGGGATCTTGGTGATTTCATCGATGGCATCAAGTCGTGTCATGTTTCTGTAGCGCATCTCTTTAGACCATCTTTGGGCACGCTGTTCTAGCCTGTGTTCATCAAGCTCTTGTCCATGGCTGCCATGGAAAGGGAGAGCGAACTTAGTTTCCCCTTCCTTGGTGGACATTTTTTTTTTCCAGTTGCGAATCACCTTTTAGTACCCTGCTCTTACAGGCCGGGGTACTAACAACAATAAGCCCCTCGCAGAGGGGCATTACCGCTTCAGGTAATGCCTGATGGCCTGCGTTAAGGGCCTTGCGGGACATTACCTGAAGCAGTAATGCCCCCTGCACAGGGTTTATTACTTAATTAATAAAACTGTAATTCAAGCTCTTACAGGACCATCCTATTGGTAATCCCCACATAGTGGGGACGCCGGTCAAGTGGCACAGCGAGTAGAGCGCTCGCTTTGACATCCGTGCAGAGCCTGCTAACGCAGGTTCGAATCCTGGCAGGGCCAAACTCAGCCTTTCATCCTTCCGAGGTCGATAAATGAGCACCACACACCGTGGGTAATAATAAGCAGCGCTCAGATACCTCAGGGTTCGTAGCGCTATATAAATGCCAAATTATTATTATAGACCAGGGCTCAGAGACTGCAAAAGGCTATGTGGGGTTAAGGTTCAGAGAAAGGACAGGCCATTCAAAAAGAAACACACTGAGAACAGAATCGGCCAGTGCAGTGCTTTACCTCAGCATGGTTACCCCAGGGCTTCAATGGCACTGGGACCACTGATGGCGAGCTGCTAAAAGCACGCTCTAAAGTTTAGACCCTCAGACCTTATAGAGGGACAGAAGAAGGTCAAGAGAGCTTAGGACCCATCAACCAAGGAGCCAGATCTAGATTATCCCTCTTCACTTACAGGGGACAGAGATGACAGTGGGAATCCCTGACTGTTGACTCGGACCCCTTGATAACCAGGAGAGCATGCATTTTGATTCCAAGACTCCTTGGTTAAATCCGTGTTTTGTCCTAACTTTATTGCTCTCCAACATTCTCACTTGTTTGATTGGTCCTCTTGACTCGGCTGTCGTTTAGACCAGCACCTGAACTTAACCTGTACTCATTACAAATGCGCAATTTGGTAGGACACCCAGATAGTCCTCAACTATAAAAGTGACGTGGGGACTTATCCACAAAGCTAGAAAATGAAATGAGTGAATGGCAACACGCAAAAAGTATGCCGAAGCATGCGCACCAATTAACTCCTACAACACTACTTAGTGAATCAGCACACATCATGAACCTTTTACTCCTCTGAGGGAGCACACCTTCCTTTGCATTCTCTATGGGTGGCCATTCCCTTGATACTCCCCTTGGTAAGGCCACTTTTCAAAGAAATATCTGCACCCATAAGTTACTTTTATGTTCTCACTTGCGAATCCCCGGAGTGTTAAAAGTGGTGTAAAACCCTGTCATACCAGCGTTACGTCTGGTTTAACACCACTATGAGTTTTCCAATGTTTTGCAGGAAAAGTTCGGTCTTGGAGCGGCATTTCTGTGTCTTCCTGCCCCCTGGGTAATATTATTACAGCCAGGGGCATTAGTCTTGCAGGGAATCCTGCATGGTCTGTACAGTGATCCATTCGGTCTGTTGCATACTATAGCACCATCTTCTCTCACCCAAACTGACCTAAGTGACTACCATGGCACCCTTAGGCTTCTCTATCAATGTGGTGACATGATCATCTGCTCACTGGTTGAATTCAAAATTCATCAACTCTGCATTTGTCCAACATAAATGAATTTTCAACTAAAACCGATTTCACTCACTGACTCATTCCTTGTCCTTGATTGACCTGCTTTCTGCTGCTTTCTGATCCCCTAGAAAGCATTCAAAGTCATGAATCACAACCCATTCAAAAGCATGTCCACACTGATGGGCATTAAAAGGCGCTTGCCTAGCCTGGCGCAGATCCTTCTGATTCAATAGTCCTTGAAGCTTTACTCCACCATCCCTTTAATTCCACCATTATATGTAGACATGGCACAGTCTTCATCTAGCAGTATCCTGAAAGCAGATGGCTTCCCTGCAAACATGCACTGCTTTTGTTGGCCATTGCACCTGCCACTCGACCAATGAGGGATGGAAGCCAATGCCCACTTGAAGTTCAACCCTCTGCAAGGGTTTTCCTCCTATTGCCATCACAATACACAATCGTCTACTTAACATCATGTCTATGTAATTAGTATTTGATGCCAACAAACCTCCCTGCTCTGACCCCAGTATTTATATCAACACCCTACTCTCCTCTTACACAGCAGTCTTTTAACCAAATAAGCCAATTTATTGCTCCAGTGTTAACGCCTTGTGAAGATAAAACACACCACACACACTATTCTCTCTCCATTGAATAAACCATGAAATCTAGCTTACATCCCATCAAATAAATACTCTATAATGCTGCAAATCCCCTGGTGGTCTCCCATCACTCTAAGCACAATTCCACAAGCCTGGTCATACTTAATTGATTTTCATTTGAGACCAGCATCATCGCCACACTAGCCTCCCATAGCTATGCAGCCTCCCACCAGTACCAAGCACTCATCCTTACTGTTAGAATCCACAAACAAGTCAGCCATAAAGCTCGAGACCCTGGATTTCCATGAAGCTAGACCCCAGAAGCAGACATTTCTCTGGCAGCAGCTTCATATGTGTTCCTTCTCAAGCCCTAGGATCTGCCAAGCTTCAGAAAGACACTTGTTCTTCAATTCTCGGAAACCCTTGCCTTAAAATGACATCTCCTTTCTGCAACTACTCCTGCACTCCCCTTTTTGTGTGCTTGCTGTCCCCGGCTCCCTCCGCCCTTATCAAACGACTTCACTCTTGTTATAACACTGTAAAAATCATTTTTGTATTTCTTGGATGTGAAACTTTGTATTTAATCAGTGTTTAAACAATTATTTATTTATTTATTTATTGTTTGCGTGTTAGGCGCTTATACAATAAGAACGTACTGTTACAAAGTGCCCACACGGCAGGGAGGGAGCAAGGATGGGAAATGCATTACAAGACAATATTTAGGAGCTTTGGGGGAAAAGAGAGAGAGGGGCGAATGCCTTGTGAGTATTCAGAACGTGCAAGTGCAGCACTGAAGAGGTGGTCAGTGCTGGGGAGTCTGAGCTCATGGGTGAGCCACAGATGAAGTGCTAGGAATGTTGAGTGCTACACAGACAGGGGCAATGGGAGGTCTACAGTGCGAACCTCCAGAGCTGAGGGTGTGCAGATGCAAGTGCTGTGGATAGACAGGAGCTGGGCAGAACTGGTTTACAGGAGCTGGGCAGAATTGGTGTGGGAGGTCAGGGCCCCGAGGATGCATAAGGGCCCAGGACACCGATTCAGCAACTGTGGGATTAGCAGAGGAGAGAGGCAGGAAAGGAGGAGGAAAAGAGGAAGGTCTTAAGAAGCTTCCAGAATTTGAGAAGATCCTGCTCAAGGCGCAGGGGGAGGGGGATGCTATTCTAAAGTAGGGAGCCCGCTGAGGAGAGTGGATGACCCCCTGCCCTCTGTTTAGCAAAGCGCTTTACACACAAAGTGTTGGTGCCAGGGAAACGTAGTGGGCTAGAGAGAGAGTATTTAGTGAGATAAAGTTGAAGATAGTGTGTTCCCCGGGCCCAGACAGCCTTGTGGATGATGCAGAGGGATTTGAATTTAATCCGTGCAGCAACTGGGAGCCAGTGAAGACGTTTTAGTGCAGGAGAGATGCGGTCTCTGGGCTTAAGGCCAAGGATAAGTCTTGCTTATCAATTCAAAAAATAATCTTTTGAAATTGCTGCACAGCACTTGGAAGTCCATTGATACTGGGTTAGTCAAATACATATATATTTAAGTATGAAAGAAGCATGGATAATACACACATGTACCCAAGGATTAACACTAACAGGAATGTATCTGACACACAAGATGTAAAATGTAATATGCAAAGTTGTAGTTGATTTGATAGCTTGAATAAGTGATATGCTGCTTACTCTGGGGCTAAAGAGATACTGAATGCCCCCCCTCTCCCACATGGACTATTGGCTCTTTGTTAAATTAGATAAGAAGAGATTATGCAAGACCCAATCCCCCTTTTCTCAGTTGGGGAATAGAGATGTCTAGATAGCATACACCCATCACAACATTGATAAAGGAAACCCATGTTCTTGAAGCTAAACCACTGAATGTTGTGCATAAGCTGTCCAGTTAAAGAATGAAGAATATTTTGTGCAGCAGCACCTGGAGCATATAAAGTGCTGGACGGGATTACCGCACTAACTAATTTCAGGCTCAAATAACTGGACAAACTCAAAGAATATGGCAAAATACTACTTTATTATCAGTTTAATAAAGTAGGGAAATTTTGCAAGCATAATGATAATTATAATGATGTGTTATTTATATAGCGCCTTAATCCAAAGCGCTTTACAGAGCACATATTTACATACAATATCTCACACACTCTCAAATACATTTCAGTTACACAAAGGCCTTATACCTCAATATACGTCAGCTATAACGTCATCCTATGTGGCAAATAGTAAAAACCTTATCGGGCGAAGTGATAGGTTAAGGGAACAAACCAAACAATAGCTTGTTTAGGTGTTAGTAACATCGTTGGCTGCCCATATGAAATAGGCACGCCTGGATCAACCTCTAACTACATATAATACAAATAATAGTAGAATAATAGCAGTGGATTGGCTTCTGCAACAATGTATAGTCCATCATAACATCAGCCATCCTGATTGGTTGGCACCCTCTTCCAACCTTGGACATTCGGCACGTTAGCAGCACATACGTAAAACGAAACCCAGGTGCGGGGAACATCAAACAACTGCCCACTTGGACAATTAGCCTACCATCTCGCATCAGTTAGGCCCTAAGACAAGGCCTCTTCTTTGTAGTTGACCTTGCTGACTGTTCTCTTCTCTGGAACTTTTAAGGGAATTAAGGTACATTGCCATCTTCCTCTGGAGCCTTATGAATAGGCCTTTTTTTCTTGTCTTGTGTGAGGAGACTATGATTTTGTCAATTTTATCCTCCTATTTAGTACTATTTGATTCAATTATACTGGGTGCTTTTACTCTCCTTGGCCTCTGGTGACTTGGTTTCTCCGTCCTGCATATGCTTTCTGCATTTTCAATTGTCCAATACTTGGCCCTCGCAAATGTTTACTCCTTTGCCTAATCTAAGAGAAATATGTCTTGCGTACATGGCTTATTCTCTTCAACTCCTTTTGTACCTTTCAGTTGCATCTCACTGAGGCATCCTTGATCCATGGCCGAACTAATATTCTTTGTTCTTGTATGAATCTGGATTCCAACGCCTGCTAACTCTGTAGCCTTGATCTCTCTCCTTGGGGTTTTTAGCTTACTATTATACGAAACCGACACCCATCTTCTCATCATGGCTGCTTTACCCATGTTATATTTTCTACTGTAGCAAGCTTCTATATGTCTACCTTGCATTTCTGCGCATATACATCTACTGCATTTCTCCTCACTTATCTTCTCAGTATATATGATTTCTTCACTTTTGCATGTATGTTTACATTGTTACTTCAGTCACATCTTCATTCTTTAAGTATTTGTATATCGTATGAGTGCAGCATCATGTCTTCTCTTCATGACGTCACTTTACACCTGTCAGATTTTTCTTATAATTCTTCTACGTCCCGTGGTGTTTGCAGACTTCCTTCTACAACATCAGTTCGAGGGTACATTCGGTACAGTTGTCTGAGCGCATAACGTCTTTAATATCTTCGATGCGGTACTGGGATGATACCAGGTGTCATGCACAGTGCTTTCTTGCTGCTCTTCCAATATGACAGAAGTGAGGGGGTGGGCTCCATGAGTGACGAGTACATCTGCTTCTCTACAATATCACCCATCCTTCATCCTTCAACTAAAGTATCAGCAACATATCAGCTGATCCTTGGACAAGATCATTAGAAATGTATCTGCCTATGCTTCATGAGATCATCTGCAACATGCCTCCTTTTCGCAGAAGACTCCATTGGCTCCCAGTACAACAGGGGATCCTTTTTAAGATCCTGTGTGTCATATTCAAGTGCCTTAATGGCCTGGCCCCCAGCTATCTTTTCTCCAAGATCTCTGACCATAGCTCAACCTGTCTCCTTCGATCTGGCGTTCAACAATTTACCATCCTTTTCTACCATTTTGTCCACTGCAGAGATAGATGTTCCTCTATTTGCGGCCCTCGCGTTGGAACTCACTGCCTATCGACCTTCTATTTAGGATGACACTAAAAACATATCTTTTTCAATAATCTGTTCCCTACCCTTGATTACTTCCTTCCTGCACGTCTAATTGTTTGACATCTGTGCCTAGATACAGTTTCTCCCTGGTTCCCTTGAGGATGTGCGCCTTACAGATAACCAAATCAAATGATATCAGTTTATCCTTCAACTAGATCATTAGAAACATATCAGCCGGTCCTTGCGCTTATTATCAACAAAATATCATCACATTCCAGCACCAGAGCAAAGGCAAAGTATCATCCCAATCTTCCACTAGACCATCAGCCATCTAGCAGGCCATTCTTGGAATATAAAATCAGCAACAAATAACTCCATCCTTGGACTTAAGCATCATAAACCTTTACCAATCTTTTGACTAAGCTAAATTATTAGCAACATTTGCCACCATCCTCTGACAAAACTAAAATACCTGGAACTAGCACACTAGCTGTGTATTAAACTAAAGCATCAGCAGCATATGACCACAATCCTTGGACTGACAAATTCCTAATGGAATAATGCATTACGGCATGTAACACCAGCACTGGATACAAGCATCAGCAACATATAGACCCATCCTTGAACTAAAGAATCAGCCACGTTTGACAGATCCTTGGGTTAAAGCATTGCAGTTTATATCAACATCCTTTGAATTTAGCACCGACAACATAAAAACCCATATTTAGAATAGTATGCGCAACTTGTTGACCTGGACTTCCAACTGCAATGTGGTGGCATTGCTCTGGTTCTCAGTGCCATGCTGCATTGCATTGTAGTTAAAATGTGGTGTGGAACACCAGGGTGTGCTACCCAAGATGGCCCCTCTTAACCAGCGCTGGCTGGGTTGCGTGACAAAATGTAAATTGCATCTTCCAACCACCAGTTGACTCATTCTGAATGTTAGGATACTGCGGCTGATTGGGTGATGAGCATGTTGAACCAAATAACCCTGGGAACAGCTACAGGTGTATATAAAGGTCAGTGCTGGGCCAGGCTGAGAGACTGAAGATGGCTGCCAACATAAGATACAGATTCTGAGCAATCCTTTTCTGTGAATCAGATAGTACTGTTCATGGATCAAGCTGGATTGTGGCTGCCACTACAAGGAAGTAAAAAAATATTTGTTCAATCACAGATGGCTCTGGGTTCTGGAGTGCACAGCCATTTTGTCGCTGGTGCACACTGCCTTTTTGAGAAGATCTGTGTACTTCATGTTAACTGAGCTGCACACTGAGAGATTACTACAAACAGAGCACACAGTAAACACTAAGGGCCTGATTCACAGACGTGTTTTACAATGGTGCAACCCCATTGGAAAACGCTCTGTGAATCAGGCCCTAAAGGAAAACATCAGAAAACTTACCTACACAGGTCTACCCGAAGCATGTGTACAACATCAGTGCTAAGACAGCTGCAGGACTAGATGTATTTTGATCTGTCCAGGCTTTCCGCGATGCAGAAAGATCAGCTCCAGACACTCCTCTGAAGTCGGTTCAATCTTAGAAATATAAGTGTGTAGTGATCTCTACAATATATACAAGAATCCTGCTTTAGAAATTCATGTTAACAGTCACAACTTGCATAACAGTGTGTATTGACAGATTAGGCTTGTGTCAGTTTAGCTGGTGGATGATGACATTGGATTGTGGGAGCATACCACCGAGCATAAAACAGCACCGCGGATTAAGGAAGTGTCTACTGGCCCCCAGATGTTTGGCTTGGATTACTCCCATCTGGGCTTGTATCCCAGTATCTACTTCCGACAGCATCATGGCCAATTCTAGAGCGGCGAGGAAGGATTTGTCGGCTCAGGCAGGTGCGGGTACAAAAAGAAAGCCTGACCCATAAACTCCATCCAAGGCCATTGAAGTGGGAGAATGGAAAAACAGGCTCCCGTCCTTCCCCTCTCGCGCCTGGCCTAAAGGATCACGGCCCAGGCACCCGCCACGAGAAGAGTTTGCCCATCTACCAGACGACCAAATACCCTGGTACAGGAACATACGGATGTGTCCATCTGCCTGCCCAGCAGCACGCCCTGCCCATGCTGACACCTGCGGCACGGATCAACTAGACTAAAACCAACACGTCGCTAGAGATGCCATGACGACCTAGCCAACGGTCAGCATACCTGTGTAAATATACACACTGGACACTCCCGCACCAATCTACACGAAGAATATACTCAGTGCTATGACGTAGGCGACAGACATACTCACGGACGTGCATCTTTATTATTTTCCACATAGGCTCTCAAAATGCAGAAACGCAAGACGCATCATGAACTCATCTAAAGAGCTTGCTTACGCTTCTCCTAAACCCAAGTACCATAATGAGAAATATAACGAAGACACGATACTGGTCATAAGACAATATGATACTATAACCTAAAGCGCCTGTCCACCCGTGGTTTCACCTATACACCAGGCCTAAGTAGGCCGCAAGCAAGAGCTCCCATGGACGTTAAAAGAACAAGAGTCAGGTTGCTGATCCTGCAGAATGAGCCCGGCGAGAGCAGACAGCCAAGGTCGCAATGTTGCAAACCCACATTCCGAAAGCAGACCATCAAGGGCACGATGTTGCAACCTCGCACGCCGCGCACCAACGTTAAAATCACACCTGCAAATTAAACCAGGCACACAGTAGAAAAACAATATTAATTGTGCAAAAGTCTGCCTCAAACACGGTCCCACCTCACGTGACCAAGCCGAACCTGACAGGATGCCAAGTCCAGGAGGAAGAAGGCGTCTGGATCCCTTGGTACAAGACACAGGCAGACACACTTAAAAGGCTCGATGGACATCTGCGACAGTGGGAGTAGTCGGCCTTCCAGCTCATGAATAAGTCCTCACATTGTCTGCACGTACTCATAGTGAAACATTGTTGCAAATGACAGGTACACCGAGAGCTGGGAACAGCGATGGTCCCAAGCTGGGAAGCTCACGGGCGCACCAATCAGAACATGGGGCTCTTATCACTGACGCCATTAACATTGACCAATCATCAGTAGTCTTCATGTAACAATTCTCATGTATCTAATTGTATGGACAACCCAGATATATCACCTGACTAACCTTTGTCCACTAATATTGTTCTCTATACGTATGCTATACTAACCCTACCACTCGAGCAACCAATTAAGAGTGGCAATAGGTTTTTTGCTAACTTTCTAAAGGTGACGCAAGTAGCGCGTCATACTAAGGTAAAAAGGGCCTGCGAGCCCCACGATTGTGTGTGTGTCAGGACGGACGCGTACGCTCCTTGACCCATCCCTGCCGTTTTGTTTAATAAACAGCAGAGTCACCTTGCTTCTTGCGTGTGCCTCATACTCTATCTCACCTGGGATATACGGGAGGAGTTGGGGCCTCCCTGCCCGGAGGTCTGCGGACGGCCTGGCCGACCCCGGCAGAATTTCCCCCCGACAAGTTGGAGGCACTGCTGAGATCTGTTTAAGATCCGCCTTTTTTATTTTTTACTTTTTCCAGGCACTCCGGTTGCGAGGAGGTTCCCAGCTCTCGGTGTACCTGTCATTTGCAACAATGTTTCACTATGAGTACGTGCAGACAATGTGAGGACTTATTCATGAGCTGGAAGGCCGACTACTCCCACTGTCGCAGATGTCCATCGAGCCTTTTAAGTGTGTCTGCCTGTGTCTTGTACCAAGGGATCCAGACGCCTTCTTCCTCCTGGACTTGGCATCCTGTCAGGTTCGGCTTGGTCACGTGAGGTGGGACCGTGTTTGAGGCAGACTTTTGCACAATTAATATTGTTTTTCTACTGTGTGCCTGGTTTAATTTGCAGGTGTGATTTTAACGTTGGTGCGCGGCGTGCGAGGTTGCAACATCGTGCCCTTGATGGTCTGCTTTCGGAATGTGGGTTTGCAACGTTGCGACCTTGGCTGTCTGCTCTCGCCGGGCTCATTCTGCAGGATCAGCAACCTGACTCTTGTTCTTTTAACGTCCATGGGAGCTCTTGCTTGCGGCCCACTTAGGCCTGGTGTATAGGTGAAACCGTTTGGTGCACAGGCGCTTTAGGTTATAGTATCATATTGTCTTATGACCAGTATCGTGTCTTCGTTATATTTCTCATTATGGTACTTGGGTTTAGGAGAAGCGTAAGCAAGCTCTTTAGATGAGTTCATGATGCGTCTTGCGTTTCTGCATTTTGAGAGCCTATGTGGAAAATAATAAAGATGCACGTCCGTGAGTATGTCTGTCGCCTACGTCATAGCACTGAGTATATTCTTCGTGTAGATTGGTGCGGGAGTGTCCAGTGTGTATATTTACACAGGAATGCTGACCGTTGGCTAGGTCGTCATGGCATCTCTAGCGACGTGTTGGTTTTAGTCTAGTTGATCCGTGCCGCAGGTGTCAGCATGGGCAGGGCGTGCTGCTGGGCAGGCAGATGGACACATCCGTATGTTCCTGTACCAGGGTATTTGGTCGTCTGGTAGATGGGCAAACTCTTCTCGTGGCGGGTGCCTGGGCCGTGATCCTTTAGGCCAGGCGCGAGAGGGGAAGGACGGGAGCCTGTTTTTCCATTCTCCCACTTCAGTCCCCCCTCTGGTCGACTTGTCGACCACAAACATATCTTTTTCGTTATCTCCTCTTACTCTCCATATTTTAGTTATTCCTCCTAGATGTCCATAGTGGTTAACATGATCTTCAAGTGACCAATACATATATTCACAGGTTCCTCCAGGAGTACAGTATACCCATTTCCCTATGTAACTCCTGGGGTTTCTTGGGTTCTCGATCTTCACTGAGGGTGGGTCCAGATGGTTGGTGATGATCTGGTTTCGCAGCTTCTCCCTCTCTTGTATTATTATGCCTGCGTGTTGGCGGTCATCTGCTGGCATCAAGGGGTGCATACCGACCATTTCAAGCAACTCGTCGGTTGTGCGTGCCTTCCGGGCCTTCCAAAATCTTATTATGATCAGTGTAGCTCCAGCCAAAATAGTACAACCAACTATAATTTTTAGTCCATCTGACAGCCAAGATGGCATCCATGACCATAATAGCGAAAACCAGCTCTCATCCTTTTTCACACCTTTACTTTCATCCATCATTTTGGAGTGCATCTGGGCCAATTGTGAAACTGCTTCTGTCAGTGTACCGTTGTCAGCATCGTTGGCAGGAATGAACGTGCAGCATGATTGTCCTATCTTTGCGCATACTCCTCCTTCCATAGCTGTGAGGAGGTCCAATACATATCTGTTCTGGAGTGCTACCATCCTTACAGCTCGCAGCTCCTCTTTTATTGCGTTGAATCCATTTACTGTAGAATTGATGGTCATCATTAGTTCCCATCTAGTTATCTGGAGCCATTTTGCGTTTGCGTAAGCCTGCAGTCCCGGATGGATTATTGAGGAGAAGAACATTGCTGCTCTGCTGAATAGTCTGTGTTCTGGCGGAATTGAAGTGAGGGCCGTTTCCGACCTTCCCCATAGGTAATTTCCAGTCAGAGGTTCTCCTTGTCTTTTCCTTCTATTTAGGACGGTATTATTGCCGTTGGTCCTGTTCCCTTGCTCCTCCTGAGGTGGTGCAGATCTCTTCTTTCTCTTGTCCCCTTCATCCATTTTGGGAAAGTTCGCCACATTCACATGCTTCTTGGGTACCACTAGCGATGGTACATTGACGTGCACCATCGTGCATACACCATTCCACAGAGGGGGCAGTGTGTGATATGCCTTTTCTCCACAGGCCCAGTAATGGTCCATTATTACTGCTGTTCCTGCTCCCCCCTCAGGTAACTCCATCACGCTGGCACAGTTGGTGTTGTATCCTACGTCCACTTCTCCTTTATGTTGGTAGCATACCTTAGGCGCAGTCAGCGGCAGTATTGTTATTGGGTCTTCATCCGTCTCTATCCATGTGAGCATTGGTACGTACTTGATCCAAGTCATCCAACATCTGTGGTTGTGTGCCTCGATAGTTGAGATAGTTTACTTTGTTACCATGTTGCTTCCAATCACTCCTATCTCCCAATTGTTGTCCAAGTACACCTTCCCCGTTATCGTCACCAGTGGTGTCATGATCTCTGCTTCCAAAAGGTCAGGGTTTTCCCAACTCCCTTGGAAGCAGATCCATAACCCAGGTTCCGAGTGCCAACCAGTCCCAATTGGGACCTTTTGGACCCAGTCCGGCGCCAGTGGCACCAGGCTCATAAATATGCCCAGTCCCAGCGCTGGAAGCGCCGGGCTCATAATGCTTGGGTGGACTTACCTGCAGCAGACCATGCTGCTTACTTGCCTGCCAGTTGAGCCTCTGATCCTCTTCTGTTTGGAACTACTTTTCCTGTTGGGTGGGGCAGGAGCCACTCCCTAGATTCAGAACACTGGAACTCTTCTGGAAAGCAGGAACTCTTTTCTTACCTAGGCGTGGCTGTGGAAGGAGACACCTAAGCACTACAGGAGGCTATTTAAACCACACCCGATGGATGAATCTTGCTTTGCGTTATTCTGCATCCTCTGCAGCAGAACGCTCATCGTGTCTTCTGCATCTGATCCTGGGCCTAAGGAAAAAGGCTTACCATCCTGAATCCAGTCTTCAGCAACACCTATAAAGACAAGAAAGAACAGGTTAGCATTACGGTCTTCAGTGACAGCTCTTCACTTACCTGGTCCATCGGCTGTCACCAACGCCTCGTGCTGCATTCCGGCATCTGAAAGACAAAGGCTTACCTACTCTTCGTGCGCTCCGGAGGTCTTCACACTGCATTCCGGCATCTGAAAGACAAAAGCTTACCAACTCTTTGCACGCTCCGGAGGCCTTCGCGCTGCATCCCGCATCTGAAAGACAAAACAAGGTGCGTTTAAAGACATTGGGGAACTTTAATACTCACGTGCCATTACTCCTTTCCACATCTAACCCAGTGGGTATTCCGGCACCCTGCAGCCGCTCCGAACTTGTACCTGCAAAATAAAAAGACAGTTAGAGCGCATCGTGAAGCAGGCAACAAGCGCTTACTTACGTGCTTCCAGGCGCTTCTATTCATCACACGGGCTCCATCTTCAACTCACTTCAGCCCGTCATCCGCCATCGCCGGAACCCTGCAAAACAAGAAACATCATTACTAAAGACTTTAAAGACATTAGAATTACTTGAAACTTACCGTTCGTGCAGTAAACGACGGACAGCAGTCCTCTGAAGTCAAGAGGCCTGCTCCCCTTATCCAGTGAAGAAACTGGTTACAGCACCCTGCCCCGAAGCAGATGGAGAGCACGGCGTTCACTTACCTAAGGTGAGAGCGTTAACCTTTGGGGTTCTACAGGAGAAGAGAAAGAGAAGAAGAGAGAGACATTCAATAACCCAGTTCCTTAATCCCATATTTTCTATCTGCAGACATCTTACCCTTCGAGTCAGACATACAGTGCACAGAGGTCCAGCCCAAAGAGCCAGCCGTGTGTTACACATCACCTTTGAAGATACGGTATACGCCCAGTCAAGACCGGCGCCTCTACGGGAATCAGGTGAGCGTTACAGAACGCAAAGCCTACCACAAAACTCCCGTCCAGGCGCTATGGAAACCTCGGATACCGACCAGCTAGCCCAGTTACTTGGGGAACTAAGGGCAGAAGTGCATGCAGCCCGTCAGGAAACGAACGCTCTAAGAAGGGAACTGATTATTTCCAAGGAGCGAACAGATGATCTCGCTAGACAATTGCTACAGTCACAAGCCGGACAGACCCCGTTACCCGCATCTGGGGGAAATCTTCCTTCTACATCCTCTATGAATCCAGTGCAGATCAACCTACTTGGGAATGTACCTCTGGCTCCGCCCGAACGATTTTCTGGTGACCCAAAGAGGTTTGCAGTATTTATCAATCAGTGCCGGTTGCATTTCTTATGCCGGCCAGCAGCCTTTCCAACTGATCAAGCTAAAGTAGCTTTCGTGCTTTCGTACCTTAGTGGCAATGCGGCAGACTGGTCGATCCCTCTAGTAAATCAAGATGATCCGGTCCTCCATGATTTTCAAGCTTTTCAGCTCAGTATGGAAAAACTGTTCGCAAGACATTCACAGGGGCAGGCCTTGGACAATGAGCGTCTTTCGTTGCGACAAGGTAATCAAGACCTTTTGGCTTATATTGCGTCTTTCAACAGACTGATAGTGGAAACTCAATGGCCTGAGGACAAAAGGATTACGCTGTTTTATAGAGGTCTACGTGGAGAGCTCAAAGATGTGTTAGCCCAAGTAGTGAATCCCCCACAAGATTGTTCGGACTATATAGACTTAGTCGTTCAAATAGATCACAGACTGCAGAACAGGAAGGCCGATCGTTCCAAGTTTGATGCTCGAGTATTTTCCAAACCGCCAACTCCTTCCAAAGGAGTAGACTCCGGGGAACCCATGCAAATAGGGGGTCTGAAAGGTCCTCTAACACAAAAGGAGCGGGAAAGGAGCGGGAAAGGAGAAAACAGTTGCAATTATGCCTCTATTGCGGAAACTCAGGGCACTTTCTTCGAGACTGTCCGGTGAAACCTGCCAAGAAGGCAGTAGGAGCTGCAGTTACCAAAGAATAGAGGTCCTCTTGCCGAGCGTGAAAACCAGTTCCGTGACCTCGCATTTCGTGATACCTATGGTCCTCATTAGCCCTGATAATCCGGATCGATTACATGCAATTGAAGCTTACGTCGACAGCGGTGCCATCGGCAATTATGTGGATCATGAAATGGTTTTGAGGATGAATCTAACTCTTTGTCCCAAGGCTGTAAAGGACGTCATTACTACGGTGGATGGTACGGAGATAGCCTCCGGCCAAGTAACGCATACCACTCAAGAGGTGACGCTAGTAAGTCAAGATGGACACCATGAGAAGATCGTGTTCGATGTGATCAAGGCCCCTCAGTTTCAGATTATTCTAGGAATACCTTGGTTAGAGAAACACAATCCTCTGATCGATTGGCGAGCAAGAACGGTCCAGTTTCCAGAATGTATCTCTACTTGTCACCCTCCACCTGGTGTTGCACTGGCAGCAATTTCTTCAGAGACTCCCCAGTTACCTCCCGAATACCTAGAATACCAAGATGTTTTCCGGAAGGATCAGGCTAACTCTCTACCTCCTCATAGGTCTTATGACTGCCAGATAGACCTGATACCTGGATCTACTCCTCCTTGTAGTAGAATTTATGCCCTCACCGAGCCTGAGAACCTTCACCTTCGACAATACCTGGATCAATACCTGGCAAATGGGTTTATTCGTCCTTCCAAGTCCCCTGCTTCTTCAGCTTTGTTCTTCGTTCCAAAAAAGGAAGGAGACCTTAGAACTTGTATAGATTATCGCTCCCTGAACCAGATCACCGTTAAGAATAGATATCCGTTACCTTTGATCCCTGAACTCCTGGACCAAGTCAGAAAAGCAGGCATATATACAAAGCTGGATCTTAGAGGAGCTTACCACTTGGTACGAGTAAAAGAGGGCGATGAATGGAAGACGGCCTTCCGCACCAAGTATGGGCTATTCGAATATCAGGTCATGCCCTTCGGACTTTGCAATGCCCCGGCCGCCTTTCAATATTTTATGAACGATGTCCTCAGAGAGCTCATAGATGTGTGTGTTGTTGTTTACATTGACGACATCCTCGTTTATTCTTCATCGGAATCTGAACATCGGAAACACGTGAAAATGGTCCTCGAAAGATTGCGTCAACACAAACTTTTTGCTAAGTTGGAAAAATGTGTTTTCAACGTGACTGAAGTTGAATTCTTGGGATTCATATTATCACCTGGCGGAGTGCGTATGGATTCAAAGAAGGTCGATGCAGTTCTCAAATGGCCATCACCATCCTCAGTAAAAGGTGTGCAAAGCATGTTAGGCTTCGCTAACTTTTACCGCAGGTTTATCCCCGAATTCTCTCGAATAGTCCAGCCCATCACTGCCTTGTTAAAGAAAAACAAACGTTTTGAATGGTCTACCGAGGCGGAACAAGCTTTCCAGGATTTGAAGACTAAATTTATCTCTGCACCAATCTTAAAACACCCTCGCCCCGAACTCCCCTACATCGTGGAAACTGATGCTTCAAGCCTTGCCATGGGGGCAGTTCTATCACAAAAGGACCCGGTAACCAATCAGTTGCATCCCGTGGCATTTTGGTCCCGCAAATTCTCGCCTCCTGAAATCAATTACACGATTACTGACAAGGAACTTCTGGCTATCAAGTCTGCCTTTAAGACTTGGCGGCATTATCTGCTGGGGGCCCGACACACCGTTACTGTGATTACGGATCACCGAAACCTGCAATATTTGAAAACCGCAAAAGCCCAATCCTCTAGACAACTCTGTTGGGCATTATTCTTTGCCGAGTTTGACTTCATAATTACCTATCGACCTGGTACAAAGAACGGTAAAGCTGATGCCCTTTCTTGGATGGGAGTGGAAGAACACTTGATCAACCCTAAACCTGTACCAATCATTCCTGAACAAAGAATTCTGGGTGTAATCGCCACAGAATCCATAGAGGAAGTTAAGGATAAAGCCAGGCAACTTGTAACTCCAGCAGACATACAGAATTGGCATCTGCAGGGAAAGGACTTTGCAGTAAAGGACAACTTATTGTATTTCCAAGAACGATTATACCTACCCAGCACAGATTTACAGAAAAAAGTAATCTCTTGTTATCACGATTCTTTAATGGAAGGACATCCCGGTATGGCCAAGACCTCAGAAAAGATCAAGCGCTACTTCTGGTGGCCGTCTTGGAAAAAATATATCAGAGACTTTATAATGTCCTGTGGAGTATGCGCCCAAAACAAGAGTCAAAAGGAAAGACCAGCAGGCCTCTTACGCCCTATTGACATCCCACCTCACCCTTGGCATACGCTTTCTATGGACTTCATCACCGATCTACCTCCATGCTCCGGATACAATACGATTCTAGTAATCGTGGACTTATTCTCCAAGATGGCGCATTTCATTCCGCTCAAAGGCTTGCCAAAAGCAGCAACTCTGGCCCGAGAATTTCTCGAAAACATCGTCCGACTGCACGGTTTTCCTTCGGTTGTAATTTTGGATCGAGGTAGTCAATTTATTTCTCATTTTTGGCGAAGTTGCTGTCGGTCGGCTCAAATTGATGTGAGACTATCGACCAGTCACCACCCTCAGACCGACGGACAAACCGAGAGGACCAATCAAACTCTGGAACAGTATTTACACTGCATGCTGCAACAAACTGAAAAAACTTGGAAAGACATCCTTTGGATAGCCGAATATGCCTACAATAACTCTGTCCATTCGGGAACTGGGAAAACCCTGTTTTTTCTTTTGTACGGCAGTCACCCTCGAACCTCGGATTTGGATCCCCTCCAAGATCTTGAAACACCAGCAGTAGACTACCTGCATTCTACAATCACCCAAGCCTTTAAGGAAGCTGTTTCTCACCTTCAAAGGGCTAAAGAACAATACAAGAAAGGAGCAGATCAACATCGGAAGGAAGCCCCTCAATATCAAGTAGGGGATCAAGTCTGGTTATCCACCAAATATCTACCTCTAAAAGGGCCACGCACATTCAACCCAAGATACCTTGGTCCCTATTCCATCACTACCATAGTAAACTCAGTAGCGGTCAAGTTGGACTTGCCCCCGCACACGAAGATACATCCGGTCTTCCACGTCTCTCTATTAAAACCCGTGCAACCTCAAACCCGACTAACTAAATCTCCAAAACCTATCCTAGTTGATGGAGAACTCGAGTTTGAAGTCAAAAGCATTCTGGACTCCAAGATCTCCAAATCTAAACTATTTTACCTAATTGACTGGAAAGGCTACGGCCCCCAAGAGAGATCCTGGGAACCTGCTGAATATGTCCACGCTCCTCGCCTAATCAAAAGATTTCACCGAACATTTCCTGACAAGCCAAAACCCCCGGAGAAGCCCGGTTTGGGAGGGGCCTTGAGGGGGGGTACTGTCATGATCTCTGCTTCCAAAAGGTCAGGGTTTTCCCAACTCCCTTGGAAGCAGATCCATAACCCAGGTTCCGAGTGCCAACCAGTCCCAATTGGGACCTTTTGGACCCAGTCCTGGCGCCAGTGGCACCAGGCTCATAAATATGCCCAGTCCCAGCGCTGGAAGCGCCGGGCTCATAATGCTTGGGTGGACTTACCTGCAGCAGACCATGCTGCTTACTTGCCTGCCAGTTGAGCCTCTGATCCTCTTCTGTTTGGAACTACTTTTCCTGTTGGGTGGGGCAGGAGCCACTCCCTAGATTCAGAACACTGGAACTCTTCTGGAAAGCAGGAACTCTTTTCTTACCTAGGCGTGGCTGTGGAAGGAGACACCTAAGCACTATAGGAGGCTATTTAAACCACACCCGATGGATGAATCTTGCTTTGCGTTATTCTGCATCCTCTGCAGCAGAACGCTCATCGTGTCTTCTGCATCTGATCCTGGGCCTAAGGAAAAAGGCTTACCATCTTGAATCCAGTCTTCAGCAACACCTATAAAGACAAGAAAGAACAGGTTAGCATTACGGTCTTCAGTGACAGCTCTTCACTTACCTGGTCCATCGGCTGTCACCAACGCCTCGCGCTGCATTCCGGCATCTGAAAGACAAAGGCTTACCTACTCTTCGTGCGCTCCGGAGGTCTTCACACTGCATTCCGGCATCTGAAAGACAAAAGCTTACCAACTCTTCGCACGCTCCGGAGGCCTTCGGCGCTGCATCCCGCATCTGAAAGACAAAACAAGGTGCGTTTAAAGACATTGGGGAACTTTAATACTCACGTGCCATTATTCCTTTCCACATCTAACCCAGTGGGTATTCCGGCACCCTGCAGCCGCTCCGAACTTGTACCTGCAAAATAAAAAGACAGTTAGAGCGCATCGTGAAGCAGGCAACAAGCGCTTACTTACGTGCTTCCAGGCGCTTCTATTCATCACACGGGCTCCATCTTCAACTCACTTCAGCCCGTCATCCGCCATCGCCGGAACCCTGCAAAACAAGAAACATCATTACTAAAGACTTTAAAGACATTAGAATTACTCGAAACTTACCGTTCGTGCAGTAAACGACGGACAGCAGTCCTCTGAAGTCAAGAGGCCTGCTCCCCTTATCCAGTGAAGAAACTGGTTACAGCACCCTGCCCCGAGGCAGATGGAGAGCACGGCGTTCACTTACCTAAGGTGAGAGTGTTAACCTTTGGGGTTCTACAGGAGAAGAGAAAGGGAAGAAGAGAGAGACATTCAATAACCCAGTTCCTTAATCCCATATTTTCTATCTGCAGACATCTTACCCTTCGAGTCAGACATACAGTGCACAGAGGTCCTGCCCAAAGAGCCAGCCGTGTGTTACACATCACCTTTGAAGATACGGTATACGCCCAGCCAAGACCGGCGCCTCTACGGGAATCAGGTGAGCGTTACAAGTGGCCTCTCCCAGCATCCTAGTTTACCAGGAACTTCAGTGGCATACCAATCACATGGTCAATACTGCAGTGTTACTTTCTTTGTTTCCCCTTTTGCAGGACCACTTGTTATGTATCTGAATGCTTCAGCATGTAAACTGCTCTTGTGGTAACTCAAATAAGTCTTGAGGAAGTTGTTTTCGTATGGGTATGAATCTCGTGTTTTCCACACCATATGCACCACTGTCCCTTGAAATCTTCCTTTCGTTTGGAACAGTGCCAAGTATATTATGCATCGTGCTGTCTTTTCATCTATTTCGGTGACAACAAATGTTCGGGAAGCGCTCATGGCGTATGGTATTAATGAGCAAACGTAGCAGCTGTCTTCTTTTGTCTGCTTACCAATGCGGGTCATGTGTTGGTACCATATGTTGTTTGAGACGTGTGCTGAATCTTGTATATAATTATCAATACCTTTATTATCTGAGTATGTGCTGCGTTGAACTCTATTTTGCTTGTATATAATTTTGCTAGTATCACCTGACGTAACACCTGTTGCAGCTGGGGATGGGGGTGTATTAGGTTTGGGTACAGCAATAATATTGATAGCACAGCTGTACTGTCATACAGAGGCAGCCAAGAACCCGGTGATCATCAAAATCCCTATTATTTTTATTACATATGCTAATTTCACCGGCATTTTTGCTCTTATCTTGCTGCGGTCCGGCAGCGTATTCTTGCGACGTTAAAGTTGCCCGCCTGAAAATTCTCAATATGCTGGTTATTAAATGTTAGTTGTTGTTGTTTAAGCTCTCCCTATCAGGTAGTCATTCAGTGCCCAGGCGATGAGCTGTTCCCACGCCAATCTAAGCGATCTATCTCTTAGGGCAGGCAAGTATGGGTGGAGGTGGGGCATTGAGTATTCTATGGCCAAGAGGAATGCTGTGTAGTACACACGTACCCTTCTCTTTTTCAGGTACGTTGGCCTTTTTATTTCATATACAAATTGGTGTGACAATTCTTCTGGGTAGTCATCATCTGAGGGTACCATCTACTCCTGCTCCTGGGCAGTGAATTTGTTGGTTATATATTTCTTAGCAGTACAATAATACGCAGTTCCTGCATGTGCGAGAGAAAAGAAAAGAAAGCATTCACGTGTTTACATGTGTACTTGTGCAATACAATGTCCTTTAGTTCAGTTATTACTCGTAATGGGGGTAGGGGTCAATAGGCAGGGGGTTTGGGCTCAACTGGCGGAAGTATTTTTACTCTTTGAACGTGTGACCATGGGGTGGGCAGTATGGGGATCACCCTTTTCTTCTTTAGTTATTGTCTCTGGGGAATCTGGGGAGTGACAGGGTATGGGAACACTTGGGTCGTTGGCTGTGATAGAACTCTCTTCCTCCGTCGGCGGTATTGTTGTTGTTCTTCCAATGGACCTGTCGGTGGCGCTGGGGCGGGTCTGGAGTTTGTAGCTCTTTACATCGTGTATGTGGTTCCAGGCACGCTTATCCTGTAGCTTTACTGCTCTCGTTGATACCTCCTCTACCAGATGGGGGCCAGTAAATCGTGGACTGTTCCACTTCCTATTGAAATTGCGAAGCAGTACGTGGTCACCTTTAGCAATTTTACACAGTCTTTATTTTTCCAATTCTTTATCCGCGTCTTCTTGTTGATTGCTGTTAGACCCGCCCCGTGTGCGCTCGAGCTGTTGAGACACAAACACTACACTAGTAATCAAAGAAGACACATATTGGTACATTTCATCACCAAGAACACTCGCTGTGCTTTCGTGGTCGGTAAATGCTCTTGATGTTGGCGTTAGGGGAAGGCGCATTTGACGTCCGGTAACCACCTCGTGTGGGGTGAGGTGGTGGTCGGACCCTGGTCTATTCCTTAGCTCAAATAGGGCTAATGGAAGGCAATATAACCAACTCTTCTTTGTTGTTTGCTGTATCTTTGCGATCGCCTCCTTTAATAGGCCATTCAGGCGTTCACATACACCGTTGGCCTGTGGGTGGTATGCACATGCAAATTTATGCTTTATGTTCAGCAAGGATGTGATGTGCTGGAACATTTCGTTTGCGAAATGTGGGCCATTGTCTGACCTTAACACCTCGCACACTCCCCATCTTGGGAAGACCTGCCTCACTAGGAATTTAGCTGCTCTAAATGCATCTGGGTGTGAACAGGGCCCTGCTTCAATCTACCTAGAGAATGGGCATACTACTACGATCATATACCTATTTCCTTGACATATGTTGATCATATCAACGTAGTCAATATGGAGATGCCGGAAAGGTCCCTCTGGCCGGGGTATAGTACCTCTTACCACCTTTAGAGTGTGGCCGGCCGTAAACTGTTGACATGTGAGACAATTACTGATAAAGTTTGAAACATGAGAATTTAGCTCGGGGCAGAACCAGTCTTCCCTAATTCGTGCTGCAATTACTTCCTTGCCTGTGTGGGCTGGGTGATGTAGTTGGCTCATGGCAGTGTCCAAAAGTGCCAATGGTATTACAACTTTTCCAGTGCCACCTGGCGCCATAGTGCGTCAGTTGGTGACATTGTGCATCCTCTTTTTACCCATATTTCTTTTTCGGCCATTGGTGCAGCCGCTTGTAGCTCCATAATCTGCGTGGCTGGGAGATGGGTGTACCCTTCTCGTATCAACATTTCCTTAGCCATTCCCCTCCCTCTCCCTCTCTGTGACTCTGGGGGGTTCCATATCTCACCAAAGTATGCAGCATACTTCGCATGTGCGTCTGCTGCTGCATTCCCCTTCGAGACGTGGTCTTCACCATTGGTGTGTGCGGTGCATTTTACTAAAGCTAATTCTTGGGAGTCATTTATTACTTCAATTAGTTCAGCCAATAAGAGAGCATGTTGCACTGGAGTGCCATCAGCTCTCCTAAACCCCCTTCTTCTCCATTTCGACAGCCCTGAGTGGACAGTGGATGTAACATATGCGCTGTCGGAGTATATGGTCACTCGTTTGTCAAAGCTTTCCTTCAACGCCAAGATCAGTGCAACTAGCACCGCTGCTTGAGCGGAGAAATGCTGTGGTAATTGTACACATTTTATTGCCACACACACCGGTACCTCCATCATTTTTACCACTGCTGCCCCAGTTCTCCTTATACCATCCCCTTGATCGATAGTTGATGACCCATCAATAAATAAGAGCTCACCACCCTCCAGTGCGTTTTCTTCAACCTTTCTAGTACATGAGTACATTTCAGTTATTTCCGTACAGTCATGGGCATAATCTCCCTCCTCAATTACTTCTGCTAGGAATCTTGCAGGGTTGACCGTGCTACATCTAACAATTGATAGTTCAGCTCTTGATAAAATGATCTCATAACCTGAAGCTCTTTGCGTGGTTAGGGTGGACTTAGGTTTATTCAATATCGCAAATAGTGCATGTTCCACAAACAGTGTAGTTGGGCACCCCATGGTGATTGCTGATGCCTTTTCCACTGCAAAAGCAGCTGCGGCGAGACCTTGTTCGCAAGGGAAGTGGCCTAACATCACAGGATCTAAGTGGCCGCTGTAAAATGCTACTGGTTTGTCGCCCATGCTTGTTTTTTGAGCCAACACTGCTTTCATTACTGCTGAATCGCAATGTGAAAATATAAAGAATTGTCGCTCATAGTCTGGGGATGCCAGTACTGGAGCAGTTGATATCGCATCTTTCAGTTCATCAAAAGCCTCTTTCATTTCCATCGTCCACCCCAGCTTTTTCTCCCCTTTATTAGCTTCCCTTAACGCCTCAAGCAGGGGTCCTATGTACGAGCTGTAATCAAACACCCATGCTCTACAGTAGTTGCACAGCCCCAGGAACTGCTGCAGTTCCCTCACAGTTTGTGGCATTGGAGTGTTTGAAATGGCCTGTGCTCTTTGTGGTGCAATATTTCTTCCATGTTGGGATATAAGTTGACCAATGTAAAGTACCTGTTCTTGACAGTACTGTATCTTTTCCATGTCTACCTTGTAACCTTTTTCAGCCAATATTGTCAACATCTTTAAGGAGTCCTCTCTGCATGTTCTTTCGTTCGTGCTGCAAATTATTATGTCATCCACATACTGCAACACTGTGCTTTCCACTTCAATGTTACCCAAATCCATCTGTATCACTCTATTGAAAATTGAGGGTGATTCGCAATACCCTTGTGGCAATCTAGTGTGTTTCCACTTTGTTTTTCTGTAAGTGAAGCTCGTCAGATCTTGTGAGTCCGGGTGTAATGGTATTGAGAAAAAAGCATTTTTAAGGTCGATCAGTGTAAATCGTGATGCCTCTGCTGGAATGCCACACAATATCGTGGCCGGGTTTGCTGCTACGGGATATTCCGCTTCTACTATGTTGTTCAAGGGCCTGAGGTCCTGTATGAAGCGCCAAGACCCCCCTTTAGCCTTGCACACTGGGTACACAGACGTGTTACAAGGTGATTCCGAGGGGACCAATATGCCATTATTTATAAGGGCCGTTATGGTTTCATATATACCCTCATCTGCCTCTTTTGATAGTGGGTACTGTTTTACTCTGGGGAGTATTGCACCAATTTTTAAATTTTATCCTTACTCCCCCTATACTTTTTATGCACCCCACGTCATAGGGGCCAGTAGTCCACAATGATTTGGGTACCTTTGACATATTCTCCTTAAAGAAGGGGACTGGGGTGCATGCGGGTGCCTCAAGTGCCATTGCAATTTTCTGTGCTACTTGTTTGTAAGCCTCTCTTAGCCATATTTCCACACTCATCATAAACACCATTTCACCTTCTTCCTTTTCATCTGAGAACAGCTCCTCATCTGACACCTGGGTGAGCCTACATCCTTCTGCTAATGCTATCACGGCCCTCCATGCTCTTCCTTCTTTCTCTTGGGCATGTACAGCAATGTAGTCAGCTGTTGCAATAATGCTCTCAATGTCCATTAGGATCACCTTTCCTTCTAGTTCATTAACAGGTGTTTCTGGTCTGAACAGATAGGCTGCTGGCCTCCTCCATATTTTCCCTTCTATCCCTGGCATCCATGCAATTGCCATATCTGTTCCATACTGGAATAGTTCGCCATCTACTGGCTCCGCCCTAATCGCTGTCTGTCCGCAGTATGCTTGCATAATCTGTCGTGCTGCGAGCATGCTAATCCCTGGAGTAGAGCAAATTATGCCGTCCTCAGTAAAGGAGATCGTCATATTCAACCTGTTCATTATGTCTCTCCCCAGTATATTTACTGGTGAGGCACTATAATATAGAAGTGGAACTGACAGATCATAATCTCCAATAGATAAGGGAATGTTATCAGTAAAGGGAACCAACCCTCTAGCCCCAGAGAATCCTTGGGTGTTCATGGCTTCGCCTGACATCTTAAATTTACCTTCCCTTATGCAAGACCGGGTTGCCCCGGTGTCAACAAGGAATGATAATTTTTTGTCACCTATCGTTACCTCTATGCGTGGCTCCTCCGCACTATTAGGTGTTACTGACAGGATGGGACACACCAAGGCCGTCTGTGGGCTATCCTATTGAGGGTACAATGATTGGCCATTTCCTGTGTAAGGGTTGTGTCCCAAGACCGTCACCCTACCCAGTTGTGTTTGTTGTGCTTGGGGTTGCTGTGTCATCGCTACCTGTTGTTGTGGCAGTGAATACGTCTGTGGCTGTTGTTGTGTTAATTGTTGTTGTTGTTCATTTCCCTGTTGCAACGTCTGCTGTTGCGGTAGGCCCTGCTGTTCCTGTGAGGGCCTTGGTGGTCCCTGTTCACTCCATGATGGTGTACCTGGTCTAACTCTACACGTGCGTGACATGTGCCCTAATAGTCCACAACTCCAACACACCGGCGGTTCCCTACTTTGCCATGGAAAGCTCCCTGTGTTGTCCTGGTATACTGGTTGCCCTGTGGGGTAGGGATTTCTAAGTCCTCCCACCTGTTGTTGGGTGTTATATCCGTATCCTCTCCCTCTCATAAATCCTCCTCTCCCCCTGTTATAATTATAATACCCAGCTCCTGCCATCGTATGTCCTCCTCCCATGTTGGTCATGTATGGTTGTATTGGCGGCGCCTGTTGTGTTACAGTCTGTGAAGGTGGTATTTGGGCAGAATCTTGTGCAGCCACTACTTGTGTGGAGCTTTGGGTCATTGTTGTGGGCGTAGTTATTAGTGCCCCTTCCATTGTGTATTTAGTAAGTTTTTTCTGTACTAGTTTAGCCTCTTCCGTTTTCCTGTCCTCTTCCTTTTGTTTCATTTTTCCTTGCCATGTCCTGCAATGATGCACTATAGTAAGTTGTATTTCTGGCCATGGTTTTGCTTCCATTCCCACTACTTTCTTTAGTTGTTTCTGAACTCCTTCTGGGAGCCCTTGTACTAGTATATGATAGAATATTGCTGGTGTTTTATCCCATTGCTCTCTCGTTTCCATGCGCCACTTCTCTTGGATCTCCTGGATATAATCAACAGGATCTTCATTCTCACGCATCTTTCGAGAGGTAATTGCTCCTATGTCTGATGTGTCTGGGTACTGTACCCTCAGTGCCTGCCATAGTGCATGTCTGCAGTTTGCGAATGGTGCCCCATCGTGCGAGGTGTTTGTTATTGTTACCCCATGGAATCCCGCTCTCTTCCAAATGTCATCCGCTCTATCCCCTAATATTGATATTAACAGGCCCTTTACATCTCCTACTGCCAGTTTCTGTCCTGCGGTGTGTTTTTCCATTTCATATATCCACTTACCCGCACCTCCACTTAATGATGGGAGCCTGCATTTTATATTTTCTTTATCGGTATGCTTCCAAGGGACATACTGCGGTCTAACCCCTCCTCTCTCTAAAAGTGGCATCAAGTTGTGTCTCGTTTCACCCTTTGTGTTCCATAATACCGAGTCCTCACACCCTTCCTCCTCTTCCCTTTCTTCTACATCTTCAATTTCGTCCGTATTTCCCCTGCTCGTAACTCTTTCTTCTCCATCTTTTCCTGTGTTTAATGTGGGCATGTGTATTCGTCTTTCCTGCCTGCGACTAGGGAGGTTTCTAAGCCGATATGCATAGGGTGTCAGTTCATCTGTGAAGGGCGCGAGTTTTATTTTGCGTAACGAGCGTGAGGTGGTTGAACATGTAGGGTGCGATGGGGGAGGGCGTGATGGGGATGGTGCGGCCTCATGTGTCTGTCTTTCCACTATTCCTCGCTCTTCCTCCTCACTTCTCTCCAGTTCACCCTTTCTCCTACTGATCCATGGTGAGTCTGTGTTGGTCCGGGTGTGTATAGTTTATCTAAACTTTCCCTTTCACTGTTTCTTCCTTCCTTCTACACTCCTTCTTCTTCCTCACTGCAAAAGTCAGTCATAAACGGCAACCCCCACTCGGTCTTTTTCCCCTTGATCGTTACTGTTTGTAAGTCTATTAGGTCCAGTTCTCCTGTTTCTCCTTTATCAACCACTCCCCTTTGTGCTGATGTTGTTGCTACTTCTGTGTTTCTATATACATCCCCCCATTCTCCACTCACCCTACTCCTATCTTCTCTTTCTCCTTCATTTCTCTCCTCCATCTCCCTACTATTTTCCTCCCTTTTCCTTTTTAATTCCTCCATCACTTCACTTCTCATCTGTTCTAGTATTCTTTCATCCTCCTTCTTCCTTTCCCATTTCACCCTTTCTCTTTCTACTATACTCTCTATCACCCTCCCTTCTTCGTATTTCTTAGTTGTTTCTGATAGTAACCTCCTCTTCCACATTGCCATTTCTTTTTCTTTTTCTTCTTCTTCCCTTTTCTTTTCTCGCAGTACTACTCTTGATACCCTTTCTGCTGCTGCTTTTACCCTTTCAGCTTCTCTCCTTTGCTCCTCCGTTCGTTCCCGTATTTTTTCCAATTCGTTCTTACCTTCTTTCCTTTTCCTCGCTCTCTCTTTCTCCTCCCTTTCAAGCTGCTTGATCAATTCATTCTGCTCATCCCTTAATTTTGCTAGTCGTTCCTCCAAAATCTCTTCCTGTTGTCGTAACAGCTCTTCCCCCCTCATTTCACTGTCCCTGGCATTATCCTCATCTGTTTTCTTTACTACCTCTTTCTCTTCTCCTGTTAATGAACCTCGTAATTTTAATAATATCTGTGCAGCTACCCACTCATCATTTCCTATTTCCACAGTCTGGTCTTCTCCAGTCCTCCCCTCCCCTGCTGGCATCTTCCTATGAGCCACATATGGTGGAGGGCTGTATGCCGGGTTCGAGTATCCCTCAGCCGCCCTTAACTGTCCTCTTTCTATTTCTCCTAATTCTCTTAAAGGGTACAATCCCCCTCCCTCTGTTTTTACCCCCCTTGCTATGGGTATCTCGTTGCTCGGTTCCTTTTTTATCTCATCTGTTTTATTATTCTTTTCTCCTCCCTCTCTTCTGTTCCCCGTGTTCTTTGGGTCCTCACTCCCCTTTTTCCCATACTCTCCTCCCTCCTTAATCTCTTTTTCTTCCGGTATTTCCCCCATAGTGAACATTCCATTTGGTCCTGGTCGGGACCCCTGGAACATCCTCCATAAGTTAAACACCTCCACATGGTTTGCCAACTTCTTCCCTTTATATGTATTGTGCAGATGGTTTAATAATGAATGTTGGACATATGGATCGAAGCTACCATTAGGCGGCCACGGTGTTAGCATTTTGTTATCCGTCCCCTGGGTCCATTCTATGCTATATTTAATCAGTTTCTCCCTATGGGGTGGCAGTGTTGTTCAGATGTGTTGTAGTGGGGTAGTGAGGGTGTTCCCCCACCCTCCCGATCCTGTCCCGTATGACATAGTAGCGCTCCACTTGTTACCCTTCCCCTATCTGGTAGCAGTTTATCTCTCCAGCAGTTTACAAGATACAGCCTTATATCGTTTACCTGGCCCCGTAAGTTTGGGGACTTACGATAGTCCGCTAAGAAAAATTATAAAAAATATAGTATGTTACATTTGTATATTTCCTTCTGTCTTTCTTTCTTTATACAACACCCTTACGGCCCCCTGCGGCCGAGGCGCACGTAGCCCCCTGCGGCTGCGTACCCCTTATGACGTTCTTATACAGTCGTCCTATTTTCACGTGCTCCTCCCCCTTCTACACTTGCCGTGGCCGGCGTTCTCCGTGCGCAGCCACGTTCCCCGTTTCGCCTTTCCCCGATCAACTCATTGCCGTTTATCTCCGTTTCCACTCCCTTACCACAATTCTCTTTCCCCACCACTCTCAGAAATAAAGATGCCTTGTGCTCGGGATATCCTATGAAAGCCCTACTGGTGACGTCACCGATCTCTTCGAGCTACTGATAAGTTCTTCATATATTCTTTAAGTTCAAAATGCACTTTCAATCTACCCCCGTTAACCCTACAGCTGTCTTCCTGTCACTCCTGGAACAAGGTAATCAAATCAATAATATAATCAGACTGCGCACGCTGCGTCGCCTCGCGTGTGATACGCCCCTCGACAGGAGGGCTTAACCAGCCAATTATCTTCCGTATTAGGCAACTAGCTAGCTACCGCCTACAGGGAAACGTCATCTACCTATCGAGTTTCTTGCTCGAACAATAGGGATCCTCATCTACTCATTGATCAATAAATGCCAAATCGTAGGAAACCACACACACCCACCCTTGCACGTAGTCACTACCTAGGCCAATCAGTTTCTACGAGCGGCCGCACGTGATGTTTTCGTGCTCCGCCCCCCTCTCTCGCGTAACGTAGTCAACTGCTCTCGCACTTGTTCGACTACCATTCATTCTATTTCCAACACTAAGTTGTCGAACCTTCGCCGCGCACCTGTGCAACACCTCCCGCCTCCCTTATTTAATTCCTCCCCCCTCCCTCACAATTTCACATTGCTTGTTGTGCGTGGCATGCTCACCAAGTTCTCTTGATGCGGGGCCGCTCGACTGCGTGCACCCCTCCAAGCGGCTCGTCACCTCCCCTCGTCTGGACCACGTCTGGACACTCGCCAACCGCGGGCGGGATACTTCTCAACCGGCTCCCGAGGGCCAATATCCGGATTGCGCTGTCCGGTCTTCTCGCAGCTCCACGATGGTCCTGTAGTCCTCAGAAGGGGGCGACGGCAGAGGGGGCTGCGCCGCCGGGCCTCCTCGCAACCGGAGTGCCTGGAAAAAGTAAAAAATAAAAAAGGCGGATCTTAAACAGATCTCAGCAGTGCCTCCAACTTGTCGGGGGGAAATTCTGCCGGGGTCGGCCGGGCCGTCTGCAGACCTCTGGGCAGGGAGGCCCCAACTCCTCCCGTATATCCCAGGTGAGATAGAGTATGAGACACACGCAAGAAGCAAGGTGACTCTACTGTTTATTAAACAAAACGGCAGGGATGGGTCAAGGAGCGTACGCGTCTGTCCTGACACACACACAATCGTGGGGCTCGCAGGCCCTTTTTACCTTAGTATGACGCGCTACTTGCGTCACCTTTAGAAAGTTAGCAAAAAACCTATTGCCACTCTTAATTGGTTGCTCGAGTGGTAGGGTTAGTATAGCATACGTATAGAGAACAATATTAGTGGACAAGGGTTAGGTGATATATCTGGGTTGTCCCTGCAATTAGATACATGAGAATTGTTACATGAAGACTACTGATGATTGGTCAATGTTAATGGCGTCAGTGATAAGAGCCCCATGTTCTGATTGGTGCGCCCGTGAGCTTCCCAGCTTGGGACCATCGCTGTTCCCAGCTCTCGGTGTACCTGTCATTTGCAACAATGTTTCACTATGAGTACGTGCAGACAATGTGAGGACTTATTCATGAGCTGGAAGGCCGACTACTCCCACTGTCGCAGATGTCCATCGAGCCTTTTAAGTGTGTCTGCCTGTGTCTTGTGCCAAGGGATCCAGACGCCTTCTTCCTCCTGCACTTGGCATCCCGTCAGGTTCGGCTTGGTCACGTGAGGTGGGACCGTGTTTGAGGCAGACTTTTGCACAATTAATATTGTTTTTCTACTGTGTGCCTGGTTTAATTTGCAGGTGTGATTTTAACGTTGGTGCGCGGCGTGCGAGGTTGCAACATCGTGCCCTTGATGGTCTGCTTTCGGAATGTGGGTTTGCAACATTGCGACCTTGGCTGTCTTCTCTCGCCGGGCTCATTCTGCAGGATCAGCAACCTGACTCTTGTTCTTTTAACGTCCATGGGAGCTCTTGCTTGCGGCCTACTTAGGCCTGGTGTATAGGTGAAACCGTTTGGTGCACAGGCGCTTTAGGTTATAGTATCATATTGTCTTATGACCAGTATCGTGTCTTCGTTATATTTCTCATTATGGTACTTGGGTTTAGGAGAGGCGTAAGCAAGCTCTTTAGATGAGTTCATGATGCGTCTTGCGTTTCTGCATTTTGAGAGCCTATGTGGAAAATAATAAAGATGCACGTCCGTGAGTATGTCTGTCGCCTACGTCATAGCACTGAGTATATTCTTCGTGTAGATTGGTGCGGGAGTGTCCAGTGTGTATATTTACACAGGTATGCTGACCGTTGGCTAGGTCGACATGGCATCTCTAGCGACGTGTTGGTTTTAGTCTAGTTGATCCGTGCCGCAGGTGTCAGCATGGGCAGGGCGTGCTGCTGGGCAGGCAGATGGACACATCCGTATGTTCCTGTACCAGGGTATTTGGTCGTCTGGTAGATGGGCAAACTCTTCTCGTGGCGGGTGCCTGGGCCGTGATCCTTTAGGCCAGGCGCAAGAGGGGAAGGACGGGAGCCTGTTTTTCCATTCTCCCACTTCACCATGCCTGAACTATGGTCCGCTAACTTAATGGCAGCAATAGAGGGTTTACAATCATTCATGGCACAGACCAAAACAAATATTGCTAAAATCTAGACTGATATTGGTGATATCAAGTCAGCCAAATTAATGTATACGTCAGAATAGATGTCTTAAATTCAAGGTTCCTGAAATGTGAAGACGAGTCGTGACAAAGTGAGAAGACTGGAGAAGGAACTGTTGAGATCTGTGGTGGCGGATCAATAATGCGGAGAATTGGAGTCACCGCAATAATATCAGAATTTACATTTGCTTGCCAGAAGAGAAAGAAAGAACTGTCATTGTGGAATTTCTGAACACGTTCACTCTGCAATTATTGGGAGCTTCCAAAATCTATTCCTTGTATATTCAACAAGGCTACAGACAGAGCATCAATAAATGATCCAGAATTCTGTCCCAGAGGCATCACCACACATGTTCTAGCCAAGCGATGGAGACATTGCATACTGTGAAACAACTTCCCCTATTGATATGCAATGCCATAATATATTTGTCAATCAAACCTATTTCCACCAGAACAGCAGAGACACATAACCAATTCCTAGATAGGCTGACCTTGAGATCACTCTTTAGGAATTAATATCTCAGTAAGGATGTAGATTGCAGATGGAGATCAAAACATGTGGTGTTATGACCGTAATAACCTACAAATGTAAATCAACATGTTAACGCGAGATTATATGGATACTGCCCTTACAGCATCTACTGCTCCTGTGCAGGCCACGTCTCCCACCTACACTGAGATAGCCAGACTGATACACCATAGGGAAAGTGCCTTTTTGCGCAGACCCTTCCGGTCCGAAGTATTATAATCAGTAATTGTAGTCCATATGTCCTTTGTGGCTGAAAATCAGAACCAAATGTAGTCTTTTTGTTCTGGAGCTCACATGGGGTTGTTTGACAGCTGTTTAACTAGTGCCTTTGTGTCTTGAGGAATCTCCAGGGGGATTTGTTCTTGGCTTGTGGTGGAGATCAAGCCCTCTCCTTGGGTGTTCCCTGCTTACTTACAGGGAATGCTAGGCTCCATCCTCGCCCCAAACATTTGTCATCCTTCTAAATTTGTTTCATTTTCTTTCCATTGTTTGCCCTTATTTTTATGCAGATATGGAACATTTCACTTATCTAGAATGTTCAATTGCAGACATGAAGGAAATTGTTTCAGATTCTGGGTTGGATATGAACTTTGGCTTTTCTTTGAATTAGATATGAAATTCACTTTTTACTCCAAACATCACCAAACATACTCTGGCGCTGATAACATTTTCACTAATAAACCCTTGTTACAGTATGTCAGTCAAACTATCAGTGTCAATGGCTGTTATTGTAGATATGGCTTGCTTCAAGCTCGCTCAGTGGCGATTTGACCCCACTGTTCTTAGCACTCCTGGCGTTGAATATAAGATTGTAAGCAGCTCTACAGATGATGTATCGGCTACTTTTACTCCCTAGAAATAGGCAAATACTCCCAAAAAATAAACATAGGGAGTACAAATACTCCCAATAAAAATAGAAAACCAACACATAGGACGCTGTCCCATTTTTATCCACACAGGTCCATGGATATGTTTGGACCGGTAGTACACTTAATGTCACAGGAATATAGACTTCTAGTCTTGCTGCCTGATCTGTAGAGGTACACATGGATCTTTTTAATGTGCATGAATAACTTGATGCAAGGAAATATTTATTACGAAACATTTATATTTTACAGTTAAAACATATTTTTACTCGCTTATAAAATACTTCCGTTCTGAATGGGACTTACTTTTTTTACTCTCTAAAAAATGAGCGTGCTCCCAACTTTAAAAAGGAGGAAGTAAAGTACTCTCACTTCGCAATCTCATCTGGAGCACTGATTGTAAGCCATTTCTATGATTTTTACCAGAAGATCCCCCCACAGTGGGCTTGGGATGCAGATATGGCCATCCTGCCTGGCGTGCTAATCTCTCACATGGCCTACTGAAAAAATACCTCCTGACAATCAGTGTCCCAGCTGGAAAAATACATCAAATGTCTGAGAAAAGGTGTATGTGACTGGTGCTGATACACCACGGCCATAACAATAGAGGCTGTTTACTACCAGGGTTCTTGAAGGCCAGTCAGGAACATTCACAAATCGCCAAGATGCAAGATCTCCCAAGCTACTCACAGAGGACTCGCCGTAGAGTTTTGATTTTTTGAGCCGCAATTGAACATCTATATGGGCTTCCCTCCAGAGAATGATATCTACCTTTTATGCAGTTAATCCTCCTGAGATATCAGTCGAGGTGCTCCAGGCTAGTGAACAGTGTATTACCATTAATCATATTCTTCTTGCCAAAAACTGTCTGACCCGTGCAAAGGTGCCGGCACCTGACATCTTAGAGTCCATTATTTCTGTGCTCTCTGAAAAACTGGCTCTGACTTTGCAAAATGTTTATAAATACCTGCTGAAGGGATTGCTTAGGATGAGCTCCCTTTTCGAGGGACCTATGGTGGTTTTCCCTAAACCGGGTCAGTATCCATCCTTGCTCAACACAGATCAATTCCCAATTTTACTCACCAAATGTGAATGTGAGAGCTTTACCAAGATTCTGGCACTTAGGACACATAGGATCCTGTCATCTCTTGTTTCCCAAGAGCAGGTGTGGTTCGTAAAGGGCAGGCAGGCCTATATACCTCAATGTACCCACACGCAGACACCTAAACCTTCCGTCTAGGTTTGCTGGTGTACGCCATGATGCTGTTCCATAAAGGAGGGTGGTAGGGGAAAGTCTGTTTTTCTCTTTTTTTCCTTTTTGCATTTCTTGTTTTCCAGCCTGCCCATGTCTAGGCTTCCTGTAATCTGCTAGCCTCCGGACTTGGTGGGTTCTTAGCCAGGTAGGAAGGTCCCTTAGTTTTTACTGCCTGTTTTGTGATGCAGACTGTCTTTCAGGTGATACAGGCCTATTGAGGCCTCCAATGCAACAAAGTCTTGGTTGGGGCTGAACCCAGCTATGAACAGCCAATATGATCCTACATAAGCAGCACAATCCACAGCCTCTCTCATAGTCTATTCGTAAAGACCTCTTTACAACCAGATGAAAGGGATTGACTTCGTAGTGAGTGTTCAAATCTGTGAACTTTGCCTCTGTCACTAACTCTATTACAGAACACCAGACGCTCATAAGACTGAGGAATACTGGCTTTTTATAGGAGATTCACCTCCCGCTTCTGATCTTTCTTTTTCTACTAAATCCATTTATGACCTGCCACCCCTCAGAGGAGGCGGATATTTGACACATGGTTGAACGGAATTATATAAGACTTCATAGTATAACTAAAGATATCATACATGGTACAAAGGTGACCCGTATGGAATGCTATGTCATGATGGCTCCAAAAATTGAAATCATAACAAAGTAGCACGTTCTTCCCACAGAGTTGCATCTTCAGAATGCTGTGAATAGTTCATCATTATTGACTGCATGTGTGGTCCATAACGCTTGTTAATTGACCAGTTCTCCATTATCGGTCATACGAAAAGTGAGCGTCAACATCAAATGTGCACAAGCGTTTCTCCATGGCAACGCTAGCAGGCTCCCCTGGGAGTATTGCTGGCAGACAATGGAAGAAATAAATGTCTTTATTGTTGCAGTTATCTAACGGCAGAACTGTTAAATTACTAGAAACATACATTTCACTGTTACACACTACCTGCAACTACACCTAATGTTCCTGAAACCAAATCACAAAGCAGGGTGAAACCTGTGGAAACAGACTGTGCAGACACAAGTAGTATAGACAAGTAATGAAACGCGATCTATAAGTAATGTGGCCCCTGACTCAAGGGACACGCAGAAATCTCAGGCACAGTCAGCGATAAAGGACACAGCAAACGATTGACACTTTGAGCTTCACTCACTAAACAAGAATGTGGTGGAGGAGGTGGTTTCACGGGACAGCACAGCGAGGAAGTGCAAGTCACAACCACTTACTGGCACCGGGGAGGTGGCGGACTGCCACCAAACCATAGCGGTAGAGACACACATGCAGGATGTGGCACTTCCCAACGGGCTCTTGGTTAAATTTGGAGAACTGCCAGTCTGTGGAAAGGCGAGAAGAAAGGAGTTGAATGCTATGTAAAGGAAACAACTTTGGAAAAGAAAGGAATAAACGGTTATTCATACATTGTCCAGGAAGAGCAGGACAGGAAACACTTGAAAACATACTACTGAGCAAAGCCAAAGCAAGATGACTCAATGGGTGTAGAAAATGCCAAACACAACTAGACAAGCATTATGAAATCAATGTGAGCACAGTGCCGGAGATGTACTACTTTAGAAAAAGGACACACAAGAAAGAGAAAAACATATTTCAGCACTAAGCAAACTAAATGCATTTACAACTTTGGCACACAAATAGATCAAATAATGTTGGAGTGTGGCAAGGTCAGAGACACCCTGCGATGGAAAGACATTCCTAGTTTGGATAAGGTATGATGCACTTACTCCATGAGGAGAAGGAAGGAGAACACAAAGAGTCAGAGAGGCGAATCAAAGAGAGGAAGCTCCAAGAGCAAACGGCATTGGAAGGGATCAGCACTATTGACATACATGTGGCTCATGTGAAAACAACAGGAAAGAAGAAAACACAATACAAAGAAAAACAGAACCGCTTGGAAATACAAGACCATGAAGAAAGCAAAAAAATGCCTCAGGAGCGACAGTCCTTAACACCTACCAGCAGCGAGTCACCAGGATTTGTTAGGAAGTACCAAATGAGAGGTTATCTGGCAAAATGGTGCAGAAACACCAGCTCTATGAATGCAGACAGAAGAAACTACATCAAAGTGCAGAAGAGCTGTCTGAGGATCTCGAAGAGGCAGTGTTCGCAATTAAAGATGACAAAGAGAGCGAAGAACCCAAGGCCAACATAAGGATAGAAGGACACACAATCCAAATGCATTTGTGTTGTGTTTGTTTATAAAAAATCACATGGAAAGCAATGAATCGTTGTCACAAAAACAGGTACAAAATGCAGCATTGATAACAGAGCGAAGGACATAAGTCCTTTATAATGGGGTGAAAGTATGTTACTTGAAGACCAGTAGGGGAAGGTGTAAACATAAACCAGGGACAAGGTCTGGACAGAATGACATGGGAACAGGATGGTGGATGAAGTGCTGAATAGGTAGGGAGATAGGAAAACAGGGTGATGCAGTAGCGTACATTGCTAGGAAACAGGTTCTTCAGAAACGAGGAGGGCTTTGAGGTTGGATTTAAATACTGGTAGAGTTGGAGTAGTACAGAGGAGTAGTACAGCGATGAATAGATGGAGAGCATTCCAGAATAGTGGAGCAAGGAGAAAGAGACAGCAGAAACGAGATGGAGTGCAGGGGGCTCAAGTAGTGGCAAAGTGAGCCGAGGATTGCCATAACGAGCGAGTAGGAGAGCGGGGAGTGAGATGATCAGATAGGTAGGGTGGGGCGGGTCCATGAAGAGTTTTGAAGATGATGGGAAGAAGTTTATTATTAGCCCTTCGTTTCATAGATAGCCAGCAAATCTGGAGTGAGAGGTAAAGCGAGAGAGGTTGAAAAGTGAGCGAACCACGAATTTGAGGACTTTGTTCAGAGGTGAAAAAGCATAGATGAGAAGGCCGTAGAGGAGACTTGGACAGTAGTCAGTAGTCTCGAAAGGAATAAGGAGGAGATGTGCTGTTTAGCAGTATTAAAAGGTAGAAGATTAGATATGTGGCTGATATTCAGGAGGTTGAGTCTGGCTGCAGTGGCAGCTCTGGAGATGAAGAGTAAGAAGTTGTGTGATGGGTCGAAGATGACAGTAAAGAAGGGAAGATGAGGGAGAGAGGAAGAGATAGCCTGTTTGGCTGGGAAGCAGAGAACTGTAGTCTTAGTGGAATTGAAAATACACAAGTGAGACACCATCCCATATTTCAAAGCAGAGAGACAGTTTGTCATTTATTAAAACAGCTTGTCGGATAACTGAAAGGAGGAGAAGATCTGAGTGTTGTCTGCAAAGAGTTGATAGGAGAAGTCATAAGAGGAGATCAGGGTGAAGAGACATGGACCAAGGACAGACCCTGGGGCAACTCCAAAAGTAAGAGGGTGAGTGGATACGTAAGGCTGTTCCACGACACCTGAAAGGGTCTGGAGGGAAAGTATGAAGCAAACCAAGTGAGGGCCCTATCTCTGATGCCAATGAGAGATAATGTAGAGTGAAGGTCAGAATGGTTGACAGTATCGAAGGCAGCAGAGAGGTCAAGAATGATAATAATAGAAGGGTTACATGATGAGTTGAAGAGATGAAGTTGCTGACATTGAGGAGAGCTGTCTCAGTAGAGGTTGGAATTGAAGAAGTTATTTATATATTTATATAGCGCTGCAGCCCACAGGCATCAGAGCGCACTACATATAGACCGGGACATATTGACAGGACAACACAGAGGGCGGTGTCTCGGTTAGGAGTTAAAAAGAGGTGCTGACTTTATTTGAAAAGCTCGTTTTTTTCTAAAACATAGGTAGTACGCTTCTGATCTTAATGTCACAGGTAGTTAAATTCATTTTCCGATGGCTTTGGATGTGAAGGCCCTACATAGTCCTTTTGAGTTTTTTGCTGGTATAACATGGAGAAGGCCCTTGTTTTTTGATCTGAGGTTGCAGCTTGGTTCGTACCATTTGAATTGTTTCTTTAGGTATGCGGGGGCATTGCCGAATAAACAACGGTGGACCAATGTCAGTGATTTAAATATAATACGATCCTCTATGGCGAGCCAGTGTAAGTCTCTCCTGTCACTTGTGATGTGCTCTCTCTTTTATTTTCCAGTTATGGTTCTTATGGCGTTGTTTTGAATCACTTGGCACTGTTTTAAGCATTTACTGCTTGCGCCTAGTAGCACAGAGTTTCCATAATCTAGCAGAGAGAGAATGCTGGCCCTAGCGATTGATGTGCGATTTTGTTGGTTTAGCAAGGGTCAGATTTTTTTCAGTAGTTTTTGGTGGTATTGGCAGTTTCCTTTGAGGTAGGCTATTAGGTAAGGCATGTTGTGAGTATCAGTGAGTTGATTGAATACTACTAGCTGTAGGATTTTGGAATAGTGTGGTAGAAGAGAGACAGGGCGAAAGTTGGCAGGACAGTTATGATCTAGACCAGGTTTCTTAACGAGAGGGGTGGCAGTAGTTGTCTTATAGGATGGGGGAACAGTGTCTCGACGGCAGAGAAATGAAAGGTGTACATCATTCATGGTCCCATCCTCCCCACCGTCGATGTGCCACAGCTGTGAGAAACGCTATTCACTCAGACAGCCATTTAGACCCTATCCTGATGACATCACTGAGGAAATAGGTTTGCAGTCAATGAAGCAGGTGGAATGACTGTGACCTTGCAAAGGCTGATGACATAACGACTGAGTCTATGACATAAATGCCTTAGACATTAAGTCCATATGTATTCCCGCATGAAGCTAGGCAGGCACTTAGATTTAATTGCTTGCAGACAAGAAGAACGTGTTTATGACCCACTTAGATAGAGGACAGACACTATCTTGCTAAACAGTAACCGCAAGTTGCACAAGAATGCATATAAACGGCTTGCTGACGCTGAACGCAACTAACATGAGTGGCCATGTAAGTCAAGATGGAAGCCACAGCCTCATTAAAATGAATAGGAGACACTAGAGGATCAGAGATGGTAACTTGTTGGGTACATACAACACCTTTGGACTCACCACCTTGAATAGTTGCCCATGGGCTGGTAACTTTCCATAACACCAAGGCTGAGAAGACCCTCTCTAACAAATCCTTCCTCACCTTCCACGCTAGCTTGTTGCACGGCCCAATGGCACCACACTAACCTGACATACCTGTTGTTGCAACATTTAATGGGTGGTCACAGGAGGAGCCGCCAGATATGGTTTAACCAATAAGGTTACTAACCCCATATATATTCCATATGTAGCATACCTCACTAACCAATGCCATTTCACTTTAGGTTTTTTGCAATGTATCAATATTTTGTGACGTCACACTGCAGCAAAACCCTAGGACGAGCCTGGGACTGATGAAAAGTATTGGAGGATGCTGTGTTGTCCATAACTCGATCCCTGATACAAAAGCTTTCAATAAACAGTACTATTTGTCGCATTACTGGACTCTTCTGTTTTTTAGTGCAGGGGATTTCCAGTCGCTAAGGCCCCTGGCAATACTGTGTTTTCCCGCTGCATGCCTGAAGGGATGCATCGCGACCCACGAGGACTGGACCATTGACCACAAGTGGAGACTGAGAGGGTCATCAGGAGCCCCCTTGGTGAAATTCCTGCCCGCTCTCTGTGGGACACTGAGCAGACTGGAAGGCAGAGTGACAGTGACGTGTCCGAGGGCTTCAGCGGATCCAAGGAGTGTAAGTAGGAGTCCAGCAATTTGACAAATAGTGGGGGGGACATTATTGTGTTATGATTTGGTATTGTTTGCTATGTTACTTTTGATAGATTCCCTGTTTACAGGTATTAGCCAGGTTATGGATGGCGAGATGATTCCCTGTGGCTAGGAATTAACTTAGGTTGCGGAAGGTGGTCCCTTATTGAATTCTACAGAAAAAAGAAAAACACACAGATTAAATATTATCCTATGCTATTTGTAGTGTATAAGAAGGACCACATGCCCTTGAGCGGGCTTAAGAGACGGATTCCCCTGTGAATGAAAAAAGCAGGAAGAGGGTTGTATTTGTGGTGTATTGTATTGCGGTATTTATGTGTATTGAGGAGTTTAAGCGTGCACTCAAAGTGTTTTACATGCCTAGTGGTTGGTGGTGTCACACAAAAAGGTTGTTAATAGGACATAGCGCATTTACGTATGAGTGACAGCCCACGGTGTGGCTCAGGGTTATTGGTTCCGCTTGCTTGTAATAAGAGGGATTAACAATCCCTCATCTTACTTCAAAAGATTTGGAGCAACACTGGGAGCTATGTGCATCACAATGTGCAGGAACAGTGGGCCAGTGGGGGACATGAGGGGTTACTCTGAGGATTAGGGCAAGAATCTAACCAAGGTTGGCGGGGCAAAGGAAGATATATGGCCCTCATTACGAGTTGGACAGTGCTGTATCAATGTGCCGGTATTAAAGTTTACTGCCACGTTACCACACCGGCCAGCTAAAGGTTTTCTGGTGAGGTCTCCGGAATGACTTCCAGCTAAAAGCTGGAGGTCATTCCGCCACTTTACCAGCAAAAATTGCTGGTATTACAGGCGCCAGTAATACCAGCACCTGTCATACCAGCACACTCCCCCATGGCGTCCAATGGGACTCCATGGATTGGGGAGTTACACCGTCACCTGGCAATAGGAATCGGAAATACAGTTTTCCGGTATCCTGGTGCCACTTACCACCAGGATACCAGAAAACTCATAATGAGGTCCACAATAGCGGGAGAGGAGGGTGAGATTGGTGGAGAAAGGTGAGCAGGAGCAGGGGATAGAAGGTAACACATGTATTGTGAAGAGTAGACATTTTAGAAGTAGAGAGCAAGATCATTTGCATAAAGAGTAGAAGACACGGAGGTGGATTTAGGTCAGAGGAGAGTTTTGACCTTTGCCAGGTGCTAAGCTTTTTCTGCATTATTGTTTTCAGTGTGCGGATGAGAGGTGTGATCCAGGGCCATGGAGGGCAGGATTTAGGAGGGAGTGCTGTAATAGGGTAGTGCGAGGAGAAAGGAGCATTGAAAGCAGTGTTAAAGTTAGTGAAGGCTTCTTCAGTGGATGGAAAGTTCGGAGCAGGAGGAGATAGTGTGGTGTAGGTCAGAGAGGAAGACAGGGAGTTTGGAGGAGGGAAACTTGCCCTTAGTAATAGTTGTAGTAGATGGAGAGAATGAGGAAGAAGCAGGAGTGTAGATTGAGGCAAAGATGATAGAGTGATCAGAGGTAGAAGGAGCAGTGACGATAGAGGCAGAGTTATTCTTGAAGAGAGTGAGTTGTTAAGTAGAAGAGAGTTAAAGTCAGTGAATAGAGCAGCAGACAGAGAGGGGAGGGTGAAGTCATCAATGAGAGTAAGGTTGTGATCGGGAGAGAGAGAGGCAATTAGTTGGGAGATGTGGTCAGAAGAGAGAGATAATATGTGTGTCGTAGGCGGCAGTGATTGTGGAGTTAGTGTATTCGAATGAGGGAGAATTAGCGGGAGGTAAGAGGGTAGTAAAGAAGAGTACAATAGGAAGTTTGGAGGATGAAAACAGTCCTAAACCCCCACCCCATGCTAGTGGGGCGGGGAGAGTGAGTGAAGGTGTAGGCAGGGTCATGAAGGGCAGCAAAGGTTGCGGGTCAAGAGAAGTCAAAGGAGAAAGGAAGAAGTCGAAGCTAAAGATGGTTTTATTGCAGACTGTGGATTCCAAAGACTAATAGTGAGATGTGGAAGCATAGCAACATTGAGTCTGAAAAACAGAGAGGCGTTGGGTGTATGTGTGAGAAGAGTAGTGTAATGGAAGGTAGGGTGGTAGCAGGTTTTGTGAATAGATAGTAGTGGAGCGAGAAGAGTGGTGGGGTCGAGGAGCAGAGATGACAGAGATTGGAAGAGAGTTGAGATGGTTCTGAGCAGATGAGAGTGAAGTAGAATGGAAAGTAAGATTTAGCATGAGGATTGCATGGTGAGGGTGAAGCTGACAAAAAACAGCAATGGGTACATACAGATCAGTAGCAGGATGCAAGAAAGCAAAGGCTAAGAGGGCAAGAAGTTGGTCCATGGCTGGTTTCTCCCTTCACTGTTCTGCTGAACGGATGTCAAATGCTCTCGTCAGGCAGACTCTCAGCTAAAATACACCTTGAGCGCAAACAAATTTGCAGTTAGATGTTGGGCGCAAATAAGGCCCTACGGAGTACAGATATCTTCATAGTGACATGCGTGGAAACAGCACAGCGTGAGTGGGACATTTCAAAGTGGACATAGGCTTCAAAAACAGAACTGGAGAAGGAAAAATGAATGTGTCCAGAAAAGGAACAAAACCACTGTTAAGCTGGACACATTAAAGGCAGCTAGCAACGAGACTGGATCCCAGTGCTGATGGGGTGGAGGGTGCCTTCGCTGGAAGCATAGAATGCCTTATGGTATTCATGCTTCGCATCAGACTGAAACCAGAACTAGTAGTACACAAAGCGAGGGATTGCCAAGCGTGCCTGCACCCAGAACCCAAAGATCTTACCACCTTCCTCGCACCTGAGGATTTCTTTCAATGTATAAGGATGACCTTCGGATTTGTGTCTGCCGAAGCAGTTTTTCAAACAACATGTACCACTGATAGAACATTGGGCACTGTTCTTAGTACTTAGAATAATAATAGCAAGAGCATGGCTAACACTGCGTAAGGACAAATGCAGGATTAACAAGCAATACCTTGACTATTTAGGGTGCATCATATCAGAAAGGAGTGCTGAGCCCAAGAATGACCTGGTACAAACTCTCAAGAGGACTACCTGGCCTGTTGATAAGGAGCAGTTACTTTCAAGCTTCAAAGCAGGCTCCATCATTGAAGAGCAACACAGTTGGCAGAAAACACATCACAAGAATAGATGCAAGCAGCAAAAAACGAGAAGGAAGTAGAAGAGGACCAAAATAAGTGATTGCATGTGCATCTCACCTTCTGAAAGTGGCAGAAAGGAAATGATGGTGGTGAAATGGGCCAAAGAAAAATAAATATCCTTTATTTGGGCCATCTGGTTAGAAGTCTGCACAGACCACAAAACATCTAAGGAAGTTCTCAGCAACAAAGGCTTTGACAGAGTCGTCACAGATCAGGAAATGGGTCACAAGCTTACAAGAATACACATTCAACATCATATAGATACAATGTATCAGAAACAAACCTGCAAAATGTCTGACGTAACTCACCAGGAATGAAATGAAGAAATAGATACAGAGGAAGAGCAAGTCATGGTAGTAGAACATTTCTGATTCGTAAGCCGGGGAGTGTCTCCCACTGTTATTTTTAGCTTGATTGCTGCTCGGATCCTTGTGGCAGCTTGCTATTGGTCGTTGAGTACATCAGTGCGGGCCATTTTTGCTGGCAGTGACTGGCTCGGATCCTTGTGGCAGCTGGTTGCTGGAGGCATTTGCATGAATCCGGGAAGGTGGGCTGCTGGTGTAGTCACGGCTTCTTGGTGCTGGAGCTGTCCTTGGAGGTTAAAGGACTGGAGCATGGAGGCCAGCCCATGAGCTTGGTTTGCCAGGCTGTCTATGTTGCATAAGACTGTTCACTATTTTAATATCTGCCTCAAACAAAGTGAATTCTTTGGTTGGGGGATAGATGGGTTTTTGTCATGTTGCTTGACTCTCACTTTGTCTGCTTATTGGATCATCATACCAATTATTCTTATAGGTTTTTGTGTTCTTCGTTCTTCTCTTTTGTGTCCTGTTCTCATATGGCATTTTTACTGATGTACATACATTTTTGTAAAGCGCCTTAGCGTAAGGCACTATAGGAGAAAAATAAAACACAAACATTTCAGTTCAGTCACCAAAACAGCCCAAAAATGCCATGAGAGAAGACAGACTGCTAACTAGGATTAAATATACTACATAAGGACATGGGATGTGAGACATTGTGGATAATTAGGGATGAGTTATATATGGAAGTAGGACTAGTAAAGAGGGGACATGGAGTGATATCAGCAGAAATGGTACGGCTGAAGAATTGTCACATCAGTGTCAACAGAGCATGACAACGATGAAGCAGCATCATTGTACAGACTACTGGTGGTCAGGATGCGAGTTTCAAATCAGTAGAGACATGAGAGAGTGCATCACATGTCAGGTTACTGAAAATAGGTTTAAGACGATGATCCCTACCATTGTACCCATGTCGGTACCCAGCCTCACATGGTAAAGTGTTGCCTTGGACACACAGTGGGACTCACTTAAAGTAGAGGCTCCCAAATATACTTCTTAGTATTGATAGATGTATTATTCAGGGTTATAGAAGAAGCACATACCAATAATACATGTTCCAGAGACATCATGTTTCTAGAGGAAGTCTTCTGGAGGGAGGGATATCCCAAAAGGCAATGCACAGATGATGGGGTACAGCTCAAGTCTGATGTGATGTGTACATTTGTAAGGGACAAAGGGATAGAGCATTGCACCAGCTCGATTTACCATCTCCAAATGAGCAGGCAATCCAGTAGATAGTCTAAACTAACTAAAGTGATAGGAGTAATCTGTGGATCGTTCAGAACCAAGGATGGGTGCGTTTGGAACAACAATAGGGTTGCAAATGCCTACAACAGATCAATCAGTCAGGTTCATGAATAAAGAAGATAAATGCCATACATTTTCTTGACATCTTGTGAATATGTGTAATCTACCTACCCTACATGTTTCCGCCGTTCCTTGCTGTAATTGATGGACATTCTTCAGGGGTTATTTGCATGATATTACAAAAAATTATGTTTCTCAGGGATACAAGCTGACAAACTCAAAAAATGGATACTTCTATGAGAACAGAATTTGCTAGTTTTCTTCAAATCTGTGAAACCAAACAAAAGTAATTTTTAGGTGACATGGACGACCTATGACACATCACAATTTAATTTTGAAAGTATAGGTGAAATAGCAATTACAGATTGGCAAGTTGTAAAGATATTTATGTGCTTTCTAAATGACGATTATTTACTTACATACGTGGCTCATCAGGAGTAGAGATCTTTGGCTCATATTGAATGAATACTAACATGTGCACTAAAGCTACAACCACCCACTACCTCCAACTATCTCTGATACAAACTTTCACACTCTCCTTTATCTGCAAACCGTTTTTGTATTCTGCTGCACACTATGCCTTACGTAAGCGTAAGTCTCCCTATAACTTCTGATCAATCTTACTGCATACTTGACTATTGAATTTAACCATGTAACTACCTTCCATATGTTCACTTATAAATACTTATCATATGCAACTGTACATTAACTATGTTATGTAACTGTAAGAAATGTGCCCAGATGCCCAAGGGTTTGCCGCGCTATACAAAAAAAATACAAATACAAAAATACACATTTGTAAAGCATTTTGAATAATTGTTTTTTGTTCTTTAAATGAAATCGTTTGTCATTTGTAATTTAAATTCAAAATTAAATTGGTGCTTATTTATTATCTTTTTTTTTTAAATGTCCACTATATATCGTATTTCTGTAATAAATGGTGCAGTTGTATATGATAGTTTGGTTCATTGGCGGATGCAGAGAGCCAAAATATAAATGTGAAAACTTATTCAAAAGAATGTTTTAGTCACTCCCTCAATTTTTTGTAGAGTTAAGAGTTACTCAAGCATTGAGATTGGTATGAGATAACTCTGGTATCGCCATTGTTATCGATTAGGACACGATCACACATATATTCAATATTAAATGTGGCTGCGACTTTCAAAAGTTTGTATTAGTTTCAAGCTCTGTCCCCTGTATGAAAATGGAACTAGGCACATATTTCAAATTGGAGAGTCACGTGTGAGATCAACAGCACGTGGTGATGCATACATATTATATTTGATTGAAACTTTGGGTGGGGAGGAGCTAACACTTCAATGGTGTGGAGTTACTTCCAGAGACTTTGAGTGGGTGGGGAAAGTTACTTGCGTGGGGCCACCTTCAAGGAATATTTGTGAGAGTTAGTGTTAAAATAGCAGCAAATATTGCAATTCACAGTTTATTGGGCGAGTTGCATTGGCCAAAACCGTTATGGGGTTTAAAGGCTAGATGAAAATGTGTATTAGTGTCTGATAGAATGGTATTGCTGTGTTTTTGATGGGGTGAGTGGCTGGTTTTGTCAGTTGTTAGTTTATGGTGCACATCCAGTTGCATCGTAGCATAATCCTATGTACGCCCAAGTGGTGCTATGGTTGGAGTGTTTCTGAAGTTTTATGTGTGTAGTCACATGGGGGCCCCAAGAAAATCACTACAAATTGTGTGACCTGAATTTGTACCTGGCATAGTTTCATCTGACATAACATGACTTAGCTTAAAATCACATGATATAGAAAGACACGCAGGAAAAGGGGAGAAAAATAGTTTTGTGTGGGTATAAACATGAAACCTCCTTGGAAACATCAAGTCAAAAAAGGTTGTCCTTGGTGGTTACTCAGTGGTCTGCTGGGCAAGGTATGGCAACAATAACCACCCCTTATCATTCTACTTGAAACCCTAACTGACAACTCCAACACCAAAACAAAACAGGTTTTTATAATAGGACACACATCGCCACAAGACATGCGTCAGCACTAAATTCCCCAAAACCCACATACTAACCCACCACAGATATTCCAACACAACTCTTCAGTCTCTCCTTAAAGTCCACTTTGCCAGACAACAAAGACCACCACATAAACAATCTACACTGCCCAGCTAGAGCACACATTTACCACTGGGAAAAATCTAAAACGTACACGACACAGCAGATCTGCACATATCAGCATTGCATGGCCAGACAAATAGCTCCAGTACACCTCCCTCGCCTTGGGAGCATGATGGCCATGGCTGGACCTATTGGAGGAAGCAGGGGGCACTGGAGTGCTTCCACGATCAACAGAATAGCCCTGCTGGGCATTGCAACATCCCTCCAGGTACCCCCTTGAAGATGGCCGCCGGGCTGCTAAGCCAAAAACCCAGGGATGTGATCCCTTCCATGTGCCCACCCTCCCTGCATAGTAATAGGCTGGATGCCTATGATATACAACATCCTTTCGGAAGCCGGCAAGCAACACCAGCCCCCACTAAAGGCCCACGCTTAAGGCCCTTAATGGAGTATCCTGTCTGGCCACAGACAACATCCCAGACCAACATCCTACAAGGTATCATAGTGCACGTTCTTTCAATACTATTGTATTACCTACTACTCTGCATTTACTGCCTTGACATGACCCATCTGTCCCGTCCATTATGCTACCATCTCCCGCTCTGACCCTCGATCCGCCTGATGCTCCGAAAAGAGTCCTTTGCCAAACCAGCGACTCGTTCGATCACTTTCCGACATATAACATCCCCCCACTACCCACTGGTGCCAACGTGCTAGTAAAACAAACTTCAACTCTGGCGGCTAAGAAACCACATTGCTGCCTGCTTCAGTACCGTGCACCCCATCACTGCAACCCCTGCTTCCCCTTGGCCATATCTCTGTGCCTTGTCTTGGCTAGGCGCCATTGCCTCACAATGCGCACCCAACCTCACCCCCGTGCAGCCCTTGCTTAGAGCAGACCTTCCGCCCTCCCAAGCACCACTTGACTCGCTTCGCCAAACCATGCACCAGATACCACAGATTGACGTGCCTCTCTACCCGGACAGTGCCCAAGTGGCCAAACTCGCGCACACACCTCTCCCTACCTGGGTTGACCTGGCCTACACTTAAAAGTACCTGCAGTGGGTCCCTGGATAAGGTTCCCACCCTCATCTGTGCACTCATCAACACATCCAGCGGAACCACGTTCCTCGTGCCCGCACTTAAATTAGCACCCAGTGAGGCCCCTGGCAAGTTGCTTGCTCCTAGAGTTGCACCCAGCAGCCCACCATCGGACTCCTCACCTGCCATCAGTGATGATACTGTAGGGTGCACCCAAGTGAGACCTAAGAACAGTCTCCTTAATACAGTAACTTGCCAACCTTTTGCAAAACCTTTCGTAAGGACACCCTCTCTACTACCTGCACACCACACCTCTTATGCTCTTGAGGAAACTGGTACTAAACGACTGAAGGACATACCGAATGCAGCCTATGCAGACAACTCAACCACCTACTCGGATGACACCTTTAGCACCACCTCCCACCTCTGTCTGAATCTCCCCTTCCCATCACCTCCCACCTGCCCTAAAGATTGTGCAATAGCATCTGGCGCGTTCCATGTGCCAAATGGGATTACCACAATAAAGGATCTCAGGCCCAATAACTGGACAGACTCAAGGAATATGGCAAATACTACTTTATTCTCTGTTCAATAAAGTTGGGAAACCTTGCGAACAAACAGATTATAGCTCACACACTCTCAATGCATTTCAGTTTCACAAAAGGTTTTATACTTCGACATACATCAGCTATTTCATCATCTTACGTGGCTAACAGTAAAAAACAACTGGGTGGAGGGATTGGTTAAGGGAAAAGTATACATATAGTTTATATGATTGTTAATATCATCATTGGATGCCCCTTATCTGGTAGGCACGCCTTGAATTACCTCTACCTACGTAAAATACAGATAATAACGTAATAACAGCAGCAGATGGGCCTGTGCAACAATGTATGGCCCACCATTACATAGACCTGCATTATTGGTTGGCAATCTCTTACTAGCCTTGGACATTTGGCTCGTAAAAAGCACGTAAACAACGAAACCCAGGTGCAAGGTAACAATGCCAGACACGTGCCTTTCTTAGCTAATTAACCTACCATCTCGAATCAGTTAGGCCCTAAGTCAAGGCTTCTTCTTTGTATCTTGCTGGCTGTTCTGTTCCTCAGAACTTTAAAGGGAGTGAAGGTACATTGCTATGTTCGTCTGGAGCTTTATGAATAGACTGTGTCTTATGGTCTTATACCACGTGTGAGGAGACCATGATTTTGTCCATTCTGTCTTTTTATTTAATGGTATTTGATTCAATTATATTGGGTGCTGTTTTTCTTCTCGGCCTCTGGATACTTGGCTGCTCCGTCCTGCTCGTACTTTCTGCATCTGTAATTTTACAATACTCGGCACACGCAACTATTTATTTATTTCATTGAGCATTTGTAAGGTGTATATACAACATATTTGTGTTTCAAAGCACCACAAGGCTAAATGGGAAGGGAACAGGGGAAATAACAATAGCAACAAAAAAAGAAAAAAATGGCATACCTTCATGGTCCTTCTATGCCTTGTGGCATTTGGATGTGCACGTGCAGTTAGAAGCGCAGGAGATAGGGAGGGAGGAGTGGTTGGGGGAGGAGTGGACAAGTTCTGGTGGAGGGCCCGGGAGGGAAGTGCTAAAGGGAGCCAAGGAGAAGAAACTTAGGCTAAGTGCTAGTGCAGGTGACTCCCAGAGGTGAGATTCAGAGCTGCCAAGCAGGGGCCTGCAAGGGCAGTGCAATGGGTGGGTGGGTGCTGGTATCGACTGGGAAGAAGGGCCTGGAATCCTGTGAGATTCATGAGGATCAAGCCACTGGTCACAGCGGCAGGGGGGTGATTAACAGGGAAGGGAAAGAGGTAGCGAGCAGCACAGTTTTGAGCAGTTTCCTAAACTTAAGGAGGTCCAGCTCAAGTCTAAGAGGGGCAGGAAGGCTGTTCCAAAGAGACCTGCCCCCCACTCTCTGCTTGGAGAAGCGTCTGACAGTCAAAGAGTTGGAGTTAGAGGAGCGTAGGGCTCTAGCAGGGGAGTATTTAGGGAAGGAGAGTTGGAGATAGCCCTTGAAGGCCTTGTGAATGATACGGAGGGTCTTGAATTTGACCCTTGCAGCCACTGGTAGCCAGTGGAGAGATTTTAGGCCTGGAGAGACACGGTCCCTGGGCTTGAAGACAAGGATAAGTATTGCAGCCCTATTGTAGATTAGCTGGAGGGGGTGTAGGGAGCAAAGAGGGAGAATGAGAAAGTGGCTGTTGCAGTAGTGCAGCCTGGAGAGGACCAGAGCTCTGGAGACATTGAGCTTCTGGGAGAAGGTGAGGAATGTCTCTGAGGAGGTGGAGCTGGTGGTGTGACTTCTTAGTAAGGTCCATGATGTGAGGGCTGAAAGAGAGAGTGTAAACAAAGATGACCTCAAGGTTTCTGGCCTCACATGATGGTGGGGGTGAGGGCCCAAAGAGGGTGGTCAGAGGATAGGAGGAAAAGAGGGCACAAATATGCAAATGAGAAGGATCGCCGTCTTACTGACATTGAAACAGTGATTGTTAGCTGCACACCATGTGTGAATGGCAGACAGACAGTCAGGGATCAAAGAGGAGGAAGAAGAGGTACTAGAGGGAAGTTTGAAGGAAAGCTGTGTGTCACCGGCATTACACTGGATTTGAGGAGAGAAGGAGGAAATCAGGAGAGCAAGAGGTGTAAAATAGATATTGAAGAGCCATGGCGATAGGATAGAGCCCATGGGGATGCCACAGGTAGAGAGTGAGGTGGAGGAGGAGAAAAGGCCCAGTTGTAACTGGGAAGGGGGGTTAGTGAGGAAATAGGTCAGCCAATCCAGTGCCCGGTCTGTGATGTCGAGGGTGTCACAGAGTCTTTTTATGAGGATATAATGGTTGACTGTTTTTTAAAGCAGAGGAGAGATCAAGGAGAATGAGACAGCGAGAGAGTTGGAGTTGGGATTTGCTAGCATGGTTTCACAGGTGTTCAGGAGAGCCATTTCCGTGCCTCTGGATGCCCGGAATCCAGATTAGTGGTCAGTTGGGGGATGACCAGTTTCTCCAAAGGTTTACCCAGAAGGGGGTAGTGGAGCTGGTTAGCCAGGTAGGAGGGGTCAGAAGACAGCTTTATTTAAGAGAGGGTGTCCACAGGAGTGCTTGAGCAAATGAATTTATAGAACAGGATTACTGCGTATTAACGAATGACTCTAAGGGACTAATGAGTGCATACTAATGTTGAAGCCGGGAAAGCATGAGTGCATAGAGCGGATGAGTGTGCGAAGCTGGTGAGTGCGGGGAATGGGTGAATGCGGGGAGCGGGTGACTGCGCACGGTGGGTGAATGCAAAGTACAGGCGCAGACAGGGTGCATGCGAGGGGCAGACAGGAGTGCGTGCGTGTGGCAGTCTGGAGCGCGCGGGGCGGACTGGAATGCATGAGTGCACCGAGCAGACCGGAGTGTGTAGCGCTGACGGGGACGCATGAAATGAATAAAAGTCCATAGAACGGAATGGAGCACATAGAACTGCGCGACGTATATAGTATGGTCCGGAATGCAGAGAACGTATGAAAGAGCATGTAACCCATCATATCACACCCCACGCTTACTCTCTTCTTTACACCACCACTCAAGTAGAACACAGAGATACTATGACACCATTCGGTATAACTGTTCTCATACCAACACCTCCCGCTCACTGACCTGAACTTCGGTTCCCAAGGGCGTTCAACCGACCAGCGCCTTCAGACCATACCAATGGTATATAAGGCACTATATAAGTGCAAAATAACATAACATAACATATAGGGAAAGAGCCAGTGGTGAAGGAGCGGTTGCAGTAGTCAGCAAGAGCCGGGGTGAGAGAGGAGAAGTTTTCCTTAATGATTCTGGAAGAGCAGGGGGACACCTGTTTGGAGGTGACCTTCATAGAGCGGACCACTTTAGAGACCTTATCCGGTGTTATGGGAGGGAGGGAGGAGAGTGCAGGGGGTGAAATGAGGGGAGCCAAGGGAGGCAGGGGATCAGGTGCAGGAGTGGAGATGGTGGTAGAGGAGTGTGAGGACAGGATGTCCTGAGTTTTTGATGTAAAATGGGAGGCCAAAGCAGTGTAGAGAGCCTGGGAAGTAAAGAGAGAGGTGGAGACTGCAGCTAGATTGGCGAGTTCCTTGCAGATTTTGAAAAGTTTGGCCGTGTTGTTATTGGCTCCAGAGAGTGACCACAAAAGTGATGGGTGGAAGGTTTCGAATGAATCTGAACCACTGGCAATTGCTCTGGGCAACCTTCCACACCACCGTTTTTTAGCCCGTCTGTGCCATTGCAAAAGGGGTCCAGCCTCGTGCAAATCAGTCAGCTGCCACCATCAATGGTAGCAGCCCAGCCCGAACTGCTAGGCCAGGTCCCCTCTGCACAGAAAACCAAGCAACCCCAGACATGTCCCGTGCCTGCTGGGCCTAGAGACCCAAGCTACTCCTCACTGATGAGCCCCAACAAGGGCGAAACATGTTTGGGATGCTTGTGGTCTCGTGCAGAAGGGATGTGGCCTAGCAGTTCGGGCTGGACTGCCCCTCTTGGGGTGGGGCCAAGCCTGATTTGCTTATGGTCTTTCCCCTTCTGTAATGGCTTGGCAGGCGAAGAACGATGGTCTGGAGGGTTGCCCAGAGCATTGCCAGTGGTTAAGATTCATTCTAAACCTTCCAGCCATCACCTCTTTGTTTTTGCTTTGTCACCCCGAGTGGGACGGGTATGCCCAGACGTGGGTCCCGTGCCTGCTGGGCCTAGAGACCCAAGCTACTCCTCACTGATGAGCTCCAACAAGGGCGAAACATGTTTGGGAGGTGGCCTAGCAGTTTGGGCTGGACAGCCCCTTTTGGGGTAGGGCCAAGCCTGATTTGCATATGGTCTTTCCCCTTCTGCAATGGCTTGGCAGGCGAAGAACGGTGGTCTGGAGGGTTGCCCAGAGCATTGCCATTGGCTAAGATTCATTCTAAACCTTCCAGCCATCACCTCTTTGTTTTTGCATTGGCTCCAGAGATGCAGGCTTGGATGTGGGCCTGCTTCTTGGAGCAGATAGAGAAGCGACATTGCCTTTGGAGCAGGCAGGAGACAAGTTTGTCATAGGGTGAACCCAAGGTCTGCCACTTCCGTTCAGAATCTCTGCACTTGCGTTTCAGAGATGCTAGATCAGAGTCGTACCAGTTGTTGTTCTTGGAGGCAGGTTTTAGGCGGATCCTCATGACAGGGGCAGGGATGTCAAGGGTGTAAGAGATGCAGAGATGCAGGTTATCAAGGACAGAGTGAGAGTGAGAGTCAGAAGAGGGTTTGGAGGGGGGATGAAGGTGGAGGCGAAAGCAGAGACAGATACTCGCTTCACAGGTCGGATGATGGTGAAGGAAGCTGGCAGTGCTGGGGGTGGCTCAGATAGAGGGCCAAGGAGCCCCAGGCGGGAGAAAAGAAGAAAGTGGTCAGACCAGGAGAGGGGGTGGTGACCAGTTTAGGGATAGGGATGTCGCCAGAAAGAGGGTGTCCAGTGTGTGACCGGCAGAGTGGGTCAGGCCGGAAGGGAGAATAGAGAGAGAGAGGGAGTCACTGAGGACACAGAACCGAGAGGTGGATGATTCAAGGGAGTCGAGATGGATGTTGAAGTCACTAAGGAGGAGGAGTTTGGAAGAAGAGGTTGACAGGGAGGAGGCGAGGTCAAAGAGGAAGAGAGATATAGGGTATGGGAGGATGTAGATAGTGGCGAGGGTGAGAGAAGGGTTAGGAGACCCCAAGCCTAAAGACGAGGCATTCAATAGAGTAGGATTGAATAGGTATGATGCAGGCAGGGACCCACTCAGGGAAGATCAGAGCCATTCCACCACCAGGCCGGTTAGGTTTGGGTTTGGAGAGAATTTTGTAACCCTCATGAAGGAGAGTGTCAAGAGCAGTGACAGAGCTGGCATTGAACCACGTCTTGGTAAGAGCGAGGATGTCCAGGTCAAAGTCTTTTAGGAGACAGATGTCAGAGGAGTGTTTGACAGGAGAGCGAGCATTCAGAGTGGCTGAGTGAAGCTGTTTACTACCTTTGAAGGTTTTCCGAGGGGGGCTACATGGGCATAGTACTCCCGTTGGTGGTGGTGGAGAGGTGAGAGGAGAGGAAGAAGGACGAGGCAGGAGATAAGAGGAAGTTTATGAGAGAGGGCAGGCGTCAGTCGAGAAGGAGTAGAGTAGGTTGGGAACCTTGGGCCATGACAATGCCATTGTGATAGACTTTAATGATACACCTAGAGGATGAGAAGTATAGCAGGAGTACTTCCCATCTAGTGCCACCATTAATGGGTGAGGAGGAGAAAGGGGGGAAAGTGGAGACTAGATGGGGTCGATTGGTCAGGAGAGGGGACAGAAAAGAGGATGTCTGTAATAGTTTGCTTGGAAGGGGCATTAACGTAGGTGTCACCAATAAGTAGGCCTGGGTTAGAGTCCAGGAGAGACATTTTTCAGCTTTTTTCTTCCAGACTTCGTGAGAGAAGAAGGATAGGTGATAGAATAGCAGTTGGAATAGATAGGGGAGATAGAAAGTGCCATGGGAGTAGTGGAGGAGAGAGAGAGACACACATGGGAGCTGCACAGTGCACAAGAGATCACCAAGTGGCCTAGCAGCCAGGCAGGCACAGAAGAAGGAGGTAATGTAATGGAAGACAATCAATGCACGGGTAAAAAGCACACCTAAATTTGAATTACCAATAAGCACTAAAATGCAACACAAAATGGAGAATGCACTGATTAAAAGCACACCTACATTCGAATTTCCAATAAGCACTAAAATGCAGCACAAAATGGAAAAAACACAGATTAAAAGCACACATAAATTCGAATTTCCAATAAACACTAAAATGTAGCACAAAATAGAGCATGCACAGATTAAAGACACACCTAAATTCGAATTTCCAATAAGCACCAAAATGTAGCAGAAAATGGAGAATGCACAGATTAAAGCAAACCTAAATTCGAATTTGGTGAGGTTAGCAGAGAGCAGAAACAATAGATAGTTATTCTAGCAGGCACACAGAAAGCAGCAATTTAGGTGAGGCCAGAGGCAGAAATCAATGCAGCTAGATTCAATTTTCAACTAGCTAGTTCAAAAGGCACATTTTTGAAGAACAACAGCAGCAACAGATTGCAAGTAGAAGCGGATTCATTTGGTCTTAGCTTTGAAATACAATGATGTTAGGAGTCCAAAAATAAATGTTTGCAAGGTGAATTTGGTGTGAAAATATTCAGGACACAGCAGCTGCATGAACAAGCTAAGTGCAGGCAGGATTGGTCAAGGTACAAGAAGAGCAGTAAAGTTAAAGGTTAATGTGGCCAATAATGAAGGCAGGTTCACCTGAGTAGGTGAATACTGTGCAAAGAGGGTGAGAACAGCATTGAGAGTGCTTCGAAAAGGTAAATGAAGGGTGGTGAATGATGAGGCTTATGATAGCATGCAGGCAGTGGAGGCTTACTAGGTGGAAGGATCAGCGTGTGGAGCCCCCGGTGTGCCGTTGTGATGCAGGGAAGGGACCTCCCAGACAGGGAGAGCCCTGGCCCTTAGATGGAGGCCCTTTGAGGGTGCCAGGGATCAGCTGCCGGCTTCGGCGGGGATCCATAGATTGTAAATATGCCCAGCCAATCAAGGCAACAGGCGGACAGGATCAGCTGTTGTTCCGGACTGCACGGGCAGCCATCATGAAAGACCTTGCCGGTTAAAATTAATCAGGTAACTACTGGGGTAAAGTGCGGTTTGGAACACGGTGGGGCTCCCAACAGCGTAGAGGAATGAAGAAAGAAGCATGAGAAGCAATGTAGCTTAAAGGAATGGTTCGGTCAAATTTTTTTTCCGTCCATTAAATGCACGCGAAAACAGGCACCAGGGAGCTGCCATTTTGTGATAATCCTATCATTTCCCCCATCGCCCTGGCTGACCTGCTTTTGCGGCACTAAATCATATCCCCCGCCACTGAGCCTGACATTATCAAAACATTCACATTTCCCGCCTCTCTCCGTGACGTTACTGTGCTGCGTAGGCAAACGCGCCCAGTCGTCTTCTACGCGACTTCACACAGAACCCGGAAACCAACAAAGATCAGCTCACAACACAGCGCGCCACAATTCGGAATATGAAACTGTACTTTAAAATCAAACAGCAACACAGTAAATTTGGTAAAGTACATTTATTTGACATTAAATGTTTATAGAATATTCAGCAATTGACATATGAACTCCGAAAGTCATTTATTTTCTTTTATCTCTATCCGCAAATCCTTAAAATTTTAACGTGAGTCACGCGCTGTTCCTTTATGGTACAAAGGGTTTTGTTTTTCGTTCAAAAAGGCACTTTTGTCGCACGTTGAACTGCAAGGCTGTTCCATCAAGTAGGCACGAGGCCAGCGTAAAGGTTGATATGTTGCTTCTAGCCGCTAGTACCGCGTAAGGGCATATGGGCCCTTGGCGATCGTCCCATAAGATTTTCAGAATGGTGCAGTTGTTTACATTAAACTTCAGCTGACGGCTGAAGAAACCGTTTGCCGGTGTCTGAAACTGGTGGCAGGGGCAAAACGGGAGTATGTACCTATTTTGAAAACATAAAATGTATAATTAGTCTCGCCAACCAATCTTTATTAATATTATTCATTTTATTTATTACGGCAGAGCTGAAACTATTTGCTTTCAAGTATAGTGCAATGGAGTATGTTCGGCTCTAAAATCAATGCGAAAACTAACTAAATAAATCGAGGTTGGTACACAATGAGAAACGACTTTTTGTCTACATGCGTGTGGAATGTGGACCTGCATGCCCATGTGCCCGCTACAAGGACGATCCCACAAACCTTTTCAAAGCTCTTCATTCATTCATTTATTCATGCATCCATTCATTAATTCTTCATTCCGGTATAAAAACGTCTAAAGAGTTACTTACATTATGTTTGCAATTTCCATTGTGTCTCTGCGTAATGCAGTCCGTAAATCCCACTGTGCTCTTGACAACGATTTTTCGTATACTGAACTAACATGAAACTCGGTCTAGTTTAAGAATTTTCTGCCTTATTGTCTCAAATGTTATTGCACCCACCAAACCCCCCTTCAAATGAAGTTCTTTCTGCATGGTCCCAGTCTCTCAAGGTCAAAAAACAATAGAACCTTATACTGCCAGTGCGAGTTGTGGGCCTCTTCAGGGCGCGAGCTGAAAATCAAAGCCGCTGACCTTCACTAGAAATTAGCATACATTCTTTCTTTGAAACATCCCGTAGTAAAGCCATCTGTGAGAACTTGAAGTTTCGAATCCATCTATGTAGTGCGCCTCAATTTGCAAATGCGAACTGGCTTCTCTCTCATCTGCAACGGATCGCTTGGCGCGTTCTAAGGCCCCAATTTTGTCCTCGTTGTCTGCGAGCTTTGAAGCCCCAAAGAACCATAACTATTGAGACTTTTAATTTTTTGGGGAAAGTCAGGTGAAAGTATAAAGTACCCGAGCAGTTGATTTGAAAGTGAGATTTATTGTTTGTTTGTTTTATTATTTGTAATACGCAAGCCTCCCCTCGGTTAACAGTCCCCAGCATTTATAAGAGATTGCGAAAATTAGTTCCATCAACAAAAATATATACATACACAAATAGACAAGATCAGCAATATGAGGTGAATAGAGAGAGAATTCAAAGATGACACCCAGGTAGTTCGGCACCCAGGATGGTGAAGGTAGGGGTTAGGGTTAGCGTACTTGGTATGCACACTGTACAATAAAATGTATTTACAAAAAGACAATCGTATTACAATTATTTAAACCGGGATTTGTACTTCACAACCAGCTCTCCTTTGGGTGGACATGGCACAGTGGCAATGTTGGGTGGCAATGGATCAGTGCTCTGCACAGAAACGTTCAAAATTCCATATCTGTGCTTCTCCAATACAGCAACAATAAAGTTGAACTCCATTTCCTCATAGACTGGTTTGATCACCCATTGCTTACTTCTTTTTGAAAAGGCCTTAGTGTAGCGAGGTATCCTTACATTACCCTTAGTCCTAGATTGTTCACGGCCGAGATTCTCGTTATGGGCCAAGACGGCAAGTAGAGTCCTATGTCTCATGCCCTGTATGCTGAAATGCAAGCGCTTTGGCCTGTACTTTAGGCACATATTGTGGAACACCTCCAAACCTCCTGCGTGGCAGAATTCTGTCAGTCCCCTCAAATCTCTTGATAGAGTTTTATCGAAAACAATCTTCTCAATGGCTTTGTGTGTCGGTGAAGATGGATTCAACCACTTCTTCTTCCGTGCCTCCACTGGGGATAATGGGCCATGTTCACATTGGTGGAAATGTAGGGTTTCTGACCAGCGGTGCACGTTGGTACAGTGGTGCATCAGTGACTGCCATTTTTCAAGTAGTATTTCCACTGACACTTCACAATTTTTGGAGCTCCACCAAAGATGGTTGCTGATAGACTGGGACCACTCTGAAATACTTTCCAAACCTTTTTTTTTCCCTGCAGCTGAGATTTTCTTATTGATTGATTTAGCAAGATGCCATACGTCAAATTGATGTTTAATATGTGGGAAGTGCTCTCTCATTGTCTTGGCAATTGAAACATGTCTGTCCGTGGCTATGAGGTCGATGTGCATTCCCCTCGATTGTAGATATTCCACTGATTTTATAAATCCTAGTTTCTCCATGGCCACTGAGGATGTACATTGTGTTACCTGCACGACCACCGAACTCACAATTTTCTTACTATCCATGTCCTGAAAGTGGTAGGTGCAGTACTTGGCAGAAAATCCAGGGCTGTCGCACTGTCCATCGCCAGCTAGCCTGAAGCGTTTGCCTTCGAATGTACTTGCTAGAGACAATTGTTCAATTTTCCAAGCATCACTAATGGCCGGAAACAGATAATCATGTTGGTATTTGTAGTACTGCATTTTTTAAATGAAATGGAGTCCCACAAACTGAAAGAAAGACTCTAACTTTCTAAAAGTGGAGCCACTAAAAAGTGATGCAGCTGCACACAGTAGATTGTCTGCTGGCAGTTTCCCCAGCATCAGTTGTGCAGACCATGAGAACGTATGATGTAATTTACAGGCGGCATGTATTGTGACGTTACTGCTTTGTTTTTGACGAGTCACATGAATCAATGGCTTCCCACATACTTTCCCTCTGACGGAATGCCCACATTTCAATGCGTCGGTAAATGCTGCTGCTGGTTCATTCTCTGTCATTTCAACATCTGTTACTTCAACATTGATGGGAGAACACAACAATGTCGACAGCTTTTTTGGTGGCAATTTTTGGCGGGTGTAGATTGCGTGAATTGATCTGTGACTACTTCAGAGCTATCTTCAATACTTCCAGTATCATGTTGTTGCGGTGGTGCGGTCATACTGTAGCAATGGTCCAATAAAACTTTGCTGGATTCTCCGGACACATTCATTTCATGTTCTGGCCATTGGACATGAGCATCCCGAGTCTCAACACGCCGCGTCTGAATTAATAGTTCCTCCATAGTGTAAATGGTCTGGCAAGCAACATCTCTCATTCGCTTCACTGTCTGTGTATGTATAGTTCGTAGACCCACGGGTAACTAGAGGACAGATTGGAAAAGGGATGTTCAGTTTAAACACAAGATAAAGTATAGTACAATTGACTGGAAAAAAACATAAAATAGTCCCCAGCACAAAAAAATTTCTAAAGTTATGAACTGTTTGTAACTAACCTTATTTTGTTTTTTTTTCTTTACAACTTTTTTGACTCGACCTTCAACATATGCACGATGTTGCTCTGATACGTATCCGCATGTCTCCCCTTCCTCTTGCGCTGCAACGACTATATTTTCTGTATCCGCATAGACAGCACGGAATGAGGCTCCATCGACTCCCTGAAACATAGTATTTTCATTACTGTGTATCAAAATATTGTTAGCGTAAAACGCACGCGAGGACGAACACACATGTACATCTCAATAGCCAAACACGATTTAAACATTGTGTGGAACAATCAAACGACAAGTATTCGAGCTCTGATGACCTAGTTCGATGGAGATGTCAGTATACATACCTCTGGCTCTACATGGTCTGCCACGAATGATTGTATTGAAGAGGAGGCATCAGCAACTCCCTGAAACACAGTACTTGCATTAGTATGGTTTTCAATATCGTAAACATAACACAAACTTGGGGTCGACGGCACAGGTACATATAAAGAGATAACCACAAATGTTGCATTATCTAAAAGAATCAAGGAATATTTAAAAATGATCAGATTTAATCGACTTATTTCTCCGATGTCTTTACATCTGCATCATCTAAATGTGATCTTGTGATTGTAGTGGAAGCTCCATCATCTCATCATCAGGTGACCAGTGCGCAGAGCAGTCAGGGGCATCAGCAGGGGAGAGGAAGAGAGAAAGCAGAAACGAAAAGGAAGGTCTTGATTTGCTTCCGGAACCGGAGGTGGTTCTGATCAATTTTGAGAGAGGCAGCAAGACTGTTCTAGAGGGAGGCCCAGCCGAGGAGAGAGAGATCTGCCACCAACTGTCTGATTGGAGAATCGTCTGACCCTAAGAGAGTTGGAGGTGGATGAGCGGAGAGCTCAAGAAGGAAGATGTTTTGGAAGAGAAAGTTGGAGGTAGAGCGGTCCCAGGATACAGAGAGCCTTGTGGATGATGCATAGGGTCTTGAACTTGATCCTTGCAGCCAGGGAGAGCCAGTGAAGAGATTTCAGAGTTCAAGAGATATGATCCATGGGCTTGAGGCCAAGAACAAGTCTCACAGTCCTGGTCTGGATAAGTTGTAAAGGTCGAAGAGTAGAGGCAGAAAGATTTAGAAAGAGGCTGTTGCAGTAGTCCAGCTTAGAGAGGACCAGAGTTCTGGAGATAGCGACCTTCCGGGGGAAAGTGGGAAAAGGAAAAATACCTCTGAGGAGGTGCAGCTGATAGTTTGACTTCTTAGAGATGTCAGAGATGCGATGAGAGAAGGAGAGGGTTGGGTTTGAATATGACGCCAAAGTTCTTAGCCTCTCAGGAAGGAGCAGGAAGAGGGCCCAGAGTGTGCGGCTAGAGAAAGGGAGAGGGAGAGAGGAAAGGAGGGAGCAGGTGTCCCTATGAGGAGGATCTCAGTGTTACTGGCATTAAGGCAGAGATCATTGGTGGCACACCACTCCTGAATTGCAGCCAGACAGTCTGGTATGAGAGAAGGAGCAGAGGTGGATGCGGGGAGCCTGAAAGAGAGCTGGGTGTCATTCGCATAACACTGAATATTTGAGCAGAATATAGCGATGCAGTGGGCAAGAGGTGTCAGGTAGTGGTGGAAAAGCCAGGGAGAAAGGTTAGATCCCTGGGGAACACCACAAGTAGAGAGAGAGATAGAAGAGAGGAAAGACCCCAGTTGGACCTAAGAGGGTTGATCAGTGAGAAAGGAGGTCAACCAGACCAGGGACTGATCAGTGATACCCAGGTTGTCACGGAGGAGATTGAGCAGGATGGCATGGTTGACTGCGTCAAAAGCAGAGGATAGGACGAGGAGAATGAGGACAGAAGGAAGATTATAATCAAGATTGCAGAGCAGGTCTTCACGGGTGTCCAGAAGAGCAGTTTCTGTGCTTCTGGCAGCTCTGAAGCCAGACTGGTGGTCGTGAGACAACCAACAGATTCAGCGTGCAGATTCATCTGGGAGATGGCCAGCTTTTCCAAGAGTTTGTCCAGGACAGGAGTGATGGAGATCGGGCGATAGTTAGCCAGAGAGGAAGGATCGGCCGAGTGCTTCTTTGGACAGGGGTGCACAAGTGAGTGCTTAAGTGAGGAGGGGAAGGTTCCAGGCACAAAGGAGTGATTGCAGAAATCAGCCAAGGCTGGAGCAAGGGTGTCGATGTGGTCCTTGATGGTTCTGGATGAGAAGGGGAGAACCTGCTTTGACAAGACTTTCATAGGTCATACTTGTCTAGAAACATACTTGTCTAGAAACAAGGGAAAGGAGGAGGAGAGGCGGCTTCAGATGGGCCAGGAGTGGTAGAGAACGAAGAGGTAGAGGGAGAGTGGGTGGGCAGGATGCCCTGAGTTTTAGTGGTGAAATGAGAAGCCAAGGCTGTGCAGATGGCCTGGCAGGGAACAGGAGAGTTAAAGAGTGCAGCAGGATTGGACAGCTCCTTTCAGAATTTGAAAATGTTGACAGAGTTGTTAGATACCTCAGAGATACGGGCGTGTATGTAGGACAGAGAGTCTGTACTGCATTTGAAGCAGGCAGCAGGTCAGTTTGTCAGGGGGTGCGCCTGATGCCCTCCACTTCCTCTCAGCTCCCCTACACTTGTTTTTAAGGGTGGCAAGGTCGGAATCACTTCTTAGATTTGGGCTTCAAGCAGATCCTCATGATAGGGGCAAGGACATCCAGAGTGGAGATAGAGAGATGAAGATTAGAGAGGGCTGTGTCATGGTGTGAGTCAGCCAAAGGTGCAAGAGGAGGTGAGAGAGTAGCGGCAAAAGCCTCAACTGAGACACGCTTCATGGGTCGGATGACCGAGAAGGTAAGTGGCAGTGCTGGAGTAGGCTTCACCTGAGGGGTAGAGAGGGAGAGGTGGGAGGAAAGGAGAAAGTGGTCACTCCAAGAGAGAGGAGTGGTGAGAGGGTTAGAGAAGGGGAGGTCTGAGATCAGAAAATCCAGGGTGTGCCCTGCAGAGTGAGCCAGGCCAGAGGGAAGAATAGAGAGAGAGAGAGAGAGAGAGAGTCGCAGAGGTTGCAAGCAAATCCCTAAGAAGGGCTAGTAGCATCAAGGTGGATGTTCAGGTCGCTGAGGAGAAGTAAAGAGGTAGAGGCGAGGAGGGGGAGGAAGAGCAGTCAGCCCACTCAGAGAGGAAGAGGGAGACTTGGCCAGGTGGCCTGTAGATAGTGGCCACAGTGCGAGAGAGGCCAGGAGAGATAGAAAGCCTGCAAACCAGGCATTCAAAGGAGGAGTAGTCCTGCATCAGAATGATAGAAGCAGGGATCGCTCATCGTGTCTTCTGCATCTGATCCTGGGCCTAAGGAAAAAGGCTTACCATCCTGAATCCAGTCTTCAGCAACACCTATAAAGACAAGAAAGAACAGGTTAGCATTACGGTCTTCAGTGACAGCTCTTCACTTACCTGGTCCATCGGCTGTCACCAACGCCTCGCGCTGCATTCCGGCATCTGAAAGACAAAGGCTTACCTACTCTTCGTGCGCTCCGGAGGTCTTCACACTGCATTCCGGCATCTGAAAGACAAAAGCTTACCAACTCTTCGCACGCTCCGGAGGCCTTCGGCGCTGCATCCCGCATCTGAAAGACAAAAGCTTACCAACTCTTCGCACGCTCCGGAGGCCTTCGGCGCTGCATCCCGCATCTGAAAGACAAAACAAGGTGCGTTTAAAGACATTGGGGAACTTTAATACTCACGTGCCATTACTCCTTTCCACATCTAACCCAGTGGGTATTCCGGCACCCTGCAGCCGCTCCGAACTTGTACCTGCAAAATAAAAAGACAGTTAGAGCGCATCGTGAAGCAGGCAACAAGCGCTTACTTACGTGCTTCCAGGCGCTTCTATTCATCACACGGGCTCCATCTTCAACTCACTTCAGCCCGTCATCCGCCATCGCCGGAACCCTGCAAAACAAGAAACATCATTACTAAAGACTTTAAAGACATTAGAATTACTCGAAACTTACCGTTCGTGCAGTAAACGACGGACAGCAGTCCTCTGAAGTCAAGAGGCCTGCTCCCCTTATCCAGTGAAGAAACTGGTTACAGCACCCTGCCCCGAGGCAGATGGAGAGCACGGCGTTCACTTACCTAAGGTGAGAGCGTTAACCTTTGGGGTTCTACAGGAGAAGAGAAAGGGAAGAAGAGAGAGACATTCAATAACCCAGTTCCTTAATCCCATATTTTCTATCTGCAGACATCTTACCCTTCGAGTCAGACATACAGTGCACAGAGGTGCAGCCCAAAGAGCCAGCCGTGTGTTACACATCACCTTTGAAGATACGGTATAGTCAAGACCGGCGCCTCTACGGGAATCAGGTGAGCGTTACAAGTGGCCTCTCCCAGCATCCTAGTTTACCAGGAACTTCAGTGGCATACCAATCACATGGTAAATACTGCAGTGTTACTTTCTTTGTTTCCCCTTTTGCAGGACCACTTGTTATGTATCTGAATGCTTCAGCATGTAAACTGCTCTTGTGGTAACTCAAATAAGTCTTGAGGAAGTTGTTTTCGTATGGGTATGAATCTCGTGTTTTCCACACCATATGCACCACTGTCCCTTGAAATCTTCCTTTCGTTTGGAACAGTGCCAAGTATATTATGCATCGTGCTGTCTTTTCATCTATTTCGGTGGCAACAAATGTTCGGGAAGCGCTCATGGCGTATGGTATTAATGAGCAAACGTAGCAGCTGTCTTCTTTTGTCTGCTTACCAATGCGGGTCATGTGTTGGTACCATATGTTGTTTGAGACGTGTGCTGAATCTTGTATATAATTATCAATACCTTTATTATCTGAGTATGTGCTGCGTTGAACTCTATTTTGCTTGTATATAATTTTGCTAGTATCACCTGACGTAACACCTGTTGCAGCTGGGGATGGGGGTGTATTAGGTTTGGGTACAGCAATAATATTGATAGCACAGCTGTACTGTCATACAGAGGCAGCCAAGAACCCGGTGATCATCAAAATCCCTATTATTTTTATTACATATGCTAATTTCACCGGCATTTTTGCTCTTACCTTGCTGCGGTCCGGCAGCGTATTCTTGCGACGTTAAAGTTGCCCGCCTGAAAATTCTCAATATGCTGGTTATTAAATGTTAGTTGTTGTTGTTTAAGCTCTCCCTATCAGGTAGTCATTCAGTGCCCAGGCGAAGAGCTGTTCCCACGCCAATCTAAGCGATCTATCTCTTAGGGCAGGCAAGTATGGGTGGAGGTGGGGCATTGAGTATTCTATGGCCAAGAGGAATGCTGTGTAGTACACACGTACCCTTCTCTTTTTCAGGTACGTTGGCCTTTTTATTTCATATACAAATTGGTGTGACAATTCTTCTGGGTAGTCATCATCTGAGGGTACCATCTACTCCTGCTCCTGGGCAGTGAATTTGTTGGTTATATATTTCTTAGCAGTACAATAATACGCAGTTCCTGCATGTGCGAGAGAAAAGAAAAGAAAGCATTCACGTGTTTACATGTGTACTTGTGCAATACAATGTCCTTTAGTTCAGTTATTACTCGTAATGGGGGTAGGGGTCAATAGGCAGGGGGTTTGGGCTCAACTGGCGGAAGTATTTTTACTCTTTGAACGTGTGACCATGGGGTGGGCAGTATGGGGATCACCCTTTTCTTCTTTAGTTATTGTCTCTGGGGAATCTGGGGAGTGACAGGGTATGGGAACACTTGGGTCGTTGGCTGTGATAGAACTCTCTTCCTCCGTCGGCGGTATTGTTGTTGTTCTTCCAATGGACCTGTCGGTGGCGCTGGGGCGGGTCTGGAGTTTGTAGATCTTTACATCGTGTATGTGGTTCCAGGCACGCTTATCCTGTAGCTTTACTGCTCTCGTTGATACCTCCTCTACCAGATGGGGGCCAGTAAATCGTGGACTGTTCCACTTCCTATTGAAATTGCGAAGCAGTACGTGGTCACCTTTAGCAATTTTACACAGTCTTTCTTTTTCCAATTCTTTATCCGCGTCTTCTTGTTGATTGCTGTTAGACCCGCCCCGTGTGCGCTCGAGCTGTTGAGACACAAACACTACACTAGTAATCAAAGAAGACACATATTGGTACATTTCATCACCAAGAACACTCGCTGTGCTTTCTTGGTCGGTAAATGCTCTTGATGTTGGCGTTAGGGGAAGGCGCATTTGACGTCCGGTAACCACCTCGTGTGGGGTGAGGTGGTGGTCGGACCCTGGTCTATTCCTTAGCTCAAATAGGGCTAATGGAAGGCAATATAACCAACTCTTCTTTGTTGTTTGCTGTATCTTTGCGATCGCCTCCTTTAATAGGCCATTCAGGCGTTCACATACACCGTTGGCCTGTGGGTGGTATGCACATGCAAATTTATGCTTTATGTTCAGCAAGGATGTGATGTGCTGGAACATTTCGTTTGCGAAATGTGGGCCATTGTCTGACCTTAACACCTCGCACACTTCCCATCTTGGGAAGACCTCCCTCACTAGGAATTTAGCTGCTCTAAATGCATCTGGGTGTGAACAGGGCCCTGCTTCAATCCACCTAGAGAATGGGCATACTACTACGATCATATACCTATTTCCTTGACATATGTTGATCATATCAACGTAGTCAATATGGAGATGCCGGAAAGGTCCCTCTGGCCGGGGTATAGTACCTCTTACCACCTTTAGAGTATGGCCGGCCGTAAACTGTTGACATGTGAGACAATTACTGATAAAGTTTGACACATGAGAATTTAGCTCGGGGCAGAACCAGTCTTCCCTAATTCGTGCTGCAATTACTTCCTTGCCTGTGTGGGCTGGGTGATGTAGTTGGCTCATGGCAGTGTCCAAAAGTGCCAATGGTATTACAACTTTTCCAGTGCCACCTGGCGCCATAGTGCGTCAGTTGGTGACATTGTGCATCCCCTTTTTACCCATATTTCTTTTTCGGCCATTGGTGCAGCCGCTTGTAGCTCCATAATCTGCGTGGCTGGGAGATGGGTGTACCCTTCTCGTATCAACATTTCCTTAGCCATTCCCCTCCCTCTCCCTCTCTGTGACTCTGGGGGGTTCCATATCTCACCAAAGTATGCAGCATACTTCGCATGTGCATCTGCTGCTGCATTCCCCTTCGAGACGTGGTCTTCACCATTGGTGTGTGCGGTGCATTTTACTAAAGCTAATTCTTGGGAGTCATTTATTACTTCAATTAGTTCAGCCAATAAGAGAGCATATTGCACTGGAGTGCCATCAGCTCTACTAAACCCCCTTCTTCTCCATTTCGACAGCCCTGAGTGGACAGTGGATGTAACATATGCGCTGTCGGAGTATATGGTCACTCGTTTGTCAAAGCTTTCCTTCAACGCCAAGATCAGTGCAACTAGCACCGCTGCTTGAGCGGAGAAATGCTGTGGTAATTGTACACATTTTATTGCCACACACACCGGTACCTCCATCATTTTTACCACTGCTGCCCCAGTTCTCCTTATACCATCCCCTTGATCGATAGTTGATGACCCATCAATAAATAAGAGCTCACCACCCTCCAGTGCGTTTTCTTCAACCTTTCTAGTACATGAGTACATTTCAGTTATTTCCGTACAGTCATGGGCATAATCTCCCTCCTCAATTACTTCTGCTAGGAATCTTGCAGGGTTGACCGTGCTACATCTAACAATTGATAGTTCAGCTCTTGATAAAATGATCTCATAACCTGAAGCTCTTTGCGTGGTTAGGGTGGACTTAGGTTTATTCAATATCGCAAATAGTGCATGTTCCACAAACAGTGTAGTTGGGCACCCCATGGTGATTTCTGATGCCTTTTCCACTGCAAAAGCAGCTGCGGCGAGACCTTGTTCGCAAGGGAAGTGGCCTAACATCACAGGATCTAAGTGGCCGCTGTAAAATGCTACTGGTTTGTAGCCCATGCTTGTTTTTTGAGCCAACACTGCTTTCATTACTGCTGAATCGCAATGTGAAAATATAAAGAATTGTCGCTCATAGTCTGGGGATGCCAGTACTGGAGCAGTTGATATCGCATCTTTCAGTTCATCAAAAGCCTCTTTCATTTCCATCGTCCACCCCAGCTTTTTCTCCCCTTTATTAGCTTCCCTTAACGCCTCAAGCAGGGGTCCTATGTACGAGCTGTAATCAAACACCCATGCTCTACAGTAGTTGCACAGCCCCAGGAACTGCTGCAGTTCCCTCACAGTTTGTGGCATTGGAGTGTTTGAAATGGCCTGTGCTCTTTGTGGTGCAATATTTCTTCCATGTTGGGATATAAGTTGACCAATGTAAAGTACCTGTTCTTGACAGTACTGTATCTTTTCCATGTCTACCTTGTAACCTTTTTCAGCCAATATTGTCAACATCTTTAAGGAGTCCTCTCTGCATGTTCTTTCGTTCGTGCTGCAAATTATTATGTCATCCACATACTGCAACACTGTGCTTTCCACTTCAATGTTACCCAAATCCATCTGTATTACTCTATTGAAAATTGAGGGTGATTCGCAATACCCTTGTGGCAATCTAGTGTGTTTCCACTTTGTTTTTCTGTAAGTGAAGCTCGTCAGATCTTGTGAGTCCGGGTGTAATGGTATTGAGAAAAAAGCATTTTTAAGGTCGATCACTGTAAATCGTGATGCCTCTGCTGGAATGCCACACAATATCGTGGCCGGGTTTGCTGCTACGGGATATTCCGCTTCTACTATGTTGTTCAAGGGCCTGAGGTCCTGTATGAAGCGCCAAGACCCCCCTTTAGCCTTGCACACTGGGTACACAGACGTGTTACAAGGTGATTCCGAGGGGACCAATATGCCATTATTTATAAGGGCCGTTATGGTTTCATATATACCCTCATCTGCCTCTTTTGATAGTGGGTACTGTTTTACTCTGGGGAGTATTGCACCTTTTTTCAATTTTATCCTTACTCCCCCTATACTTTTTATGCACCCCACGTCATAGGGGCCAGTAGTCCACAATGATTTGGGTACCTTTGACATATCCTCCTTAAAGAAGGGGACTGGGGTGCATGCGGGTGCCTCAAGTGCCATTGCAATTTTCTGTGCTACTTGTTTGTAAGCCTCTCTTAGCCATATTTCCACACTCATCATAAACACCATTTCACCTTCTTCCTTTTCATCTGAGAACAGCTCCTCATCTGACACCTGGGTGAGCCTACATCCTTCTGCTAATGCTATCACGGCCCTCCATGCTCTTCCTTCTTTCTCTTGGGCATGTACAGCAATGTAGTCAGCTGTTGCAATAATGCTCTCAATGTCCATTAGGATCACCTTTCCTTCTAGTTCATTAACAGGTGTTTCTGGTCTGAACAGATAGGCTGCTGGCCTCCTCCATATTTTCCCTTCTATCCCTGGCATCCATGCAATTGCCATATCTGTTCCATACTGGAATAGTTCGCCATCTACTGGCTCCGCCCTAATCGCTGTCTGTCCGCAGTATGCTTGCATAATCTGTCGTGCTGCGAGCATGCTAATCCCTGGAGTAGAGCAAATTATGCCGTCCTCAGTAAAGGAGATCGTCATATTCAACCTGTTCATTATGTCTCTCCCCAGTATATTTACTGGTGAGGCACTATAATATAGAAGTGGAACTGACAGATCATAATCTCCAATAGATAAGGGAATGTTATCAGTAAAGGGAACCAACCCTCTAGCCCCAGAGAATCCTTGGGTGTTCATGGCTTCGCCTGACATCTTAAATTTACCTTCCCTTATGCAAGACCGGGTTGCCCCGGTGTCAACAAGGAATGATAATTTTTTGTCACCTATCGTTACCTCTATGCGTGGCTCCTCCACACTATTAGGTGTTACTGACAGGATGGGACACACCAAGGCCGTCTGTGGGCTATCCTATTGAGGGTATAATGATTGGCCATTTCCTGTGTAAGGGTTGTGTCCCAAGACCGTCACCCTACCCAGTTGTGTTTGTTGTGCTTGGGGTTGCTGTGTCATCGCTACCTGTTGTTGTGGCAGTGAATACGTCTGTGGCTGTTGTTGTGTTAATTGTTGTTGTTGTTCATTTCCCTGTTGCAACGTCTGCTGTTGCGGTAGGCCCTGCTGTTCCTGTGAGGGCCTTGGTGGTCCCTGTTCACTCCATGATGGTGTACCTGGTCTAACTCTACACGTGCGTGACATGTGCCCTAATAGTCCACAACTCCAACACACCGGCGGTTCCCTACTTTGCCATGGAAAGCTCCCTGTGTTGTCCTGGTATACTGGTTGCCCTGTGGGGTAGGGATTTCTAAATCCTCCCACCTGTTGTTGGGTGTTATATCCGTATCCTCTCCCTCTCATAAATCCTCCTCTCCCCCTGTTATAATTATAATACCCAGCTCCTGCCATCGTATGTCCTCCTCCCATGTTGGTCATGTATGGTTGTATTGGCGGCGCCTGTTGTGTTACAGTCTGTGAAGGTGGTATTTGGGCAGAATCTTGTGCAGCCACTACTTGTGTGGAGCTTTGGGTCATTGTTGTGGGCGTAGTTATTAGTGCCCCTTCCATTGTGTATTTAGTAAGTTTTTTCTGTACTAGTTTAGCCTCTTCCGTTTTCCTGTCCTCTTCCTTTTGTTTCATTTTTCCTTGCCATGTCCTGCAATGATGCACTATAGTAAGTTGTATTTCTGGCCATGGTTTTGCTTCCATTCCCACTACTTTCTTTAGTTGTTTCTGAACTCCTTCTGGGAGCCCTTGTACTAGTATATGATAAAATATTGCTGGTGTTTTATCCCATTGCTCTCTCGTTTCCATGCGCCACTTCTCTTGGATCTCCTGGATATAATCAACAGGATCTTCATTCTCACGCATCTTGCGAGAGGTAATTGCTCCTATGTCTGATGTGTCTGGGTACTGTACCCTCAGTGCCTGCCATAGTGCATGTCTGCAGTTTGCGAATGGTGCCCCATCGTGCGAGGTGTTTGTTATTGTTACCCCATGGAATCCCGCTCTCTTCCAAATGTCATCCGCTCTATCCCCTAATATTGATATTAACAGGCCCTTTACATCTCCTACTGCCAGTTTCTGTCCTGCGGTGTGTTTTTCCATTTCATATATCCACTTACCCGCACCTCCACTTAATGATGGGAGCCTGCATTTTATATTTTCTTTATCGGTATGCTTCCAAGGGACATACTGCGGTCTAACCCCTCCTCTCTCTAAAAGTGGCATCAAGTTGTGTCTCGTTTCACCCTTTGTGTTCCATAATACCGAGTCCTCACACCCTTCCTCCTCTTCCCTTTCTTCTACATCTTCAATTTCGTCCGTATTTCCCCTGCTCGTAACTCTTTCTTCTCCATCTTTTCCTGTGTTTAATGTGGGCATGTGTATTCGTCTTTCCTGCCTGCGACTAGGGAGGTTTCTAAGCCGATATGCATAGGGTGTCAGTTCATCTGTGAAGGGCGCGATTTTTATTTTGCGTAACGAGATTGAGGTGGTTGAACATGTAGGGTGCGATGGGGGAGGGCGTGATGGGGATGGTGCGGCCTCATGTGTCTGTCTTTCCACTATTCCTCGCTCTTCCTCCTCACTTCTCTCCAGTTCACCCTTTCTCCTACTGATCCATGGTGAGTCTGTGTTGGTCCGGGTGATGTATAGTTTATCTAAACTTTCCCTTTCACTGTTTCTTCCTTCCTTCTACACTCCTTCTTCTTCCTCACTGCAAAAGTCAGTCATAAACGGCAACCCCCACTCTGTCTTTTTCCCCTTGATCGTTACTGTTTGTAAGTCTATTAGGTCCAGTTCTCCTGTTTCTCCTTTATCAACCACTCCCCTTTGTGCTGATGTTGTTGCTACTTCTGTGTTTCTATATACATCCCCCCATTCTCCACTCACCCTACTCCTATCTTCTCTTTCTCCTTCATTTCTCTCCTCCATCTCCCTACTATTTTCCTCCCTTTTCCTTTTTAATTCCTCCATCACTTCACTTCTCATCTGTTCTAGTATTCTTTCATCCTCCTTCTTCCTTTCCCATTTCACCCTTTCTCTTTCTACTATACTCTCTATCACCCTCCCTTCTTCGTATTTCTTAGTTGTTTCTGATAGTAACCTCCTCTTCCACATTGCCATTTCTTTTTCTTTTTCTTCTTCTTCCCTTTTCTTTTCTCGCAGTACTACTCTTGATACCCTTTCTGCTGCTGCTTTTACCCTTTCAGCTTCTCTCCTTTGCTCCTCCGTTCGTTCCCGTATTTTTTCCAATTCGTTCTTACCTTCTTTCCTTTTCCTCGCTCTCTCTTTCTCCTCCCTTTCAAGCTGCTTGATCAATTCATTCTGCTCATCCCTTAATTTTGCTAGTCGTTCCTCCAAAATCTCTTCCTGTTGTCATAACAGCTCTTCCCCCCTCATTTCACTGTCCCTGGCATTATCCTCATCTGTTTTGTTTACTACCTCCTTCTCTTCTCCTGTTAATGAACCTCGTAATTTTAATAATATCTGTGCAGCTACCCACTCATCATTTCCTATTTCCACAGTCTGGTCTTCTCCAGTCCTCCCCTCCCCTGCTGGCATCTTCCTATGAGCCACATATGGTGGAGGGCTGTATGCCGGGTTCGAGTATCCCTCAGCCGCCCTTAACTGTCCTCTTTCTATTTCTCCTAATTCTCTTAAAGGGTACAATCCCACTCCCTCTGTTTTTACCCCCCTTGCTATGGGTATCTCGTTGCTCGGTTCCTTTTTTATCTCATCTGTTTTATTATTCTTTTCTCCTCCCTCTCTTCTGTTCCCCCTGTTCTTTGGGTCCTCACTCCCCTTTTTCCCATACTCTCCTCCCTCCTTAATCTCTTTTTCTTCCGGTATTTCCCCCATAGTGAACATTCCATTTGGTCCTGGTCGGGACCCCTGGAACATCCTCCATAAGTTAAACACCTCCACATGGTTTGCCAACTTCTTCCCTTTATATGTATTGTGCAGATGGTTTAATAATGAATGTTGGACATATGGATCGAAGCTACCATTAGGCGGCCACGGTGTTAGCATTTTGTTATCCGTCCCCTGGGTCCATTCTATGCTATATTTAATCAGTTTCTCCCTATGGGGTGGCAGTGTTGTGCAGATGTGTTGTAGTGGGGTAGTGAGGGTGTTCCCCCACCCTCCCGATCCTGTCCCGTATGACATAGTAGCGCTCCACTTGTTACCCTTCCCCTATCTGGTAGCAGTTTATCTCTCCAGCAGTTTACAAGATACAGCCTTATATCGTTTACCTGGCCCCGTAAGTTTGGGGACTTACGATAGTCCGCTAAGAAAAATTATAAAAAATATAGTATGTTACATTTGTATATTTCCTTCTGTCTTTCTTTCTTTATACAACACCCTTACGGCCCCCTGCGGCCGAGGCGCACGTAGCCCCCTGCGGCTGCGTACCCCTTATGACGTTCTTATACAGTCGTCCTATTTTCACGTGCTCCTCCCCCTTCTACACTTGCCGTGGCCGGCGTTCTCCGTGCGCAGCCACGTTCCCCGTTTCGCCTTTCCCCGATCAACTCATTGCCGTTTATCTCCGTTTCCACTCCCTTACCACAATTCTCTTTCCCCACCACTCTCAGAAATAAAGATGCCTTGTGCTCGGGATATCCTATGAAAGCCCTACTGGTGACGTCACCGATCTCTTCGAGCTACTGATAAGTTCTTCATATATTCTTTAAGTTCAAAATGCACTTTCAATCTACCCCCGTTAACCCTACAGCTGTCTTCCTGTCACTCCTGGAACAAGGTAATCAAATCAATAATATAATCAGACTGCGCACGCTGCGTCGCCTCGCGTGTGATACGCCCCTCGACAGGAGGGCTTAACCAGCCAATTATCTTCCGTATTAGGCAACTAGCTAGCTACCGCCTACAGGGAAACGTCATCTACCTATCGAGTTTCTTGCTCGAACAATAGGGATCCTCATCTACTCATTGATCAATAAATGCCAAATCGTAGGAAACCACACACACCCACCCTTGCACGTAGTCACTACCTAGGCCAATCAGTTTCTACGAGCGGCCGCACGTGATGTTTTCGTGCTCCGCCCCCCTCTCTCGCGTAACGTAGTCGACTGCTCTCGCACTTGTTCGACTACCATTCATTCTATTTCCAACACTAAGTTGTCGAACCTTCGCCGCGCACCTGTGCAACACCTCCCGCCTCCCTTATTTAATTCCTCCCCCCTCCCTCACAATTTCACATTGCTTGTTGTGCGTGGCATGCTCACCAAGTTCTCTTGATGCGGGGCCGCTCGACTGCGTGCACCCCTCCAAGCGGCTCGTCACCTCCCCTCGTCTGGACCACGTCTGGACACTCGCCAACCGCGGGCGGGATACTTCTCAACCGGCTCCCGAGGGCCAATATCCGGATTGCGCTGTCCGGTCTTCTCGCAGCTCCACGATGGTCCTGTAGTCCTCAGAAGGGGGCGACGGCAGAGGGGGCTGCGCCGCCGGGCCTCCTCGCAACCGGAGTGCCTGGAAAAAGTAAAAAATAAAAAAGGCGGATCTTAAACAGATCTCAGCAGTGCCTCCAACTTGTCGGGGGGAAATTCTGCCGGGGTCGGCCGGGCCGTCCGCAGACCTCTGGGCAGGGAGGCCCCAACTCCTCCCGTATATCCCAGGTGAGATAGAGTATGAGACACACGCAAGAAGCAAGGTGACTCTGCTGTTTATTAAACAAAACGGCAGGGATGGGTCAAGGAGCGTACGCGTCTGTCCTGACACACACACAATCGTGGGGCTCGCAGGCCCTTTTTACCTTAGTATGACGCGCTACTTGCGTCACCTTTAGAAAGTTAGCAAAAAACCTATTGCCACTCTTAATTGGTTGCTCGAGTGGTAGGGTTAGTATAGCATACGTATAGAGAACAATATTAGTGGACAAGGGTTAGGTGATATATCTGGGTTGTCCCTACAATTAGATATATGAGAATTGTTACATGAAGACTACTGATGATTGGTCAATGTTAATGGCGTCAGTGATAAGAGCCCCATGTTCTGATTGGTGCGCCCGTGAGCTTCCCAGCTTGGGACCATCGCTGTTCCCAGCTCTCGGTGTACCTGTCATTTGCAACAATGTTTCACTATGAGTACGTGCAGACAATGTGAGGACTTATTCATGAGCTGGAAGGCCGACTACTCCCACTGTCGCAGATGTCCATCGAGCCTTTTAAGTGTGTCTGCCTGTGTCTTGTGCCAAGGGATCCAGACGCCTTCTTCCTCCTGCACTTGGCATCCCGTCAGGTTCGGCTTGGTCATGTGAGGTGGGACCGTGTTTGAGGCAGACTTTTGCACAATTAATATTGTTTTTCTACTGTGTGCCTGGTTTAATTTGCAGGTGTGATTTTAACGTTGGTGCGCGGCGTGCGAGGTTGCAACATCGTGCCCTTGATGGTCTGCTTTCGGAATGTGGGTTTGCAACATTGCGACCTTGGCTGTCTTCTCTCGCCGGGCTCATTCTGCAGGATCAGCAACCTGACTCTTGTTCTTTTAACGTCCATGGGAGCTCTTGCTTGCGGCCTACTTAGGCCTGGTGTATAGGTGAAACCGTTTGGTGCACAGGCGCTTTAGGTTATAGTATCATATTGTCTTATGACCAGTATCGTGTCTTCGTTATATTTCTCATTATGGTACTTGGGTTTAGGAGAGGCGTAAGCAAGCTCTTTAGATGAGTTCATGATGCGTCTTGCGTTTCTGCATTTTGAGAGCCTATGTGGAAAATAATAAAGATGCACGTCCGTGAGTATGTCTGTCGCCTACGTCATAGCACTGAGTATATTCTTCGTGTAGATTGGTGCGGGAGTGTCCAATGTGTATATTTACACAGGTATGCTGACCGTTGGCTAGGTCGTCATGGCATCTCTAGCGACGTGTTGGTTTTAGTCTGGTTGATCCGTGCCGCAGGTGTCAGCATGGGCAGGGCGTGCTGCTGGGCAGGCAGATGGACACATCCGTATGTTCCTGTACCAGGGTATTTGGTCGTCTGGTAGATGGGCAAACTCTTCTCGTGGCGGGTGCCTGGGCCGTGATCCTTTAGGCCAGGCGCAAGAGGGGAAGGACGGGAGCCTGTTTTTCCATTCTCCCACTTCACCATGCCTGAACTATGGTCCGCTAACTTAATGGCAGCAATAGAGGGTTTACAATCATTCATGGCACAGACCAAAACAAATATTGCTAAAATCTAGACTGATATTGGTGATATCAAGTCAGCCAAATTAATGTATACGTCAGAATAGATGTCTTAAATTCAAGGTTCCTGAAATGTGAAGACGAGTCGTGACAAAGTGAGAAGACTGGAGAAGGAACTGTTGAGATCTGTGGTGGCGGATCAATAATGCGGAGAATTGGAGTCACCGCAATAATATCAGAATTTACATTTGCTTGCCAGAAGAGAAAGAAAGAACTGTCATTGTGGAATTTCTGAACACGTTCACTCTGCAATTATTGGGAGCTTCCAAAATCTATTCCTTGTATATTCAACAAGGCTACAGACAGAGCATCAATAAATGATCCAGAATTCTGTCCCAGAGGCATCACCACACATGTTCTAGCCAAGCGATGGAGACATTGCATACTGTGAAACAACTTCCCCTATTGATATGCAATGCCATAATATATTTGTCAATCAAACCTATTTCCACCAGAACAGCAGAGACACATAACCAATTCCTAGATAGGCTGACCTTGAGATCACTCTTTAGGAATTAATATCTCAGTAAGGATGTAGATTGCAGATGGAGATCAAAACATGTGGTGTTATGACCGTAATAACCTACAAATGTAAATCAACATGTTAACGCGAGATTATATGGATACTGCCCTTACAGCATCTACTGCTCCCAGGCCACGTCTCCCACCTACACTGAGATAGCCAGACTGATACACCATAGGGAAAGTGCCTTTTTGCGCAGACCCTTCCGGTCCGAAGTATTATAATCAGTAATTGTAGTCCATATGTCCTTTGTGGCTGAAAATCAGAACCAAATGCAGTCTTTTTGTTCTGGAGCTCACATGGGGTTGTTTGACAGCTGTTTAACTAGTGCCTTTGTGTCTTGAGGAATCTCCAGGGGGATTTGTTCTTGGCTTGTGGTGGAGATCAAGCCCTCTCCTTGGGTGTTCCCTGCTTACTTACAGGGAATGCTAGGCTCCATCCTCGCCCCAAACATTTGTCATCCTTCTAAATTTGTTTCATTTTCTTTCCATTGTTTGCCCTTATTTTTATGCAGATATGGAACATTTCACTTATCTAGAATGTTCAATTGCAGACATGAAGGAAATTGTTTCAGATTCTGGGTTGGATATGAACTTTGGCTTTTCTTTGAATTAGATATGAAATTCACTTTTTACTCCAAACATCACCAAACATACTCTGGCGCTGATAACATTTTTACTAATAAACCCTTGTTACAGTATGTCAGTCAAACTATCAGTGTCAATGGCTGTTATTGTAGATATGGCTTGCTTCAAGCTCGCTCAGTGGCGATTTGACCCCACTGTTCTTAGCACTCCTGGCGTTGAATATAAGATTGTAAGCAGCTCTACAGATGATGTATCGGCTACTTTTACTCCCTAGAAATAGGCAAATACTCCCAAAAAATAAACATAGGGAGTACAAATACTCCCAATAAAAATAGAAAACCAACACATAGGACGCTGTCCCATTTTTATCCACACAGGTCCATGGATATGTTTGGACCGGTAGTACACTTAATGTCACAGGAATATAGACTTCTAGTCTTGCTGCCTGGTCTGTAGAGGTACACATGGATCTTTTTAATGTGCATGAATAACTTGATGCAAGGAAATATTTATTACGAAACATTTATATTTTACAGTTAAAACATATTTTTACTCGCTTATAAAATACTTCCGTTCTGAATGGGACTTACATTTTTTACTCTCTAAAAAATGAGCGTGCTCCCAACTTTAAAAAGGAGGAAGTAAAGTACTCTCACTTCGCAATCTCATCTGGAGCACTGATTGTAAGCCATTTCTATGATTTTTACCAGAAGACCCCCCGACAGTGGGCTTGGGATGCAGATATGGCCATCCTGCCTGGCGTGCTAATCTCTCACATGGCCTACTGAAAAAATACCTCCTGACAATCAGTGTCCCAGCTGGAAAAATACATCAAATGTCTGAGAAAAGGTGTATGTGACTGGTGCTGATACACCACGGCCATAACAATAGAGGCTGTTTACTACCAGGGTTCTTGAAGGCCAGTCAGGAACATTCACAAATCGCCAAGATGCAAGATCTCCCAAGCTACTCACAGAGGACTCGCCGTAGGGTTTTGATTTTTTGAGCCGCAATTGAACATCTATATGGGCTTCCCTCCAGAGAATGATATCTACCTTTTATGCAGTTAATCCTCCTGAGATATCAGTCGAGGTGCTCCAGGCTAGTGAACAGTGTATTACCATTAATCATATTCTTCTTGCCAAAAACTGTCTGACCCGTGCAAAGGTGCCGGCACCTGACATCTTAGAGTCCATTATTTCTGTGCTCTCTGAAAAACTGGCTCTGACTTTGCAAAATGTTTATAAATACCTGCTGAAGGGATTGCTTAGGATGAGCTCCCTTTTCGAGGGACCTATGGTGGTTTTCCCTAAACCGGGTCAGTATCCATCCTTGCTCAACACAGATCAATTCCCAATTTTACTCACCAAATGTGAATGTGAGAGCTTTACCAAGATTCTGGCACTTAGGACACATAGGATCCTGTCATCTCTTGTTTCCCAAGAGCAGGTGTGGTTCGTAAAGGGCAGGCAGGCCTATATACCTCAATGTACCCACACGCAGACACCTAAACCTTCCGTCTAGGTTTGCTGGTGTACGCCATGATGCTGTTCCATAAAGGAGGGTGGTAGGGGAAAGTCTGTTTTTCTCTTTTTTTCCTTTTTGCATTTCTTGTTTTCCAGCCTGCCCATGTCTAGGCTTCCTGTAATCTGCTAGCCTCCGGACTTGGTGGGTTCTTAGCCAGGTAGGAAGGTCCCTTAGTTTTTACTGCCTGTTTTGTGATGTAGACTGTCTTTCAGGTGATACAGGCCTATTGAGGCCTCCAATGCAACAAAGTCTTGGTTGGGGCTGAACCCAGCTATGAACAGCCACTATGATCCTACATAAGCAGCACAATCCACAGCCTCTCTCATAGTCTATTCGTAAAGACCACTTTACAACCAGATGAAATGGATTGACTTCGTAGTGAGTGTTCAAATCTGTGAACTTTGCCTCTGTCCCTAACTCTATTACAGAACACCAGACGCTCATAAGACTGAGGAATACTGGCTTTGTATAGGAGATTCACCTCCCGCTTCTGATCTTTCTTTTTCTAGTAAATCCATTTATGACCTGCCACCCCTCAGAGGAGGCGGATATTTGACACATGGTTGAACGGAATTATATAAGACTTCATAGTATAACTAAAGATATCATACATGGTACAAAGGTGACCCGTATGGAATGCTATGCCATGATGGCTCCAAAAATTGAAATCATAACAAAGTAGCACGTTCTTCCCACAGAGTTGCATCTTCAGAATGCTGTGAATAGTTCATCATTATTGACTGCATGTGTGGTCCATAACGCTTGTTAATTGACCAGTTCTCCATCATCGGTCCTACGAAAAGTGAGCGTCAACATCAAATGTGCACAAGCGTTTCTCCATGGCAACGCTAGCAGGCTCCCCTGGGAGTATTGCTGGCAGACAATGGAAGAAATAAATGTCTTTGTTGCAGTTATCTAACGGCAGGACTGTTAAATTACTACAAACATACATTTCACTGTTACACACTACCTGCAACTACACCTAATGTTCCTGAAACCAAATCACAAAGCAGGGTGAAACCTGTGGAAACAGACTGTGCAGACACAAGTAGTATAGACAAGTAATGAAACGCGATCTATAAGTAATGTGGCCCCTGACTCAAGGGACACGTAGAAATCTCAGGCACAGTCAGCGATAAAGGACACAGCAAACGATTGACACTTTGAGCTTCATTCACTAAACAAGAATGTGGTGGAGGAGGTGGTTTCACGGGACAGCACAGCGAGGAAGTGCAAGTCACAACCACTTACTGGCACCGGGGAGGTGGCGGACTGCCACCAAACCATAGCGGTAGAGACACACATGCAGGATGTGGCACTTCCCAACGGGCTCTTGGTTAAATTTGGAGAACTGCCAGTCTGTGGAAAGGCGAGAAGAAAGGAGTTGAATACTATGTAAAGGCAACAACTTTGGAGAAGAAAGGAATAAACTGTTATTCAAACATTGTCCAGGAAGAGCAGGACAGGAAAAACCTGAAAACATACTACTGAGCAAAGCCAAAGCAAGATGACTCAATGGGTGTAGAAAATGCCAAACACAACTAGACAAGCATTATGAAATCAATGTGAGCACAGTGCCGGAGATGTACTACTTTAGAAAAAGGACACACAAGAAAGAGAAAAACATATTTCAGCACTAAGCAAACTAAATGCATTTACAACTTTGGCACACAAATAGATCAAATAATGTTGGAGTGTGGCAAGGTCAGAGACACCCTGCGTTGGAAAGACATTCCTAGTTTGGATGAGGTATGATGCACTTACTCCATGAGGAGAAGGAAGGAGAACACATAGTAAAGAGTATCAAAGAGTTAGAGAGGCGAATCAAAGAGAGGAAGCTACAAGAGCAAACGGCATTGGAAGGGATCAGCACTATTGACATACATGTGGCTCATGTGAAAACAATAGGAGAGAAGAAAACACAATACAAAGAAAAACAGAACCGCTTGGAAATACAAGACCATGAAGAAAGCAAAAAAATGCCTCAGGAGCGACAGTCCTTAACACCTACCAGCAGCGAGTCACCAGGATTTGTTAGGAAGTACCAAATGAGAGGTTATCTGGCAAAATGGTGCAGAAACACCAGCTCTATGAATGCAGACAGAAGAAACTACATCAAAGTGCAGAGGAGCTGTCTGAGGATCTCGAAGAGGCAGTGTTCGCAATTAAAGATGACAAAGAGAGCGAAGAACCCAAGGCCAACATAAGGATAGAAGGACACACAATCCAAATGCATTTGTGTTGTGTTTGTTTATAAAAAATCACATGGAAAGCAATGAATCGTTGTCACAAAAACAGGTACAAAATGCAGCATTGATAACAGAGCGAAGGACATAAGTCCTTTACAATGGGGTGAAAGTATGTTACTTGAAGACCAGTAGGGGAAGGTGTAAACATAAACCAGGGACAAGGTCTGGACAGAATGACATGGGAACAGGATGGTGGATGAAGTGCTAAATAGGTAGGGAGATTGGAAAACAGGGTGATGCAGTAGCGTACATTGCTAGGAAACAGGTTCTTCAGAAACGAGGAGGGCTTTGAGGTTGGATTTAGATACTGGTAGAGTTGGAGTAGTACAGAGGAGTAGTACAGCGATGAATAGATGGAGAGCATTCCAGAATAGTGGAGCAAGGAGAAAGAGACAGCAGAAACGAGATGGAGTGCAGGGGGCTCAAGTAGTGGCAATTTGAGCTGAGGATTGCCATAACGAGCGAGTAGGAGAGCAGGGAGTGAGATGATCAGATAGGTAGGGTGGGGCGGGTCCATGAAGAGTTTTGAAGATGATGGAAGAAGTTTATTATTAGCCCTTCGTTTCATAGATAGCCAGCAAATCTGGAGTGAGAGGTAAAGCGAGAGAGGTTGAAAAGTGAGCGAACCACGAATTTGAGGACTTTGTTCAGAGGTGAAAAAGCATAGATGAGAAGGCCGTAGAGTTGACTTATACAGTAGTCAGTAGTCTCGAAAGGAATAAGGAGGAGATGTGCTGTTTAGCAGTATTAAAAGGTAGAAGATTAGATATGTGGCTGATATTCAGGAGGTTGAGTCTGGCTGCAGTGGCAGCTCTGGAGATGAAGAGTAAGAAGTTGTGTGATGGGTCGAAGATGACACCAATGCTACGAGCTGAAGGACAGTAAAGAAGGGAAGATGAGGGAGAGAGGAAGAGATAGCCTGTTTGGCTGGGAAGCAGAGAACTGTAGTCTTAGTGGAATTGAAAATACACAAATGAGACACCATCCCATATTTCAAAGCAGAGAGACAGTTTGTCATTTATTAAAACAGCTTGTCGGATAACTGAAAGGAGGAGAAGATCTGAGTGCTGTCCGCAAAGAGTTGATAGGAGAAGTCGTAAGAGGAGATCAGGGTGAAGAGACATGGACCAAGGACAGACCCTGGGGCAACTCCAAAAGTAAGAGGGTGAGTGGGGACGTAAGGCTGTTCCACGACACCTGAAAGGGTCTGGGGGGAAGGTATGAAGCAAACCAAGTGTGGGCCCTATCTCTGATGCCAATGAGAGATAATGTAGAGTGAAGGTCAGAATGGTTGACAGTATCGAAGGCAGAAGAGAGGTCAAGAATGATAATAATAGAAGGGTTACATGATGAGTTGAAGAGATGAAGTTGCTGACATTGAGGAGAGCTGTCTCAGTAGAGGTTGGAATTGAAGAAGTTATTTATATATTTATATAGTGCTGCAGCCCACAGGCATCAGAGCGCACTACATATAGACCGGGACATATTGACAGGACAACACAGAGGGCGGTGTCTCGGTTAGGAGTTAAAAAGAGGTGCTGACTTTATTTGAAAAGCTCGATAAGTTTTTTTCTAAAACATAGGTAGTACGCTTCTGATCTTAATATCACAGGTAGTTAAATTCATTTTCCGATGGCTTTGGACGTGAAGGCCCTACATAGTCCTTTTGAGTTTTTTGCTGGTATAACATGAAGAAGGCCCTTGTTTTTTGATCTGAGGTTGCAGCTTGGTTCGTACCATTTGAATTGTTTCTTTAGGTATGCGGGGGCATTGCCGAATAAACAACGGTGGACCAATGTCAGTGATTTAAATATAATACGATCCTCTATGGCGAGCAAGTGTAAGTCTCTCCTGTCACTTGTGATGTGCTCTCTCTTTTATTTTCCAGTTATGGTTCTTATGGCGTTGTTTTGAATCACTTGGCACTGTTTTAAGCATTTACTGCTTGCGCCTAGTAGCACAGAGTTTCCATAATCTAGCAGAGAGAGAATGCTGGCCCTAGCGATTGATGTGCGATTTTGTTGGTTTAGCAAGGGTCAGATTTTTTTCAGTAGTTTTTGGTGGTATTGGCAGTTTCCTTTAAGGTAGGCTATTAGGTAAGGCATGTTGTGAGTATCAAGGCACTCAGTGAGTTGATTGAATACTACTAGCTGTAGGATTTTGGAATAGTGTGGTAGAAGAGAGACAGGGCAAAAGTTGGCAGGACAGTTATGATCTAGACCAGGTTTCTTAACGAGAGGGGTGGCAGTAGTTGTCTTATAGGATGGGGGAACAGTGTCTCGACGGCAGAGAAATGAAAGGTGTACATCGTTCATGGTCCCATCCTCCCCACCGTCGATGTGCCACAGCTGTGAGAAACGCTATTCACTCAGACAGCCATTCAGACCCTATCCTGATGACATCACTGAGGAAATAGGTTTGCAGTCAATGGAGCAGGTGGAATGACTGTGACCTTGCAAAGGCTGATGACATAACGACTGAGTCTATGACATAAATGCCTTAGACATTAAGTCCATATGTATTCCCGCATGAAGCTAGGCAGGCACTTAGATTTAATTACTTGCAGACAAGAAGAACGTGTTTATGACCCACTTAGATAGAGGACAGATACTCTCTTGCTAAACAGTAACCGCAAGTTGCACAAGAATGCATATAAACGGCTTGCTGACGCTGAACGCAACTAACATGAGTGGCCATGTAAGTCAAGATGGAAGCCATAGCCTCATTAAAATGAATAGGAGACACTAGAGGATCAGAGATGGTAACTTGTTGGGTACATACAACACCTTTGGACTCACCACCTTGAATAGTTGCCCATGGGCTGGTAACTTTCCATAACACCAAGACTGAGAAGACCCTCTCTAACCAATCCTTCCTCACCTTCCACGCTAGCTTGTTGCACGGCCCAATGGCACCACACTAACCTGACATACCTGTTGTTGCAACATTTAATGGGTGGTCACAGGAGGAGCCGCCAGATATGGTTTAACCAATAAGGTTACTAACCGCATATATATTCCATATTTAGCATACCTCACTAACCAATGCCATTTCACCTTAGGTTTTTTGCAATGTATCAATATTTTGTGACGTCACACTGCAGCAAAACCCTAGGACGAGCCTGGGACTGATGAAAAGTATTGGAGGATGCTGTGTTGTCCATAACTTGATCCCTGATACGAAAGCTTTCAATAAACAGTACTATTTGTTGCATTACTGGACTCTTCTGTTTTTTAGTGCAGGGGATTTCCAGTCGTTAAGACCCCTGGCAATACTGTGTTTTCCCGCTGCATGCCTGAAGGGATGCATCGCGACCCACGAGGACCGGACCATTGACCACAAGTGGAGACTGAGAGGGTCATCAGGAGCCCCCTTGGTGAAATTCCTGCCCGCTCTCTGTGGGACACTGAGCAGACCGGAAGGCAGAGTGACAGTGACGGTGTCCGAGGGCTTCAGCGGATCCAAGGAGTGTAAGTAGGAGTCCAGCAATTTGACAAATAGTGGGGGGGACATTATTGTGTTATGGTTTGGTATTGTTTTCTATGTTATTTTTGATAGATTCCCTGTTTACAGGTATTAGCCAGGTTATGGATGGCGAGATGATTCCCTGTGGCTAGGAATTATCTTAGGTTGCGGAAGGTGGTCCCTTATTGAATTCTACATAAAAAAGAAAAACACACAGATTAAATATTATCCTATGCTATTTGTAGTGTATAAGAAGGACCACATGCCCTTGAGCGGGCTTAAGAGACGGATTCCCCTGTGAATGAAAAAAGCAGGAAGAGGGTTGTATTTGTGGTGTATTGTATTGCGGTATTTATGTGTATTGAGGAGTTTAAGAGTGCACTCAAAGTGTTTTACATGCCTAGTGGTTGGTGGCGTCACACAAAAAGGTTGTTAATAGGACATAGCGCATTTACGTATGAGTGACAGCCCACGGTGTGGCTCAGGGTTATTGGTTCCGCTTGCTTGTAATAAGAGGGATTAACAATCCCTCATCTTACTTCAAAAGATTTGGAGCAACACTGGGAGCTATGTGCATCACAATGTGCAGGGACAGTGGGCCAGTGGGGGGACATGAGGGGTTACTCTGAGGATTAGGGCAAGAATCTAACCAAGGTTGGCGGGGCAAAGGAAGATATATGGCCCTCATTACGAGTTGGACAGTGCTGTAACAATGTGCCGGTATTAAAGTTTACTGCCACGTTACCACACCGGCCAGCTAAAGGTTTTCTGGTGAGGTCTCCGGAATGACTTCCAGCTAAAAGCTGGAGGTCATTCCGCCACTTTACCAGCAAAAATTGCTGGTATTACAGGCGCCAGTAATACCAGCACCTGTCATACCAGCACACTCCCCCATGGCGTCCAATGGGACTCCATGGATTGGGGAGTTACACCGTCAGCTGGCAATAGGAATCGGAAATACAGTTTTCCGGTATCCTGGTGCCACTTACCACCAGGATACCAGAAAACTCGTAATGAGGTCCACAATAGACCTCATTGGTCTATTGTGGACCTCCAGGGAGAGGAGGGTGAGATTGGTGGACAAAGGTGAGCAGGAGCAGGGGATAGAAGGTAAGTAACACATGTATTGTGAAGAGTAGACATTTTAGAAGTAGAGAGCAAGATCATTTGCATAAAGAGTAGAAGAGATGGAGGTGGATTTAGGTCAGAGGAGAGTTTTGACCTTTGCCAAGTGCTAAGCTTTTTCTGCATTATTGTTTTCAGTGTGCGGGTGAGAGGTGTGATCCAGGGCCATGGAGGGCAGGATTTAGGAGGGAGTGCTGTAATAGGGTAGTGCGAGGAGAAAGGAGCATTAAAAGCAGTGTTAAAGTTAGTGAAGGCTTCTTCAGTGGATGGAAAGTTCGGAGCAGGAGGAGATAGTGTGGTGTAGGTCAGAGAGGAAGACAGGGAGTTTGGAGGAGGGAAACCTGCCCTTAGTAATAGTTGTAGTAGATGGAGAGAATGAGGAAGAAGCAGGAGTGTAGATTGAGGCAAAGATGATAGAGTGATCGGAGGTAGAAGGAGCAGTGACGATAGAGGCAGAGTTATTCTTGAAGAGAGTGAGTTGTTAAGTAGAAGAGAGTTAAAGTCAGTGAATAGAGCAGCAGACAGAGAGGGGAGGGTGAAGTCATCAATGAGAGTAAGGTTGTGATCGGGAGAGAGAGAGGCAATTAGTTGGGAGATGTGGTCAGAAGAGAGAGATAATATGTGTGTCGTAGGCGGCAGTGATTGTGGAGTTAGTGTATTCGAATGAGGGAGAATTAGCGGGAGGTAAGAGGGTAGTAAAGAAGAGTACAATAGGAAGTTTGGAGGATGAAAACAGTCCTAAACCCCCACCCCATGCTAGTGGGGCGGGGAGAGTGAGTGAAGGTGTAGGCAGGGTCATGAAGGGCAGCAAAGGTTGCGGGTCAAGAGAAGTCGAAGGAGAAAGGAAGAAGTCGAAGCTAAAGATGGTTTTATTGCAGACTGTGCATTCCAAAGACTAATAGTGAGATGTGGAAGCATAGCAACATTGAGTCTGAAAAATAGAGAGGCGTTGGGTGTATGTGTGAGAAGAGGTAGTGTAATGGAAGGTAGGGTGGTAGCAGGTTTTGTGAATAGATAGTAGTGGAGCGAGAAGAGTGGTGGGGTCGAGGAGCAGAGATGACAGAGATTGGAAGAGAGTTGAGATGGTTCTGAGCAGATGAGAGTGAAGTAGAATGGAAAGTAAGATTTAGCATGAGGATTGCATGGTGAGGGTGAAGCTGACAAAAACAGCAATGGGTACATACAGACCAGTAGCAGGATGCAAGAAAGCAAAGGCTAAGAGGGCAAGAAGTTGGTCCATGGCTGGTTTCTCCCTTCACTGTTCTGCTGAACGGATGTCAAATGCTCTCGTCAGGCAGACTCTCAGCTAAAATACACCTTGAGCGCAAACAAATTTGCAGTTAGATGTTGGGAGCAAATAAGGCCCTACGGAGTACAGATATCTTCATAGTGACATGCGTGGAAACAGCACAGCGTTAGTGGGACATTTCAAAGTGGACATAGGCTTCAAAAACAGAACTGGAGAAGGAAAAATGAATGTGTCCAGAAAAGGAACAAAACCACTGTTAAGCTGGACACATTAAAGGCAGCTAGCAACGAGACTGGATCCCAGTGCTGATGAGGTGGAGGGTGCCTTCGCTGGAAGCATAGAATGCCTTATGGTATTCATGCTTCGCATCAGACTGAAACCAGAACTAGTAGTACACAAAGGGAGGGATTGCCAGGTGTGCCTGCACCCAGAACCCAAAGATCTTACCACCTTCCTCGCACCTGAGGATTTCTTTCAATGTATAAGGATGACCTTCGGATTTGTGTCCGCCGAAGCAGTTTTTCAAACAACATGTACCACTGATAGAACATTGGGCACTGTTCTTAGTACTTAGAATAATAATAGCAAGAGCATGGCTAACACTGCGTAAGGACAAATGCAAGATTAACAAGCAATACTTTGACTATTTAGGGTGCATCATATCAGAAAGGAGTGCTGAGCCCAAGAATGACCTGGTACAAACTCTCAAGAGGACTACCGGGCCTGTTGATAAGGAGCAGTTACTTTCAAGCTTCAAAGCAGGCTCCATCATTGAAGAGCAACACAGTTGGCAGAAAACACATCACAAGAATAGATGCAAGCAGCAAAAAACGAGAAGGAAGTAGAAGAGGACCAAAATAAGTGATTGCATGTGCATCTCACCTTCTGAAAGTGGCAGAAAGGAAATGATGGTGGTGAAATGGGCCAAAGAAAAATAAATATCCTTTATTTGGGCCATCTGGTTAGAAGTCTGCACAGACCACAAAACATCTAAGGAAGTTCTCAGCAACAAAGGCTTTGACAGAGTCGTCACAGTTCAGGAAATGCGTCACAAGCTTACAAGAATACACATTCAACATCATATAGATACAATGTATCAGAAACAAACCTGCAAAATGTCTGACGTAACTCACCAGGAATGAAATGAAGAAATAGATACAGAGGAAGAGCAAGTCATGGTAGTAGAACATTTCTAATTCGTAAGCCGGGGAGTGTCTCCCACTGTTATTTTTAGCTTGATTGCTGCTCGGATCCTTGTGGCAGCTTGCTATTGGTCGTTGAGTACATCAGCGCGGGCCATTTTTGCTGGCAGTGGCTGGCTCGGATCCTTGTGGCAGCTGGTTGCTGGAGGCATTTGCATGAATCCGGGAAGGTGGGCCGCTGGTGTAGTCACGGCTTCTTGGTGCTGGAGCTGTCCTTGGAGGTTAAAGGACTGGAGCATGGAGGCCAGCCCATGAGCTTGGTTTGCCAGGCTGTCTATGTTGCATAAGACTGTTCACTATTTTAATATCTGCCTCAAACAAAGTGAATTCTTTGGTTGGGGGATAGATGGGTTTTTGTCATGTTGCTTGACTCTCACTTTGTCTGCTTATTGGATCATCATACCAATTATTCTTATAGGTTTTTGTGTTCTTCGTTCTTCTCTTTTGTGTCCTGTTCTCATATGGCATTTTTACTGATGTACATACATTTTTGTAAAGCGCCTTAGCGTAAGGCACTATAGGAGAAAAATAAAACACAAACATTTCAGTTCAGTCACCAAAACAGCCCAAAAATGCCATGAGAGCAGACAGACTGCTAAATAGGATTAAATATACTACATAAGGACATGGGATGTGAGACATTGTGGATAATTAGGGATGAGTTATATATGGAAGTAGGACTAGTAAAGAGGGGACATGGAGTGATATCAGCAGAAATGGTACGGCTGAAGAATTGTCACATCAGTGTCAACAGAGCATGACAACGATGAAGCAGCATCATTTTACAGACTACTGGTGGTCAGGATGCGAGTTTCAAATCAGTAGAGACATGAGAGAGTGCATCACATGTCAGGTTACTGAAAATAGGTTTAAGACGATGATCCCTACCATTGTACTCATGTCGGTACCCAGCCTCACATGGTAAAGTGTTGCCTTGGACACACAGTGGGACTCACTTAAAGTAGAGGCTCCCAAATATACTTCTTAGTATTGATAGATGTATTATTCAGGGTTCTAGAAGAAGCACATACCAATAATACATGCTCCAGAGACATCATGTTTCTAGAGGAAGTCTTCTGGAGGGAGGGATATCCCAAAAGGCAATGCACAGATGATGGGGTACAGCTCAAGTCTGATGCGATGTGTACATTTGTAAGGGACAATGGGATAGAGCATTGCACCAGCTCGATTTACCATCTCCAAATGAGCAGGCAATCCAGTAGATAGTCTAAACTAACTAAAGTGATAGGAGTAATCTGTGGATCGTTCAGAACCAAGGATGGGTGCGTTTGGAACAACAATAGGGTTGCAAATGCCTACAACAGACCAATCAGTCAGGTTCATGAATAAAGAACATAAATGCCATACATTTTCTTGACATCTTGTGAATATGTGTAATCTACCTACCCTACATGTTTCCGCCGTTCCTTGCTGTAATTGATGGACATTCTTCAGGGGTTATTTGCATGATATTACAAAAAATTATGTTTCTCAGGGATACAAGCTGACAAACTCAAAAAATTGATACTTCTATGAGAACAGAATTTGCTAGTTTTCTTCAAATCTGTGAAACCAAACAAAAGTAATTCTTAGGTGACATGGACGACCTATGACACATCACAATTTAATTTTGAAAGTATAGGTGAAATAGCAATTACAGATTGGCAAGTTGTAAAGATATTTATGTGCTTTCTAAATGACGATTATTTACTTACATACATGGCTCATCAGGAGTAGAGATCTTTGGCTCATTTTGAATGAATCCTAACATGTGCACTAAAGCTACAACCACCCACTACCTCCAACTATCTCTGATACAAACTTTCACACTCTCCTTTATCTGCAAACCGTTTTTGTATTCTGCTGCACACTATGCCTTACTTAATCGTAAGTCTCCCTATAACTTCTGATGAATCTTACTGCATACTTGACTATTGAATTTAACCATGTAACTACCTTCCATATGTTCACTTATAAATACTTATCATATGCAACTGTACATTAACTATGTTATGTAACTGTAAGAAATGTGCCCAGATGCCCAAGGGTTTGCCGCGCTATACAAAAAAAATACAAATACAAAAATACACATTTGTAAAGCATTTTGAATAATTGTTTTTTGTTCTTTAAATGAAATCGTTTGTCATTTGTAATTTAAATTCAAAATTAAATTGGTGCTTATTTATTATCTTTTTTTTTAAAATGTCCACTATATATCGTATTTCTGTAATAAATGGTGCAGTTGTATATGATAGTTTGGTTCATTGGCGGATGCAGAGAGCCAAAATATAAATGTGAAAACTTATTCAAAAGAATGTTTTAGTCACTCCCTCAATTTTTTGTAGAGTTAAGAGTTACTCAAGCAGTTGAGATTGGTATGAGATAACTCTGGTATCGCCATTGTTATCGATTAGGACACGATCACACATATATTCAATATTAAATGTGGCTGCGACTTTCAAAAGTTTGTATTAGTTTCAAGCTCTGTCCCCTGTATGAAAATGGAACTAGGCACATATTTCAAATTGGAGAGTCACGTGTGAGATCAACAGCACGTGGTGATGCATACATATTATATTTGATTGAAACTTTGGGTGGGGAGGAGCTAACACTTCAATGGTGTGGAGTTACTTCCAGAGACTTTGAGTGGGTGGGGAAAGTTACTTGCGTGGGGCCACCTTCAAGGAATATTTGTGAGAGTTAGTGTTAAAATAGCAGCAAATATTGCAATTCACAGTTTATTGGGCGAGTTGCATTGGCCAAAACCGTTATGGGGTTTAAAGGCTAAATGAAAATGTGTATTAGTGTCTGATAGAATGGTATTGCTGTGTTTTTGATGGGGTGAGTGGCTGGTTTTGTCAGTTGTTAGTTTATGGTGCACATCCAGTTGCATCGTAGCATAATCCTATGTACGCCCAAGTGGTGCTATGGTTGGAGTGTTTCTGAAGTTTTATGTGTGTAGTCACATGGGGGCCCCAAGAAAATCACTACAAATTGTGTGACCTGAATTTGTACCTGGCATAGTTTCATCTGACATAACATGACTTAGCTTAAAATCACATGATATAGAAAGACACGCAGGAAAAGGGGAGAAAAATAGTTTTGTGTGGGTATAAACATGAAACCTCCTTGGAAACATCAAGTCAAAAAAGGTTGTCCTTGGTGGTTACTCAGTGGTCTGCTGGGCAAGGTATGGCAACAATAACCACCCCTTATCATTCTACTTGAAACCCTAACTGACAACTCCAACACCAAAACAAAACAGGTTTTTATAATAGGACACACATCGCCACAAGACATGCGTCAGCACTAAATTCCCCAAAACCCACATACTAACCCACCACAGATATTCCAACACAACTCTTCAGTCTCTCCTTAAAGTCCACTTTGCCAGACAACAAAGACCACCACATAAACAATCTACACTGCCCAGCTAGAGCACACATTTACCACTGGGAAAAATCTAAAACGTACACGACACAGCAGATCTGCACATATCAGCATTGCATGGCCAGACAAATAGCTCCAGTACACCTCCCTCGCCTTGGGAGCATGATGGCCATGGCTGGACCTATTGGAGGAAGCAGGGGGCACTGGAGTGCTTCCACGATCAACAGAATAGCCCTGCTGGGCATTGCAACATCCCTCCAGGTACCCCCTTGAAGATGGCCGCCGGGCTGCTAAGCCAAAAACCCAGGGATGTGATCCCTTCCATGTGCCCACCCTCCCTGCATAGTAATAGGCTGGATGCCTATGATATACAACATCCTTTCGGAAGCCGGCAAGCAACACCAGCCCCCACGAAAGGCCCACGCTTAAGGCCCTTAATGGAGTATCCTGTCTGGCCACAGACAACATCCCAGACCAACATCCTACAAGGTATCATAGTGCACGTTCTTTCAATACTATTGTATTACCTACTACTCTGCATTTACTGCCTTGACATGACCCATCTGTCCCGTCCATTATGCTACCATCTCCCGCTCTGACCCTCGATCCGCCTGATGCTCCGAAAAGAGTCCTTTGCCAAACCAGCGACTCGTTCGATCACTTTCCGACATATAACATCCCCCCACTACCCACTGGTGCCAACGTGCTAGTAAAACAAACTTCAACTCTGGCGGCTAAGAAACCACATTGCTGCCTGCTTCAGTACCGTGCACCCCATCACTGCAACCCCTGCTTCCCCTTGGCCATATCTCTGTGCCTTGTCTTGGCTAGGCGCCATTGCCTCACAATGCGCACCCAACCTCACCCCCGTGCAGCCCTTGCTTAGAGCAGACCTTCCGCCCTCCCAAGCACCACTTGACTCGCTTCGCCAAACCATGCACCAGATACCACAGATTGACGTGCCTCTCTACCCGGACAGTGCCCAAGTGGCCAAACTCGCGCACACACCTCTCCCTACCTGGGTTGACCTGGCCTACACTTAGAAGTACCTGCAGTGGGTCCCTGGATAAGGTACCCACCCTCATCTGTGCACTCATCAACACATCCAGCGGAACCACGTTCCTCGTGCCCGCACTTAAATTAGCACCCAGTGAGGCCCCTGGCAAGTTGCTTGCTCCTAGAGTTGCACCCAGCAGCCCACCATCGGACTCCTCACCTGCCATCAGTGATGATACTGTAGGGTGCACCCAAGTGAGACCTAAGAACAGTCTCCTTAATACAGTAACTTGCCAACCTTTTGCAAAACCTTTCGTAAGGACACCCTCTCTACTACCTGCACACCACACCTCTTATGCTCTTGAGGAAACTGGTACTAAACGACTGAAGGACATACCGAATGCAGCCTATGCAGACAACTCAACCACCTACTCGGATGACACCTTTAGCACCACCTCCCACCTCTGTCTGAATCTCCCCTTCCCATCACCTCCCACCTGCCCTAAAGATTGTGCAATAGCATCTGGAGCGTTCCATGTGCCAAATGGGATTACCACAATAAAGGATCTCAGGCCCAATAACTGGACAGACTCAAGGAATATGGCAAATACTACTTTATTCTCTGTTCAATAAAGTTGGGAAACCTTGCGAACAAACAGATTATAGCTCACACACTCTCAATGCATTTCAGTTTCACAAAAGGTTTTATACTTCGACATACATCAGCTATTTCATCATCTTACGTGGCTAACAGTAAAAAACAACTGGGTGGAGGGATTGGTTAAGGGAAAAGTATACATATAGTTTATATGATTGTTAATATCATCATTGGATGCCCCTTATCTGGTAGGCACGCCTTGAATTACCTCTACCTACGTAAAATACAGATAATAACGTAATAACAGCAGCAGATGGGCCTGTGCAACAATGTATGGCCCACCATTACATAGACCTGCATTATTGGTTGGCAATCTCTTACTAGCCTTGGACATTTGGCTCGTAAAAAGCACGTAAACAACGAAACCCAGGTGCAAGGTAACAATGCCAGACACGTGCCTTTCTTAGCTAATTAACCTACCATCTCGAATCAGTTAGGCCCTAAGCCAAGGCTTCTTCTTTGTATCTCGCTGGCTGTTCTGTTCCTCAGAACTTTAAAGGGAGTGAAGGTACATTGCTATGTTCGTCTGGAGCTTTATGAATAGACTGAGTCTTATGGTCTTATACCACGTGTGAGGAGACCATGATTTTGTCCATTCTGTCTTTTTATTTAATGGTATTTGATTCAATTATATTGGGTGCTGTTTTTCTTCTCGGCCTCTGGATACTTGGCTGCTCCGTCCTGCTCGTACTTTCTGCATCTGTAATTTTACAATACTCGGCACACGCAACTATTTATTTATTTCATTGAGCATTTGTAAGGTGTATATACAACATATTTGTGTTTCAAAGCACCACAAGGCTAAATGGGAAGGGAACAGGGGAAATAACAATAGCAACAAAAAAAGAAAAAAATGGCATACCTTCATGGTCCTACTATGCCTTGTGGCATTTGGATGTGCACGTGCAGTTAGAAGCGCAGGAGATAGGGAGGGAGGAGTGGTTGGGGGAGGAGTGGACAAGTTCTGGTGGAGGGCCTGGGAGGGAAGTGCTAAAGGGAGCCAAGGAGAAGAAACTTAGGCTAAGTGCTAGTGCAGGTGACTCCCAGAGGTGAGATTCAGAGCTGCCAAGCAGGGGCCTGCAAGGGCAGTGCAATGGGTGGGTGGGTGCTGGTATCGACTGGGAAGAAGGGCCTGGAATCCTGTGAGATTCATGAGGATCAAGCCACTGGTCACAGCGGCAGGGGGGTGATTAACAGGGAAGGGAAAGAGGTAGCGAGCAGCACAGTTTTGAGCAGTTTCCTAAACTTAAGGAGGTCCAGCTCAAGTCTAAGAGGGGCAGGAAGGCTGTTCCAAAGAGACCTGCCCCCCACTCTCTGCTTGGAGAAGCGTCTGACAGTCAAAGAGTTGGAGTTAGAGGAGCGTAGGGCTCTAGCAGGGGAGTATTTAGGGAAGGAGAGTTGGAGATAGCCCTTGAAGGCCTTGTGAATGATACGGAGGGTCTTGAATTTGACCCTTGCAGCCACTGGTAGCCAGTGGAGAGATTTTAGGCCTAGAGAGACACGGTCCCTGGGCTTGAAGACAAGGATAAGTATTGCAGCCCTATTGTAGATTAGCTGGAGGGGGTGTAGGGAGCAAAGAGGGAGAATGAGAAAGTGGCTGTTGCAGTAGTGCAGCCTGGAGAGGACCAGAGCTCTGGAGACATTGAGCTTCTGGGAGAAGGTGAGGAATGTCTCTGAGGAGGTGGAGCTGGTGGTGTGACTTCTTAGTAAGGTCCATGATGTGAGGGCTGAAAGAGAGAGTGTAAACAAAGATGACCTCAAGGTTTCTGGCCTCACATGATAGTGGGGGTGAGGGCCCAAAGAGGGTGGTCAGAGGATAGGAGGAAAAGAGGGCACAAATATGCAAATGAGAAGGATCGCCGTCTTACTGACATTGAAACAGTGATTGTTAGCTGCACACCATGTGTGAATGGCAGACAGACAGTCAGGGATCAAAGAGGAGGAAGAAGAGGTACTAGAGGGAAGTTTGAAGGAAAGCTGTGTGTCACCGGCATTACACTGGATTTGAGGAGAGAAGGAGGAAATCAGGAGAGCAAGAGGTGTAAAATAGATATTGAAGAGCCATGGCGATAGGATAGAGCCCATGGGGATGCCACAGGTAGAGAGTGAGGTGGAGGAGGAGAAAAGGCCCAGTTGTAACTGGGAAGGGGGGTTAGTGAGGAAATAGGTCAGCCAATCCAGTGCCCGGTCTGTGATGTCGAGGGTGTCACAGAGTCTTTTTATGAGGATATAATGGTTGACTGTTTTTTAAAGCAGAGGAGAGATCAAGGAGAATGAGACAGCGAGAGAGTTGGAGTTGGGATTTGCTAGCATGGTTTCACAGGTGTTCAGGAGAGCCATTTCCGTGCCTCTGGATGCCCGGAATCCAGATTAGTGGTCAGTTGGGGGATGACCAGTTTCTCCAAAGGTTTACCCAGAAGGGGGTAGTGGAGCTGGTTAGCCAGGTAGGAGGGGTCAGAAGACAGCTTTATTTAAGAGAGGGTGTCCACAGGAGTGCTTGAGCAAATGAATTTATAGAACAGGATTACTGCGTATTAACGAATGACTCTAAGGGACTAATGAGTGCATACTAATGTTGAAGCCGGGAAAGCATGAGTGCATAGAGCGGATGAGTGTGCGAAGCTGGTGAGTGCGGGGAATGGGTGAATGCGGGGAGCGGGTGACTGCGCACGGTGGGTGAATGCAAAGTACAGGCGCAGACAGGGTGCATGCGAGGGGCAGACAGGAGTGCGTGCGTGTGGCAGTCTGGAGCGCGCGGGGCGGACTGGAATGCATGAGTGCACCGAGCAGACCGGAGTGTGTAGCGCTGACGGGGACGCATGAAATGAATAAAAGTCCATAGAACGGACTGGAGCACATAGAACTGCGCGACATATATAGTATGGTCCGGAATGCAGAGAACGTATGAAAGAGCATGTAACCCATCATATCACACCCCACGCTTACTCTCTTCTTTACACCACCACTCAAGTAGAACACAGAGATACTATGACACCATTCGGTATAACTGTTCTCATACCAACACCTCCCGCTCACTGACCTGAACTTCGGTTCCCAAGGGCGTTCAACCGACCAGCGCCTTCAGACCATACCAATGGTATATAAGGCACTATATAAGTGCAAAATAACATAACATAACATATAGGGAAAGAGCCAGTGGTGAAGGAGCGGTTGCAGTAGTCAGCAAGAGCCGGGGTGAGAGAGGAGAAGTTTTCCTTAATGATTCTGGAAGAGCAGGGGGACACCTGTTTGGAGGTGACCTTCATAGAGCGGACCACTTTAGAGACCTTATCCGGTGTTATGGGAGGGAGGGAGGAGAGTGCAGGGGGTGAAATGAGGGGAGCCAAGGGAGGCAGGGGATCAGGTGCAGGAGTGGAGATGGTGGTAGAGGAGTGTGAGGACAGGATGTCCTGAGTTTTTGATGTAAAATGGGAGGCCAAAGCAGTGTAGAGAGCCTGGGAAGTAAAGAGAGAGGTGGAGACTGCAGCTAGATTGGCGAGTTCCTTGCAGATTTTGAAAAGTTTGGCCGTGTTGTTATTGGCTCCAGAGAGTGACCACAAAAGTGATGGGTGGAAGGTTTCGAATGAATCTGAACCACTGTCAATTGCTCTGGGCAACCTTCCACACCACCGTTTTTTAGCCCATCTGCGCCATTGCAAAAGGGGTCCAGCCTCGTGCAAATCAGTCAGCTGCCGCCATCAATGGTAGCAGCCCAGCCCGAACTGCTAGGCCAGGTCCCCTCTGCACAGAAAACCAAGCAACCCCAGACATGTCCCGTGCCTGCTGGGCCTAGAGACCCAAGCTACTCCTCACTGATGAGCCCCAACAAGGGCGAAACATGTTTGGGATGCTTGTGGTCTCGTGCAGAAGGGATGTGGCCTAGCAGTTCGGGCTGGACTGCCCCTCTTGGGGTGGGGCCAAGCCTGATTTGCTTATGGTCTTTCCCCTTCTGTAATGGCTTGGCAGGCGAAGAACGATGGTCTGGAGGGTTGCCCAGAGCATTGCCAGTGGTTAAGATTCATTCTAAACCTTCCAGCCATCACCTCTTTGTTTTTGCTTTGTCACCCCGAGTGGGACGGGTATGCCCAGAGGTGGGTCCCTTGCCTGCTGGGCCTAGAGACCCAAGCTACTCCTCACTGATGAGCCCCAACAAGGGCGAAAAATGTTTTGGGATGCTTGTGGTCTTGTGCAGAAGGGATGTGGCCTAGCAGTTCGGGCTGGACTGCCCCTTTTGGGGTGAGGCCAAGCCTGATTTGCATATGGTCTTTCCCCTTCTGTAATGGCTTGGCAGGCGAAGAACGGTGGTCTGGAGGGTTGCCCAGAGCATTGCCAGTGGTTAAGATTCATTCTAAACCTTCCAGTCATCACCTCTTTGTTTTTGCTTTGTCACCCCGAGTGGGACGGGTATGCCCAGACGTGGGTCCCGTGCCTGCTGGGCCTAGAGACCCAAGCTACTCCTCACTGATGAGCTCCAACAAGGGCGAAACATGTTTGGGAGGTGGCCTAGCAGTTTGGGCTGGACAGCCCCTTTTGGGGTAGGGCCAAGCCTGATTTGCATATGGTCTTTCCCCTTCTGCAATGGCTTGGCAGGCGAAGAACGGTGGTCTGGAGGGTTGCCCAGAGCATTGCCATTGGCTAAGATTCATTCTAAACCTTCCAGCCATCACCTCTTTGTTTTTGCATTGGCTCCAGAGATGCAGGCTTGGATGTGGGCCTGCTTCTTGGAGCAGATAGAAAAGCGACATTGCCTTTGGAGCAGGCAGGAGACAAGTTTGTCATAGGGTGAACCCAAGGTCTGCCACTTCCGTTCAGAATCTCTGCACTTGCGTTTCAGAGATGCTAGATCAGAGTCGTACCAGTTGTTGTTCTTGGAGGCAGGTTTTAGGCGGATCCTCATGACAGGGGCAGGGATGTCAAGGGTGTAAGAGATGCAGAGATGCAGGTTATCAAGGACAGAGTGAGAGTGAGAGTCAGAAGAGGGTTTGGAGGGGGGATGAAGGTGGAGGCGAAAGCAGAGACAGATACTCGCTTCACAGGTCGGATGATGGTGAAGGAAGCTGGCAGTGCTGGGGGTGGCTCAGATAGAGGGCCAAGGAGCCCCAGGCGGGAGAAAAGAAGAAAGTGGTCAGACCAGGAGAGGGGGTGGTGACCAGTTTAGGGATAGGGATGTCGCCAGAAAGAGGGTGTCCAGTGTGTGACCGGCAGAGTGGGTCAGGCCGGAAGGGAGAATAGAGAGAGAGAGGGAGTCACTGAGGACACAGAACCGAGAGGTGGATGATTCAAGGGAGTCGAGATGGATGTTGAAGTCACTAAGGAGGAGGAGTTTGGAAGAAGAGGTTGACAGGGAGGAGGCGAGGTCAAAGAGGAAGAGAGATATAGGGTATGGGAGGATGTAGATAGTGGCGAGGGTGAGAGAAGGGTTAGGAGACCCCAAGCCTAAAGACGAGGCATTCAATAGAGTAGGATTGAATAGGTATGATGCAGGCAGGGACCCACTCAGGGAAGATCAGAGCCATTCCACCACCAGGCCGGTTAGGTTTGGGTTTGGAGAGAATTTTGTAACCCTCATGAAGGAGAGTGTCAAGAGCAGTGACAGAGCTGGCATTGAACCACGTCTTGGTAAGAGCGAGGATGTCCAGGTCAAAGTCTTTTAGGAGACAGATGTCAGAGGAGTGTTTGACAGGAGAGCGAGCATTCAGAGTGGCTGAGTGAAGCTGTTTACTACCTTTGAAGGTTTTCCGAGGGGGGCTACATGGGCATAGTACTCCCGTTGGTGGTGGTGGAGAGGTGAGAGGAGAGGAAGAAGGACGAGGCAGGAGATAAGAGGAAGTTTATGAGAGAGGGCAGGCGTCAGTCGAGAAGGAGTAGAGTAGGTTGGGAACCTTGGGCCATGACAATGCCATTGTGATAGACTTTAATGATACACCTAGAGGATGAGAAGTATAGCAGGAGTACTTCCCATCTAGTGCCACCATTAATGGGTGAGGAGGAGAAAGGGGGGAAAGTGGAGACTAGATGGGGTCGATTGGTCAGGAGAGGGGACAGAAAAGAGGATGTCTGTAATAGTTTGCTTGGAAGGGGCATTAACGTAGGTGTCACCAATAAGTAGGCCTGGGTTAGAGTCCAGGAGAGACATTTTTCAGCTTTTTTCTTCCAGACTTCGTGAGAGAAGAAGGATAGGTGATAGAATAGCAGTTGGAATAGATAGGGGAGATAGAAAGTGCCATGGGAGTAGTGGAGGAGAGAGAGAGACACACATGGGAGCTGCACAGTGCACAAGAGATCACCAAGTGGCCTAGCAGCCAGGCAGGCACAGAAGAAGGAGGTAATGTAATGGAAGACAATCAATGCACGGGTAAAAAGCACACCTAAATTTGAATTACCAATAAGCACTAAAATGCAACACAAAATGGAGAATGCACTGATTAAAAGCACACCTACATTCGAATTTCCAATAAGCACTAAAATGCAGCACAAAATGGAAAAAACACAGATTAAAAGCACACATAAATTCGAATTTCCAATAAACACTAAAATGTAGCACAAAATAGAGAATGCACAGATTAAAGACACACCTAAATTCGAATTTCCAATAAGCACCAAAATGTAGCAGAAAATGGAGAATGCACAGATTAAAGCAAACCTAAATTCGAATTTGGTGAGGTTAGCAGAGAGCAGAAACAATAGATAGTTATTCTAGCAGGCACACAGAAAGCAGCAATTTAGGTGAGGCCAGAGGCAGAAATCAATGCAGCTAGATTCAATTTTCAACTAGCTAGTTCAAAAGGCACATTTTTGAAGAACAACAGCAGCAACAGATTGCAAGTAGAAGCGGATTCATTTGGTCTTAGCTTTGAAATACAATGATGTTAGGAATCCAAAAATAAATGTTTGCAAGGTGAATTTGGTGTGAAAATATTCAGGACACAGCAGCTGCATGAACAAGCGAAGTGCAGACAGGATTGGTCAAGGTACAAGAAGAGCAGTAAAGTTAAAGGTTAATGTGGCCAATAATGAAGGCAGGTTCACCTGAGTAGGTGAATACTGTGCAAAGAGGGTGAGAACAGCATTGAGAGTGCATCGAAAAGGTAAATGAAGGGTGGTGAATGATGAGGCTTATGATAGCATGCAGGCAGTGGAGGCTTACTAGGTGGAAGGATCAGCGTGTGGAGCCCCCGGTGTGCCGTTGTGATGCAGGGAAGGGACCTCCCAGACAGGGAGAGCCCTGGCCCTTAGATGGAGGCCCTTTGAGGGTGCCAGGGATCAGCTGCCGGCTTCGGCGGGGATCCATAGATTGTAAATATGCCCAGCCAATCAAGGCAACAGGCGGACAGGATCAGCTGTTGTTCCGGACTGCACGGGCAGCCATCATGAAAGACCTTGCCGGTTAAAATTAATCAGGTAACTACTGGGGTAAAGTGCGGTTTGGAACATGGTGGGGCTCCCAACAGCGTAGAGGAATGAAGAAAGAAGCATGAGAAGCAATGTAGCTTAAAGGAATGGTTCGGTCAAAAAAAAATTTCGTCCATTAAACGCACGCGAAAACAGGCACCAGGGAGCTGCCATTTTGTGATAATCCTATCATTTCCCCCATCGCCCTGGCTGACTTGCTTTTGCGGCACTAAATCATATCCCCCGCCACTGGGCCTGACATTATCAAAACATTCATATTCCCCGCCTCTCTCCGTGACGTTTCTGTGCTGCGTAGGCAAACGCGCCCAGTCGTCTTCTACGCGACTTCACACAGAACCCGGAAACCAACACAGATCAGCTCACAACACAGCGCGCCACAATTCGGAATATGAAACTGTACTTTAAAATCAAACAGCAACACAGTAAATTTGGTAAAGTACATTTATTTGACATTAAATGTTTATAGAATATTCAGCAATTGACATATGAACTCCGAAAGTCATTTATTTTCTTTTATCTCTATCCGCAAATCCTTAAAATTTTATCGTGAGTCACGCGCTGTTCCTTTATGGTACATAGGGTGTTGGTTTTCGTTCAAAAAGGTACTTTTGTCGCACGTTGAACCGCAAGGCTGTTCCATCAAGTAGGCACTAGGCCAGCGTAAAGGTTGATATGTTGCTTCTAGCCGCTAGTACCGCGTAAGGGCATATGGGCCCTTGGCGATCGTCCCATAAGATTATCAGAATGGTGCAGTTGTTTACATTAAGCTTCAGCTGGCGGCTGAAGAAACCGTTTGCCGGTGTCTGAAACTGGTGGCAGGGGCAAAACGGGAGTATGTACCTATTTTGAAAACATAAAATGTATAATAAGTCTCGCCAACCAATCTTTATTAATATTATTCATTTTATTTATTACGGCCGAGCTGAAACTATTTGCTTTCAAGTATAGTGCAATGGAGTATGTTCGGCTCTAAAATCAATGCGAAAACTAACTAAATAAATCGAGGTTGGTACACAATGAGAAACGACTTTTTGTCTACATGCGTGTGGAATGTGGACCTGCATGCCCATGTGCCCGCTACAAAGACGATCCCACAAACCTTTTCAAAGCTCTTCATTCATTCATTTATTCATGCATCCATTCATTAATTCTTCATTCCGGTATAAAAGCGTCTAAAGAGTTACTTACATTATGTTTGCAATTTCCATTGTGTCTCTGCGTAATGCAGTCCGTAAATCCCACTGTGCTCTTGACAACGATTTTTCGTATACTGAACTAACATGAAACTCGGTCTAGTTTAAGAATATTCTGCCTTATTGTCTCAAATGTTATTGCACCCACCAAACCCCCCTTCAAATGAAGTTCTTTCTGCATGGTCCCAGTCTCTCAAGGTCAAAAAACAATAGAACCTTATACTGCCAGTGCGAGTTGTGGGCCTCTTCAGGGCGCGAGCTGAAAATCAAAGCCGCTGACCTTCACTAGAAATTAGCATACATTCTTTCTTTGCAACATCCCGTAGTAAAGCCATCTGTGAGAACTTGAAGTTTCGAATCCATCTATGTAGTGCGCCTCAATTTGCAAATGCGAACTGGCTTCTCTCTCATCTGCAACGGATCGCTTGGCGCGTTCTAAGGCCCCAATTTTGTCCTCGTTGTCTGCGAGCTTTGAAGCCCCAAAGAACCATAACTATTGAGACTTTTAATTTTTTGGGGACAGTCAGGTGAAAGTATAAAGTACCCGAGCAGTTGATTTGAAAGTGAGATTTATTGTTTGTTTGTTTTATTATTTGTAATACGCAAGCCTCCCCTCGGTTAACAGTCCCCAGCATTTATAAGAGATTGCGAAAATTAGTTCCATCAACAAAAATATATACATACACAAATAGACAAGGTCAGCAACATGAGGTGAATAGAGAGAGAATTCAAAGAAGACACCCAGGTAGTTCGGCACCCAGGATGGTGAAGGTAGGGGTTAGGGTTAGCGTACTTTGTATGCACACTGTACAATAAAATGTATTTACAAAAAGACAATCGTATTACAATTATTTAAACCGGGATTTGTACTTCACAACCAGCTCTCCTTTGGGTGGACATGGCACAGTGGCAATGTTGGGTGGCAATGGATCAGTGCTCTGCACAGAAACGTTCAAAATTCCATATATGTGCTTCTCTAATACAGCAACAATAAAGTTGAACTCCATTTCCTCATAGACTGGTTTGATCACCCATTGCTTACTTCTTTTTGAAAAGGCCTTAGTGTAGCGAGGCATCCTTACATTACCCTTAGTCCTAGATTGTTCACGGCCGAGATTCTCGTTATGGGCCAAAACGGCAAGTAGAGTCCTATGTCTCATGCCCTGTATGCTGAAATGCAAGCGCTTTGGCCTGTACTTTAGGCACATATTGTGGAACACCTCCAAACCTCCTGCGTGACAGAATTCTGTCAGTCCCCTCAAATCTCTTGATAGAGTTTTATCGAAAACAATCTTCTCAATGGCTTTGTGTGTCGGTGAAGATGGATTCAACCACTTCTTCTCCGTGCCTCCACTGGGGATAAAGGGCCATGTTCACATTGGTGGAAATGTAGGTTTTCTGACCAGCGGTGCACGTTGGTACAGTGGTGCATCAGTGACTGCCATTTTTCAAGTAGTATTTCCACTGACACTTCACAAGTTTTGGAGCTCCACCAAAGATGGTTGCTGATAGACTGGGACCACTCTGAAATACTTTCCAAACCTTTTTTTTTCCCTTCAGCTGAGATTTTCTTATTGATTGATTTAGCAAGATGCCATACGTCAAATTCATGTTTAATATGTGGGAACTGCTCTCTCATTGTCTTGGCAATTGAAACGTGTCTGTCCGTGGCTATGAGGTCGATGTGCATTCCCCTCGATTGTAGATATTCCACTGATTTTATAAATCCTAGTTTCTCCATGGCCACTGAGGATGTACATTGTGTTACCTGCACGACCACCGAACTCAAAATTTTCTTACTATCCATGTCCTGAAAGTGTTAGGTGCAGTACTTGGCAGAAAATCGAGGGCTGTCGCACTGCCCATCGCCAGCTAGCCTGAAGCGTTTGCCTTCGAATGTACTTGCTAGAGACAATTGTTCAATTTTCCAAGCATCACTAATGGCCGGAAACAGATAATCATGTTGGTATTTGTAGTACTGCATTTTTTAAATGAAATGGAGTCCCACAAACTGAAAGAAAGACTCTAACTTTCTAAAAGTGGAGCCACTAAAAAGTGATGCAGCTGCACACAGTAGATTGTCTGCTGGCAGTTTCCCCAGCATCAGTTGTGCAGACCATGAGAACGTATGATGTAATTTACAGGCGGCATGTATTGTGACGTTACTGCTTTGTTTTTGACGAGTCACATGAATCAATGGCTTCCCACATACTTTCCCTCTGACGGAATGCCCACATTTCAATGCGTCGGTGAATGCTGCTGCTGGTTAATTCTCTGTCATTTCAATATCTGTTACTTCAACATTGATGGGAGAACACAACAATGTCGACAGCTTTTTTGGTGGCAATTTTTTGGCGGGTGTAGATTGTGTGAATTGATCTGCGACTACTTCAGAGCTATCTTCAATACTTCCAGTATCATGTTGTTGCGGTGGTGCGGTCGTACTGTAGCAATGGTCCAATAAAACTTTGCTGGATTCTCCGGACACATTCATTTCATGTTCTGGCCATTGGACATGAGCATCCCGAGTCTCAACACGCCGCGTCTGAATTAATAGTTCCTCCATAGTGTAAATGGTCTGGCAAGCAACATCTCTCATTCGCTTCACTGTCTGTGTATGTATAGTTCGTAGACCCACGGGTAACTAGAGGACAGATTGGAAAAGGGATGTTCAGTTTAAACACAAGATAAAGTATAGTACAATTGACTGGAAAAAAACATAAAATAGTCCCCAGCACAAAAAAATTTCTAAAGTTATGAACTGTTTGTAACTAACCTTATTTTGGTTTTTTTTCTTTACAACTTTTTTGACTCGACCTTCAACATCTGCACGATGTTGCTCTGATACGTATCCGCATGTCTCCCCTTCCTCTTGCGCTGCAACGACTATATTTTCTGTATCCGCATAGACAGCACGGAATGAGGCTCCATCGACTCCCTGAAACATAGTATTTTCATTACTGTGTATCAAAATATTGTTAGCGTAAAACGCACGCGAGGACGAACACACATGTACATCTCAATAGCCAAATACGATTTAAACATTGTGTGGAACAATCAAACGACAAGTATTCGAGCTCTGATGACCTAGTTCGATGGAGATGTCAGTATACATACCTCTGGCTCTACATGGTCTGCCACGAATGATTGTATTGAAGAGGAGGCATCAGCAACTCCCTGAAACACAGTACTTGCATTAGTATGGTTTTCAATATCGTAAACATAACACAAACTTGGGGTCGACGGCACAGGTACATATAAAGAGATAACCACAAATGTTGCATTATCTAAAAGAATCAAGGAATATTTAAAAATGATCAGATTTAATCGACTTATTTCTCCGATGTCTTTACATCTGCATCATCTAAATGTGATCTTGTGATTGTAGTGGAAGCTCCATCATCTCCCTGAAACACAGTACTTGCGTTAATAGGGAAGAAAGTATAGCAAATGGAATCACGTTAAATGATCACGCTCGATGGAGCTGTCAGTATCCATACCGCATGCTGCTGAAGAATATCTAGGGCTGTTGTCAATGTGGTGCGCACTTCCGAAAGCTGTTGCGCCGATTTGTATCCGCATGGTCCCGCTTCCACCGGAATTACTTGAATGTCAGGCTCTGCATCAAGTGCGTGGGTTGACGATTCAACAACAGCCTGAAACATAGTATTTGCATTAGTAAGGATTACAATATTGAAAACACAACACACGCTTGGGGTCGACCGCACAGGTACATATCAACGGCTAACCACAAATGAAACATGGTGTAGAACAATCAAACGACAAGTGTTCCAGTCCTGATGATCACGGTCAGTTGAGCTGTCAGTATCCATACCTCGGGCTGCTGAAGAACATCTAGGGCTGTTGTCAATGTGGTGGACGCTTCAGCATCTCCCTGAAAGACAGTACTTGCATTAGTATGGATAACACTAATTATAACTGAAAACAAACACCAGGGGACAACAACTAAGGTGTATATCAATTGGAAAGCACTAACCAAACAATTGGTAAAATAATCACACAATACATACAAACTATTACTTGACATGCATAAAACAAGTCTGTAGCGGAATAGCCAAGTATGATTACCTGATACCCGCTAGAAGTGGTTGATAACTGCGAGCACGTGACGGAAGTAGAATGTTCTTGCTTCAGATTCAAGGGATAGTCAGGAAGTTGTAAAGGTAAATTATTGTTTGATAATGAAATGCCAATATTTAAAATTGCCATGTAACGAGACAGAATACTTGAGTAATGCGCAATATAGCACAGTTCCCTGTGCCCATATATAGATTTCGTTTGTGGGTTATGAAATCTAAAAAATAATATATTGATAAATGTCATTATTCAAAAAGCTATACACTCATATCAATGTCGAAAGTATTACAAATTGGAAACAACACCTAAAATATCAATGAATCCATTTGGCTACCTACACACTACTGCAAGGCCAAAAGCTAAAAACTGACACTTGACTCACCAGTGGCGGATTGTGGATGAATAGAGTGGGAATAGCGTTTGCGAGCAATTTGCGTGTCGATCGCCGTTCGTTCTTCTTTGTTACCCAAGATGTGGTGTACATGTTTGAGGGAAAGTGCCGGCTGCAGATGCGGTATCGATCACCCCTCTTGTCCTCAAAGACTTGTTGGACTCTACTTTCAAGCTCATCGAGTGGATATCCGCAATGTCTGACCCATTCTCTTATTCGATCAACAGTTTCCGGGAATACATGCATTGTAGTGCCTTCAGATTTAGCATGGGTCTTCGAATGGGCAACCGCTAATCGAACAGGCAGGCATTGTTGAAAATTCTGAAAAGTAAATATCAAGATTATTACAAAACCTTGATGAATAAAAATGTCATAAAAAAGTAAATGAACCATACCATGCTCAATGCAAGGTTTGTTTTGGTCGCCGGAACTATACCAGTTCATCATGTGTGGCTTAGTATTTGCATAAGTTACAGAAATGTCTGTTTTGTCTTGCACGAAAAGGAACCATGCTTACATTATAGACTGGACCCCCGATGGATGCAATTCGATGACAATTGACACAGATGAGAAAAATAGATCTATTGATAGCATAACAATTGAAACTCAAGTCAATCGCAATGAGACCAATGACCATATCTCTATTGGGTACTGTAATAGCAAATAGATTGAAATGTAAAAATGACCGAAATATGACTAGGATACATGGCCTTACCTTGACCAGCAAACAGTTGGATTCAGCAGGCCGAGCGGTATGTTGCAGGAGAACAGGTAGATGGCCACAGATAGCACACTGACGAGTTTGCTCAAAGCGGTCACAGATAGCACAGCGACGAGCAGATTAGCATAGATCTCAGTGCTTCTCAGGTAGAAAGTTCAGGAGTTGACTTGCAAAACACAAAGATGTTCTCATGAGACATATCAAGTGGTTTATAAAGTATTAGAAACAGGAGTGTGTTTGTGAATGAATGACGTGTGTATGTCGTGGTATTATGTTTATTGCAGGGGGGCGGCCTGCCTCAGGGGAGGCCTGCCTGGAGACACGGGGTCTGAGGAGACCATGTGAGTGATGGCCCCTGGGCTTGGGATACCTTTTGAAGTGTACATGCTGTTCGGCACCTTGGCCATTTGCGCCCGTCCCTTGCCCTTATGTGATGTTAAAGGACACGGGGCATCCATTTTTGTACCCCCTTTCCACTCCATTTTGGTGACCAGGCCTCACTGCGATAGTACAGCGCGCAGAGCACATGGCCCACAGCCTCGTTCCCACTCTGACTGGAAAACTCCAGAGGTATTTGCAACAGCTAATAAATGTAACACATCACTCTCTGAGATCACGGTCCTGCATGTGAACCGGCTTGAGCCATGGCTCGTTCATCTCCACAAACGTGTCCTTGGCCACGCACCCTCGCCAGTGGAAAGTAACTGCCATTCTGACCCTGTGTCCCTGCAAGGTATTTTCTTCATGTGCCAGACCACTGACCACGCCATGATGGCCACCTAGCAGATCCCCAACTAACATTAGACCCCTACTGCAGTATATCGTTGCCTATCAATAACAAATGCCACATATCGGAGATTCTTGTGAGCACAGACCCACACTTCAAACACTGTATTATAGTGGTCAAGACCCTTGACCTAAGGCCTGTATAATCCAATGTTCATTGATAGTATTGATATATGTGTGACTTTTATAGAGACATAACCGACTGAAAGACTTTCAACAAGTGTTATTTAGTGCATGCATTATTGATAATATATTTGGTTAGCTTAGATAGTGACCACCCCGCTTCACAGCGACCTGAACTTCACCCATTCCGAGCACAGGTGTCTGACGTCCATCCTTGAATGGAGACACACTTGATTGATTTAAAAAATCGAAACAACCGTTGTTAAAATATATGTGGTGTTTTATTTTGTAGCTTATTTTGATGACACAAAAAAGTACAAAAGTTTACACATTGTACAGTTCAGGTTGCAGCACAGCGAGAGAAAATCCCCTGTACTGACCGCTGTCACTCGGGAATGTTTCTCTTATGGCACGAACGGCACAGGCGGTGTCACTCTTCGAACGCGGTGTCCAAGCCTCCCGTGAAGCCACCATGTAAAGGAACGATAGGCCACCAGCCTGTACCACCTGTGAAAAGGAATGAAACAAACTCTTTTTAAATGACCAAGATAATTTTAATAAACGTTTGTTGTCAATGACAATTCTTGTAACTAATGGCATTCTGCTCGGACAAATGCTATCTAGACATTGCACACTATTGAACGACTTTCATGCGTTACAATGATATGTATATGTAATTTTGGATATAGTAGAAGACCATGAAATAGCAGTGGCATCACAAGCAGAGTAAACTTACTCGTTACTTGGATTACGAGGACGAACAGTTGCGCGAAGTTCGTGCCTAAGCAGCATCATTATCCTCAACACGGACCGTGTGAGGCAGGCTGCCCTGAAGTCTGGCAGCTCGGTGATGCATTGCGGTCGTGGCTCGCCTTCCGAAATGTAGGCCACGCATCCCAAGTTTTCACAGCAGCAGCAGTTCTCCTCCTCGGTCGGCATTAGCTCGCACCGATTGCATGTGCACCAGGTGGAAACACCGTTCATGACTAGGTCCAGTGTCTTCATCCGTTGATTCGTCCTGCCAACTGCTGTCCGAAGCCCCATCGTTTTCGCGTGATTCCCTTTCCAGTAGTTCCTCCTCGGTATACTCGGGCTCGTACATGTAGGGCATTATTGTATCCATTGTGTGTTGCACAAACTAAAATAATTGATAGCGGTGGTACTGGTATCTGTCCACACGGGCTACAAGCAACGAAGGTAGCTGACCAGAGCACAGAAAGGAGTCACAGAATACTCAAAGTTACACAGAGAGAGGAATGGAATCGAAAATATACTGCTGTGTGTTGTGAAACGCTCTGTTTATACTTATTGAGGAAAGAGGCGTCCTGCCATTTCCATGGCGACACGTCATTAGCTGAAGCGCAGTGAATGTTGACACGAGACGTGCTTTGGCGTTGTGAAATGGGCGGTACGCGTCTGCTGATGACAGGCTCAGGGGCGGGGGATATGATTTAGTGCCGCAAAAGCAGGTCAGCCAGGGCGATGGGGGAAATGATAGGATTATCACAAAATGGCAGCTCCCTGGTGCCTGTTTTCGCGTGCGTTTAATGGACGAAAACTCGGGTAAGGTCCATAGGAAATTTTTCTAAAATCAAGCGACTTAGGCTTAAAAACACATGGTCGACCCGTAGGGGCAATAACATTTTTTGACCGAACCATTCCTTTAAGTAGGTTAGCCCTTGAGGCGGCCGGAGATCGCCTGCCAGATCCGGCAGAGCTCCAGAGATTGTAAATATGCCGAGTCAATCAGGGCAGCAGGTGGGAGTCACAAGGGCTGAACAGGATCTGCTTTTGTTGCAGACCGCGCCTGGCGGCAATCATGAAAGGACACGCTTGCCAATTTGAATCAGGCACCCTATGGGGCAAAGTGCGAGCGAGAAGATGGAGGGGCACCACACAGCGTGAACAAATTCACTCCTTTATTTAATTTAGGAGAAATATGTCCTGTGTATGTAACGTATCCTCTTTCACTCTTTTCAAGCCTTGCAATTGCTTCTTGATGCAGCATCCTTGATCCTTAGCTAACCAAATATGCTTCGTTCTTGCACAAATCTGTATTTCAATGCCTAGTAGCACTGCAGCCTTGGTTTCACTTCTCGAAGCTTCTTGTATACTATTATACGAAGCCGACGTCCATTTTCTCAACATGGCTGCTTTACTCATGTTCTATTTCCTACTTTAGAAAGTTTCTACGGTGTCTTATCTACCTTGCGTTTCTGCGTATATATTATATGACATGGCATTTATAACGCGCCTGTACACAAGTGTTTCTAGTTCGTGACAAGACAAGGAGGGGTAAACAAAAGGAGGAACAAACAACGATCTTACTAGGCCTTGTGTCCTTCATATCGCGCAAGTATGGGGAAGAGGGATGGGAGAAGTGCCAGGGCGGTAGGGCAAGGGAGAAGTGCAGGTAACTTAATAAGTGCAGCAGCAGGTGGCTCATAGGTGCAGAGTTAAGGGCCTGTAGGGTTGCAGGTACAGACCCTTAAGTGCTAGGGGAGCCCAGAGGCACTGCAAGGGCAACTGAACATGCAAGAGCCTGGGCCCCAGTTCAGATGGTAGACAGGTGACCAGTGCGCATAGCAGTCAGGGGCATCAGCAGGGGAGAGGAAGAGAGAAAGCAGAAACGAAAAGGAAGGTCTTGATTTGCTTCCGGAACCGGAGGTGGTTCTGATCAATTTTGAGAGAGGCAGCAAGACTGTTCTAGAGGGAGGCCCAGCCGAGGAGAGAGAGATCTGCCACCAACTGTCTGATTGGAGAATCGTCTGACCCTAAGAGAGTTGGAGGTGGATGAGCGGAGAGCTCAAGAAGGAAGATGTTTTGGAAGAGAAGGTTGGAGGTAGAGCGGTCCCAGGATACAGAGAGCCTTGTGGATGATGCATAGGGTCTTGAACTTGATCCTTGCAGCCACGGAGAGCCAGTGAAGAGATTTCAGAGTTCAATAGATGTGATCCATGGGCTTGAGGCCAAGAACAAGTCTCACAGTCCTGGTCTGGATAAGTTGTAAAGGTCGAAGAGTAGAGGCAGAAAGATTTAGAAAGAGGCTGTTGCAGTAGTCCAGCTTAGAGAGGACCAGAGTTCTGGAGATAGCGACCTTCCGGGGGAAAGTGGGAAAAGGAAAAATACCTCTGAGGAGGTGCAGCTGATAGTTTGACTTCTTAGAGACGTCAGAGATGCGATGAGAGAAGGAGAGGGTTGGGTTTGAATATGACGCCAAAGTTCTTAGCCTCTCAGGAAGGAGCAGGAAGAGGGCCCAGAGTGTGCGGCTAGAGAAAGGGAGAGGGAGAGAGGAAAGGAGGGAGCAGGTGTTCCTATGAGGAGGATCTCAGTGTTACTGGCATTAAGGCAGAGATCATTGGTGGCACACCACTCCTGAATTGCAGCCAGACAGTCTGGTATGAGAGAAGGAGCAGAGGTGGATGCGGGGAGCCTGAAAGAGAGCTGGGTGTCATTCGCATAACACTGAAAATTTGAGCAGAAAGTAGCAATGTGGTGGGCAAGAGGTGTCAGGTAGTGGTGGAAAAGCCAGGGAGAAAGGTTAGACCCCTGGGGAACACCACAAGTAGAGAGAGAGATAGAAGAGAGGAAAGACCCCAGTTGGACCTAAGAGGGTTGATCAGTGAGAAAGGAGGTCAACCAGACCAGGGACTGATCAGTGATACCCAAGTTGTCACGGAGGAGATTGAGCAGGATGGCATGGTTGACTGCGTCAAAAGCAGAGGATAGATCGAGGAGAATGAGGACAGAAGGAAGATTATAATCAAGATTGCAGAGCAGGTCTTCACGGGTGTCCAGAAGAGCAGTTTCTGTGCTTCTGGCAGCTCTGAAGCCAGACTGGTGGTCGTGAGACAACCAACAGATTCAGTGTGCAGATTCATCTGGGAGATGGCCAGCTTTTCCAAGAGTTTGTCCAGGACAGGAGTGATGGAGATCGGGCGATAGTTAGCCAGAGAGGAAGGATCGGCCGAGTGCTTCTTTGGACAGGGGTGCACAAGTGAGTGCTTAAGTGAGGAGGGGAAGGTTCCAGGCACAAAGGAGTGATTGCAGAAATCAGCCAAGGTTGGAGCAAGGGTGTCGATGTGGTCCTTGATGGTTCTGGATGAGAAGGGGAGAACCTGCTTTGACAAGACTTTCATAGGTCATACTTGTCTAGAAACATACTTGTCTAGAAACAAGGGAAAGGAGGAGGAGAGGCGGCTTCAGATGGGCTAGGAGTGGTAGAGAACGAAGAGGTAGAGGGAGAGTGGGTGGACAGGATGCCCTGAGTTTTAGTGGTGAAATGAGAAGCCAAGGCTGTGCAGATGGCCTGGCAGGGAACAGGAGAGTTAAAGAGTGCAGCAGGATTGGACAGCTCCTTTCAGAATTTGAAAATGTTGACAGAGTTGTTAGATACCTCAGAGATACGGGCGTGTATGTAGGACAGAGAGTCTGTACTGCATTTGAAGCAGGCAGCAGGTCAGTTTGTCAGGGGGTGCGCCTGATGCCCTCCACTTCCTCTCAGCTGCCCTACACTTGTTTTTAAGAGTGGCAAGGTCGGAATCATACCAAGAGCTGCACTTAGATTTGGGCTTCAAGCAGATCCTCATGATAGGGGCAAGGACATCAAGAGTGGAGGTAGAGAGATGAAGATTAGAGAGGGCTGTGTCATGGTGTGAGTCAGCCAAAGGTGCAAGAGGAGGTGAGAGAGTAGCGGCAAAAGCCTCAACTGAGACACGCTTCATGGGACGGATGACCGAGAAGGTAAGTGGCAGTGCTGGAGTAGGCTTCACCTGAGGGGTAGAGAGGGAGAGGTGGGAGGAAAGGAGAAAGTGGTCACTCCAAGAGAGAGGAGTGGTGAGAGGGTTAGAGAAGGGGAGGTCTGAGATCAGAAAATCCAGGGTGTGCCCTGCAGAGTGAGCCAGGCCAGAGGGAAGTATAGAGAGAGAGAGAGAGAGAGAGAGAGAGAGAGCGAGAGTCGCAGAGGTTGCAAGCAAATCCCTAAGAAGGGCTAGTAGCATCAAGGTGGATGTTCAGGTCGCTGAGGAGAAGTTAAGAGGTAGAGGCAAGGAGGGGGAGGAAGAGCAGTCAGCCCACTCAGAGAGGAAGAGGGAGACTTGGCCAGGTGGCCTGTAGATAGTGGCCACAGTGCGAGAGAGGCCAGGAGAGATAGAAAGCCTGCAAACCAGGCATTCAAAGGAGGAGTAGTCCTGCATCGGAATGATAGAAGCAGGGATCCACTCTGGGAAAATCAAGGCTGCACCGCCCCCAGGGCTGCTGGTTCTGGGTTTTGAGAGGATCTTGTAGCCATCAGGAAGAAGAATGTCAAAACTCATGACAGAGCTGGCTGTAAACCAAGTCTTAGTGAGACTGAGTACATCCAAATCAAGCTCTTCCAGGAGACGGCCGATGTCAGAGGAATGTTTGACAGTTGAACGAGAGTTGAGAGTAGCAGTGTGGAGCAGGTTGCCACATTTGAAGGACTTCCGGGGAAGAAAATATTCCCACGCTCATAACGCATTGCTACTGATGCTGGGCACCAAAGGGGTATACAAGATTAAGACATTGACTAAAAGACATATTTTTGTCCTGAAGAAGGCCTTTGAAATCATCCAGAAAAGGACACTAGAAATGAACAAGTTACTCCTTACCTGGTAACGTTCTTTCGATGGGATGTTCCTCCGACGTATTCCTATCTATGATATTTGTATCTCCAGCTTGCTGGCCTCGGAAAAATGTTTCCCATTAGAGGGCGCTGTGCGTCGACGTCCGTTGAGTAGGTGTTCCTCGACAGCCACTGTCTCGACGCCGACGTCATCATGCCTATAAATGGCCACGCGCAGCGTCCGTTGCTCAGTTCCGTTTTGTAGAGTAAGGTAGTTATTGCATGAATGGTTACTACCCTTGAAGGAGTGTAAGCTGCAACCACAAGGGAAAAGTTACTGCGGGGATGGATGGGAGGGGCGATAAGGAATACGTCGGAGGAACATCCCATCGAAAGAACGTTACCAGGTAAGGAGTAACTTGTTCTTAGAAGGGATTATGTCCTCCGACGTATTCCTTATCTATGATAGACTCCCATAGCAGTGGTATGTGATTGGAGGCGGGAGTAAGAGATGCCATATTACTCTTTAAGAATTAACAGAGTGTAACACAGCTTTGCTAAATCTAGTCTCTTGACTAGAGGAGGAATCCAGGCTATAAAATTTGGTAAAGGTATGTGCGGACGACCATGTGGCAGCCGCACATATGTCTCTAATTGGTACCCCTCTTTGAAGAGCTGAGGAGGCTGCGATACCCCTGGTCGAATGAGCCCTTAGATTTTGAGGGGGCTCTTTCCCTGCCAGTTTGTAGCATTCCAGAATGGCTAAAATAATCCATCTGGAGATGGTTTGTTTGGTTATTGGTAATCCCAACTTATGTCCTGCGTAACCTACAAAGAGTTGGTCTGCTTGTCTAATTTTAGCAAGTCTACTGATATAAAAACTCAAGGCTCGCTTAGGGTCCAGCCTGTGTAGTCTCTCTTCCTCTTTCCCCGGATGGGGAGGAGGATAGAATGAAGGTAAAGTAATCTTCTGAGTAATGTGAAATTCAGAAACTACCTTTAGGAGGAAGTTAGGCTTCACCTGTAGAAAGACTTTGTCCTTGTGAAAAATTGTATGAGGAGGTTTACAAGATAGGGCTTGTATCTCGCTAACCCTTCTAGCAGATGTTAATGCTACCAATAAAACAGTTTTGAGGGTGAGAAACTTCAATGAACAAGAGTGGAGTGGTTCAAATGGAGCACCCTTTAGGAAGTTTAAAACTAGATTTAAGTCCCATAAGGGAACTTGGAATGGTCTTGGAGGGTAAACATTAGTTAGACCTTTCAGGTATTGTATTACCAATGGAATTTTGAAATATGAAGGCTCCTCTGCAGTGCGCTTAAAGATCGATAGCGCTGCAAGATAGCCCTTGATAGTGCCAACTTGAAGGCCAGAATTTGCCAAATAAAGTAAGAAGGATAACACCGCAGGTGTACCACATGAAAAGGGTTCGATATTCTTTTCTCTGCACCAGCTGCAAAATTTATTCCAACGGCAGCAGTATAGAGTTTTAGTTGCTGGCCTTCTGGCCGAAAGCAACACCTCCATGACGTCATCTGGAAGGTCCCAATCCTTGTACCTCAACCTTTTAGATACCAAGCGTGAAGGTTGAGGGTCTTGATGGCTGGATGGAGAACCTGACCTCCCTTCTGCGAGAGAAGATCCTCTCTGTACGGTAGACGAATTGGAGGGTGGATGGACATGTCCAGAAGGTCCGGGTACCACGTTCTCCTGGCCCAATCCGGGGCAATTAGGATCATGGTCTTCCGAAACCTTCTCAACCTCCTGATCATTTGAGGAGTGACAGGGACCGGAGGAAACGCGTACAGAAGTGGGAACTCCCAGTCCACTACGAACGCATCTCCTAGAGCTCCTCTCGGGGGAAATTCCCTTGAGCAAAATCTGTCGCACTTCCTGTTGATACTGGTGGCGAACAGATCCACTTGAGGGGTTCCCCAAAGGGCAAAGATCTCTTGAAGGACTTCCTGAGCTATCTCCAACTCGTGGGAGACTGTGTTCTGCCTGCTCAGAGCGTCCGCTGTCAAGTTCTTCTCTCCGGCTAGGTGAATTGCCGATAGAGAGATTCCTTCCTGAATTGCCCAAAACCAGAGCTGCATCGCCTCTCTGCACAGTGGCAGTGACCCTACGCCTCCTCTTTTGTTGAGGTAGTGCATGGCCACGGTATTGTCCGTCATTATCAGGACATTTCTCCCCCGTACAGATGGCAGAAAAGCCTTCAGTGCCAGTCTGATGGCTCTCAGCTCCAACAGGTTGATATGTAGTCTGGACTCCGATGGAGACCAACGATCGCTGATGGTCAAGTCGTTGGCATGGGCTCCCCACCCCGTGAGTGAGGCATCCGTGACTACTGTTATCTCCGGCCATGGTTGCCAAAACAGTTCTCCTTTCAAAATGTTTTCCCGACAGGCCCACCACTGAAGGTCTCGAGCCACTCTGACCGGGATCTGAAGGAGATCTGTCATTCTTCCAGAGAACTGTGACCACTGAGTTCTTAGTGCTCACTGAAGAGATCTCATCCTCAGGCGAGCCTCTGGCACAAGGAATATGCAGGATGCCATGAGGCCTAGCAACCTCAAAAAGTCATAGGCTGGGAGACGTTGGGCATTTTGAAACCTGGTGACCATCTGCAGAATATCTTGAGCCCTCACCTCTGGTGGCGAGGCTTTTCCCAGGGAAGTGTCCAGGACCGCTCCAATGAACTGGAGTCTCTGTGATGGTATCATCTGTGACTTCTTTAAATTGAGGGAGAAGCCCAGCTTGTGAAGGAAGTTGCAGACATAATCTAGCTGGATCTGAGCTTGTTCCGGAGATACATCTCTGATCAGCCAATCGTCCAGGTAGGGGTAGACGTGAATCCCTTCCCTCCTTAGACTTGCAGCCACAACCGACATTAGCTTGGTAAAGACCTTCGGGCGGAGGTCAGCCCAAATGGCAGAACTCGAAATTGATAATGAGTGTTGCCAAGTGCGAACCTCAGGTATTTCCTGTGCTTGAGATGGATTGGCACATGGAAATAAGCATCCTGAAGGTCCAGAGATACCAACCAGTCCTGAAGCTGGAGGGCCTGAAGGATCTGAGAGAGAGTTACCATCTTGAACTTGTCCTTCCTGAGGAACTTGTTCAATTCTCGTAAGTCCAGGATGGGTCTCAGTCCTCCGTCTTTCTTTGGTATAAGAAAGTAGGGGGAGTACCAGCCCTTGTTCCGGTCCGCTACAGGTACCGGTTCTATGGCACCTTTCTCTAGCAGGTCTACAATTTCCTGCAAGAGGAGTGGATCCGGCACTTTCAGAGAGCTGTTCCCCGGTGGATGGCTCTGAGGGATGCGTAGAAAAGGCAGTCAGTAACCTTGGGCAACTGTCTCCAATGCCCAAGCATCTGACATAATAGCCTGCCATTCCGTCAGATGGTGAGTTAACCTGCCCCCTACAGGTGTCTTGTGATGGGAGACCTCAGAGTGGTTTGGGAGCGGCTGATGCAGTTGCCGAAGGTAAAGTGGCTCCTGCTCCTGCTGATGCGGCTTTCTTTCCTCTACCCCGTCCACCACGGGTACATTTTCCTTGGCCTCTTTGAGCCGGCTGTCCTCTGTCTCTTCCATATGAGGAATAATAGCGAAAGGACCTTCCTCTCCAAGAGGATCCTGAGGGACGAAAATTAGTTTGTCGGATTGCAGCTCCTAGTGACTTGGCTGCTGCTTTAGATGTTTGCAGTTTTTCCAAACTGTCATCCGCCTTTTTACCAAACAGGGAAGAGCCGTCAAAGGGCATATTTAAAAGTCTGGCCTGTACGTCAAAAGCAAAGCCGGACTTTCTCAACCACGCATGCCTGCGGATTGTGGTACTTGCCGTCATGGCCCTGCTGATACTGTCAGCAGAATCAATGCCAGTTTGAAGGGACTCACACATTGCATCTTTACCATCTCTGATGATATTTAAAAATGCGTCCCTTTCTTCTCCTTCCTGGAGGCAGTCAGCCGCTGATGAAGCACACTCCCAAAGAGTGTGGCTGAACCTAGCGAGCGTACAAGTCGCATTAATAGATTTTAAAGCCATGCTACAGGCCGAGAAGACTTTCTTAGCCATGGCATCATATTTTTTATCATCCCTATCCTGTGGAGCAGTGGGGTATGCAGATGTACTGCCTGAAGAAGTTGCAGCCTGGACAACCAGACTCTCTGGAGTAGGGTGTTTAGATAGGTATTCAGGGTTAGAAGCAGATACCCTATATTTCGCTGACAACTTCTTGTTAACCGCAGGGATAACTTCAGGAGTTTCCCAATTAGTTAAAATCTTTCTCTGTAAGGCAGAGTGAAATGGAACCACAGGATCCTCCTGTGGACCTTTATCCAAAATGTCAGTGAGGTCATCCTGCTGAAAAACAGGTGAAGGTGCAGACCAACCCATGAATTCTATGATTCTTGACATTAGGGTTCTATAAGGGGTTTCAGCATGTTCCCCTGAGTCTAATTTTACAAATTCCACTTCAGGGGAAGTGTCTAAACCACTTGCTTCCTTTAATACATCCTGAAGGTCTTTCAACCTTCTTTCCTCAGAGTCAAAAGTCTGTGGTTCAGGTGATGTGGTCCTCTGCAGCCCAAAAGGCCTTTCTTGATTAGAATCTTCCCTTTCTTCATAAATTGAAGTTAAGGGGGGATGCTCTGGCCTGTGAAATGGTATAAAACCCATCTCTAAAGCAGAGGGAGCCATCATCAGTGGCCTTGAAAAGGTCGATGTCGTCGACGCCGATGTAAAAATCCTCGAAGGCGCCGACTAAGGCGTCGAGAAAACTGGAAGAGGCCTCGAAGAACTCGAGAGGATCGGAATCCTGCTCGAGGATGTCAAAGTCGTTCTCGACGTCGTGTCGGAGGCTCTCGGTGTAACCGTTGGCTGTGGAGTAGCCGTGGGTTTTTCTTTTATCGGAGTCGATGTCGGCATCAACGCCAGCGTCGACTCGATGGACAGAAGCGTCGAAGAGCCCCTCGATAACGGCGTTGATGGCGCTGATCTATGCTTCGAGGGGACTTTCGACGATGGCGTTGAAGATCCTTTGTTTCCCGACGGCCCGTGGCGCTTTCGGGTAGACTCTTTCGCCGGGTGCTTCGACTCGCGGCGTTTAGATTTTTTGGGCTTTTCACCCGGGGTATCACCCTCAGCTGTCTTCGAGGGGGTCGAGGCCGCTTTCTCGAAGACGCTTAGCATCTTTTTTCTGAATTCCTCCCACTCAGCCTGAGAACTGTGTTTTGTGGGGCAAGGTACTTTTCAGGGGAATTAGAAGAAGATGATGAAGAGGATCTTCTACGTCTCTTTTTCGAGTGTCTAGATGTCGACAAGTGGTGGGAGCCACTTCGAGACCTAGAACGAGAGTGTTTTCGACAGTGAGGAGACGAATGTCTCGACTCTACCTTGGAAACTTTCGAGGAAGTTTTAACTGACCTACCTCTCTCGAGCTTCCGCTTACGCTCCTTCAAGGCTTTCACCATCATGGACAAGCATTCCTCACACTCCGAACACTGGTGCTCGACTCCCAGACCCCACAAACAGATCCTGTGAGGATCCGTCAACGACATTTTCTTCCCACAGTCTCGACATTTTTTGAAGCCGGACCGAGGAGTAGTCGGGTAGGAGGAGGAAGCCATCGAGTACGAGTCGATATTCTCAAGGAATAATGAAGTATATTTCGACTGAAGAACTGAGCAACGATATTCCGAGGCACACAAAGCGCGGAAAAACGGAACTGAGCAACGGACGCTGCGCGTGGCCTTTTAAAGGCATGATGACGTCGGCGTCGAGACGGTGGCTGTCAAAGAACACCTACTCGACGGACGTCGACGCACAGCGCCCTCTACTGGGAAAAATGTTTCTGAGGCCAGCAAGCTGGAGATACAAATATCATAGATAAGGAATACGTCGGAGGACACAATCCCTTCGAAAGTGTCTCATATATATTGGGGCCGAAACATGTCGACTATCTGTAAAACTGAAAATAGCAAAAGTCTTTTTGTCTAATCAAAATTAAGATTAGGCTACAATAGGGATAACTATGTTACATCATATCATGGAATATACGAAGGAATTCTCTAAGACATTGATATCTACCCCAGTGTAATTTGTGTTTATATTTGTTTTCTTTTCTGCCAGCATGTTCAAAAACAGTAATTTTAGTAATTGTTAATCTGTACCACAGACGTTGTGTTGTATAGGAAACTATTTTTTAGGTATTATTGAAAATTAATAAAGTGGATTTCTTTGTAATAATTGTGTGTGGTCTCGTGGCAGAGAGGTTTTTTCTTTCCCCCTTTTTTTGACAATATGTAATGTAAAATGTCTATAAGTCTCACCAATTTGTGTCATACCAGTGGAGAGAGGGGTAATCAGTTTTCCAATTTTCCTGACCTTCCGTGGAGGAGTACAGGCCAGAGGTACACCCTGCGGAAGCATTGGACTCAATATACATTGATTACATCTCTTATCACTTATCTTCTTAGTGTATATGTTATATAGTGTATATATTTGCATATATGCTTACTTCATTGCTTCAATTACATCTTTATTCTCTAGATATCCATGCTTCAAGTTCAGTGCCTCCACGTATCTTTTCTCTTTAGTGGCGTCACCTTTCTTCTGCCCGACTTTACTTATAATTCTTCTATATCCAGTGGTGTCTGCAAGGTCTTGTCTACCGCATCAGTTTGAGGGTACATTCGGTATGATTGTCTGAGCGCATAACATCTCATACCTTCGATGTATTGGGATGATATCAGGTGTCATGCACAGTGTTTTCATGCTTTTCATCCAATATGACGGAGGTGAGGGGTGGGCTCGATAAATGACGTGTATATCTGCCTCTCTACATTCCCCCCTCTGGTTGAGTCCCCGACCACCTCCTCAATTTTCTTCCCCTTTTCTTCACACTGGTTTCTTCTAAATCCATTTCTTTTTCACCTCCCTCTGGTCACCTGCATTCTTTATGTGTTCATACACACTCCAAGGCATATGGCAACACTTACCAGTTGGTGTACAGAACACCCAATGTCTCACATAGTTCTTATGGTCCCTGGGGGATAATACAACTGTGGTCCTGGGGGTGCCATAGAGCTTCCTTTCAGATGATCACGGGTGGTGTTTTCGGTCTGTGTATGCTCGTCAGCCACAGCATTTACATCAATCATTATCTTCATCCCAACAGCTTTCTTCGCTGTCTTCTTACATTGTCCTATGATTATCCTTATAAGACAGAATCCCAACAAACTAACACTAGTATTGCTCCCAACATTTTGAAGGCATTCGCCAGCCAGGTTGGAACCCATGAGAACAGATATGAAAACCAATCTTCATCTTTGCTCTCCACTACTTCTTCCACCATTTCCGTATGCAGGGTTGACAACAGAGTTATAGATTAGCTTCTGCCAGGGTTCCATTTTTTCCATCATGGGCAGGTATGTATGTACAGCAAGAGGGCCAGAACTTGGTGCACATGCCTCCTTCCATTGCTGTAATATAATCCATGACATACCTGTTTTGGAGGGTCATGAGTCTGATGGACTTCAATTCTTTTTAATCGCATTGAATCCTTTTAACGTTATGTTAATTGTTTGTAGCAGCTCCCACCTTGTGATTTGTAACCACTTGGCATTTGCTGCTGCTTGAATTCCTGGCATAAATATGGCTGTAAATATCACCGCCGTCCTACAGAACAATTTATGCTCATCTGGAATCGCATGATAAGATTCTATTGATTTTTCCAAAAAATAATTCTCTCTCTTCTGTCGTGAGAGGTTGAGCATCCTCTTCTTTCTTTGATGTGCATCCATTTTCGGAAAGTTGGCTATGTGGAGATCACTTTGGAGAATCATCAATGCAGGAACATGTATTACCACCATAGAATATATTCCTCCCCAATTTATAGGTAGCTCCATTTAAGCTTTGGATCCACAGGCCCAATAGTGATCCATTCGCATGGCAATTCTTCCATTCATTCCTGGCACATCAATTATGTGTTTGCAGCCTTTATTTTCTCCAACTTTGGTCTGACCACTGTTTCTGAAACACAGTTTTGCATTCTTCATTGGCAATATGGATGCAGATCCTGCTTCATCTTCGACACATGTTAGTAACTTTGATTACTTGGCTCATTACTTAAGACATTCGTCATTCACCACCTGTACTATCTTCACTGGTGCCATCATCAATAGGTTTGCACTGCATACTAACATTCCTTCTTCCCATCCTGTACTCGTGGCTACTTGTCCATTTACCAATAGCTGAGGTCTCTCCCAGCATCCTGGCAATTCTGGTATTTCCCATGTATCTGCACAATCCAGTCTTTTTTGTTCTACAATCTTCATCTCTCCTCTATCTAGACCACTTAATCAGTACAGGATCATTTTGCTACTCCATCTTGGGTTTTTTATCATCTTCTGTGTTTTTATGGAAGCATCTTCATATGGGAACGTTCTCTTTGACATCCATGGTAGGGTTGCCCACTTACTTTCAAATTGTACTCATGGCATGCATGCTGCTAGATGGCTGAGGCACTTTTGTAGGTATTTTTCTTGCATGCTATACATGTTCTAGCTGTGCTCATGGCATAAGGGATGAGAGAACATACATAGCAGCTCTCATCTGACGTTCCTCTTCCCACCTCACTCATGTGCTGATACCACATGTTATTTTTTAAATTGGCTGAATTATCAAGGTATGTATTTATAGCCTGATAATCTTCTCCAGCATCCCTTAAATCGGTTAATTTGTTTGGAAATATCAGCGAAAATGTCACACATGCTTTTGTTAGGGACAGAAACAGATGTCTCACTGTTGGACATTCCATCTATATTGTAAAACATCAATTGACGGAATATTTACGGCAGTGGGGGTGACCTCCTCTGCTAGGTACCACTCTTTAAAACGGGGCTTATTCCAGGTGCGGACAAAATTTGTAATGGACATTTCTTCTCCAGGATAAAAACTAAGTGGTTTCAAAAGTTTAATAGGTTTGATTGTTTGGCTGTCTTCTTCGTTCCTTCCTTCCAACTTTTGATGTATTGGGATATAAAAGAAACACTAGTGACTATATTTGTCAAATAATCATGCATCTCATCTTCAAATGTGTTTGCTACACTATGGGCATCTGTTTCTATGCGAGTGGGAGGAACAAGGGGTACTCTCATGCAGCATCAGTGACCAACTCATGAGGAGTCAGGTGGTGATCTGAGCCAGGCTGGTTTCTTAAAAAGCAAATAGGATAAGTGGTAGGCAATATAGCCACCCCTGCTTTGAAGACATCATTACCTTTGCTATCGTCTCTTTGAGGAGTCTGTTTTAAATGCTCAACAATACCATTCTCCTGTGGGTGATAAGCTGATGAAAACCTATGCTCTAGACCTAATAGAAGAGTTAGTTGCTCAAACATCTCATTTACAAAATGCAGCCCATTATCAGACTGTAGGACTTTGCAAACACCCCATCTAGGAAATACCTCACGTACAAGAAACTTGGCAGCACATGTGGCATCAGGGTGCGTGCATGGACCTGCCTCAATCCATCAAGAAAAAGGACACACTACTACTAATATATATCAGTAGCCACTGCATGTTTGCAACATATCCACATAATCTATATGTAGATGCTGAAAGGGACTTTTAGGATGGGGTATTGCTCCTTTCACTGTTCGCAAGGTATGCCTTGGTGTGAATTTTTGACAAACAATACAATTCACAATAAACTGTGCAATGTATTCTAATAAATTTGGCGAAAAAGAGTCTTCTGCGATCGTGGCAGCAAGACTCTCTCTCGTTATATGTGTAGGATAGTGAGGCTGATCCAGCACAACTTTCAATAATGCTAAAGGCATTACTGGCTTTTCAGTACTATCTTGTCTCCATACAACCTTGGTGGGGGATAAAAAACACCCACGTCTTTTGCATAAATCTTGTTCTTCTTGCAGAGCTCGACCTTGCAGCTCAATTAACTGTACAATGGATAACATATTAACGTCTTCTTTCATCATTATGCATCATTCTGACATTTGCTTAACACGTTCTACTTCAAAATTACAAACATTGCGAAAATATGCTGCTCTTTTTGCTTCAATGTCTGCAGCTTCATTACAGCGCGAAATCATGTATGCCCTCCTAGAATGGGCTGCACACTTCACCACAGGATAGCCAGTGGGAGCTTTAGTACCTTAATATGTGTGTCCAATAGCGACACATGTTGCACTGGTGTGCCATCTTCATGGAGGAAGCCCCTGCTTCTCCAGCATGACAATCCTCTGTGTACGGTTGACGTCACATAGGAGCACTCAGAGTACACTGTCACTTCCTCATCCTCATATCTCTGAAGTGCTGCAAGAAGCACCACTAATTCTTCAGCCTTTGCTGAGCAACGCAAAGGCAATCTTGCACTTGTCAAAAGTTCAAATTTACCATTCATTTTTTACTTCACTACTGCCGATCCCATGTCTTTCTCCTGTTATTTAATACATTCTTGAAGAACCATCAATGAATAGAAATCCCCCCTCATGGAGCTTTTCTTTAATGTGGGGCAATATCGTCCTTAAACTCAATATACATTGTGCAATTATGTATACAATCCATTTTTTCTACTGGTTCAGCTATACATGTTGCTGGATTCACTACTCTACATCTAATGTTTTGATCACTGGGTTTAAAAATGATCACCTCATATCCTGACGCTCTTTGTGTAGTCAACGTGCTTTTAGGTTTTTCCAAAATGACGAATAAGGAATGCTTGACGAATAACATAATTGAGCACCTCATTGTAATACTTGCAGCTTTTACAATTGCGAAAGCAGCAGCTAATGCTTGTTCGCAGGGGTAATGCCCTCTCATTACTGGGTCTAAAATCACACTGTAATAAGCCAATGGTTTATGTCCATGTCCTAATGTTGTCTTCTGTTTAAGGACTGATGTCATCACCACTCCATTTGAATGCGAAAATAAGTAAAACTCCTCATTATAATTTGGAACCCCTAGCACAGGAGCTGTATAAATCGCCTTCTTTAATTCTTCAAATGCTTCTGTCATCTCGACTGTACATATGATCTTGCTTTTATCTATCTGTGCTTCCTTGAGTCCTTTCAAAAGTGATCCAATATATGTGCTGTAATCAAAAACCCAGGCCTTACAATAATTACATAGGCACAAAAATTGCTGCATTTCCCGCACAGTCTCAGGTCTTAAAGTATTCATGATTGCTTCTGCTCTCTCAGGTGTCAATTTTCTCCGTTCTTGAGAGATTAGCTGTCCTATATATAGTATCTATGCCTGACAATACGGTAGTTTCTCTTTCTCCACCTTGTATCTGTCATCAACTGGACTGAATCTTCTCTGCATTTTTCTTCTGTCTCACTGCACACTAGTATGTCGTCTACGTACTGAATTATTGTGCTCTCAAGTTGTACATCCATCTGAAGGACCCTATTAAAGATAGATTTGGACTCACAGTACCCCTGTGGTAATCTTGTATTTTTCCACCGCTGATTTCTATATGAAAATTAGGTCAAATCCTGGGAATCCTCATGAAGGGAATCGAAAAGAAAGCCTTTTTTAAATCTACTACTGTAAAATATTTAGCTGTAGTGGGGATGTTGCATGATATCGTTGCTGGGTACGGAACCAAAGGAAACTCTGCTTTGATAATATTGCTTAGGGGACGTAGATCCTGAATAAATCTCCACTACCCCCTGTTGCTTTCTTAACTGGGTACACAGCCATGTTACATGTGAAATCTGATCATGTGGAATCTGATGGTACCAGTATTCCGTGCTGTACTAAAGTGGAAATGGTTTCAAATATACCTTCATCTGCTTCTCTGGACATGGGATACTGTTTTGCTCGTTATAAAATTGCTCCTGGCTTAAGCTTTATTTTAACTGCTCCTGCTCCACTCAATAGACCCACGTCATATGGACTGTTGGTCCATAAGATGCTTAGCACTTTTTCTAAATCTTCCTGAAAAAAAGACAGCTTCTGTGGTATTTCCCTATTCTCAATTTGTATCCAATATGTAAGGCTTATGAAAAAACAAGTTCATCATCTGAATTCTCATCTCTGAACAACTCTCCGTCTGTCAAGTCTGTTAGTCTATATCCCTCACCAAGAGCTATTACCTCTCTCCATGCCCCTCCTTCATCATCCGTCCACCACCCTTCCCTCTCTTACTACCGCTGCCTCTAGTTGTATGGGAATAAAATAACCTGACTCTCGGTTCCACTTGGGTGTCTGGTGTCACAGATAGTATTGAACATATCTGGGCACTCTGTGGGCTTTCCTATTGTGGATATAAATTCATCCCTGCACCTGTAAAAGGATTTCCATATACTACTTTCAAAGGCGCTATCCTGGGTGTAGGTGTTTGTAAGGCTCCTGTAATTGCCTTCCATTCTGGCATCGTCGCAGGTTGTGTTTGTACTACTTGTGTTTGCATAGGTGCTTGCTGCATTTGCTGCACACATTTCTGATACTCCGTGTGATCCTAGGCATAATACTCTGATGGTTCTGTGCTATACAGTGGAAAATAACCGATCCCCCCTCTTGGGTTTTGCCTGTTCTGCTTCATGCCTCCTCTACTTCTACATCCTTGGGCAATATGTCCCATCCTCCCACATTTCCTGCACTGCTGTGGTTGTCCTCCATTAAATGCTCCCCCTTGAGGGTTTTGACATCCACCTCATCTCTAAATCTATTTACTCAACCACGTGGCCAAAAATTGTTCCCGCCCTGATCTACGGGGTACGCTACATTGATTAGCTGGGCAGGCATAAACTCTTGTGTGATGACTCCTTCACTGCTCGTCAGTACTGCTCCTTATATTGTGAATTTCAACAACTTTTTCTGAACTAACTTTGCTTCCTCAAGCTCCCTATTCTCAGCTTTTTTCATAGTCTTCTCTTGTAACAATCGACAATGATGTACGATAATCAACTGTATTTGTGGCCATGGTTTCGCTTCCATCCCTACTTGTTTTTTCATCTGCCATTGCACTGGCACGGGCACTCCCTGACATAAAATATGATAAAATAACGCTAAGGTTTTATTCAACGGTTCCCTAGTCTCAAGATGCCAACGTTCTTGAATCTCATGAATATAAGCAGGAGGATCTTTGTTCTCACCCATTTTCTGTGTCATAATTGCACCCATATCTGACGTATCAGGATATTGTACTCTCAGTATCCTCCATACGTCTGCGCTACAGTTATTAAATGGCACTCCATTGTGTGTCATGTTTTGTGCTGTTACACTCGCATATCCCGGTCATCTCCAAATGTCATCAGCTCTCTCCCATAGGATAGTTGCTAGTAGGCGGCCTTTTACGTCACCCACTGCTAATGTCATTCCAACTCATAGATCCATTTACCTGCTCTGAACGTTAAACTAGCTAGTTTGCATTTCAAATTATCTTTATCCATCTGCGGCCACGGTATATATTGTGGTCGCCCTCCCTCTTTCTCTAATAACAGGAATTGTGTAAATACTGATCTACAATCATATACACCCATGCTTCTTGTCTTCCAAGTGGGGCTGGTTTCCCCTGCTTGTCTTCATCCTGGCAATGACCTTAATCTACTTACATAAGGCGGGGACAATTCCCCCACATTATACGACTGCACCTGTGGTCGTTCAGGTTATGATATAGGTTCTGGTATTTTTTCTTCCTGTTCTCCTAAATCTGACCATTTCACAAATTTTCTTACATTTGGATCTATTGAAGAGCCACATGCGACCTCTCCTAGTGCCCTCTTGTTTTCTTCCCTTTCTTCGTCTGACATCATTATACCCCAACTGGTGTGGCTGTTATCCATTTCTCTGTCATCAAGATCTAGTCTGCTTAAGGATAGCGTTCTATGCTTTTCCATCATTACGTCATCCGATCTATCTCCTGTTCGGTGGAGGTCCTTTGAAACTCCCTCTTGTCGAGTAACTATCTTTATTCCTCATCTGCCTATATAATTCCCCAACCATTTCTCTATTTCTTCTACTTCATGCTCATCAGCCCATGTCGGTACTCTAGGTATCTCATGCAGCTCCCAATGGGGCTGTTGCGACCTTCTCTCTTCCTCCCATCGTTCTCGCTCTTCAACTGGTGTTACACTTCTATTAACGATCTGATCTATGTTGTCCTCCCTTTGTTCTCTGCTCCTTCTCATTTCCTTTTGTTATTCTTCCCATCTTCTCATCTCCCTCTTCTCTGCAACCTTCTTTCTTTCAATCTGTGTGCTTCTATTTCCTCGCGTTTCCTCTCCTCCCCATCTTCTCTCTCTCCTTTAACTGCTCTTCTTACCTCCTTTATTCTTTCTTTTCGATTCGTCTCTTTTTCCCTTTCATCTTGTTCCTTTTCCCTTCTTTCCTGTTCCTCTATTTCTTTAACTTGATCGATAAACTTTCTGTCTAATTTGAGTATTATGTGTTCTCCCATCCACTCAGTCTGATTAACTACTTCACTTACTCTATCTTACTCTCCTTTGTGTCTATTCTTCTATCTCTATCAGTCTGTCCCTTCTCTCGTTATGCTCCTCATATTTACTATGTCCGAACATATATTTGCGTTCTCTAATCTTACTTTCTTCTGTATTATCTTCACTACTATAAGGGGGGGTGCATATATCGGATTCATATTCTCTGCCACTGCTTTTAACTCCTTTAGAGGATAGAATCTGTGTTTCTCAGTAGTTGTACTTTGGTCTTCAGAAGGAGCAAGAGGAGCCAAGGGTGCTGTGCCGTCCTTCTCATGCTGATTAACCATCCACTCTTTCACGAGTGGGTCTTCTCTCTCCCTCTGACACATTTTCCCTAGCATTTTCCATAGCTCTAAAATAGCTAACCTTTTTTGTAACTTTTTCCCTGTATACACAGCATGTAAGTATGTTGTCATGTGTTGCACTATTGTTCTTGAAAGGTAACTGTAAAGTCCTGGGTTCTCCACAGATGACTCTGACCTCAGGTGAAGTTCCAGCAACTTCTTTAATTAAGTTCCAGTACATTGTGATAATCATATAAGGTCAAGTACATCTGGGTTCAGGGCAACATACACCTGCATCCTCCCAGGTAGGCTTGCATCTCTCAACTCCCAACATAGAACCCTTGAATCATTCATCAACATTCTCACAACCAAGATCATGTGTCACTCAGTTAGCATTCTGCTTGTTCTGCACAAGCAACAAAGAAACCTAATCACTACATATCTCCCTTCCTAACACACAACAGGCACACCAGCCAAACATCACATACATGAAACACAATGCACCCACACACTCAGATTCCATGCGCGCACATCCCTACCGCTAGAACTAAGACTACATCCAGAACCTGAAATCATCCCCAATAAAAATGGTACCATGACACCAACTACAATGCCCCTCCCCTTTTCTACCAAGTAAAGGAAGGACACTACCATAGAAAATTGCACCACTTACAATCTATACCTCAGGAAAATCAATAATCTCTCCTCCTCTACCACACAACAACACATAACCCATGCTAACTCACACCACATCACTACATAGCTCCAAGCTAAATCACTAAATTATGCACCAATGAACAAGGCTGGGTATTCCAAACACCCGAGTAAACGACAAAACAACAAATGCAGAACAAATGCCTATGCTGCCATCCCCAATTCGTCGCCTGTATTCTAATGGTCCACCTGACAAACCTCAACCACTGAATGAGTAAGCATGGAAACACAACCCACACAACCGGAAACATCACAGTCACCTGAACAACCGCAACTACTCAAATCCAAGCAGCCATTAAAACACAACATCAAGATGTGCACCTCACACTAAAAGAACCAGGCTGGACGTTCCGAACTTCCGGGTAAAACAACACCCATGAACACAACCAGTGTGATATTGCTACCCCTTATTCGTTACCTGTATTCCTCAAAACAACCTAACACCACTGCTGCGAGTAATCATTTACACCACACACTCTAATTCATCAAACACCAACTATACAATCGCCAAAATGTTAAATACCTAACACACCACAATTATTCACACATGCTTATATCCACACTACAATCACAAAACAGTGTTACCGCATATTAACATCACTGCCAAATAATTTCTACACTTTGAAATGCTTAATATTTCTATAAGTTCTAACCAAGCTTCTTGTTTCTCTGAAAAATGGTACATATGATCTACAGAAAAAGGCACAAAAAAATACTTCAACCAAAATCATGCATAAAAGTCCTTTGAACAGTCCCACCTGTGGAAAAATATAAGTGCAGACAAACTCTTCCACAACCTATTTTGAAATTCTGACCAAACCACTTCACTTCACTTTAAAGTCCATCTGTGGAAACAAATTAGTCAAATGCATTACTGCAACGTTTCCTATTCTTAAAAAAAATTGCCCAAACTGAAAAGAAATTCGTTAGTACAGCAAACACACATATTATCCATTAAACAACATTGCTATACTCATTTCCAATCTACCATGTAATTCACATAAAATTGCCACTTCTTGCATTCACTCTCTCTCTCAGCTACACACAGGGATGTCTAAATCAAAAAGAAGCCTCACATGGATCTATCACCAGTTAACTTTCTTTGTTATACCACAATATAAAAAATCTCAAAGGCAAAGAAAACAAAACATTCTGTTTCTTGCTCCTGCCGTCCACGTCTTTTAATAATAATACCTTCGGGGACACTCCCCCACTCAGGTGTCCACCCCTTTAACTCAAAGTACCTCTGAAATATCCATTTGCGGAGACACAGTAGCAAACAAGCACCACAACGCCTCCAGGAGCCGTTCCACAAAACAAAACGCTCACAGCTACACAGCATCATCCAGCTCATGAATCCTGTGAACCCTTCAGGTACAGCTTTTTCTAATTGTCAGCAGAATCTCATTTGGACTGGCTCCAAGCCCCTCCAATGTTGTACCATGGGCTCCCAGCCCATCCAAGCACTGCAAGTGCTGACTTGGGCACTATGCCCCTCCAGCAATGCCATGGGCTCCAAGTCCCCAAGTGTATTCACGGGCTACAAGTCTCTTATGTGCAGGTACGGGCTCCAAACCCCCTCAAATGTTGGAATGGCCCCCAGGACCCTCCTCTGCTCCAGGCGCTTTGCACATTAGCCAACAATCTTCCATTTAACATCTAGGCGCTGCATAGGTTCCCAACCTCTTCTGATGCTACTGCCCTGGGCTCCAAGCCCCCAGCTGCACAGCAATGCTTCCTCATTATCCAGTTGTAACCAGACCCCAGGCCTCTTCAAATTGCTATTGCCTTGGGCAAAAAGCCCTCCATGCTGCAGCCTGGGTTACTACACCCCTTATACCAGTTGCTGGGCCCTCAGCCCTTCCTCAGTCTCTGGAATTCCTCTGTGCTTGACTTGTCTTACTAGCGACAGGCCAGCTGGCCCCTGGCCCTGGCGCAGCTCCTCACTTTCTGCGCCTGTGCCCCTTGCGCTGGGCCCTTCTGCGCCTACAGCATTAAGCGCTCGCCCTGCCTGGAAGGGTCTTCTTCTGGGTTGGGGGCGAGGTGTATGTGCCATCTTCAATGCTGTCCCCGCAGCACAGCCAGCATCCTCGTCGCCAATGCAAAGTCCTGGGTTCCCCACAGATGACTCTGACCTCAGGTGAAGTTCCAGCAACTTCTTTAATTAAGTTCCAGTACATTGTGATAATCATATAAGGTCAAGTACATCTGGGTTCCGGGCAACATACACCTGCATCCTCCTAGGTAGGCTTGCATCGCTCAACTCCCAACATAGAACCCTTGAATCATATATCAACATTCTCACAACCAAGATTCTGTGTCACTGACTTAGCATTCTGCTTCTTCTGCACAAGGAACAAAGAAACCTAATCACTACAGGAACCCTCCTGAGGCCAAGGTATGAACATTTTGTCAGCCGTGCCTCTTACCAATTCAGCATATTTCCTAATCTTAGGTGTGTACCTCGGTAATGTTTTGCACAAGTGTAGCAGAGGAGTGTCCCCCATGATGACAAGTCATTTTTAACTGTCAATAATTACCGGACCTTTTATTCTGCTATTACTTTAATTAATTAGTATTATATCAAGGTTTTCTTTCCTTCTTTCACAATAATTCAATACACTGAATCTGTTGGTTGTCTCCATGACCATGAGTCTGGCTTCAGAGCTGCCAGGAGCATGGTAACTGCTCTCCTGAGCATCCGTGAAGACCTGCTCTCTAACCTTGATTCAACACCCCCTGTGTCCTCATCTTACTTGATCTCTCTTCTGCCTTTGAAATGGTCAACAATGCCATCCTTCTCAACCGTCTCCGTGATAACCTGGGTATCACCGGTCAGGCCCTGGTGTGGCTGACTTCTTTCGTCTCTGATCGACCCTCTCAGGTCCAACTTGGGTCCTTGCTCTCCTCTATCTTTATCTCTACCTGTGGTTTTCCCCAGGGGTCTAACCTCTCTCCCTGGCTGTTCAACCAATACCTGGCACTTCTTGCCCACTGCATTGCCGCTCTCTACCCCAACTTTCAGTGCTTTGCGGATGACACTCAGCTCATTTTCAGGCTACCTCTTCTCCTTCTTCTCTCATCTCTCACTGTCTGTCTGCTATCCAGGAGTGGTGTGCCGCCAATTATCTCTGCCTTAATGCCAGTAAGACTGAGATTCGCCTCATCGGCACAACCACTCCCTCCTTTCCTGTCACTCTCTGGCCGGCCTCTCTTGGCCCTCTTCCTGCTCCCACCTGTGAGGCTAAAAACCTCAGGGTCATCTTTGACTCCACACTCTCCTTCTCTCCTCACATCTCTGACGTCTCTAAGAAGTCAAATTATCAGCTGCACTTCCTCAGAGATATTCTTCCTTTCCTCTCCTTTCCCCAGAAGCTCACTGTCTCCAGAGCTCTGGTTCTCTGTAGGCTGGACTACTGCAACACCCTCTTTCTAAATCCACCTGCTTCTGCTCTCTGCCCCCTGCAACTCATCCAGAACAGGACTGGAAGACTTGTCCTTGGCCACAAGCCCAGGGATCGTATCTCTCCAGGACTGAAATCTCTGTACTGGCTCTCAGTGGCTGCGAGGATTAAGTTAAAAACCCTCTGCATTGTCCACAAGGCTTTCTGGGGCCTCAATACCTTCAACTCGCTCTTCCTAAATATCTTACTTCTTGAGCTCTTCGTTCATCTGCCTCCAACTCTCTCAGGGTCAGTCGCTTCTCCAAGCAACAAGTTGGTGGTAGATCTCTTTCTATGGCTGGAGCCTCCCTCTGAAACAGCCTCCTTGAAACTTGAGGAGAACCATCTTCGATTCCTGAAACACCTCAGAACCTTCCTCTTTGCTTCAGCATTCTCTCCTCCTCTCCCCTGCTGAACTCCTGGCTGAAACTTAAACTGCACTGGTTACCTGGCCAGCCTCTGATCTCGGACCCAGGTCCCCTCCACCGCCAGTTGCACACCTACACTGCCTCCCTGGCAAACCCTGCACTTGGGGACTGTTTTCTGTATCCCTACAGTCCCCTACCAGCCCTTGACTCCTGATGTCTGCACTTACCCTTGCACTTGCCACCAGCTGGCCGCACGTTAACTTATTGCTCTTATTTATTCTATTTATCCTATGTACTGCACTGTCCCATCCCCCTCGCCCCCACACTTTTCCCCTTGCCCTGCACTTGCACGATCTGAATGACACCTGGCCTAGTAAGATTGTTGTCTCTGTCTTCCCCCTGTTCCCCCTCCCTTGCCTTGTTGCGCCTTGAAACACTTGTTTATAGGCACGTTATAAATGACATATCACATCATATCATATATCATATCATACTTCATATACCACAACAATTAATTCAGGCAAGCACCATCAATCGCCGTCCATTTTCCAAAAAACTATTCTTCAAACAATTTTCAAGCCCACACAATAATATTCTCTTTGCTTCTTCGTTACAGTTTTATAGATTCTCACTGTCCTTATGTCTTATTATTGACAATCTAAGAATTTAATTTTGCTATTTTTCTACCCTCAACTGTTAACCTTCTATGATTGTAGTCAATCACTTGTTTTATAGGGTCTGATAAACAGTGAAATTACTACCATCCTTCCATATTTTCGATCTACAACCTAAATTATCATGACTAATAAAAACATGTATCTTCTTTTAAACAAATCAACTCCTTACAGTGACATATTCATAACCCCAATCAAATGTGAACAACAATTTCTACAATCGTCTTTCTTACTCACTTGAGTAGAAGTATCTCATCTCCATTTTATCCCAATTTGGAATGTGAAACGCATCCTTCTTTGGCCATGCCGCATGAATCCTCTCCATTAATACCCCTTTTTGGAGTGTGATGAATTCCCTTCTATCGCCTTGAAAATAGGTTTTTGAGATATAATTTCTCTCCTAAACAAATTCTGTTACGCTTCCCCACTATATATATCTACATTCAATACAATCCCTCCCCTTTTATTTTCCACTTTGTTCTAGCTACGTCCATTGCTCAGTTCGAGCCCTTCAGTATCAACTCTTTCCTATTCGACCACTTCACCTTCAGTCCGCGGGGTACCTGTGGAGACCAGACAGGAATTTCTTCAACGAGGCACCTGCTGACCATCCCGATTTACATGTGTGATTCTACCGCTCTCCACAGGAAACTCTGCAATCTTCCGGCTGATGGTGGAAGACATAAAAAATCTGAGAGTCTGGATCTGAACCATCCGCACTGCTACGAAATGTGGAATAGAACTTGGAGCGTTCCAAGTGCCAAATGGGTTTATCACAATAAATGAATTCAGGCCCAATAACCAGAGAGACTCAAGGAATATGGCAAAATACTACTTTATTCTCAGATCAATAAAGTAGGATAACCTGGCGAACAAACAGATTGTAGCTCACACACTCTCAATGAATTTTAGATTCACATATGGTTTTAAACTTCAACATATTTAATTGCTTATTTTTATACGTCAGTAATTAATAACTGACATATGTCAGCTATGACGTCATCCTACATGGCTAACAGCAACAACCTACTGGGTGGAGGGATTGGTTTAGGGAAACTTAAACATTTAGTTTAGATGAATCTTAGTATCATCATTGCATGCCCCTTATCTAGTAGGCACACATTGAATTACCTCTAACTACGTAAAATACAGATAATAACTTAATAACAGCAGCGGGTAGGCGCGAGCAACAATGTATGATACACTGCGTTTTGGGAATGAATTAATCAAGCAGCAGCCGCTTCCGACACCGGTTCTCTCTGTTTCTCTGTAGAGAATTACAGAATCTAAAGGTTACCTTGCATACGGCTGAGTACTGTCAGCACCTGCAGTGAGACTGAAGTTATGCAGTCACACATTAGGACCACCACGATGTGAGAGGACACCAGTGTCTAGGGCAGGTCCTGAATATATAGAGCTAGGTCCAGCTGCAATACAAAAACATCCATAACAGCGTTTCATCTACTATCAGCTGTTCAAGCCCTCATGAAAGTGGTTCTCACCACTGAAACAGGTCGTCTCATCTCTATACTGTACCTGTGCAGCCAAATTGGACAAAAAAATGGCAGATTACAGTTTTATCTCTCCATAAAATATGAAATAAGACTGATCAAGTACTTCTGCTGTGGATTTAATACACAGGGACTCAAAATCAATTGAGATTTTTTTACATGAGGATAAAAATAAATAAAGAGAAAAGAAATGTATACGAGGACTCCTGGTCCATCATCTATTATCTATACCCACCTATAAACACCACGGTTGCAATGGCAAAAATGTGACGACACCAACCAGGAAACTGTGGGCTGTTAAAAGAAAATCTGCCCCCTATAGAAATCGAATAAAGCTACAAAGTGTTTCACTTAGAGGACAGTCTTTTATGACACAAAACAAAGACATTTGACCAAATTCTGGCTGCTCACTAAATCACTGAATAATAAAAATAGCCGAATCCTATTGTGGGACTATCATAGTCAAGGGAAGATTTGGGTGCTAGACCGCCTTTTAGGTCCAGTACGTGGATACACCATCACATAGACCCTCATGACTAGTTGGCACTCTCTTACCAACCTTGGACATTCGGCTCATTAGCAGCACATAAACAACAAAACCCAGGTACAAGGGAGCAACGTCAGACAGCTGCCGTTCTTTGATAATTAGCCTTCCATCTCTCATCAATTAGGCCCTAAACCAAGGCTTTTTCTTTGTATTTGACCTTGCTGGCTGTTCTCTTCCTCAGAACTTTAAAAGGAATGAAGGTACATTGCTATCTTCGTTTGGAGCTTTATGAATAGGCATTGTCTTCTGGACCTATACCACCTGTGAGGAGACAATGATTTTGTCCATTCCCTCTTTCTATTTAAAGCTATTTGATTCAATTATATTGGGTGCTATTACTCTTCTTGGCCTCTGGAGACTTGGTTGCGCCATCCTGCATGTACTTTCTGCATCTTTAATTGTGCAATACTCGGCACTCCCAACTATTCACTCCTTACTTAATCTTTGAGAAATATGGCCTGCGTATGTACCTTTTCCTCTTCGACTCCTTTCAAGCCTTGTAGTTGCTTTTGTTGCGGCATCCTTGACCCTGAGCAAACCAAATATCCTTTGTTCTTGCACAAATCTGTATTTCAGTGCCTGTCAGCACTGCAGCCTTGGTTTCCCTTCTCAAAGCGTTGCGTTTACTATTATACGATGCTGAAGTCCATTTTCTCAACATTGCTGCTTTACTTGCATTCTATTTCCTACTTTAGCAAGCTTCCACATTGTCTTGTCCACCTTGCGTTTCTGCAAATATACACTGATTACATCTTTTATCACTTATCTTCTTAGTGCATATGGTTTTCTTAATATTTGAATATATGTTTACTTTGTTGCTTCAATTACATCTTTATTCTTTAGATATCCATACTTCAGGTTCAATGCGTTCACGTATCGTCTCTCTTTAGTGGCGTCACCTTGCGTATATCCGACTCCACTTATAATTCTTTTATATTCAGTGGTGTCTGCAAGCTCATGTCTACCGCATCAGCTCAAGGGTGCATTCGGTATGGTTGTCACATGCATAACGTCTCTCATCACTTCGATGTGGTATTGGGATGATACCAGATGTCATACACAGTGGGCTCTATAAATGACATGTTCATCTGCCTCTTTACAAGATCCAACTTCTACTCTTAAAGTAACCCTAGCTAATGACAGATCGATCCCTGCACATGCACTAGAAACAGCCGACTTCATCACTACCAATAACCTCAACCTACTAGCTATATTAGAATCTTGGCTCCATGCCACGTCTGGCCCTTCCTTATCTCTAGCTACACCACCTAACTACACCATCTTTCGCAAAGATGTAGAAGATTCTACAGGTAGGTCTTATAGCGAGGAAATCACTTTCACTGAGAGAAATTAATATTACTTCTCTCTCCTCTTGCGAACACTGACCACTAAACTCAAAATCTCCCACACATCCAGGGTGTCCTTACACCTGATTTACAGCGCCCCTGGGACTATCCTCTCTTTTGAGGAAGATATCCTTCCCCTTCACTCTATTGCCAAACTCACATAACAAACCATCCTGATGGGAGATATCAATCTCAGCCTAAATGATCCAGAGGACTCAAATGCACTCTCCCTCGCAATCTCACAGCTGGGGTTGGGCTTTGTGTAATGTATCCTTACTGCAAAACACTCTAAGGGTCAAATTCTTGATTGACTTGCTGACATGAACTGCAATATCTCGGTTACAGCCAATCAGCCTTGCCCTTGGATTGAACATAACTTCATCTGCTTCATGTTATCAGACTCGAACACCCCTGGGATAGCTCACCTGTTGACATCCCCCTACAGTGACTCGCAGCACTAAAAACATTACCAAAAACAGAATTCTACACCTGCTTGACACGCTAGTTCTCACTCCCACTGGTATCCTCGACACAGCCTCCATGGTCAACAGATATAACACCATCCTCACTCATGCGATCAACACAGTGACACCTCTCACCCAGAGGAAAGCTAAAACAATCCTTCATCAGAACTCTTCGCTCTCACCTGAACTCAAATCACTTTATCTCCTTAAACGACAGGCAGAAGCACAGTGGAAACTCAATTGCACTGATCAGAACAAAGCTCCTATAAAAAATCAATAATTCTGGGGAACAAAATGACAAATAACTTGAGAATTGAGAAAGCCCAATCCAATACGAGAGAGCTGTTCGCCATCTTGGGCGAACTCCAATCGCCTATACCGGCGACCTCCAACTGCACCCAGGACAGTACCTGGTGCACCGATATACAAAATGCCCTATTACTTAAAATCGAAACTCGCCCAAAAATATTACCTGCAAACAAAACTCTCTAGGAACGCAGCGCTTGATGCCGCAAGCACACCTGATCCCAGTCTGGATATTCCGCCCTTCAGATTCAAACTGATCACTAACTTGGAAGTCATTGGTCACTGACCTGGAAGTCATTGAAATGGTCAAGGGCCTTAAACCGTCTCACTGTCAGGGAAATATTTGCCCAGCTACTGTCATGAAGGACTGTGCCGAAACACTTGTGCCATTCCTTGCGACCCGCATCAACTCTTCTTTTACCTAATGCTCTGTACCGGCCAACCTGAAGAACGCCTGGGTCCTCCCATTACTAAAAAAGCCCACCTTGGAACCTAACATCCCATCCAACTACCGCCCCATTACCACTGTTCCCTTCCTGCTAAAAATCCTTGACCCTGCAGCCTACATCCAAATGCAAAGCATCCTGGAAACACACAACCTTTTGGGCCTGCGCCAACCTGGCTTTTGCCCTGGCCATGGAACTGAATCCACCCTATTAGATCTGAAGATTCAGTTGGACGAAATGAAAGATGCCGGCAAACCAGCTTTCCTCATGCTGCTTGACATGTCGGCTGCTTTTGATTTGGTGTACCACCAAATCTTGTGCCAACACCTGGCCTTAGCAGCTCACTTTTAACCAGATGGCATCTCCTCGATATCATCCTTCTTCTCAGAACATACCATGAGGGTGTTCTCAAGCAGTGCAGCAGCCCCAGCAGGCCTGGTCACCTGTGGTGTTCCGCAAGACTTGTACGTGTTTCCAATACTTTACAATATATTCACAAAGCATCTCTTTGACCTGCTTGATGACAAAGGGATTACCTGCACGACACGCAGATTTCGCTCCCATTCACTGGGAACTATTTATTATTTATTTATTTGTTTGTGACGCGCCAAAGTTTGTAGGCATCAGGGCGCGGAGAAAGGTCTCGGGAGCGCACAGCAATGTAATCAAAAGAGATCTGGATGATTTAACTTTATGAGAAGAGAGTAGTTTTCATCATTTTTTAAAAGCAGATAGCTTTCTTTCACATCGTAAGTCTAACAGCAGCTTGTTCCATGCAATAGCCGCTTTCAGAGGATATGAACTTTCTTTCACCTTGACTTTACATGATTTGGGGCTTTGCAGTCACATAGTGTCTTTCGATCTAGTGTTCCTGATTGATGTTTAAACATTGATGCGTGTTTTAAAATAACTGGGTAACTGGGTGCATCGCCAAACTAACATTTGTATGTCAGCACATTGATTTTAAACTCTATTCTTGTTTCCACAGGAAGCCAGTGGAGGTCTCTCCTATACTGTAAGATAGGCTCATGTTTTGACACACTTTTCACTATTCTCACAACATCATTTTGTAGAATCTGTAATCTCTTAATACAGCCTTTACTTGCTCAGCCAAGTAGTGCGTTGCAGTAATCTAGTCTCAATAAAACTACCGCTCTTACTAGCGTAGCACAGTTTGCAGCAGAGACGAAAGATTTTATCAGTCGTATTAGCCTAAGGTAATAGTGCACATTCTTAGTCACACTAGCAACCTGGGCATCTGCCTTGAGTGATGCCTCAATAGTAACGCCCAATGTTTTTACTTTATTGGCTATTTCAATTTCATGATGGTCAATATACAGTTTTTCAGAGGCTGTTCCTAGATTTTCGCTTACTCTGTCAGAGCCAAAGATCAAGAGTTCTGTCTTCTGCCGTTCAAACAGATACTGGTGTCCATCATCCAGATACGAATATTTTCACATGCGGACGTAATCATTTCTGTATCTTTTTTTCGTAATTTCCGCTTAGTCTAAACAGAAGCTGAGTATCATCAGCATAATTAGTAAAATATAGTCCCATAGACTCTAATAGGTCACACAGGGATCTACAGAAAACATTAAACAAAGCGAGAGACAAGCAGGCTCCCTGTGGTACCCTGCATGTAGTCTGCTCTGAGCCAGAAGATACATTTTGCCAGGTGATTTTAGACTTCCGATTAATTAGAAATGATTGAAACCATTTTACTGAGTCAGAAGAGCAATTTCCATTTTCCTGTATACACTTTAAAAGTTTAGCATGATCTACAAGATCAAACGCTGCTGAAAGATCTGAAAGCATCAACAAACCGGCTTTGACGTCGTCCACTACCTCCAACATTGCCCATTGTAGGTCGCCATGGCGGTTTCAGTCCCATGTGCAGTTCTAAAACCAGACTGCCGTCGATGCAATAGATTGGATTTCTCAATGTGGTGTTGGAACTGACTGGCTGCAATCTTATCGACTATCTTCAATAAGAATTATATGTTGGTAGTGGCTCTATAATTGGAAAAATGTTGTAGGGTCAAGATTGTTTTTTTTTTAACAGCGGGGTAACTGTGACGCTTTTCAACAAGTCTGGCACGTCGCTGTATAAAAATGAAGCATTTATAAAACAGTGCACAAATCTCCAAGTATTGTAAAAACAATCTTAGAAGGTAAAATGTCCATTTAAGAGGTAGTGGGGTGCATCTTTCTCAAAATTTTGACCAAAGAATCTGTAGTAATAGGTTCAAGTGAAAAGGGAGGATTGATAAAAGTTTTAGGTTGAGTAATAATGTTTTAGGTCACACAAATATTATATGTCTTTCTTGCATTAGCGATAGAAGATTGCGCTATATATACTTTATCTGCAAAAGCTTTTTGTACCGCTTCACAGTCTCCGTTGTTTGGATTGGATTGGGCTTTTGGTTTTTCTAAAGATTTAACAATCTGAAACAGTTTTTTGGTGTCATTGGTTGCGTTAGAGATTTGGGCATCATAAAAGCCTTTTTTAGCTTGAAGCGTTTGTAGTTAATAGCTTTTTTGCTAAAGATTGAGTTTTCTTCCATACTCGTTTCACTTTTCTCTTCTCTTGTTTCAGAGAGGTAAGTTGTGGTGTATACCATTTTGTATTGTTTTCTTTCACTCTAATTTCTTTACTTTTAGTGGTGCTACTTGATCAGTTAGTTTGCATAGGTTTTCGATGTATTTTGAAACTAGAAAGGTGGGTGTATCCTGGTCTGATGTAGAGACCATTAGCTCCTGAATAACGGTCTGTATTTTCTCTGATGAGGGTTTCTTAAAGTTCCTACTTGTAACTGATTGTATTTTGTTAAGTTTCTGAGGTTCCTTTACAGGAAGCGTTAATTCAAAAGTTAACATGTGGTGGTCTGACCAGACACATGGATTAATACGAACAAGTTGTGCACTGACATTTCTGACTGCGATCCAGTCAAGCACATTACATTGATTGTGTGTGGGTTCTTTTCAGAATGGTGAGGTTGTAACTATGCAATAGTTGCTCTAGCTCTGTGGCTCCAGGATCTTTGGGATTACCGAGCCATGTATTAAAATCTCCTAATATGACTGAGGACTGAGTGGCTATTTGGGATGTTAGGCTTAGACAAGAAACTTGATATTTCATCCAGAGACAAGGGTAGCTCAGCTGGAGGATGATAGACCAAAATGAAATGAATTTAATCATTAGGAGAGCATATAACCTTTAGCAGCATCATTTTAGATCCAGTGAACTCCAAGCTCACCTTAATCTATCACAACATCCAGGCGTGGATAGCCACCCACCATCTGTGTCTTAACAAACGATAAGGCAGTAATTCTATGGTGGGGTCGCAATACACACTTAACAAGCTCATCCCTGCCTACAAGTCCTTTCTCATTGAGGGCATCCATATTAAAATCTCGAGCAGCATCAAGACTCTGGGTGTTTACCTGGACACCCCCCTCTCACTTTCAAGACAGGTCAATGCCTCGTCAGCAGCCCATACCTCCAAACTAATTAATGCCTCCAGACCCTTCTTGACTAGAGAAAGCTGCCTCACTATAGCCAGAACCCTTATATGATCACGGCTGGACTACTGTAATGCCTTATTCGCTGGGACTTCATCGCGCAACATCAAGAAAATGCAAATTGTGCAGAATTATGCCCTCATAGCAACCCTCAACATCCCGAAGCGGTAGCATATCTCATCAGCTATGAGAGAGGCTCACTGACTCGCCATCCGTGAGCATATCATATTCAAATCCCTTGCTATCACACACAAATGCCTGTCTAACACAGCTCCAAGATATATTGCTAAAGAATTCTCCAAGGCAGATTCCTCCAGGCCTGCGGCTGAGCCTACTCCCACCTGCTAACCATCCCAAGATTCAGAAGATCCTCATCTGGGGGGGCCACTTTCCCAGTAACAGCCTCGAAAAACTGGAATGGCCTTCCTCTACATTTGAGAGCTGAGCAATCAGACTGGACCTTCAGTAGACACCTATAAACTGTACTTTTCTCCACGAACCTAAGCTCCGTGCCTTCTCCACACCCCAACCTAGCCCTGAACTGCCTTCTAAGATCCCATTGTTTTCACAATGCCTGGCATACATGTAAACGATTCTCATGTAACCAGCGGCTTACCAACCTACTGCGGTCGATAACCTGAGCACCACAAGTGGGTAAAAATGGTGTCACAGAATTATTGCATTGCTTAGAAACGGACATGTTGGGCTATATAAATCATGACATTATTTGTTTTTATTATGTTAATGTTAATGTTAAAGGATATTTGTACCGCGCACTATCACCACCGGAGTGGTCCCCTGGCGCTCTGGCGGCTCTGAAAGAGGGAGGGAGAGGTAGGTTAGTGGGTGGAGGCTGGAAAAGTGCAAGATTGCAGTGATGTGCTGTTGGCAGCCTCAGCCCGGTGGTTCTGTCGGCTGGGCCTGGGGTGTATGCGGCCGGTAGTCGTCGTGTGCTGATGTGCGAGTCTATGTGTGTTTATTGTTTTGTTGTTGCAGTGTAGTGAAGTTTGTGCGGTTTGTTGTGCTGGAGGTTTGTGGTTGTGTTTGGTTTGGAGTTTTAGAGGTGTATGCAGAGAAGGAAATTGTTAGTGGTATTGGTTAGTTGGTATCTATATCCTGGATTGACCGGTTGGGCTCGTGTAATCTTACACGACGGGGTGCTTGCGCACCCAGTGCCTTAGAAGGTACGTGCCCGTTTTGCATTCGGGGCAGCTTGAGCATTTAGCTGTCCCCTCAGTCCGCTCCCTCAATAACTTTGCATGCTCCTCACCCCCGCCCACATGACCAGCACACCTGCTAGTGTCCATACTTCCGATGGTGTGGTGATTGGTGGTATCTCGTCCATTCCACACCCCCGTGGTACCTAGTTGTAGCTGTACGGGCGGTGGGTGATGGTAAGGATTGGCTGGGGTTGTTGCCTCCGTCTCCCTGGGTCTCGCAGGTGGACCCCTGTGTCCAGCGTTAGCCCTACTGGTGCTCAGAGTACTTCTGTCGGTTGTAGGGGCTTGTCAATGTCCTTTCCTGTTAGGTCATTTGTCTTATTGTTGTTTCGGTTTTAGTCTTTGGTGTTGAAGAGCCAGGTTTTTAGTAGTTTCCTGAATTTAAGGTGATCTTTGGTGTTCCTTATTACTTTTGGGATGTTGTTTCAGGTTTTCGCGGCTAAGTGGTAGAAGATGGTGCCTCTGAGTTTTTTCTTTATGTAAGGTTTTTGTTCCAGTCGGATTTCGTTGGTTGACCTGAGTGGTCTCGTTGGCTTGTAGATTGTTATTTTCTTTTGTAGGAATTCTGCTCCTTGTCCGCAGATTGCCCTGTGCGTTATGCACATTGTTTTGAAGGTGATACAGTGTTTTACTGGGAGCCAGTGTAGTGTTTTGAGGGCCGGGGTGATGTGGTGTCTTCTGGATAGTTTGAGGAGTAGTCTGGCTGCTGTGTTTTGGATCCGTTGTAGCTTCTTCAGTAGGTATTCCGGTATACCGAGGTAGAGGCTGTTTGCATAGTCGATACTTGACATGATGAGGCCGACGATAGTGAGTGTTTTGTGTGTGAAGGAGAGGAAAGGTAGTATTTTTTTTGCCGTGTGGAGAATGAAGAAGCATTTCTTGACTGTTGCGTTTATTTGCGGTTCTAAGGTTAGGGTGTTGTCCATCAGGACTCCCAGATTTTTTACTACCTTGGATGGTGATGGTGCAGTTCCCATTTCCGTTGGCCACGGGATGGCGGTTTCTTTCTCTTGGTCTTTGGATATGATCATGATTTCTGTTTTTCCTGGGTTGATTTTCAGGTTGTTGGCATTCATCCAGTTGAAGACTTCTTTTAGACAGTCGGTTAAGTTTGAATGGTCGGCTTGGGTGTCTTCCATCTTGTAGATGATTTGAGTGTCGTCTGCGTAGTTGTAGCATTTGATGTTGTGTTTCTTGAAGATTCTGATAACCGGGGTTTGGTATATGTTGAAGTACAAAGTAACCTTTCTCTGCTCCCTTTACTTCACTCCCCACTTGCAGGTCCTGAAGCAACTGGAGACCAGATAAGGTGGGAATCCATAGAAGTGCCTGGCATTTAGCCACTCTAGAATGAACGGTCTCCTGTTTAGCTGCATGACCTAGGAGAAGGAATTCCGTTTTCGTAGGATTGAACTCCGGGAAGGTGCCTGTCATCCCTGCTTGCATGGAAGCAAGGCACTCTCTGAGGCTCACGACGTCATGAGCACAGCCCACTTTCAGATGTCAATATGTTGATGAAATGAGATGTTTGGGTTGCTGAGGGGTTAGCCCAGTGGGGCTCCATATAGAAGATCACTGGGAAGGGGAATGAACCTCAGAGGAGAGGGAGGGAGGGAGGGAAGGAAGGAAGGAAGGAAGGAAGGAAGGAAGGAAGGAAGGAAGGAAGGAAGGAAGGAAGGAAGGAAGGAAGGAAGGAAGGAAGGAAGGAAGGAAGGAAGGAAGGAAGGAAGGAAGGAAGGAAGGAAGGAAGGAAGGAAGGAAGGAAGGAAGGAAGGAAGGAAGGAAGGAAGGAAGGAAGGAAGGAAGGAAGGAAGGAAGGAAGGAAGGAAGGAAGGAAGGAAGGAAGGAAGGAAGGAAGGAAGGAAGGAAGGAAGGAAGGAAGGAAGGAAGGGAAGTTAATAGGGATGGTAGGAAGGGAGAGGGAGGAGAGAATAAATAAAGGGAGGGCGGCAGATATAAACACAGTAAGGACAGAAAAACAGTAGTCTGAAAACCAGGACTATGCAAACCGGCGAGGACGGGTTGGAGGGATACTGGGTGACGGGCTGGCAAGTGGCGAGCGGTGCGCGCCGCGGAGCGTCTGTCCGCGGGAGGGACGCGTGATCCATCTTCCCCCACTGTCACTCTGGGTGAATGGAGGGCCGCCTGGGAACGCTCGCCGAGTCTCCATCAGTGGCATGGATTAGCTATCAGCGGCGCCATTTCCACTACTGACAGCCTCTCGCCCACATCAAAAACGGGAGGGAAGCGGCGCAGCCTCCGCCCCTGAACGGGAGTCACTACTGTGTTCCCCCGTCAGCCCGAGGCTCCCCGCTCCCCGGCGGAGCCCCCCTCCGTACCTCGCATCAGATTTTTGCATGGATTTTAGGCGTAATTGCAGCCGCGGAGGTTGACATGACAGTCGCCAGGCTTATCACATGCGGGGAAAGCGTGTAATTGAAGCGCGCGCTGACAGGCCCGTGTTCCCGGTGACGCCTTTGGAGTCAGCTGCAGCAATCAGGCCTTTTTGGAATTTCATTTCCCCCTCGTGCATGGAATGGAAACCGCATTTAGTAAATTGCCCAATGTATGGGTGCAGGTGACGGGAGTATATATACACCCCTCTGCTGCAGGTGAGATAGCTCAGTGGGTTTTGCTGTCCTGTTGAGGTCGAATCAGCCTTTCATCGTTCACATGCCTGTCGTGAGAGGGGTCCAGGTGTATTGGTGTCAGGTTAGCTGGTATTTCGGTTCCTGGATACCGATCGTAGAGTATGATATGCCCAGTGTGTGTTTGATATTTTAAGCCCACGAGTTGGGACCTGGGTCTGTCTACCTAACCCCCGTGCTCATACGTTCGCTAGTGCATTTATTGTTTACTCGTGTGAGGTCCAGCCTGGTCTAGTGCTGAAGAGCACCACCGTAACACAACCTTTTCTAGGCGCTTGATTGAATACAGTCAGACAGGCGAGCGAGACTGCGATGTTGTGGGTCGCGCAGACAGTGTGACACATCAGAAAAGTCTAGTCTAGCCATTCACTTTTAGAAGTACCTTTGTTGCTAGAGCTGCACCAGCCATCTGGATGCCCCACCCCTTTTACCCATGAATGCCCGAGTGTTTGTCCATTTATATAATGCATGCTAACCTAAAATCAGAAACCTAAACAGCAGTGGCAGAAAAAATCTACCCGCCACCCGCAAAATGATTATTAATGGTGAATTATAAAAGTGTTTTATTATCTAATAATTTGTGTTATTTTATTAACCAGATTTCCTGCCATTTTATCCTGGCTACTTAGGATGTGTATCAGCCTGTCTAGGTCATGGAGGCAAAACTCTAAGCATCCGGGGAAGGGTCCCAGGCTTGGATCCTGCCCGCTGTCCAGCAATGACACTTAGGAAGTCTGCAACCAATTTACAGGAGTGAAAGTTACCTGTAACTGCAGTTATCCAGCATAGTCAAAAGCCGTTCAATATTTTACATCGCTAGGCTGGGAATCCGCAGCACAATTACAAAGCAGTTTCTAGATATATTTTTTTAAACCTTTTTATTTGCATTTCCAACACACACCAATACAATTAACAACTTAAACAACAACACACATCACAACTCTACTGGCACTTCCAAGTTGGAGTTCGTATTACTTCTTATCCGCTCAATTCACGGCAAGGCCCTCTTTCCCTCTGTCCATGATGTTCTTACGCTACTCTGTGCATTCCACCAGGGTGCGAGTTGGCCGGCCCTCTCCCCCTTCACTCATTTCGACACGTAGTCTCCGAGCTTCCTCCTAGTTAGTTCTCGTCCCAGCCTCCTGACTCGTCCATGCTGTCTCTTTCACCGCTTCCGAAAAGGTCCTGAACAATTGTGTTCCATGCCAATATCTTACCTCCACTGTTGCCTTCTCCCCTCTTCGACGCCCTTGTCCACACTGATTGTTAAATGGGATATCATATTGTGCCTTCTTTATTGTATATATTGGCCTAAGCCCAGTCGCTCTGCAAAGAAAACCGCGTTGCAAAGTTCTGATTTCAGATCGACTTCGCCACCATTTTAGGTCCATCCGCCATTTTGATTTCCATTCCAATGTAACTCTGTGTTCTAAAATGGTGGACCGTGTTTCCCGCTTGTAACTGAGCCGTCCTGAACCTTTTATTGAAGTTAATGTTCAAACTGTCTGTTGGCCGAATGTTTTGGTCAACTAAAGAGACCTTGTCCCATGCCTGACTTGTAGACAGAGGATTGTCTGCGCCAATAAGTCCGATCCGTGGACATACATCGACTACAATGTTCAACAAATACTGAACGTGGACACTAGCTGAGCTGCATTGTAAAGGACATGTGTTAAGGCTTATTGTTAAATCCAAGAATACACTGTTGCCATTGTAACTATTTTGTATATAAATTGAGGATGATCCATGTGCATATTGTCGGACAAGCCAGAAGTGAACTCGGCACGAACTCTAGACCATGGAGTATTAACTTGCAAAGGGGCTGGACATTATTTTTGGAAATGTATAAAATGTACAACTGTTTCGACGTCCAGTACCTCTCACTTCTCACACCGAAAGGGCTGGTATTCGCTGTGATGTACTGAGGGCCAGATAGCTATCTGATTTTGTTTCTTTGTAACTGAACAGTATTAGAATAAAGATCTGTGAATCTTTATAAGCCCGTGTTTGGTGTATTTCCTTTTGGGGTACTCAGCCTCGATATTTCCTTTTGCTTTTACATGATGTTTCGGCTATCGCCCATTTTTTCAGGTCCGCCCACCACCCCCCATCAAGGGTCCCGAGCTTGTGTTCCACGCCATTGCTATGCAGCGTTTTGCCAGTATTGTTATCAAGTCTTTAATTTTTGCCAAGTGTGTCCTCTGCCTGTCTCCTCTCGGGAACAGGCCCAGAAGTTAAGAAGCTGCCGACCATGCCTGCATCTGAATTCCCCCTTTCAACGCTCTTTCCTTGATAGTGTACCAAAAGTTCTTTATTCTCGGGGCATGACCAGAACATATGCACCATGTCCACACAGCACGGGCAGCTCCGGGTCTGTCTACTCCCCATGCTCGACATTCTTTTCGGCGTTAGATATGCTCTGTGTATGAGGTAGAGCTGCATCTGTATGAATCTTGCGTTCCTGGAAAATTTCTTTGCATACTTTTGTCTTTTTAATTTGCACTGTATCAGTACCTAAAAATTGCATTGTGAAACCTAGGCCTTCTCCCTCTATTTAGGATTCTCAAACTGCTCTCTCTCGCTCCTATCTGTCTATGGTGCTCTCTGTCACTCCTATCTTTTCTAACTGCTTCTCTATTGACTATCCTACCCTCTTCACTAAACCTGGTAGGAAGAAGTTTAAACAGGATATCCTGGTCTCCAACCCAGGCGTGTAACCGTTTAAAGAACGACCCAGGGATGTTGTAAGGAATGTTAGTAAAATAATACTGGAGGCGAGTAGGACCGTCATCTTCAACAGGGCCGCCCTCCCTATCATCCCCAAAGGTAGTGTCCTCCAAAACTGCACGGCCTTCCCTATTTTATCCTGGGGCCCCCTGTGTATTGGCCTTATGCGTCTCCTTAGTGTCGTGGTATATATCCACTCCTAGATACCTGAAAGTGAGTGGGGCCTAGATCCGGTAACTGGTCTGGTGTCTCGCCTCTCAGGCCCGCTAAGGGGAACAGCAAGGATTTTTCCTTATTGATAGTGATTCCCTGACAGCCTGCCAAATGCTCACAGTGTGTCCAGCAGGTCAGGCAAGTGAGTTCGTGGATTCTGGACATAGAGCAGCATATCGTCTGCATAGATTGATATTTGATGTACTTCCCCATCTATCACTATTCCTGCATCCCTATACTCAGCCCTTAGAAAGGCTGCAAATAGTTCTAGGGCCAGGATATACAACATCGGGGACAGTGGGCATCCCTGCTACATGGCCCGTGCTATGCTCCACTCCTCAAAAACATGCCTACCCGTCTTCCTTCTCACCCTAGGATCCTTGTATAAAAGCTTGATCCAACATAGGAACTCTTCCCCTATCCCAAAATGTGCGAGTACTCCCAGAAGCCAGTCCCAATTCACTGAGTCGAATGCCTTTATGGCATCCAGTGATGCCACTGCACTTTTCTGATTCGTATTACCTATGACGTGGTGGAGTCTGCGGAGATTCCACGTTGTATTCCTAGCTGGTGCATACCCCGTCTGGTCTGGGTGCACCAGCGCGGGTATGACCCTTTTGAGCCGGTTGGCCAGAATTGCTATGAGGATCTTGGAATCTTGGTTTATCAGGGAGATTGGTCTATAGGACCCACACTCTAGAGGTGGTTTCCCTGGTTTCAGTATTGGTACTATTATCGATTCCGACATGCTACTCGGGAGCCTTACCCTCTCGTATGCCTCTTCCAGTGTCTCCAATAGTCTCGGGCCAGGCTGTCCCTGTATTTCTTATAGAATTCACCTGGTAACCCATCGGGCCCCAGGGACTTGCCTGCCGGAAGCTGGGCTATAACCGCCGACAATTCTTCCTCTGTGAGGGGCATAGCTAACATTTGAGCTTGCTCCTCTGTTAGTCGGGGAAGTTCAATTTCCACAAGAGCATCAGCTATGTCTCCCTCTTCTGCCTCCTGGACCCTGGAGTATAGTTTCTCATAGAATCGCGAGAAAACCGTATTAATGCCTTCCTGGGTCCTAATCACCTCCCCCTGTTCGTCATTAAATGCGTTTATCGGCTCCCGCTTGCACTCCTGTTTAGTTAGCCAGGCTAATAGCCTGCTAGGCTTGTCTCCCTCTGCATTTAGCCTTTGTATATATTTCCCTTAGTCCAGCTTCCCCAGCCTCTCCCAGATTGCCATACACTGCTGCCTAAGATAGTGAGATCTCCCAGTTCTTCTCCCGTCTCGCCCGCTCGCGCTTCCGCCCTTTCGACCTCCCTTTCTACTCCCTGCAGTTCGGCCAAAATCTCTCCCTTGAGGCCACCCGTCTTCCTTATTGCTGCTCCTCTAACCGCCACCTTGAGGGCCTCCCAGACTGTTCCGGTGCTATCCACACTCCCCACGTTGTGCTCAAAATAGTCGTCTATCATGCTCTGGATGTGCTCCTGGAACTCCCTGTCCAACAATGCTTTCGCCCTCAGTCGCTATGTGGGTATGTGGCCTCTCCTGTATATATGTGCCCATGTCACCCCAGCGAGGCATGATCGGATAGCGATCGTGCATGAATGTGTGCCCCGGTGAATTCCCCCAGCATCTCCTTGCCCGTGAAAAAATAATCTATTTGAGTGAATGTCCCATGAGGTGCAGTGTAGTGTGTGTATCCCCTACTGCCCCCATGAACCTTACGCCAGACATCTTCCAGCTCGAGCTGCTCCAATTTCTTCCGTAGTGCTCTGGCTGGCGGTGCTGGTTTCTTATGCTTGGTGTCCAGCCGGGGGTCTAATATACAGTTGAAGTCACTGGCCCATATGGCCGATGTGTACGGAGCCAGCCGTGGCGTGGTGCCTACAATTGTGATTCACCTCCCTCCTGCCGTCTGCTTGCCTGTCCCGAGTCCAGGCATCCTCTCGTTTGCTTATGCTGTGGTATTCTGGTACGTTGGGCTGGGCCTCAACTTATGTGGGCCTTTATCAGGGCGTGCCCCCTATCTGTTTCTTTGATGCCGGGTTCGCCCTTGTCCGGCCAGCCGATATATAGCTATGTCCCGGTGAGCTGTGACCCCTCTCTTCTTTCTGTTTGCCTTGCTAGGACAGTCTGCGTTGTCTGTTGTGTGGGCCCTTGAGTCCGTCTCAAGTGCTTTGTGACCACCGTCGTTGGGTCCCCTTGCCACTGTCATGGCCCATCTGTTGCTATCTAGTTATCCAGCCTCGTTCTTGTCTTCTCTGTTTGTTCACAATCTTTCCGTGTTTCTGATGCAAGGCTCTCTCTATTCCTGCTTGTGGTTGAGTGATCGTGGGTCCGTGGACTGTGGCCTCCCACGTAATAAGCGTTTACTGTCTTGCACTGCTAGCACACCTTATCTGCTGGTGTGGACCCCTGGCTGTGAATCAAATGTCTAATGGCTGCAGTTTTTGGGTCCTCTTATCACTGTGTCAGCCTCGTTGCTGTTATAATGCTGTCATGCCTCTTATATTTATCCCGTTTATGGTTTGTCTAGGCCAGTTCGGAGGGGCCTCCCCATCATAAGGGGCTGCTTGGTTGCGGTGCCTGGGTTTCCACTACTCCCATGTGCTGAACACCGGTCTGTGCCCCAGTTGTTCGTGTTGCCAGGCACGCAGGGCCTTACCCCACTGTTCTCACCTCATTTTGGCAGCGGGTTGGTCCAGTCCAGCGTCCTCTTCAGGCGAACCACCACTCCGCCACCGCACACTAGGGTGCATCCGCTCACACTTCCTGCTGGGTGCAGTCTCGCCAATGGATTCTACTGCTCTCGACGCCCGTCATTCCTCTGATGGTGGTTGCCTTCTGGCTCTGCTGTGCTGCACTAGCCCATGATGGCTGTGTCAGTTTATCCGCCTCCTTCTGATCGCTGGTTGCTCCATGGTTCTCCACCCCCCCAGGCCTCGTTTGAAAGCCCTCGGATCTTCTCAGTGCTGTCCTAAGTGTCCTCTTCCCCGGGGGGGCGTTAGTGCCGTTGGTTGTGGTCACTCGGCCTGGGCATTCTCCTCTGTCCGTCGCTGCACTCCCAGTTCGATCTGCTTGGGGAGCCCGCCCGTATAGATCTCTGGTGTTCTGGCAAGTCCGTCCTCTAGGGCTGGGTCCCTGTTGGCCCGGCTCCCCGGGGCTGCTCTGCGTCTTCCTCCGGCTCTCCCAGTGGTGTTGCAGGGTCTCCGGGGGCATCTCAGGGTCTCGTACCTTCTCAATGTTCCAGGTTGCGAGCCTCCGCTCTCTCCTCTTGCCGCTATGGTGTTGTGGCGTCCGCCTCCGGGCGTTCCTGCTCTCCACTCTGCCTCTCTCGTCGCTGGTCTCCCCTTTTGCCCTTGTCTGCCACTTCAGGGGGCCAGTCGTTCTGGTGTGCACCCAATGCCAACCCGGGTTGCAAGTCTCCCGGTTCGTTCTCTTCACCTGCGTAGGAGACCCAGTGTCTCCGTCGGTATGTCGCTCACCGTCGGCGGGAGACTTCAGGGCTCTGGATGCTCTCCCCTGTTCCACGGCTTCCGCTAGGGCTCAATAGTCTGTTTTTGTAACTGCCATTTTGCGTGGCGGTGCGGGTCTCGCTTCGTGGTCTCCTCTGCTCTCCCTGTTCTCCGGTTCTGCCTCAACATTACCCCAGCAGTGCCTTGGACCTTCAGGCACCTCTCCTTCGAGTTTCCCGGTCTGCCGGCCTGAATTTACCCAGCTTTTCGTATCCGTTTATCAGATCGTGCGGGAGCTCATAAGCACTGCGTCTCTATAGCATGGCCCCCAATCCACGCCCCCAACAAAGCAGTTTATATATACCTAAACAAAACAAATTGCAATCACTTTGTGCTCTTTCAACCTCATTTTTGGCCTTTTGGCGCTGGCCAATGACTCTCTTAGCTCTGCCTATGGGTGCCATATTCAGATTCTGATACGCATGGAAGCATGCCATACTGAGCCGCATGCGGGGCTGGTGCAAAACTCAGTATCTCCGGCAGCCTTATATCCACAAGAAGTAAGGACATGTGCAGTCTTGAACTCTGCTGGTGCAGGAAGGAAAGAGTCAGAAGACAGGCCTTCTCTGTCTACGCCCCAGGACTCTGGAACACCGTCCCCGTCAAAAACAGACTTGACCCCTAGCTTCTGCAGTTACGGAAGGAACTCAAGAACCTCCTCTTCAAGGAATGGCTCCCCCTGACACTGAGATCCACTCACCCTCCACTTCTCACCCTACCTGGTGGGTCTGCGCCCCACTGTTTCCTCCCTTGATTGCTTGTAGATCCCTTGGTACCAAACTGCCTGCCCTCAGCTTTTAGCTCCCTGCTGCCTTGTTTCTCTGCTTCCCGCACCATGTTCTTACCCCTGTAAATGTAAAACACTCTGCTGCTTCTCAAAAAAAGGTACACACTCAATAAATACCATATTAATATTAATAATAACAATAACAATAATAAAGAGAGTCTCATGTGAGTCTATGAAAGATACTAATACCAGAGAACTGTAGTTACAGGTGGTTCCATGTCTTCAGCAAAGGTCTTTTCTGAGCTGCCTTTGATGCCTTACATCCTACATCTAAGGAGCTCTCTCGCTGTCACGCGTCAAATGAGAACCCACTTAACACCCTGCAAATATCCCATACCAGCTTTATTGCCTGCCTCCAAAGTCTCCCTTTCCCATCTCTCTCTCCTTACCTTAAGGTTGGGCTGGTGCACAAGGAGCTTCCCTTGAGTTACTAAAAAATCCAAAGGTGAGCTTGGAGCCCGGACTGAAGGCTCTCTCAGCAGAGCCAGGACAACAGAAAAAACAAAATAGTAACGTAGGAATACATTTAAATAATGTGATGAAGTGGTTAAACAAACTTGCAATGAAATGAAGGGTATAAAGAGCAAGCAAAAGCTTCAATGTGAAGAGGTCCAAATGAATTATTTTATTTTATTCTTTTATTTGTGATTTTGGTTGTACATGCTCAAACTTACACAATAGAAAAAACTAAAATACGTAATCTTTTATAAAACAATTCATATAAGATAAAATATAAAATGATGATGTACATATATTAAGAAAGGGACTAAAAAAGAAACTGCAATTGATATTTAAGATAAATTAAAACCAATACAAAGGAATTACTATTTAAAAAATCCATAGTCCTAAAACGCATAAGATTCACAACCTTACCAATGGAATTTAATCAACCCAGCTGCTTTCAACACTTTAATAACTGCAATAGTAACAAGGGTTTCATCGCCACTGGATATTCTTTCAAGAAATTGGGCTGTATCCAGAAATGCATAGTAATGAACAAATCTGCCTAGCCATGTCGTTCTAGCTGTCAATAATGCTGAACAATTTAGCAGAATATGTTCTCTATTCTAAATCTCAGACTCATTCTGACACAGGGAAGAACCCTTCCTAGTTTGGCCTTCCAAGGATCTTATGTGGCGAATTTATCCAGTAAGAAGAAGATTGAGCCTATATCGTAAGACTTGCCCAGCCCAATATCCATTGGGAAATGTTTTAAATATTTAGGAATGGTTACTTGTGGTTTGTCTAAAGACGAAAGACTGTTATAGAGTCTGTAGTCCCTCCTTTTTGCTAGCGTATTAATCCAGTCCTGCCTAAATAAAGCGGGCTTTTTTATTAATTAATCAATTCTGCTCCCACCAATACCTTTTCATGAGATCGACCATGGCGGACGGCGCAAGTGAATTATAGTCTTTGCAAGAAAACACCTCAATATCCTTAGACCAGGGGTTCCCTGGGTGAGTGGAAGTGCCCCTTCCCCAAAATAAGGTATTGGGATACATTGGATACATCTCTAGATAATCCTCCAAACATTTAGGGAAACAATGAATCAAAGTTTAGGGGGTAACAGGAGTGAAATGTAGATAAGCCGAATGTCCACAGTGATGGAACATTGTGCTTTTCATCTCTGGTGTTGCTGTGCAGTAGTGAGGGATGCTACCAAGGCTTCCTTTTATTTGCCAGGTCACATGAAGCTCTTATTGACCTTTGCCTCCCAGGGGTGTAACCTAGGCTCTAAAGGCTACCCTAAACATTTATTTTAATGTAAGGGAACCACAGGATAAACTGTGCCATTACCAAAATGGCTCCACCAAACACAAGCAAGCAGAACCCTGAGCACTGCACCGCATTCTGTGAGCTTGATGTCTGATGCGTTGACACTTTTCCTGCTAGGTGGTGACTGATTAGGGGTGCTGGCTGCCATTGCATTATCACCACCAATTCTAACCAGGAAACAACTTTTTTGGACATGAAGCCAATTCTAGAGAAGATGTGAGGTGTGCCCATTATAAAATGTGCCTTCATGCGTGCTGCCAAGACAAGAAGTTGTGGTCTATAGGGTAAAGGCATACCTCACAATTACTACTGTGCATAGTGCAACATATCTAAGTGTGTAAGCATTTGGTCTGCTTGCATGGCCCTGTTTTTGGAAATAAGGACCAGGACTAACCCTGTGAGCTAATGGCAGTCAGTTTTGAACCTGGATTTCTGTTTCAGACCAGAACATTGATGCCATCTCCCCAGCAACAGCCTGGCAGAATACGTCAAGAAGCAGCCTGGTATGTTCTGAAAGAAGGCGGGTGGACCAAGCCCAGGAGCCTATCCTGATGTAGAAGGAGAAGAGGTTGGAAAAAGGCAATGATGATTTCAAGAGAGACACATCCATATTAGGGTAGGAGTCAAAATCAAACCTTGTGACTTTAATAGTACCATGGCCCCCTTTTCTGCTAGTGCCAGGAACAGACTCCTCCTGCTCATTCAGGGAAGTAACCCCTCCTCGTGCCAGTGAAAACTACAGACTGACTTCCCCAAAGAGTCCCCTGAGAGAGTGGCATTCAGGGTTTAGCCCAGGTGAGCAAATATGTCTGGGATTGCCCCTTACTTTAACAAGTCAGTGTAAATCTCCCACAAATGCAAGTAATTGTTTGAAGGAATATCTCAAAACCTCACATTTGGTCTTTGACACCATGACCATGTCTCAAATGCAATCACATGACTCTACGGCTCCCTGTCCATCAAAGAACTAACTGTGAGGCACTCTGCATTTTTCATCGTGTCTATTATGACATCAGCTCCAAGTTCATCCTGGAGAAATACCTCAATACACACACAAAAATAACGAGATCAAACAAAAGACTCCTTATTCCTCCAAAAACTCGTCTGACAAGAAAAGGAGGCCAGGCTTTCTCAGTTTGTGACAGCAGTCTTTCAAACTCTCTGCCGACTCACTTACATGATTTAGAAGAATACCTAGCCTACAGGAAGGTGCTGAAAACCTGGATGTTCCCAACTTCAATTTGATCTTAACCATGTACCCTCCACCTGATCGCCACATATCATGATCGTTGTTAGTGGTAGGACAACGCTATGATTTGCAATAACCTAAATAAATAATTAAACACTTTAGCTAGGAAGTATTCTTTAAGCTGAAAAACCCTGTATAATGTGTGTCCCGATACCATATATCTCCTCCAGGGATCTAAACAAATATTGAAAAGCATTATAGAGTAGGATGTGCAAATAGACACAGATATAAGAGACCACATGCTATTAATAAATAATGTGTAACTTGTGTTCCTGTGTGACTTATGGGTGGATCCCGGGTACTTGATTTTGCCATCTTAAAAGTAATAGCCTGCGCACCACCAGAAGCCACAACATTGCCAGGTTTGAAATAAAGAACTGTAAGAGGGGAAGAAACAGGAACCAGACTGTTCCCTTCTACAAACACTGTCTCTTGAATATGTTATCAACACATACAAGACTGGTCCTACACTTCAGGATGGACCACAGGTGCCTTATCCATAGCTTTTTGAGGCTTTGATATCATTTGGCTCAAAAATAAAAAATCTTGGATGTACATGGCAGGCAGATCTCAGTTGTAATTGACAGTTTAATGATACAGTTAAATCGGTATATTATCAACTCAGATTGCTAAAACATTACTACCATTGATCTTGCCTAAAGGACGTCCTATGGTGGTCGGTGCCTTGGGAAATTCAAGGCTCGACGACTGTAATGCAATGCTCATGGGTATTCCAAAGAAACAATTTCAGCGTCTACAGGTCGCACAGAATGTGGCCTTTAGATTGATCTTCTCTTTGCCAAAATGCTCACATATCTCACAACCTCGGAGAGATCTCCATTGGTTGCCTGTACAACAAAGGGTGCTGTTTAAAACCCTTTGTTTGATTTTCAGGTGCATCCAAGGGACAGCCCCGAGATACCTGGTATCAAAAATTTCGTGCTATCAAACAATGGACCCAATGGTGAATGGGGAATACCCATTACCGCCCTACCCTTGATTTGGCGCTAATAGCATCGGACTGGGTGGTGGTAACGCTATTAGCGTGGGTGGTATCCCGGCAGTAACACCGTCAGGATACCGCCCAACTTGTGATGAGGGCTATCAAGAAATTGCAGAACAAAGTGACAGATCGCTCAAAGGGGAAAGCACACTTACTGATTCTTTTATTAGGGTGTTTTGTTTTGTATCCATCATGTCGCCTTGTGGCAAACTCTGAGCACCTGTCCATTGGTATAGTGAATGTCAATATTGTCAATCTTTTAGAAAGAGATTGTGGGTGTTCACAAAAAGGGGGCTTTCAGTCTCTCAGCAAGGGGTGCTGTTTAAGGGAACCACACAAGTGCTAGTCTAATCTTGGAGGGTTACCTGAAGATTATTGAATATTTCATATCTTGCCTAAAATTGACATGATTCAGTTGGGCAAAGGGCATTCTAAAATCTTGAATTCAGTCATTTTAAGGATCCACAGTTATGTTTATTTTACTTGGACTTGACTTGACAATGAGATTGGTGACTTCTGAAAGAAAGGCTTTGTTCCTTCGGTGTGGCTGATATATCAGGTGAGCTCTATGGAGCATAAGGCAATGTCTGCTACTAGAGTTCCAAGCCGTGATGATCTCCGGATGACAACAATGTAATTTTCATGTTTGTAAGTATAGTTGATATGTTGAATGGTGTAGTCAGGACTGTGAGTATGTTGAGGATATGAGATGAGGTGGGAACGAGAAAGGTCTATGTGAGCAAGAGGGAAAGTAAGCTTGTAGGAAGTGGTGATTCCTGAGATCTCTACTGCATGCCAGGACTGTGGAGCATTCATGTAGAAGCATTAGGGTTATCATTTGATTGGATAGTCAGTTGTGAGCAGGGATTAGTTTCTGTGAATGAACTACAATTATTCATGCATCTGTCTCCTGAGCTGACTGCCACTTGACACCGGGTCATGGGCCTTGGTGCGTTCTCTGCCCCTGGCTCTTCCCCTGCCTCAATCTGGGTTACATGACTGCTCATGTGACCCCCACAGTCCTAACCTCGAAGGCTGTTCCATCTCCAGCCTGGGACTGAGGTTTTCCATTTCCAACGTTGTCACTGCTCCAGGTGGTAGCCCGTGCCCTGTCTCCCCCACTGACTGCCCCTGGACATCGGGCTGTTGCACTCGGTGCTGCCCCTGCCTCCTCTGGGTAACATGGCCACTCACGTAACCTTTCGCACTGTACTTCTATCCTCAGGGCATCCCCACCACGGGCATCCCTTCTAAAGGGCAGCAACTCCTAAGGGCACTTTCTATCTGTCCATGTGCCTTTGTTTGTAACTTCTAAACTGCTCCAATGCACTCTGCTACCCTTCTGCATAATCTGCCACCATGTACCAATCTTTCACACCTTTCATGTTCCCTTGACCTTCCATCTGCTCTTCATTACCAGCACTATACTATTTAGGTTTTCTGCTTACCAATTATCTTCAGACTATTACTATTCCTGCTGTAACCTCCTCTTGTCATTTCTCTCTTCCTCATTCCCCGTGTACTGCCAATTCCAATAACCATATGATCATCTCCCTTACTGACTCTCCTTTGACCCTATCTTATTAATTCTCAAGCTGTTTCCAACAAAAAGTATTCTCTTCTCAGTACCTTTTTATGTGTGAATCTTCAGTTTCTATTTATCACTGAAACTGCAGTAGATTTATATGTTGATGTGTATCAGATCTGTCGGAAATTGTAATAAAAGAAATCTTTAAGAAAACACAAGATACTTTAGAAACCCCTAACTCAAGATATATCAACCTTAACTATAGAAAACACCTGTAACTATAAAAGACATCAAACGTACTGAACTACTTTTATTACTAGTAGGAGTCTTGGACCCGCATCCAAGAAATGTTTTGGATAAATTAGATATATCACTGAATACTTCTGATCAGGTTAATTTAAGAAAGACATCTACATTTATCCCCACAACACAAGAGGATAGTGCAAATGAGATCTTCACCAAATTAGTTACTGAACAAATACTCAAATCATGGGAAAAACAGAAACCATACATAAAATATAACTTGACGCAACAAGAACGGACAGCCCTAAATTGATTAAATAAGGATACAAATCTAGTAATCAAACAATCTGATAAGGGAAGAAACACAGTACTGTTGAATCGAACAGATTATATTCAGATGAAAATCACTTAAATACACATGCATATTTGTGACAATGTATGGACTTTGTCATTGCCTCTACATTTCTTAATGTACAGTGGGGAGCCCTATTAAGCCTGGATATAGAAGAAGGAAGTGATACCTGTATGGGCTTTCCTCTAATCAAGTATGTATTTTGGTATCCTAGGAAACCGGGGGTGACGAGGAGGAGGTGGAACCCAACGGTTTCAGCTGGGCGTATTGAGAACAACTGTTCAACTTGAAAGGATTGATCTTACGCCGTTGCGCGGATTCCTGCTGTTGATTTGTAGAAATGTTACTTTGCCTGAATGAAATAACAAACCGAGTTTGTCAAGTTGAAATAGATTGAGGAGCACCGTTGCTCTCCAGCATATAGGGTGAGACAGCGACCGTTGTCGCTCGTTTGGCAGAAGGAGGAAGGAGAGAAGCGCTCTGACGCTTCGGCCCAGGAGAGCGAAGCGACCTGGGAACGGGGACCGAAGACGGCCGCAGGAAGTGGAAAAAGGAAAAGAGCGAGCTCCGGAGGTCAGCCGCCGAAAGAAGACAAGGGGCGGAGCCAAATCACCACTCGCCGGCTACGTTGAGAAGGGGACGAGATACGCCAACGAAGGTCCTCAGGTAATGCTGAGCGGTCCGGAAAGAGGATCGGCGTACTATGAACCGTGATAGCACAGGGGAGTATGAGAGTTTGAATGAATCAAAGTAAGCTGTGTCACTGTCCGAAGCGGCGAAGCCGTATATATCGGAGAGACGATCCCTCAAGAATGAATGAGGAGGCAGACCTTTAAAGAAAGTGAGAGAGGACTGTTAAAGGAGGCAATCATCGTAGAAGATTATAATCTGGCAGAGACAGTGAAGGCTGAGGGTTCATAACAACGAAGTCGTCCACCAACCCACGGGGTCTACGAAAGAATATTCTGTCAATTAGACTGTAACCTAAATGAGTAAACGAAGACTCTGTTCAAGGTCAAAAAAGGCAGGTAGGGAAGAAAACCAAGCTAGTGGTGGCAGAAACCAAAGAGGGCGATACCAAAGACTGATAAGAGGAGAAATAAGAAAAGCACAAAAATAAAGGAAGACAAAGACAGTAAAAGGGAAAGAGATAAAGAGTGAATGTACATTCTTTCTAATAGAACTTACCTGTTTGGCCCTTCCTCGATGACACTTCCACCTCCTTGAAGTCTGGAAGAGTTGCAGAAGAAGAAGTATCCTTTTCTTGGTTTATCTAAAAGAGAAATAAGAGTTGATTAATAAAAGAAATGGGCTCTCTTTCCGTCCAAACAAACTCCTAGTTGGCTGAAGACTCATTTTTTCAGAATCAGACATTTGAAAATATCACAGTTTGGTGTCAGAAGTGGGATACTGAGAACGCCATGGAGGACCTTATTAAGACCCTAAACGAAGTTCAACAACTGTTACAACAAGCCATGCAAATGCAGACACAACAAGCTCAGGCCGACAGATTAGCGTTCCAGCAGGCCTTACAAATGCAGCAGGTTCAATTACTTGAAATGACGAATGTACGAAGCAATCCTCAGGTCCCTACCTCTGTGTTGCAAAAGTACTCGGCAGGTGAGGATCCAGGTCCCTTTTTCGCAAATTTTGAAAGAGTAGCTCGAAATGCACATTGGCCCGCCGAGAGATGGTGTCATTACATCGCACCATTAATGACCGGTGAAATGCAATGTGCATACCAGGCTGCAAACCCTGCGTGCGACACCAGCTATGGGGACATGAAGAAGGTAGTGTTGGAGCGAATGGGACACGACGAGGAAACGTATCGAGTCAAGTTTAGAGAAGTCAAACTGAAGGCGGAAGAAACCCTGAGACAGTTATTTTACAGAGTAAAAGAATTGGCGGATAAATGGTTACAGCCTGGTGCGTCCTCCGCTGCAGAGATAACAGGAAAGGTCATTCTGGAACAGTTCATCGAAGCTCTACCTGGCCCTGTACAGAGATGGGTCAAGCAACATCCCAGATTGTCACTAAGTGAGGCTGTAGAAGTAGCGTCAGCTTACCAAAAAGCTGGACAAGGCAAGGTGTTGACCTATGCGACGAGTTATAAAGTTCCCCTTATGTTGAATAAGTCGGCAACTCAGCCAAGATGGCCACACTCAATTCTATGAAGACCGGAAGGGGAAAATGTACGTTCCAGACCCAACAGCGAGGGTCCTATAAATTATCGTCAAACTCCACCTACGCTTAGGGGTCCACAGTGTTTTGACTATGGAGACTGGGGGCACCTCGCAAGGTTTTGTCCGAAGAAAGCAAAAGCTGAACCAATGGATGTTGGAGTTTTCGAATCCCCAAAGGGAAATGAGGCCCCGGAACAGATAACTGGGAGACAGTCGCAATATCTATACACGTGTGAGGCAGAGGTGGATGGAAAACCCACCACCACATTGATCGACTCAGGAAGCCTACAGACAGCGGTTGAAAGGGGCCCTTAGGGGTCCCTCGCGATATGGAAACAAGGCAATAACCATACACGAAAGGATGCGCCAGACACAAGGTTCAAATTCCCAATGCTAGGGTTTATTGCAAGCAAAATAGTCCCAATTGGCCAACTGTGGTCTCACGCCCCGCGACGTGTATTCTCTAGACCTCGAGGGACGCAAGAGAGCGAATTACGTACATCAGTTACATATATACAAAATGCATATCAAACAATCAGCTATGACATGTTTAACACCCCCCTTTTATTAAGTTTCTTTGAACTCGGGATGATGATGGACATTTCCGACGAGTATGTCAATTATGACACTTTCGATGTCTATTCTAGTAACAATGTGCAATTTAGAAAGTGCGGAGGCATCTTCTAGTTGTTGAACAGAACACGGTGCTTCTGTTCTTGGAAGCAAGCTGCACACGGGGGAAGAGCCACATTCCAAGCTTTGCTATCTATGAGGTGCTATTCGTGTCCTGGGAGCCGACACGCTCTAAAGGGTTTTGTGAAGGGGGTCGTAAGAAGAGCATAATTCAAGCCTTTAGCTGCTTTATTCTAACATATTCTACCACAGTACGAGACTGGCTGGCAGCTGTGAAATGATTACATGCCCTGCAGCTCTCCCTCAAGGCTACAGAGTGGGAGCGTGGGCATTCCTTTCTGGGCTACTCTTGAGGAGTTTCAACGAACTCCTCAGTCCCGCGACCTTGCCCTTTCATATTCAGGTATATATAAATGGGTAATCCCTATTTTTTGTTAACGGGGGGTCAAAACTGTAAGAAGGGATTCTCTATGGCGAAAAAGTTTATGAAAAAACAGATCGACTACCCCTCTCTTTAAGTCCTGTATGGGTCACAGGTGAAGATAAAGGTTAACCTGTACAATTTGTTAGTAAGGTTATCGCCTTTTTGGGAAGAATTGCAAAAAAATGCAGCTAAGTACAAAAAATTCTATCTTTTTAATAGTCACAAGAATACCTAAAAACATTACAAACTTAACAAAACATAGCAAACTCAATACATTTTCAATTAAAACATTTAGTCATCATTCATCTATTCTAACAGGGGAATACTACAACTTCAACAGCTTTGTGCATAACAGTGAGTCAAAATATGCATTAGTGACAGGGGAAAAAAACATTAGATTTTCCCTTTAGCAGTCGACATATGTTTCGGCCCTTTGTAGTGTACCACCTCTGTCAACAGTGATCACTAAGGTAAATATTGGGCCATCTTCAGGACAAATGGTTACTTTGTGGTAGATTATTCTTGTTCCCCATTAGGCACACTAGCACATCTAAAAGGATAAATATACATGTATTAATGTATAGAAAAGAAATAGAAAAAGAGTTGCAATTCCCAACTGGATAGAATCAAGGCGATGGCTAGGTTACACTGTTCTAGACACGCACACTAAACCCACCTATGGTCCATAGACTGAAGTTAGGACTATTGAGCCTGGTCAGACTCTCGGATGTGGCCGGGTATTGCCATCTCTGGTCTTGGTTCCTATAATTAATTAGAAACGACCATTAATTAGTGTTATGTTACTGCTACTATAGGCTATTTATTAAGTGAACTAAATTGACTTACAGATTAGCAACTTCTGTGGCTTTGTTTTCGAGGTTGGTCTTTGTATTTCTGTATTTCACTTGGTACCATTCATTGGCAGGACATGCACCGTTATTCTGGTGGTTATAGTGCTGCCTAAATCAAAGGAGAAAAGGAACTCGCTGTTGAATGGATATATTACAGCATGTTAGAATAGTCATCATTCTTTTATGGCTTTGTTGTTGCTGTGGTTATTTAAACGTGGACTGTGGGCCACGGGCTGTTTGCAATTTATGAAAGCCTGTGCTTTAATATAGTCGGCTTTCAATTTTCTCAAGCGGCAGTCAAAGCGCCTTTTGCATTATGGCTTGTGAAAATCTAAAGGATATAGCCAAAAGATGCATGACATGGCTATGGTTCATTCTTCTATTTTCTATAGTTATTTTGAATGTACTACTGTCACGAATTACAAAGATAGACAATGTGCAAGCATTTGGCCCCGTGTTCACCGCCTTGCAACCTGCAGCTTGACTTTTGCATGTTTATTTAAAATGCACGTGTTTCTATGACCTGTTGTAATCAGTGCCGTTAGTGTCAGATTTTACGAGCAAGCTTATCAGTCATTGTGATCACTGTGCCATGCTGACAGTGCGGTTAAGGCTTGTATAATTTAAACCTCTGAATTCATTGAAGCTATTCTAACGCTTACCTTGATCTGTGTTGTTTATGTCCGAGTGAAAGCTGGAAGTCTGCGAGACCGGCAAGAGCTCGTTCTGCAGAGTAATGGTGTGTTTTTGAATCGAGTCACGTGATAAGAGACCCGTACTTGCCTCACATTTGTAGCCATTGGAACGTGACTATAGGGCTGCTGGAACTTGTAGTCAAGGGCCAAAAAAGGCCATGTTTTGTATTATTGCAAATCGAAGGCCGGCCGTATGAATGACACCTTTTGTAATGTTGCACCTGGTAATGTGATATACTCAAGTGATTTATAACAGCTACTGGCATCATATATTAGAAAGTGCCTTTTGTATTACCCGGTTGTGCCGCAGTTATATTGGGTAATTTTGCACTTGCATGGCCCCCTTTCGTTTAATTCCAAAAAGTGAGACCTATAGATTGTGTTATCGGTCTTGCAATAGTGTGTAGGGAAAAGGAGTGTTTCTTTGTATTGGTGGTCTGTTTAGTGTTACTGTGTTAAAGACCGCCAACTCCTTTTGTTATGCAGAACGCAGCCTGGCCTTCATTATCTAGCATTTGATGTGTCCACGGGCCATTGTTTTTTGGCGCCCAAGCGATATTTGTATAAGGGGAGAGATGTACTCTATCCTTCCAAGATTGTGGCTGAGAGTCGACATGCACTATAGGTTGTGCTATAAGTTGCTACGTGGCAGTCATGGGGTCCTATTTGTACGAGTTTTGCTTCAGAGTAAAGGATCTTGATACTGGACAGCTAATTCTAGCAAGCACCCTTTATAAAAGGGAGCCTCCAGATATAACCACCCATCAAAAGGTTGAATGGGGGTGCTTCAAAGGAATGTATTCCATTCTATGGCAATGTTCAGGCCATATTTAACCGTATCTAAATTGTGAATCCATTTCTGCTCGCATCTTGGAATTAAACGAAAGGGGGCCATGCAAGTGCAAAATTACCCAATATAACTGCGGCACAACCGGGTAATACAAAAGGCACTTTCTAATATATGATGCCAGTAGCTGTTATAAATCACTTGAGTATATCACATTACCAGGTGCAACATTACAAAAGGTGTCATTCATACGGCCGGCCTTCGATTTGCAATAATACAAAACATGGCCTTTTTTGGCCCTTGACTACAAGTTCCAGCAGCCCTATAGTCACGTTCCAATGGCTACAAATGTGAGGCAAGTACGGGTCTCTTATCACGTGACTCGATTCAAAAACACACCATTACTCTGCAGAACGAGCTCTTGCCGGTCTCGCAGACTTCCAGCTTTCACTCGGACATAAACAACACAGATCAAGGTAAGCGTTAGAATAGCTTCAATGAATTCAGAGGTTTAAATTATACAAGCCTTAACCGCACTGTCAGCATGGCACAGTGATCACAATGACTGATAAGCTTGCTCGTAAAATCTGACACTAACGGCACTGATTACAACAGGTCATAGAAACACGTGCATTTTAAATAAACATGCAAAAGTCAAGCTGCAGGTTGCAAGGCGGTGAACACGGGGCCAAATGCTTGCACATTGTCTATCTTTGTAATTCGTGACAGTAGTACATTCAAAATAACTATAGAAAATAGAAGAATGAACCATAGCCATGTCATGCATCTTTTGGCTATATCCTTTAGATTTTCACAAGCCATAATGCAAAAGGCGCTTTGACTGCCGCTTGAGAAAATTGAAAGCCGACTATATTAAAGCACAGGCTTTCATAAATTGCAAACAGCCCGTGGCCCACAGTCCACGTTTAAATAACCACAGCAACAACAAAGCCATAAAAGAATGATGACTATTCTAACATGCTGTAATATATCCATTCAACAGCGAGTTCCTTTTCTCCTTTGATTTAGGCAGCACTATAACCACCAGAATAACGGTGCATGTCCTGCCAATGAATGGTACCAAGTGAAATACAGAAATACAAAGACCAACCTCGAAAACAAAGCCACAGAAGTTGCTAATCTGTAAGTCAATTTAGTTCACTTAATAAATAGCCTATAGTAGCAGTAACATAACACTAATTAATGGTCGTTTCTAATTAATTATAGGAACCAAGACCAGAGATGGCAATACCCGGCCACATCCGAGAGTCTGACCAGGCTCAATAGTCCTAACTTCAGTCTATGGACCATAGGTGGGTTTAGTGTGCGTGTCTAGAACAGTGTAACCTAGCCATCGCCTTGATTCTATCCAGTTGGGAATTGCAACTCTTTTTCTATTTCTTTTCTATACATTAATACATGTATATTTATCCTTTTAGATGTGCTAGTGTGCCTAATGGGGAACAAGAATAATCTACCACAAAGTAACCATTTGTCCTGAAGATGGCCCAATATTTACCTTAGTGATCACTGTTGACAGAGGTGGTACACTACAAAGGGCCGAAACATATGTCGACTGCTAAAGGGAAAATCTAATGTTTTTTTCCCCTGTCACTAATGCATATTTTGACTCACTGTTATGCACAAAGCTGTTGAAGTTGTAGTATTCCCCTGTTAGAATAGATGAATGATGACTAAATGTTTTAATTGAAAATGTATTGAGTTTGCTATGTTTTGTTAAGTTTGTAATGTTTTTAGGTATTCTTGTGACTATTAAAAAGATAGAATTTTTTGTACTTAGCTGCATTTTTTGCAATTCTTCCCAAAAAGGCGATAACCTTACTAACAAATTGTACAGGTTAACCTTTATCTTCACCTGTGACCCATACAGGACTTAAAGAGAGGGGTAGCCTTTCATATTCAGACAACAATGTTAACAGTTGAGCAGAGTAAGCAGAATTTGCAAGAATTGCAAGCTCCAAAGCAGTTTAGACAGAAAGCAATGGTTAACAAGCAAAATGGCGATTCTTGCTACGTTTAAAATGGCCGCTTGTTGGTCAAGCATAGCAGTCTGTATTTCTATAATTCTGTGCATAAAACGGTTGGCCTTCGGCCATCAAGATACGTCTATCATTCAAATGAAGGGTATTCACTTTTCCAGATTGACAAACCCTCCTTTTGGCCGTATGCCAAACGTCTTATTCATTCATTGTATCCTCCTCTGATGAGGATAAGTCTGGGGTATCTATGTCTGAATCTTTCATGCTATCATGAGCATCATCTTCATCATTAATGTCTATAGCCATGAATCGTTTTACTGTTTTTGTTTCATCAGTGTCTCTGTTATTTCGGCCATGCGTTTGTTTCCTCTCGACACCAGATGCATACATCCCTTAGTTGTCTCAGAGCAAACTATTGGTAGGCATTTATTGCAACAGCAACATGTTATGAATATACCAAGTACCACCATTAGTATCGAAATTAGCTTCCATCCCCAGGGCCGCAATAGTCCCCACAACCAGGATCCTATCCCCCAACCCCCTTTTTCAGTAGAGAGTGTGGAACTTAGGACATGTAATTTCCGGATTGCTTTAAATATCGTAGGGGAGTAATCATCTATACACACACAGCATGCAGTTTTTACGAGTTTGCAAACTCCCCCACGATCAACTAATATTATGTCAAGAGCCATTCTGTTTTGTAGTGCCATTAGTCTTATTCCTTTCTCTTCTAACGTCATATTGAATAAAATATCCGTCGTTGAATCTATTGTATTTTTTAATATTCTAGACAGTTTTCTTATATTATAGGAATTTTCTATTTGGGCCAAGAATGGTATAAACGATTTGGCTACATCTATTGCTATCATTCCATCTTCACTACTCCTTTGAGTTCTACCTTGTTCGTCTGGCTACTTCTGCTGTCTCCAAGAGGAACACTCCTGGAAACAGTAGACCTAGGTAGCATGTACCTCCCCAGTTCCTAGGTAACCATGGATATGCTTTTGCCCACATATAAAGTAAACAGGGTCCCCTACGTACACGGGTTCTATTTCGTGGTTTAAAACCACTGTGTTCAGGCAGCTGCTAAACGTTCCTACTTTATAGGAACCTTTTTTCTTTAAACATAGGGGAGCAGTTTTGGGCCTGTGATCCACTGTATAGGCAGGGGGCACAGCATCTTTATTCCATTCATCCCTCATTCGAAATGTCATTACTGATGTTTCTTCTGCTGGCGGGGTTTGGTTATTCTACCTATGTAATCTATCTAGTCTTTTTGTCTTTCGTGTATTTTTACTCATAGGATCTGGTGAAAACACGCGAGCTTTGTGGAATATGGAACAACCCACAGGTCTCATGATCACTTCCTCAAATTCATTCATATTGGTGTCATCTAGCTGACCCGTTTTACTCTTGTTCCATTTCCCAAAGAACATTGCACTCAACGATACTTCACATGAATAAACCAATGATAACGGTTGTACATACCAGCATATCCCTTTCCCACCGTGCTGTGGTAAATGGGCACAAACCCAGCAATCTTTTTTCTTTAAAACCGCATGGGTCATGTTCATGATGAGCAACAATGTATTGTTGCCATATCCTTCTCTATGTCTTTCTTCCATTGGGGACAAAATACCAGTGATTACATGAAACGGGCTTTTAGTAGCTGCTTTTTGGCAAAAGTGTTTCTAATGGGTGCGGGGACTCCAGAAACCATAGTGTAATAGCTATTATTGTTGGTACTACCATACTTAGAGAACACAGGACCATTGTCCAAATCAGTACCTTATTCCTTTTACCATGCCTTTTCCCTAAATTTACAGTCTCTAAAACTATAATCTTTTCAGCAGGGGTGCAGGAGGAGGCTGAAACCGGTCTTGATTTGTTCTTCATCGTTCTTCATCGTCCTTCTTTTTGCTGGCAAAGTTCGTCGCAAATGTCTCTCGTTCTTGATGCCAGAAAAGTTCAACAAGAATGTCACAGTTCAATTCTGCCAGCCTTTTCACAGCCTAGATCACTTATCCCCTCCGAGCAAGATTAGTTGTTCTTTCTACCACTGCTCAGACGATTTCTGAACAGTTCTTTATTGACACAGTACTTTGTGCATCCAGCTTGTCCTGCTCTGGCTCCTGACACATGTACTTTATTATAAGCGCACCAAGGAGCCGTGAGTCTTGAATTGTCTGACTTGCACAACTCTCACACTTCTCTCCTCTACGCCCCTGGTTCCTACTCCGTCCGTGAGTGGAACCAAAGGCAAAAAGAAAAGCACCAAAGATCTGTGGATCACTTTGCCTGTCGAGGACGCAAATTATACTGTTTCACTCCTGGTATTGTATGATCTGTGAATAGTGCCGTTGCACTTCCAGTATCAGGCTCAGTGTCAGCCTGCGGCACAATGATGGGTAGCGATGAGCGCCGTGGCAATGATGTAGTTTCTTTCTTTGGCTTTGGTGCATTTGCAGAAGCTGGTGGGCGCCAAAGGGGTACACGCGTTGTTTCTGCTTGTGCTTGCAATTCAGAGTTTGTGTCGCTCGGCAGTGATGTTGTTTCTGCTGAGCAACGTTGGGGCACTTTTCGTCCTTTCCCCTTCCTGGCAGCCTCCTCAGGCTCTGTTTCGAGTTTCACTTCTCGCTTAGGCTTTGTTTCAACTTTCACTTCTCGCTGCTGTGGCAGTGGATTGGCATCAGTTTCTTTCGTTTCCGAGACCGTCTCCTTTCTCTGGTCGTCGGAAGTTGTCAGCAGTCCTGGGAATCTTTTGGCATGTGTCGCATGGATCCATGCCTTGCGACCGTCCACTCGAATGGCCCTCTGTGTCGCCAAAAGTACTTGGTAGGGGCCGCGCCACCTGGGTGCTAATGACGTCTTCCGTTGAAAGTTTTTAATCAGGAACCAGCTTCCAGGCTCCAGCGCATGCCCCGGTCCGGCGTATCGCACTGGTAACGCCTCCTGCACCTGCTGATGAATCAAACGCAACTTCTGCATTAAAAGGCCACAGTACGTGCTTAACACAGGATGCTCGACCTCACATAATCTTTTGGGCTGCGGTGTGCACCATACATTTGCCGGTCTCCCCATTGTAATTTCATAGGGGGAGAGCCCAGTTCTAGCCTGCACAGACATGCGCATGCACAATAGCGCTAGGGGTAATGCATCCACCCAACTCAACTTGCTCCCAGCACAGATTTTAGCTATCTTTGACTTTAAGATACCGTTATGTCTCTCAACAAGTCCGGCGGAACTTGGATGCCTGGAGCTGTGGAACCGCTTGTCAATCTGTAGACCTGCACAGATCTGTAGTACTACTGCTCCCACAAAGTGTGGGCCGTTATCTGACCATAGGACACGGGGTAGCAAGAACTGGGAGAAATACTCTTTCAACATTACTTTTGCCGTTGACATGGCAGTGCAGTCTTTTAAAGGATATGCCTCCACCCACTTGCTAAATGCACAAATCACCACTAACACATATTTGTAGTTCTGGCACCTTTCCATTTCTATGAAATCAAAATGGATCACCTCGAATGGCATAGAGGGTGGGCCAAAACTACCTACTGGAGTCACGGTTCCCTTCCCTACATTGTGTTGCAGGCACGTAATACAATTCTGCACTAGCCTTTCTGCATTCTTTTTTATGTGCTCATTTTTCCATACTGTGGATTATTGCTGTACCATCTTCTTCGTGCAAATGTGGCTAGGACTATGTGCCATTGTAACCATTGCGGTTACGTAACACTTTGGCAACATCCAGTTCTTGGTCTCTTTGTCAACCCAACATCCTTCCAAATCTAACTCAGCAGAGCCCTCAGCCCACCCCTGAATCTCTTTGGTCGTGGCCTCAGCCTGCATTTCTTTGACTGTGGCAACTCCATTCTCTACCATACAAGGTACTTCTTCAGTCTGTACTGTCATCATTTTATTTCCCAAATCTGTGGCTGTTTGTTTCGCAATCCTGTCTGCAAATGCGTTTCCCTCTCCCACTTTACATGTTACTTTTTTATGCGCCTCGCATTTTACTATAGCTAGGCGCTTTGGAAACGTGAGTGCAGACAACAATCGTGCAATCAAAGGCCCATGCTGAATCCTGGCCCCATGTGATGTCAAGAAACCCCTCTTAGCCCAGAGTCGGCCAAAGTTATGAACCACGCCAAAGGCGTACTGGCTGTCAGTACAAATATTCACGTTCAAATTCTCAGAGAGTTCACAAGCTCTAGTCAAGGCTATAATTTCTGCAGCTTGTGCTGAATTATATGGGATTCTTTTACTTTCCACAACCCTTTCTAGAGTAGTGATAGCGTATGCGGCAGTTGACGTGCCATCTGGTAATTTGAAACAAGAGCCGTCACAAAACAACTCTCCATCTGGCTCTTTCTGTGGGGTGTCGCTCTAATCAACTCTTCCCTTTGTCTCTTCTTCAGTGACCATTAAACAATCATGGGGTGGTGATTCGTTGTCACCAATTTCTGCTATGGGCAGTGGCATTAATTCTGCACGATTCAATGCGCTACACCTCATAAATTGGATGTGGGGTGCAAACAAGATGAGCTCATATCTTGTTAGTCTAGCAGAGTGAGGTGTTGCGTCTGTGTTCTGTTTAATAGAACGTCTATGGCATGTGGCACCATCAGAATTAAAGTATGCCCCAATACCATTCCTTCAGTTTGTTTCACTGACGCAGCAGCCGCTGCAACAGATCGCAAACATCGTGATAGTGCGCGTGCTAAAGGGTCCAGCGCGGAAGAATAATAGCCGGACGGCCTATTTCTTCCACCTTGTTCCTGTGTCAAAACCGCCAATGCACATCCTTCACTCTCGCTCACAAATAGTCTAAATATTTTTTTGTAGTTTGGTGTGCCTAAAACTGGCGCGGAACATAATGCAACTTTCAATTGTTCAAACGCTTTCTGACATTCCTCATCCCACTGTAAAGGCATCACTGCATCCTTTTTAGTTAATTTTATCATCGGCTTCACAATCAACGCAAAATTACTGATCCACTGCTGACAATAAGAGGCCATGCCTATTACAGCTCTCACTCCTTTTTGAGTTTTTGGAATAGGCATACTAGAAATACTTTCTATGCGTTCTGGTGTTAATCTTCTCCCTTCTTTTCGAAAGTAGGTAACCCAAATACGACACCTCCTTTTGATTATACTGGAATTTCTTCAAACTCGCCTTGTGACCATGGGTCGCTAGGTGTGTCAATAGTAATATAGTACTTTCTTTGCAGATCTCTTTTGTGTCAGCAGCTAGTAACAAGTCATCTATGTACTGCAAGAGTGCGCAACCTGTTGGTAGTTCTAGCATATCTAGCTGTTCTTTTAGTGCCCCTGCTGTAAATGCTCGGGCTTTCTGTGTATCCTTGTGGAAGGCGTCTGAATGTGAATGATCAACCTCCTAGAGTGAACGCGAACAGATATCTACTGCTTTTATCCACTGGAATGCTAAAGAACGCGTTCTTCAAATCAACTACACTAAAGTATTCTGCAGTGGCCGGTATCATTGTCAGTATTGTTGTTACATCTGGGACCAAAGGGAATTGTGGGTCTACCACTTTGTTCAATGCGCGCAGATCAATTATGAAACGATATGGTACTTCATTGCCTCCTGTCTTGTAAACTGGTAGAATCGGGCTGTTGCACGTGCTACCTGCAATTTCTTCAACCACCCCCAATCTCACCAGGTCAGTAACAATACTCTTTAATCCCTTCTCACCTTCAACAGAAATTTTATACTGGGGAATTCGTGGTAATGTAACACCTTCTTTCAAAGTTATTTTTGCTGGCTCTATTTTCAGGCATCCTACATCGTTATCATGCATTGCCCACAGACAGGTTGGTACTCTACTTAGCTCTTCTGGTAACGCTTTTGACATAATTTCCATCACCGGTGCATCGTGAGGCCAAATCGTGAGAAACACCCCATCTGCCGTACAATGTATAACTGCCCCCAATTCTCTCAACAAATTTAATCCTAGCAAGTTCTCCCCACAATTTTCTGTCAGAAGAAATGGACACTGTTCCGTGAATGGTCCTATTGTAATTGGGACAGCTTCGGACACAGGGTTAATTACTGGTGTACCTGCGAACCCTACAGAAACATTCTTTTGCCCCGACAATGGGATCTCCGGAACCAAGTGGTGGTCTATCGAACACGTTTGTGCCCCTGTATCTACAAGGAAACGGTGCTCCTTATTCCCGACTCTCATTTCTACGTAGGGTCCTCTCTGATTCACGGGAATAGACACTGATTCCGACCCCTGCCGTCGGCTGTCCTATTGCGAAAATAACACATCGTCCGATGTGTAGTCACTGCTGCTGCTATAATACGTGTTTGGCTGTGTATCAAAAATATTCCCATTTGCCCCTCGGTGTCCTCCACTCTGATCATTTCCCTGTTGGCCCTGCCCACCCTGATTTTGGTTCGGAACACTTTGGTTCAATGCCTGGTTCTGTTGAGCTTGGTTTTGACCATGGGATTGGTTTTGACTACCTCCATTGGTATATCCCTGCTGTTGCTGCATGCTATTTCTGCCTGGGCCATTTGACCCCTGATGTCCTCTATGAGGCCAAACCCACCTCTATTCTGTAGGTGCGGGCATTGCGCTCGCCAGTGTCCTTCCTCTTTACAGTACGCACATTGATTTAATCCCAATGACACCCCGTGCATATTATTTAAATTTCCCCTGCCTTGTGCATTTCCTCTACCTCTATTGTATCCAATTACCTGCTGCAGTAACACCCTCGTTTTTAAATTTACTCTATCCTTCATCTCTCTTTCTTTCGCCACATTTACCCTGTTCTCGTAATATTGGGCTATGTGCAATATCTCACTCACCGGTTTTGCTGCCCAGGCACTTTCCGACGCCATTAACATATCTTGAATTGGTAATATTAGTCCCCTCACATATTTATCAACAAATAGCCTTTTCCCAGACTCTGTGCTCACATCCTGCCCACTGAAGTCTGTGAATACTCCTTCAAATCTATTGAAATAATCCGTTACTGGCTCATCCTTGCCCTGTACACATGTAGTTAATTTGTCCCACTAAATCCTTCTTTCTGGAATTATTTCTCTCAATCTCCGCATTATTCGTTCTGGTAGATCTGCCATGCGGGTTCCCGGATTTTCCCCTACTTTTTTATTTTTGTCCTCCAATAGTAACTCCGCCCATGTGGCGCCAAAAGCCCCCACATCATCTACCCTCCTTATCTGTTTCCATATATCTGCTGGCAAATGACTGAGAAAATCAAATCTGTATCGCTCATAGTAAGCACTGCTGATCTCAGGGTTGACTCTACTTCCTTGTAGAAACCTGCTGGATTCTTTCTTATATCGGGAATCGTCTGTTTTATAGTATTCACCTCTTGCCTGGAAAAGGGGACATGCACATACTGGGCGGTGAAATGGGCTGGTGTTTCCTGCGCTTCTACTGTACCCGTCGCAGGGATCTCTACTTTTGGTACAAACATGGGCGGAACCTCTCTCATTGGAAATGCCCCACTCACGATCCCTCCCCCTTCTCTTAGGTTCAATAGTAGTCCTAAGTCCAGTGATAGGCCCGTTTCTCCTGTACTTCGCTTGAATGCTCTCTTGTATACCGCTAGTATCTCGGATGGGCTAGCCTTATTGTTTTTTATATCCCTGTCTATTAAATGTTCAGCCATCGATTGCAATGTCTTTCTTTTCATCGGCAAGGAATATTCGTCAAATATGTCATGTATGACCATTGTTGGGACACTAGGATTCGACATCCACTTTATCGCTTCCCGTATACATACTTTCAGCTTGTCGCCCCTCTGTACAGATGACATTGAATGTCTCCGCTGTATGTATGGTTCTACCGTCCCTCTCCCATCTCTTCTAATATCCCAACCCCTGTGCCCAGGTGCAGCAAATATTTCAGCATAATCATTATCCAACTCATTTTTAAGATCAAAAAGTCCATTCACATGTTCCTTTACTTCTTCATCTTTTATTCTAGAACATGCTAATTGGTTCAAATCTAACAATCGTTGTGGCAGTAATTTCCCAAGTAACTTTTTCCATTCTCCCACCAAAAATTCCCCCATGCATTCCAACACTACCTGTCTCTCGTTGCTTCTTCGGTACCCATATAATGAAGCCAATGCTGCCGTCCCATCATTTCCTTCTATGTACCTTTCTGCCTCTTGCTGTAATTCAACCTTTCTTTCTTTGCTGATCGCGCTGCAAGTTACCCGTCCAAATCCTGTTCCTTCAACCCCACCTCTCGCCTCACCGGTCTCAATTTCGACTTCGGGAGGGGCAAATGGTGCTGAATCTGTCTCTGGAGCGGGAGGTGCGGATGGGACAAGTGAAACAGGTGGCATCTGTGAAGGGCCTTGCTGGGTGCTGGGAAATTGTGCGTGTGCGGTCTGCGCTTGTGGGAGGGCTCGAGCTGTGGTTGGGGCGTGGGTTAATGCTTGCGAGAGGGGAAGTGCTTGGGCTTTGGGAGGGGGTATGAGAGCTACTGGTTGGGCCTGTGCAGTCACTACTGACGTGTTTGGTTTCGATCCTGGTTTTGGGCCTCGACCCGTATGGGTTAACAAATGTTCCATTAATTTGTCTGCTATGTGTAGTTCCCGCTGTGGGTATATTCCTTCTATGTTCATTTGCTCACATTTCCCTTCCCGTCTTAGACTTGCCGTCCACTCCTCCTCCTCTTTTTCTTCTGCTACCTCAAGCTTCGATTTGTGCCTACGCGCATGCTTTTCTCTACTCCTAAGTTGGAGCATTGCTTCCCTCCTCAATCTTTGGTAGTCTCAAAAGCTGCGGGTCGCGCTTTTTTCCTTATCAACACCCTTTCTAGGCTATCTATCCTCGCAATCTCAAAGCTAGCATTAATCGGCCACTATTGGTCCTGTTGCTTTCTAGTTTGCCTATGCCAAATTTCACAAAATATTATCGCACCCACACCATATTTTGCATACATGTCATAAGCCGGCGTTCCCCCAGGCGGTGCACTTTGGCCATTTTCCAAGGACTGTCTACCGCAGCGGAAAAGCCCCGCTAAAGTGGACAGTACTCCAGGCATGTTTTTAACCTTCGCCTTTGGTTAACTAACCTTAACCTGGACGTTTGAATTTGCAAAATCAACACTCTACCAAAAATCAGGTTTTCGTTTGAATCAGGGAATGACTCACCTGATAAAACAAGTTGCCTGTCCTGACGCAACCTCTCCCAACGTCGTGTCTGCGCTTCTCTGGCTTCTGCCTCGTTTCGGGACCCTTGCCTCCTTTGCCCTCTGGCCCGGTACGTCGATCAGGGATCAGATGTGTGCAGATCTGCGAAGGAATCTCTCCTCACTTCTACTGGGCGCCCTGTACACCTCTTGATCCCGGCTCGATCGTCCCGTCCTCGCTGTTCTTCCGCCTTTACTCCGTTACAACGTCTACGAAGGGGCAAGTGGGGGAGGGTCCCTATTCGGGCGCCATCTTGAAAGGGGCCCTTAGGGGTCCCTCGCGATATGGAAACAAGGCAATAACCATACACAAAAGGATGCGCCAGACACGAGGTCCAAATTCCCAATGCTAGGGTTTATTGCAAACAAAATAGTCCCAATCGGCCAACTGTGGTCTCATGCCCCGCGACGTGTATTCTCTAGACCTCGAGGGACGCAAGAGAGCAAATTACGTACATCAGTTACATATATACAAAATGCATATCAAACAATCAGCTATGACATGTTTAACACCCCCCTTTTTATTAAGTGTCTTTGAACTCGGGATGATGATGGACATTTCCGACGAGTATGTCAATTATGACACTTTCGATGTCTATTCTAGTAACAATGTGCAATTTAGAAAGTGCGGAGGCATCTTCTAGTTGTTGAACAGAACACGGTGCTTCTGTTCTTGGAAGCAAGCTGCACACGGGGGAAGAATCACATTCCAAGCTTTGCTATCTATGAGGTGCTATTCGTGTCTTGGGAGCCGACACGCTCTAAAGGGTTTTGTGAAGGGGGCCATAAGAAGAGCATAATTCAAGACTTTAGCTGCTTTATTCTAACATATTCTACCACAGTACGAGACTGGCTGGCAGCTGTGAAATGATTAAATGCCCTGCAGCTCTCCCTCAAGGCTACAGAGTGGGAGCGTGGGCATTCCTTTCTGGGCTACTCATGAGGAGTTTCAACGAACTCCTCAGTCCCGCGACCTTGCCCTTTCATATTCAGACAACAATGTTAACAGTTGAGCAGAGTAAGCAGAATTCGCAAGAATTGCAAGCTGCAAAACAGTTTAGACAGAAAGCAATGAGCAATGGTTAACGAGCAAAATGGCGATTCTTGCTACGTTTAAAATGGCCGCTTGTTGGTCAAGCATAGCAGTCTGTATTTCTATAATTCTGTGCATAAGACAGTTGGCCTCGGCCATCAAGATACATCTATCATTCAAATGAAGGGTATTCACTTTTCCATATTGACATGGTGACATCAGAGCTGGTAGGTGAAGATTATTATTCTCCAGGGAAAATTCCTATCCGATGTGTCCATGGGGATATAAGGGTTTATCCCTCAAAGGAAATACAAATTAAGTTGGTCGGGGAGACAATGGGGGTGACGGCAGCAGTATTACCCTGTTTACCTAAACCACTGCTAATTGGGTCGGATGTACCCAAATTCTCGGAATTAGTTCATAAAATTGAGAAGAGCTGGTTAGAAATGGCCCCTTTCCATAGAGAGGAAAATACCTAGCCCGTCTCCTAAAACACAAAAAAACGAAAGTTCAAGCGGTTACTGGAACATGAGTGGAGAGCTAAAAATGTTTTCCCTGTAGCAGTCGATTGGAGGCTAGAGGAAGACGGGGACAGCTTTAGGACTGCACAAGAACTAGATCCCTTGCTGCAATATGCCCAAGAAAGTGCCCTAGAAGAAAAAACAGGACAGGGTTCACGCTTCATAAAGGAGAATGGATTGTACTACAGAGTAAGCAAGTCCAGGAATGGAGAAGACCTGAAACAGTTACTAATACCCCAGAAATACTATAAGACTATACTAGAGGTCGCTCACCTTCAAATTGGTGAAGGACACCTAGGTACGGAGAAGACAACTAAAAAGATTCTAGATAGGTTCTGTTGGCCAGGAGTGTACCAACAGGTGGTTCGGTTCTGTCAGTCATGTGAGGAGTGTCAGCTGAAGAACAGGGCCAATGTGAGGTAAGCACCACTTCAACCTATGCCCCTAGTTCTGGAGCCATTCAGCAGAATAGGAATCGATATGGTGGGACCTTTAGAACCAACTCGGAGGGGTCGCAAATACATTCTTGTGGTGGTGGACTATGCAACCAGATACCCCGAGGCGTTTCCCTTAAAAGCAACAAATACCCAACAGATTTGTGACGCACTAATACCTTTTATTGCTTGAGTTGGGATACCCAGGGAGATTGTCACCGACCGGGGTCAAATTTCATGTCCAGGGTACTCCAACAAGTCTGTGAGATGCTAAAAATAGAACAGCTGAAAACAGCTGTATACCACCCACAGACTGATGGCTTGGTGGCACGTTACAATCAAACCATCAAACAAATGCTGAAGAAAACGACTTCCCCAGAGAATAAAGACTGGGATACAGTTCTTCCGTGGATTATAATGATGCTTAGGAACCCTCCTCAGTCATCCACAGGGTTTTCACCCTTTGAATAACTATTCGGAAGACCCGTTTGTACTCTGCTAGACTTATTAAAAGAAAGTTGGGAGGAGCAATCAAATCGTGAGGTAACATTAACAGAGTATGCTTCTCAGCTGCAGGAAAGGGTTGAACAACTACAAAGTATTGCCAGGGATAATCTACTTCAAGCGCAAATAAGACAAGAGAGATACTACAATCAGAATGCACAGTTTCGTACTTTCAAGAAAGGAGACCAAGTGCTAGTATTGGTATCTACATCAGAAAACAAAATGTTAGCTACCTGGAAAGGTCCTTATGAGATTCATGAAGTGCTGGGTCCGTTAACGTACAGGGTGAAACAGACGGACAGTAAAATTCCCTATCAGACATATCATGTCAATTTACTTAAAAAATGGATACCTCCAGTCCAAACAATGGCCATGATATCTCTGGACGCAACAACAGAAGAACATTTTCCGCAATTAAAAGAGAAAAACGGTTTACAGGGTCTAAACATCAACCCAAACTTAACGCCTGTCCAAAGAAATGAGTTGTCTGATTTATAACAAAGGTTTTCACACATATTCTCCTCCTTACCAAGGAAGACGAACTTAACTAATCACCGTATAGTCACCGAGCCTGGGGCCAAAGTGAGACTAAGACCTTATCAGATACCTGAGTCAAAGATCAGAGCCTTCAACCAAGAGGTACAAGAAATGCTAGATATAGGAATCATCAAACCATCCCACAGTGACTGGTGTTCCCCTGTAGTCTTAGTACCGAAGTCTGATGGGAGTGTGAGGTTCTGCGTGAACTTCCAGAAGTTAAATGAAATTTCTAAATTTGATGCATACCCAATGCCTAGAATAGAAGATCTGCTAAATAAACTAGGAAATGTGAGGTTTTTGACCACGATCGACTTAACCAAGGGGTACTGGCAAATTCCACTACTACCCTCAGATAAGGAGAAGACAGCATTTGCCACGCCTACTGGTTTATATCAATTTACGGTGCTACCCTTTGGGTTACATGGGGCTCCCGCGACCTTTCAACGACTGATGAACCATATTACAAAGGGACATGAACAGTATGTCGGTGCCTATCTCGACGACATCATAATTTACAGCAACACCTGGACAGAACATCTGCAACATCTTGGCAAAATACCTGAAACGCTGAAACAGGCGGGATTACAAATAAATGCCAAGAAAACTCATGTGGCCACGTTTCATATGAAGTATTTAGGATATTATGTGGTCCAAGGGATCATCAGACCCCAGGAAGAGAAAATCAAAGCTATCAAACAGTTGAAGTTCCCAGAAACACCGAAAAAGGTACAAGCTTTTCTGGGGTTTGTGGGATATTATAGAAGATTTATTCCCCACTTCTCTATCTTAGCCACTCCACTAACAGATCTCTTAAAGAAGAGCTCATCAACAAGGAAAGTGTGGAAAACTGTGGAAACATTGCAGGCCTTCAATACTTTAAAGGAGGCCCTCACCGAAAGAGCTGTTTTACACTGGCCAGACTTTAGCGCTCCATTTTACCTCCACACGGATGCCTCAGGTACGGGACTTGGAGCTGTGCTATTCCAGAATCAGGGAGAGAAGGAAAGGCCAATACTATTCATCAGTCGAAAGTTGTTACCTCACGAGCTGAGTTATCCAACCATCGAGAAGGAGTGTTTGGCAGTAAAGTGGGCTATTGACGCTCTGAGGTATTACCTACTGGGCCGGGAGTTCACATTAATAACCGATCATGCTCCATTAGTCTGGCTTGCTCGTAACAAGGATTCAAATCAGAGAATAGTCAGGTGGTTTCTTTCTCTCCAGCCCTTCTCTTTTAGAACTATTCATAAACCTGGAAAGTTATTAACCCAAGCTGATTACCTGTCTAGAGCAGAAACCCTTACCGATCGTAAGGGCTTAGTAGAGGGGGTGTGACAATGTATGGACTTTGTCATTGCATCTACATTTCTTTATGTACAGTGGGGAGCCCTATTAAGCCTGGATATAGAAGAAGGAAGTGATACCTGTATGGACTTTCCTCTAATTGTCACAGAGTTCCCCCCTTCTCACCTGAGACCGATCCTTGCTGGACTCCGGGGGCGGTGTCTTCTTGCGGACTGACCTGGACTTGAATAAGGCTGAACGAGTCTCTTCCGACTCCCGCGTGCTTTTAAGATTCCGGGATGCAGCAATCCAGGGATCCGGGAAACGAAGAAGACGTGCTGATGGCGCACAAATCCATGGAAACAAGAGGAAAGGGGAAAGGGGCAAGGAATGGAAGTAGAAAAGCTAGGAACCAGGAAAGCAATACTGCGAACTACGGAGCACACGTCTGATCGCTATTAGGCAATAGCATTGAGACGTGCGTAGCCGCGGGGGTGCAGTCTATTAGTAGATTACGTTACGTCCAACGTATAGACCGCGGAAGGCGTGTCACGCTGGATGGCCATCTTGGGAGTGTCAGGGAATGCAAGGCCCGTTGCGATAAGGACCAGGAAGACCAAAAGGGGCGCGTCCTGTGGGTCATGACAGCATGCCTCCTCCGAAAACCTGTTCCTCCAGGTTTGCCTGGGTGTATGAGGTGGTATCTTCTGAGCAGTCGAGGGGTATTCAGATTAGAAAGTGGTTCCCAAGTTCTTTCACTGGGGGGAAATCCTTTCCATTCAACCAGATATTGAAGCTGACCCCGTTTATACCTGGAGTCGCATATCCGGGACACTTCATATTCCAGTTGATTGTCCACCACCACAGGAGTGGGTCTGCAGGATTTCCGGGAGGATTGAATGTAAGGTTTTAATAAGGAGGTGTGAAAAACTGGGTGAATCTTTTTCCAGGATTCTGGTAACTTGAGCCGGTATGAGACTGGGTTTATAATTTCCTTGATGGAAAATGGACCATAATACCGGGGGGCCAATTTGTTTGGCCGTAGATGTCGGGGTAGTAATTACGAGGAAAACCAGACTTGATCTCCAACTGAATAAGAAGGCCCGGGTCTTCTTTTGGAATCTGCATATCTCTTGGTCTGTGTTCTGGCCTTCTCTAAGTGCTCTTTGGTCTCCTTATGTATGTTGATGAGTGTTTCAATCCAGGAGTCGACAATAGGTACCGGTGTGGGTTGTGGAAGAACAGAGGGCAGAACTGAATCCTTGGCTGCAATGAAAGGGCTGGTCTTAACTGCTGAATGATCGTAATTGTTGTAGGCAAATTCAGCCACGGGTATCAGGAGCGACCAGTCATCCTGAACCTTAGTAGCAAAACATCGAAGATATTGTTCCAGAGTCTGATTAGCACGTTCTGTGGCCCCGTTGGTTTGAGGGTGATAACCTGATGAAAGAGCGCGTTGGATTCCTAATATTTGACAGAGGTGTTTCTAGAATTGCGAGACGTATTGAGGTCCTCGATCGGAAATTATCTTGGAAGGAAGTCCATGAAGGCGGAATATGTGCTCCAGGAAGATTCCAGCCAGTTCTGATGCGGATGGTAGCTTGCTTATTGAGGGGTGTGAAATGAGCCATATGAGTGAACAAGTCAATGGTGACCATGATGGTGGTAAACCCTCTGAAAGGCAGTAATTCTACAATGAAGTCTGTAGCGATAAATTCCCATGGCTTTGTTGGCAGTGCGGGTTGTAGCCGAAGACCCACCGGCCTCTTGCTGTCATGTTTATTCTGACTACAGATTGCACAGGCTCGGACGTATAGTTGTACGTCAGTCTTCATTTTAGGCCACCAAAATTGTCTTTGTATGAGGTGGAGGGTGTTGGTGATGCCACGATGTCCGGAGTGAAGGGTATCATGACAGAGGTTTATTATTCTTTGTTGTAATTTTTGTGTAGGAATGAGCAGAACGTTGTGCTTGAACAAGTATCCTTCCTTGACTCTCAGGTTCCATTGATTCTTTCTTGAAATATTCTTCCAGAGTTCAGAGGATTGGGTTTGTACTCAGATTTCTTCCAGGAGGTTGACTGCTTGGGCTACAAAAATCGTGTGGGGAAACATCTTAGGATAGGCCTTATCTTCGGTAGTTTCATAGTCAGGCCATCGAGATAAGGCGTCAGCAATCAAGTTTTGTGATCCAGGAACATGAGTGATGTGGAACTGGTACTGGGCAAAGAAGGCGGCCCAACGAGCCTGACGACTGTTCCGACACTCTAATGATTGTAGAATTTGAAGATTTCGGTGGTCCATGCGGACCTGGACTGGATATCTTGCTCCCAGGAGTAGATGTCGCCACTCAGTGAAGGCTTGGCGGATGGCTAAAAGTTATTTTCCCAGGACGGAGTAGTGTGTCTCACTGGGAGTCAGGGTTCGTGAAAGGTAAGCAATGGGGTGTTCTAGTTTATCCTCAAATTCTTGCTTCAACACCGCTCCAATGGCGTAGTTAGAGGCATCCGTTTCCACAACGAATGGTCAATCAATCCCGGGTTGGGCAAGAATGGGAGCTTGAGTAAATCTTGTCTTCAAGAGTTGGAATGCCTTATCTTGCGGAATAGACCAGACAAAGGGGGTGTCTTTCTTCAGGAGAGCAACAATCGGTTGAACAATCTCAGAGAAGTTGGGTATAAACTTCAGGTAGAAATTGGCAAGCCCCAGGAAGGATTGAACTTGTTTCACGGACGTGGGAGCAGGCCAGGATAATATAGCCTTTACCTTTGAAGGGTCCATGCCAATTCCCTCTGGAGTAAGGATAAATCCTAGGTAATGAACAGAAGCAACGTGAAGCAGACATTTCTCGGGTTTGTCCAAGAGTATATGTTCACAGAGTCGTTGTAGTACTGCCTTTATGTGCTCTTCATGCTTTAGAAGGTCCTTGGAGTAGATCAAAATGTCGTCCAGGTAGACGATGATGAAGAGGAATAGCATGTCAGAGAACACCCTGTCCATAAAACGTTGAAAGACTGCTGGGGCATTAGCTAATCCAAAGGGCATGACCAGATATTCGAAGTGACCAAAGGGTGTTCTGAATGCTCTTTTCCATTCGTCTCCTTCCCGGATACAAATCAAATGATAGGCACCCCGGAGGGCCAGTTTCGTGAAAATCACAGCGCCTCTGACCGCTTCCAGGATATCCCAGATTAAGGGTAAAGGGTACCCGTCGTTGAGGGTCGATTGATTTAATCCACGATAATCGAGGCAGGGTCTGAGTTCCTTAGTGTCCTTCTTAGGAACAAAGAACAATGAAGCTCCGGCTGGAGATTTTGAAGGTCTTATGGTGCCATTCTCAAGGTTGGTATCCAAGTATTCTCAGAGGGCCTTTTTCTCAGGTTCGGAAAGGATGAACATCCTGCCAAAAGGAATCACTGCTGAGGGATCCGTGTCTATGGCGCAGTCTTCAGGCAAGGTAAGGCCTGGACTATGGCAGTTGAGAACACATCAACAAATCCCTGACAGGCCTTAGGAACCTGCACGATATTGGAAACCATGAGAGGTGCTTGATGGTCTATTGGTGGTTCTTTGGAGGGGGTCAAGGAGGGATCCAGGATTAGACAGTGGGACATACAAAACTCTGAGCCGAGAAATAGTGATCCTGCTGTCCAATTGATATACGGATTGCGTTTCTGTAACCAGGGCATGCCCAGTACCATGGGATAATGAGCTGACTTAATAATGTTGAATCGAATCCGCTCTTGGTGGTGGCTAATTGAAAGCTGGATCTCTTCGGTCTGCAGGCTTATGGGCCCCAAAGTGAGGGGTCTTCCATCGATCGCTTCCACCGGCTGCATGATGCTTCGTGTTTCGTATGGGATGTGGTGACTAAAAACCCAATCTTGATCAATGAATATTCCCATAGCCCCGCAGACCACCAAGGCCAAAACAGGATAAGTCTTATTCCCGGAGGTTGATAGGAAGGCCTGTAGTATCACTAGATTGTTTTGTCCAGGAGAGTTCAAGGATGGAATTGATGTGGAGCAAACATCTCTCTCCCGAAGCCCTGCTCCATCTTGGATCGGGAGTTGGCGTTTCCCGAACGCCGAGGAGGGGCCAGAGGGCATTCTCTAACCAAGTGTTTGTCTGAGGCACAATACATGCACAACCCCGTATTAAACCTTCTCATCCTTTCTTGCGGGGATATGGGTCCACAGAAGGCTCCTATCTGTATGGGTACGGTTCGGTGACTGATCCAGGGTTTGTGTCAGATTTGGAGGTACTCTCAAAGGACACCTTTGGAGGGTTTCCCCTAGATTTTTTCTTCTCTGCCTTCCTTTCCTGGATGCGAAAGTCTATTTGCATGGCAAGGTCCATAAAAGCCTGGAATGAGTTCGGTCGGGCCACTCTGGCTAACTCATCTTTAATCTCCTCATTTAGTCCTCTCCTGAAAAGGGTAAAACTTGCCTCCGGAGACCAATCAGCTTCCTTGACCAATTGCTTGAAGTGGGTTACATACGTGAGCACATCCTGGAATCCCTGCTGAAAGTCTAAGAGGCGTTCCTGGGCACTAAAGACCTGCTCGAGGCGATCAAACATGGTCTTTAGGGCCCGTATGAAACCATCGTAGTCATCTAGTAGAGGGTCGCCGGAGTTAACTAGGGGTGTAGCCCAGGTTAAAGCATTTCCGGAAAGGTGAGAGATTATGAACCCCACCTTAGCCCTGGGAGTGGAAAAGTAATAGGGCTTTAATGTAAAGTGAACCAAACATGAGTCCAGGAATCCACAAAGGGTTTTTGCCGACCCATCGTATTTGTCAACAATGCCGCCCAGTAACACACTTTCTTTTGCGGCTGAATCACGGGATATAACTAATTGCTTCAGAGCAGGGTTTTCCGCCGTTAAATTCTGCACCTCGGTGGTTAATTCTTGCATACCTCGCATCAGGTCCTGGACGGCCGCTTCCATGTTGACTTCGAGTGCGGTCTGTAGGCGTCTCAAACTGTCACAGAGTTCCCCCCTTCTCACCTGAGACCGATCCTTGCTGGACTCCCTGGGCGGTGTCTTCTTGCAGACAGACCTGTACTTGAATAAGGCTGAGCGAGTCTCTTCCGACACCAGCGTGTGTTTAAGATTCCGGGATGCAGCAATCCGGGGATCCGGGAAACGAAGAAGACATGCTGATGGCGCACGAGTCCAGGAAGCAAGAGGAAAAGGGAAAGGGGCAAAGAATGGAAGTAGAAAAGCTAGGAACCAGGAGAGCAATACTGCGAACTACAGCGCACACGTCTGATCGCTACTTGGCAATAGCATTGAGACGCGTGGAGCCGCGGATATGCGGTCTTTTAGTAGAATACGTTACGTCCAACATATAGACCGTGGAAGGCGTGTCACACTGGATGGCCATGTTGGGAGTGTCAGGGAATGCAAGGCCCATTGCGATAAGGACCAGGAAGACCAAAAGGGGCGCGTCCTGTGGGTCATGACACTAATCAAGTATGTATTTTGGTATCCTAGGAAACCGGGGGTGACGAGGAGGATGTAGAACCCAACGGTTTCAGCTGGGCCAATTGAGAACAGCTGTTCAACTTGAAAGGATTGATCCTGCGCCGTTGCGCGGATTCCTGCTGTTGATTTGTAGAAATGTTACTTTGCTTGAATGAAATAACGAACCGAGTTCGTCAAGTTGAAATAGATTGAGGAGCACCGTTGCGCTCCAGCATATAGGGTGAGACAGCGACTGTTGTCGACGTTTGGCAGAAGGAGGAGGGAGAGAAGCGTTGTGATGCTTCGGCCCAGGAGAGCGAAGTGACCTGGGAACGGGGACCGAAGATGGCCGCCCGAAGTGGAAAAAGGAAAAGAGCGAGCTCTGGAGGTCAGGCGCCGAAAGAAGACAAGGGGACGGAGCCAAATCACCGCTGGTCGGCTACGTTGAGAAGGGGACAAGCTACGCCACCGAAGGTCCTCAGGTAATGCTGAGCGGTCCGGAAAGAGGATCGGCGTACTATGAACCGTGATAGCACAGGGGAGTATGAGAGTTTGAATGAATCAAAGCAAGCTGTGTCACTGACCGAATTGGCGAAGCAGTATATATCAAGTTTGAATGAATCAAAGCAAGCTGTGTCACTGACCGAAGCGGCGAAGCCGAATATATCGGAGAGACGATCCCTCAAGAATGAATGAGGCGGAGCTTTAAAGAGAGTGAGAGAGGACTGTTAAAGGAGGCAATCGTCGTAGAAGATTATAATCTGGCAGAGACAGTCAAGGCTGAGGGTTCATAACAACGAAGTCGTCCATCAACCCACGGGGTCTACGAAAGAATATTCTGTCAATTAGACTGTAACGTAAAGGAGTAAACTAAGACTCTGTTCAAGGTCACAACGGCGGGAAGGGAAGAAAACCAAGCTAGTGGTGGCTGAAACCAAAGAGGGCGATACCCAAGAAAGAGGAGAAATAAGGAAAGCACAAAAATAAAGGAAGACAAAGACAGTAAAAGGGAAAGAGATAAAGAGTGAATGTACATTCTTTCTAATAGAACTTACCTGTTTGGCCCTTCCTTGATGACACCTCCACCTCCTTGAAGTCTGGAAGAGTTGCAGAAGAAGAAGTATTCTTTTCTTGGTTTATCTAAAAGAGAAATAAGAGTTCATTAATAAAATAATTGGGCTCTCTTTCAGTCCAAACAAACTACTAGTTGGCTGAAGACTCATTTTTTCGGAATCAGACATTTGAAAATATCACAATATTATATAAACGTAGACTATACATACTTTTAAAAAAAAAACATTTTATTGAATTATACAAACAACCAAACAATACAAACTGAACAAACAGTGCATCTTCCAACAGTTTCATTACACTTTCTTAACTTCTAACCACTACTTCCCTTAACCCACCCCCCTTTACGAGTCTATTGCATTAAACCTTCAGTTTCCGCAACCTGTGGTTCGGTCTCCTCTTCTACAGGCTCTGCCGGGTCAGCTAATGACCCAAACAGTTCGGCTATCAGTGATTTCCAGGCCATCAGGGACTCATTCTCCTCCTCCCCCCCTGTGCTACTCGCTTCTTGCCATGCCATGGTTTCGGCTTCTGCCCATTTTTTGCAAATCTCTCCACCACACCTCTACCTTTGGCACATGGCATGACTTCCATCCCATGGCAATCTTCCTCTTTGCAAGCACATAAGCCAGATCCCTCAGCTTACCTACGTGCCTGAGCTTCTGTGGTCTGGGGAACCCCCCCAGCAGACAGGCCCACACTGTATCCACTACCATCTTGACCCCTTTTTCTTCCAGTTTCTCTTTCACTCCCCTCCACAATCGCTCTATGATCGGGCATGACCAGAACATATCCACCATGCCCGCTTTCTCCTCATCACACTTGGGGCATGCTTCCCGCCCTGCATTTTCAAACCTCGATATCCTCCAAGGCGTCATATGTGCCCTGTGCGTTATTTACAGCTGAATCTGTTTCAGCCTCGCGTTTCTAGACACCTTCTTATGATACCTCTGCACCCGTTCCCACATCCTGTCTCCCATCGGGGCTCCAACCTCCATTTGACAGTCAAGTCTCAACTGCGTGACCTCCTTCCCCACTTTAGACATCAGCCTTTCATACAATCTGGAAATCTCATGACCCCTCTCAGCTATGTCATATATCACGTCTATGGTGGCATCTGATTCTTCCTCCAACACAGTTTCAGGCCATGTTCTCTTAATCCTCTGTACCACTCTATGATACGTAATATACGGGCCCTCGTGCAACCCAGTTTCTTCCCGCAGCCCCTCAAAAGGTAGACAATACATACTTAACATACATTTACTCAATATTAAATCACAAAATAGAGAATTGGTTTCAAGAAGTCTGACCAGAAAACTGCAAAAGCAATTAATTACTAAATTCCCTAATATTTAATTTCTCCCAAAATTTCATAAAACATACACATATTTCCCTAAGGTTAGACCCATGATTAATGTTATCTTTTCATGTACAGATCTGGACAGATTATTGAATCCTTTGGTACAGCATTTACCATCGTACATAAAAAATAGCACCCATGTTCTTGAAATTGTGAGTGACATAACATGACAAAGTGACTTTATTTATCCTTGTAACATTGGACATGGTATCTCTGTATACATCCATCAAGCACGATTTGGTACTAGAAGATAGTCAATACTTTTATTCAAAAAGATCAGCAAGTTATTATCAAGAACCACAGATGATCAGAGATGACTTGATTCTATTATGGATAGTAATGTGTTTCTTTTTTAATGATAACTTATACAAACAACAGCCAGGAGTAGCATTGGGTTCAATGTGTGCCCCTTCAGTTGCAAATCTTTTTATGGGTTGGTTGGATGGAAGCCACATATATCACACCGAAAGGAATAAAAGGTATAAGACAGTGGTCAAGATACAAAGATGATATTTTAATGATGTGGGCAGACGATGTAGAACATTTAGCAGTGTGTAGAATATTTTAACCAGAATAGTTGGAATATACAATTTACTATGTCATTTAACAGCAAAGAATCTAATTTCAAGATTTAGACATTTAGATGATAATCTGTACAAAATCCCATCATAAAACACTGAGGCTATTTCAACAATGTTGACAAATAGTTTTCATTTAAAAAGCATCAGCAAGAATATTCCTTTAGAGAATTCATCTGCGCAAGAAGAAATTGTAGTAATACATTAGACTACGAGAAGGAATGTGATTTTTTGAAAAGTACATTTAAAACAAGACGATACAAAGTTTATTAGGACAAGCTTTAAATGATGTACGTCTAAAAAAAAGTACAACTTTGTTAGTACCTAAAGACAATCAAAAAACCTTAGATGATAACATTCTTTTTATAACTGTGAGAAACCTGAGGGTCTTCTCCCAGTAAGACCTCGAGAACCCTTTATTCAGGTGGCCAGGATATGGCCATCGCTGTTGGATCCAGTTCCTGGGGGTGGACCAGTGGGGGAGGATCACATGTGTAGGGGAACCCAGAGTTATGCACGAGGGAATATCCCAGGTGAGATGCGGTACCATCACAGGGAGGATGATGAGGGGAACTAAGTCTCTGAAGCTTTTATAAGCTATTGCCGCTCATCATCTCTTCCACCCATTGAATCTTCCTTACCCAACAGTAAAGCCAAGAACCCACTCACATCTGGTAAACTTGTTAAGAGCCACAACTACCAGACTCCTGCTTTCCCTGGTTCTTATATGGATACTCCTGGACATTCTTTTCCACATTCCTCTAGTTATTTTGTTCCGAACACCCAATCTATTAGGTCAGAACACTACTAATCCCACAATCCCCTATGTTCTGTTCTCCATACCGATCATTCTCGTCCATTTCACAAACCTTCCCCGTCATATCCCATAGGACAATCTGACAATACATTTTCTTCTCCGAACCCGTAGGACACTCAGGAACTCTGGAACTCTACCACCCTCCTTTTCCACCCTGACACTTCATCATATTGTGACAGACAACAGACTTGTAAAACTGTTTACTTGACACGTCCCAACATGAAGGTCAGGCAAAGTCAGGCAATTAGCCTGAATCACACACACCTGACAGCCCTTCCTTTTCCCCACGGGGATAAAAGGTGGAGCAGGAGAACATATTAGAAGCAGGGTGAGCACGGCAGACAGCACAAGACAGCTAAGTAAACGCAGCAGTTCAAGAGAAGGAGAAAAGGGACAGCAACAGAGAGGGTGGCGAGGAGAAAAGTGGCCTTGCCCTTTTCATCCGAGACCTGTGGAACCTTTGTGGAAGAGAGCCTAAGACCGCGAACAATAGCACAAGTGTCTTGCAGCAGATGTCAATGGTACACGGGGCACGCCTTTGCCAAAAAGCAGGAGCGAGGGAAGCAGCCGCACACATGGTACCAGCCTTGGCTCCAGAGAGAAAAGCCAAGCAGTTCATCACAGCCGGTGAGTCCAGGGGAAAACCAATAAGAACCGGGCTGTGTTGAATGAGAATCACAGGAGTGGCAAGTTTGAACCATGCTCAATGAACTTTAAATGAACTGAAAAAAGTGGGAAGGGGAGACCAGTTAAAAGGGAGGAGACCGGCACCACGTGGGTGCTAACTCAAGAGGCTCTGGTCGATCCCATCTGAGCGAAACTACAATTACCGAAGCAAAACTACAATTACCATAGTAGGGCCAGCGGAATAGGTCAAAGTGGTCAGAGGGTCTAGCAAAATCCATGTACAATCGAAAGACTTTGATCTACAAGCACTGTGAAAGAAAGGTGAATCCCGCAAACATTGAATTGAGTAAAAAGAGAACATTGAAAGTAAAGAGGGGTCAGCGCCCAGAACAGGGGGACCCAGGAGTGAGCCACTATCACCCTGATTGAGAGCCACAGTAAAGCTGGTGAGGGGAGGCTAAGTAACGAGAGGGATCGAGACCCGGCAAAAGGGGGATCCAAGGGTGAAAAGTTACCACCGCCAGATTGAGAAAGATGAAAGCAAAAGTTAAAAGAAGGCAAAAGTGAACCCGAAGGAGGGATGCCAGAGAAGAAGGGTCTGAGCCCGGCACAGGGAGATCCAGAGGTGAAGCTATCACCTGAGAACAAGCAGTCTAGAAGAGTCCGAGCCCGGCAGAGGGAGATCCAGGGGTCTAGCCATCACCCAAGTACTGCAAGTCAAAAGAAGACCGAACCCGACTGAGGGAGATCCAGGGGTGAAGCTATCATCCAAACTTCAAGTAAAGAATTGACATATGATTGAGAAATATGATATGTTAAGGGTCAGCGCCCACATGAGTGGGACTCAGGGGTGAAACCATCACCCTATCTGAACTGTGGAGTACAATTGAGAAGGGCCAGCGCCCAGAAGAGGGGGACTCAGGGGTGAATCATTAACACACTAACAAACTTTCATTTAGTTAAAGGAACTTTTGGTTTTTGTTATTTGAACACGTCAGACCCCGAAGACAAGAGACTTTCAAAGGAAATGAGAACTGCCCTTGGACATCGCCGGTCCTGAGCACTGCCATTGAAACTGTTGTCTTGTGCTGGAGAAGCCCAAGACTGTACTGTGCTCCAAACTCCCATCAGACCCTGGGCACAAAACATGGAGAAGGGGGGCCCATGCTACCGCATCCTGACATGAGAACACTTCTTTCTTTTCTTGAGAATGAGAATTATCCCACACCCTTTTTTGTATTAGTTGTAAGGTTCGGCAATATGTTTCTTAGTATAGTTCCTTTTTATTTGACACAACGCCAGTAGGACTGCCTTATTTTCATTTGATGGTCGATGCTTGCTCCCATCTTAGACTTAGATTTAGATTAGGCATTTTTCCAACCTTCATACAACATTCATTGTTCATTAAACATCCTTGAACTGTGATCACGTGTGTCCGTCTTACTTGTTGCCACCATGAGTTACTCACATAACACAATACAGTGAGAACAGTAACATCATGTATAAAGAGTTAATGAAACATTGGAATTTATTGTTGATGGATAAGGAAATAAAAAAATACTTGAAAGACAAACCTCAAATTGTATATAGAAAAGTGAGAACACTGTGGAATTTGTTGAGTATGAGTCATCTTTCTAGAAAGCTAAAAGAAAACGGGCTGAGTGACACAGACTGTATGTTGGCAGAACTATTAGAAAATTAAAGATTATATATGAACAATTTAAATCGATAATTACAAGTGATTTGAGAAGTCCACTGGCAAAACATTGGCAAACACTCCATGATGGAGAAGAAATGAACAATTTAAAATTCAGTGGAATAAGAAAACTGAAGCTTGGAGAACAAAGAGGACATTTTGAAAAAAATTACGCAAAGAAGAAGCAAAAATAATATTTTTCATCCGAGCTATTGAACGTCGATTGAATCAAGATTTTTTATTAAATTATTTAATGTTGAAAATAACATTTCACTATGTTAACTGGATTGTTTAATCAAATGTTCCTTACAACAAATTATTTTCCCAAGAGATCTATTGGTGGGTGTAGTGAATTAATACTATGTGATTAAGTTTTGACGTTATTACTAGGATCAGCTCAACTAAATGCAGTCTTGAAGTAAGGATTGATATCCTGAAACACCCATACCTCTGGTATATTATTATTTAGTACACCCCTGATGTGTACTACTTCCGATCTGCACACTGTGTGCATCTTCAAGATGGCCGCCAATTTCGACTCCTCAGCGGAGGCTACTGCTTCCTGATTAAAGCTCTGATTGGCCTTGCAGCATGTATACAGATGGCTGCACGACTGGAGGAGGAATCCGGCCGCATCCTTTGAAGGGCTGCATTTTCAAGGGCCTGTCTGCGGCTGTCCGTGGATGGTCGCAGGATCGAGCTGTGCTGGTCTTCTACTACTGTAAGTACTCCCCTACCAAAATGACTTCTCACACGTCTTCCAGGCCGCTATTTGCCTCTCTTCACCACCCACTACCTGAGTGTGCACTGATACGATCCCTCTCGACCTTGGAATCTACTCTTCGTTATAACAGTAATTGAGAGTCCACGCAAAACTCTCCTCCAGACCTTCGCCGCCGTCCCATTCAACAGCCATAATCTTGTGATTCTTCCAGCACTTGGCCTTGCAGCTCTTGGTAATCAGTCTAACTGAGACTGTATGACTCGGAGCACCCAGCCCAGTTGCCATTCCATGCATGGCAGTTTACAGCTCACAGCCCAGTGCAGGCCAATTCCTGTAGCAAACTGCACTTAGCATACCTGCCACTGTGTTGTAGCGCATTGTAACTAGCAGTTCAGCCCCATTGCCGTATTCGCTGTGCTAGCTTACTTACTTCATATCTAGATCTATCAGCACTAGCATACTTGCATTTAGCCCTAACCTAACTGCCTATTGATGTGTTAGCATACTTGTATTTAGCCCTAACCTAACTGCCCATTGATGTGTTAGCATACTTGCATTTAGCCCTAACCTAACTGCCTATCGATGTGTTAGCACACTTGCATTTAGCCCTAACCTAACTGCCCATTGATGTGTTAGCATACTTGCATTTAGCCCTAACCTAACTGTCTATTGATGTGTTAGCATACTTGCATTTACCCCTAACCCAACTGCCTATTGATGTGTTAGCATATTTGCATTTAGCCCTAACCTAACTGCCTATTGATGTGTTAGCATACTTGCATTTAGCCCTAACCTAACTGCCTATTGATGTGTTAGCATACTTGCAATTTGCCATTTAATCTCTACCTTCTATACCTTACCAAAGATAGCTATGATAGGCTGGATATTCCTCACCATACTCCCTTTCTGCCTTGTCCCAGACAGCACACAGTGCACAGGCCACCACTTCCATGTGTTTAGAAATGAACTCGCCAAATTAGCCTTCTCCAGACATCAACCCATACCTTGCCCAACACCTTTCCTTCCACATACCGCTCCCTTCCCGTCTAGCCTAAACTTCCACAATACCAAATGTGAGAGACCTGCTCCCTTGGAGCCTATAACACCCCCTGTCTACCCGAAATCCCATAGTAGACAGCAAAACCTACCCCTCTAGAGGGAACGATAGATTGACTCGTCTAAGATCACACACTAAACAATATCACAGCAACCGTAGACCTACCTCCATGACATCTAAGTTACTCAGGCCCAATGACCTCTGGCAAAATAACAAGCTCGCTCCAACTCCTATTTCAAACACCTACCCAAACCCCATTGCTTCCTACCCCCAGACAACCAAGCCCACTTCGGTATTGGACCCCAAACCACCCATCATTATTAAAAGTTCCCTAATAAATGCCCGATCCCTAGGAGCTCACGCAATTGAGATACATGACATTATCATGGATCATGAATTGGACTTACTAGTAATCACTGAATCCTGGCTTCACCAAGCTTCAGGACCACTGCTAGCCTTGGCTATACCCCCCGACTACTCTATTGTCAGAGCCGACAGAACCAAGTCCTCAGGAGGTGGAGTAGCAATCATAGCCAAGAACAATTTACAAATCAGATCAAGTTCCACTGAAGCCATTGCTGGGTATGAACTACTGTCAGCCAAACTCGCCTTGAACGACAATACCACAATCAATATCTTGGTGATCTATAGAACTCCTAGTTCCATTAGCCACCCAGAATCAGACATCCCTCTACTACTTGCACCTATCATAAAACCTATTACAAAATCTATTGTCCTCGGAGACCTGAATTTAGGCTTCAGCTGTCACTCACCGGATGTCTACTCCCGGAGGAACTCAAGACGGCCCGGACCTGATTTGATTGTAGAACCCCGGTTAGACCTAAACCGGGGTCTCCTCTCTGTTGAGGGAATAAACTCTTTTCAATGATATGCCCCCCCACCCTTAGGTAACAGTCAAGGAGTTCGATCACTTAAAAGAGCGGATAGCACACCCGCTAAGATCACCAACTGCAAAAGAAAAGTAACACTGTTTAGTTGTATGATAATAGTACAGAGGAATTAGATCTTTATGAAGGTATAGATATACCTGAGCTATGGTGATGATTATTTTCTGACAACCCCTACCCCGATACCTAAAAGGAAGAACAACCCTGTAACTAGCAGATCACTAGAGGATGATGGGCATTCTTTGAGATAAAGAAAAAAAAAGGAATGTAGAGAAGGGAAGTTCTTACCAGAGGAATTAATTAAGAAGTCACTAATAAGTCCAACAACGAATAGGATAAAATAAAAAAATGGGAAGGTTAGTAGAGGTACTATCCCGACGAAACGAGGGACGCACTGGAGTCGGGATGGTGCACGATGATGCAAAGCGTCCCGGAGTGCACTTGTATTGGACGTCTTCCTCGAGAAATAGGAACAGAGTAGAAGGAGTGTCCACGGAATCTTTAAGCAGGGGATGTAACAGTCTTCTCACAAGGCAGGGTGCGGGGAGTAGGTAACGTGCAACTGATAATGGTCACAAAAGCAAATACTGTGCAGTCTGGCAACTTCAAAGTAGAAAATGAAAGAGTAAGAAATACTTGCGGTGATCATTCAAGGCAGTCCGATAGGCGTGCAGGGGTCCGGTACACAGAAGAATGGACCAAAACAAAGGGCAGTTCGATGCAGTCCGTTTAAACATGCAGGGGTCGGGTACACAGAAGAATGAACCAAAACAAAGGGCAGCTCGATGCAGTCCGTTTAAACATGCAGGGGTCCGGTACACAGAAGAACGAACCAAAACAAAGGGCAGTTCGATGCAGTCCGTTTAAACATGCAGTGGTCCGGTACACAGAAGAACGAACCAAAACAAAGGGCAGTTCGATGCAGTCCGTTTAAACATGCAGGGGTCCAGTACACAGACAGTAAGGTCAAGCCAAGGGAAATCCGAGAGGCAGTCCGTTAGGAGAAAAGAAGGTCGGAACCAGAAGTAGGCAAGACGAAACTTCAGTAATAAAGTGGGAACAACTTCAATAGGAAGCAGCATTCAGCTCGTCTTGCCGTGCAATGAAGGATTCAGAAAGAGGCTTCGGTTTCCCATTTGCGGTATCCAGGAATGGAGCGGGAATGCTGGGACATGTAGTCCTTTTAGTATTGCAGCCAGTAACAGCTGCAGAAATAGCCCGTTTCCACGGCAGCCTCCACTGCCTATAAAATGGTGCTGAAAAGTGCCGGATTCTATTTCCTAGATGAAAACCAGGTCCAACAGATGGATTTTGCCGTGTCCGGCGGGTTAACCCTTTTAATCCTCGGGATACCGCAGAGCCCTGAACCGTAACATCAGCGACGACCAAGACCTCAAAGCCACAGCCCTACACTCAGCACTGAAAGATAAGAACTTCAACCAGCTGATCAATGCCCCCACACACACATAAAGGGCAGAACCCTTGACTGGGTCCTCTCACTTAACACTAAACTTACCATTGACGCTATTGCCCCACTTTGCTGGACAGTTCACTTCTGTATAGAATTCACAATTATGAGTGATGACCCCCGTCCTCCCATAGCCATAGAATCAGTCACCATTGTAGGTAGAAACTCCCGGAAGCTCACTGCTGAGAACTTCACCCCCACTCTCAACCAAGTTTTAGCATCAAACTCTATTGATAGCAACTACCCCAGTGCCATTGCGGAATACTACCACAATTATCTCCCTTGTACCATTGATGACGTTGCTCCTATCACAACCAAAATGCTTCGCACTAATAAAAAGACCCACTCCTGGTTCGATGAAGAACTTCCCACCCTAAGAAGAACTAAACATGCGCTTGAACACACCCATAACAAACATCCTACCCCGACTCGGCCAAGCCTTCAAGGGCGCCAATAAAATAGACAAAGCAGCCATCATCTCCCATAAAGCAAACTCCTAAAATACGCGCATCTGCAACGCAGCTTCAGGCTCCAAAGAGCTCTTCTCTATCCTTAGAAAATTAGAAAATCCTATACCATCTGAGACCCCTGCCAACTCCAGTAAAGCATGGTGTACCACCATACAAGATGCTCTTGCTTCCAAAATCTCCCTTTTACAAAGAAAATAACAACCAAAAGAATCCTACTAGCTGAAAAAGAAACCTCAACCCCTAAGCCCCTTCATACCCCTAATGACAACACCAAACCACTATTCCACTTCGCTCCTGTCACTCAAGAACTAGTGCTTGATACAATCACTAAACTAAAAGCCTCCAATTGCAAAGGGGATAGTGCCCCAGCTAAACTGGTCAAAGCTTTTGCGACCGCTCTCGCCTTCAATATCACCAACTTCGTTAACTCTTACTTTAACTCGAACACAGTCCCAGTAAGCATCAAAGAAGCGTGGGTTACCCTGCTCCTATAAAAACCTAACTTGGACCCCACAATTCCAACTAACTACTGCCCAATAACCACTGTGCCGTTCCTACTTAAACTCATCGACAAAATAGCATATAATCAAATTCAAGGACACTTAGAACAGCACCAGCTTCTTGGAACCAGACAATCAGGCTTTAAGTCCAACCACAGTACAGAAACAGCCCTTTTAGATCTCAAGATCCAGATGGATTCCATCAGAGATTCAGGAAAACTCTGCTTACTCTTATTGTTAGACCTCTCCGTGGCATTTGACCTCGTAGACCACGACAAACTGTGCACATCACTGTGTTAAACGGGAAATCATATTGTGCCTCCTTCTGATATATATTGGCCTAAGCCTTGTTGCTCTGCGAAGAAAACCGCGTCGCAAAGTTCTGATTTTAGATCGATTTGGCTGTCATTTTAGGATCATCGGCCATTTTGATCTCTGTTCTCTGTTCTAAAATGGTGGACTGTGTTTCTAACTTGTAACCGAGCCTTCCTGACCTTTGAATATTGTTAATGGTTATACTGTCCGAGGGCCGACTGTTTAGACTAGTTAATGCGACCTTGCACCAAGTTTGACTTGTTGTCCTAGGATTACCTGCATTAACAAGCCTCATCCACGAATACACATCGAGGACAATACTGTGTAAATGTCGAGCGTGGACACTGGCAGAACTGCATTGTGAAGGGATATGTGCTAAGGCTTACTGTTGTAACTAATAATATACATCGCAATTGTAACTTGCTGGAAACTCAAACCTATGTAATCCGTGTGCATATTATTGTATGAGCCATAAGTGAACTCGGCACAAACTCCTAGACCACAGATTATTAACCCATAGAGGGGCTGGACATTATTACTGAAACATATAAAAATGCAAATGTTTAGATGTCCAGCACTCTCTCTCCTCACTCTGACGGGATGGTACTCATTGTGATGTATTGAGAGCCAGATAGCTATCTGAATTTCTGTTTCTTTGTAACTGTATAGTAGATTAAAGATCTGTGAATCTTTATAGCCAGTGTTTGGTGTATTTCCTTTTGTGGTACTCAGCCTCGATATTTCCTTGCTTTTACAGAGGGCGCCTGAATAGGATCCTATTGATCCAAGATTGATGCCATCTCGTTGAAGTGTTGACGCGGCTATCGGACTGGGATCGGACGGTGAGAAAGGGGGCCCCTTCTTGGATGAGACGCGATACCTCAACAGCACTGCACGACCCGATCCCTGGACGGTGAGCCCGCGGTCCGAGACGGCATCTTGACAAGGGTCCATATATCGAGGCGGGCAGTTTTGCCAAAATCACCAACCACGAGGGTCCTTAGTTATCCTTAGTAATCCGATCGGACCTCCTTTAGTTCTTTGATCAGGTGAGTCGTGACCCGATTCTTAAGTATCCTGACAATTTGATTTGGCGCATTGTACTCGCGAGCACAATTGTTGACCAGGTAACACCAGGAATCTGATATGCCTGAGAAATTGTCTGCCTACTTCAGGGCATTATTCCGCAGAGACAGACAATCTTTGTTATTTAGCCATCCGGCACCACAGCAGGGGTCCCTGGCTGGTAGTATGTACTGTAAGCATGGCATTGGTAGTATAGTGTTTAATGATATTTGGCACAAACTAGACAAACTTCCGAACTTCAGTGGCCAACCAATGGTAGCTTTGAAATTCCTTGTATAGAATATTTAGAGTCTATATTGTTAAAGAAAAAGGCTAGACCTGCAGCATTCGATATATTACAAAATTGGAAGAAAGAAGCTATGTAGCAACTTAAAAGTAGAGAGAAACATGCGCGCCAACATATGTCCAACGTTGAAAAAGCGTTGTTGTACGATCAAAATAAACAGTCAGAGTCAGTTAGAAATATTGATAGGGCTTTTCAACTTGGTATTTAGAAAATATATACGTCTAAAGATTTTCATGTGTCTGATGAATTCATTGACAAACTTCTAAATGAATGAAGGCCTGGTGCGACTGCGCCACCTCCATATGTTCCTATTCCTGTTGCTTTACCTCTTCCTGCTGTCGTTCCTCCTCCCGTAGTAATTCCTGCTCCTCCTATCATTCCTCCTATTGCTCCTCTTCCTCCGGTTATCGTTCCTCCTCTTATTGTTGCTCCTTCACCTGTACCTCTGCCTTTGCCTACTGTTACGGTTTAGTAGACTTGCCTTCTGCACCAGTGATGGCACCTTTGTTACCGATTGTACAAGATTCTTCTACTCTTTCTCTTCCAAGTGGTTCTGTTCCACTTGTAGTTGATAAGGGAGCGGAATCAAAGATCGTAACTCGCAATACTGTGTCTAAAGAGAGAAAACGTGATTTGACTGCATGGGCTAGACAGAACAATCTGATGTTTTTGCCACACTCTCTAATCTAGAAAGTTTTCCTGAGAAAAATGTTTTTATTGAAGGGCTGGGAATTCACTTAGCTGTAATGTGGAACAGACTGAATGATGTAGATCTCCCACAAGGGTTGAGGGATCTGAATGTTTACGCATATTCAAGAGATACTGCGGAGAAAGTATATGAGCACGTCGGGAGGGTTTTTGAGTATAGAAGGGAGTTAGAAAGGTTACAGAATGAATAAATAGATGGTGATAGTTTGAGTGCTATTTTTGTACAGAAACAATTCCTTCCTCTTTGTAAATCGATAAGTGAGGACACACGAATTTGCACAAAAGATGCAATTAGATGGATTTCAGACATGTCGATATCTCCCGTAGAAGTATATGACACGTATAGTCAGTATACGCTAGAAATAGAGAGGAGAGTGATACAGGTTATGGTAGAATACCTGCAGGATGAATGTATAAAAAGAAAGATTTGTTGTCCCGCAGAATTATTGAATATCTATAAGAGAGCTTTTTCGTTTGACACTTCTTCAGCCGCTTTAGCGCTCGATTTAGCTCTGTTGCTCAGTAAGCGTTCAGAGTTTCCTATTTCTCAGTTGCCTATGAGAGAGGTTCCTCCGACATTTGTCCTAAAATTTGAGGTTCCAGCTAATGCTGCAGCAGGTACAGCTGCCTATGACATTCCTGCACATTATGTATTGCGGTTTGTTCACATCCCGTTCTCAAGAAAGGAAGTGAACACCATCAGACAGTCCATCCCAGATATTAGAAAGAATCCGACAGGGCTCTATAAAGAGATAGAATCTGTCTTGCAGTCATCAGTATTTACTCTGAGTGATATAGATCTGCTATCTCCCATGCTCCTACCAATTGATTTATGGAAACAAATTAGGACAGTAGATGATGTAGCAGGGTTAGGGGATACATGGGATAATATGGCCAGACAAGATAGAGATAGACCACTTGGCGAGAGACCACCACAGGTAATACTGACTTTGCATGATAGAATAGTGACAAAACTGAAAGCCTTAATTCCTGAGAGAAGGATTGTCTGGGACAAACTTACTGCTTGTGTCCAAGGAAAGTCTGAGGGTGCTACCGAATTCTTTAATCGGTTTGAACAAGTGTTTTCAGATTTCAGTGGACAGGACTTAAGCACAGAGTCAGGAAAAAGATTATTTGTAGACAAATTTGTGCGTGGATTGTTACCTGACTTCCAGTTGCAAATTATAACTTCTGAGAGCGCTTGGCAAGCTAAGTCTCAGTCTGAAGTACTGCATATGTCTCAGTATTACGAAAACGGAGTCAATAATGAAAAAGAAAGGATTGAGAAGAAAAAGGGAGACTTGAAGACTAAAGTATTGTTGCAACAGATTGTTAGAGGCCCTAGAGGGGGTAGTACACAGTTTAGGGGCCAGTATGTTCTGCAAGGGAATGTGCCGTTGGGTCCTGTACACGTGAACCAATGTGCTTATTGCAGAAAAGAGGGTAATTGGCGAGCAAAATGCCCGATCCTCCAACAGAGGTCGAATAACACATTTGGTATCAGGGGTAGACGATCCAGACGCCGCCCTGGGGCAGGGGGTCCTGGTAGAAGCCAGTTTTCTCAGAATTCGCAGCCTTTTTCACAAGACAATCAGTCACTGAGTGTGGATAATAGAAACATCTTTGATCATCCTTCTACTGTATATCGCTCTGAAGACCTTCCTTTTGATGACATCTTGTTTTTCTAGGATTGCCTGAAGCAGGGTTTGAAACCAACGCCTATTCCCGTTAATCAGAAAGGTCCCTACATTGAAATGATAGTGGGAAATAGGAAACATCTATTCTTGATAGATACAGGAGCGCAGAAGTGTTCCATTGACCATTCACGGGTTCCAAACATTCCACTGTCAGGGCAAACCAATGTTTCTGTAGGGTCTTCTGGTACACCAGTGGTTAGTCAGGTTTGTCCACCGGTACCGGTACCGATTACACTGGGTCCATTTACAGATCACTGTCCGTTTCTTTTGACAACGAACTGTGGAGAGAATTTGTTGGGATTGAATCTGCTGAAAGAATTAAATGCAGTAATTCATTGTTCTTCGGATGGAGTGTGTTTGACAATTCCACCACAGCAACTAACTGCCTCTCAGTTCCTGACTAGACCTTTTCCGCTGGAATTTAGTGATGTTCCGGAGTGTTAATGGGCGATTGATGACAATGATGTCAGTATTCTACAAATTGAGCTTGTTAAAATCATTTTGAAACAAGGAGTAAAATTGCCACATATTCCTCAGTATAAGATTTCGGTTGATGGTGAGCAAGCTTTGAAATGTATAGTTTCTGATTTTGTACACAGTGGGGTTATTGCGGAAATTGCAGGTAGTTTGTGCAATAGTCCGATTTTGACTGTGTATAAGAAAGGCGATAATGCAATTCCTTTTCGTTTCATCATTGATTTAAGTGCTATCAATAAGATTGTTGCTCCACAGTTTCCTATTGTGCCTGACGATATTAACTATGATCCCAGCTTCTGCTACTCATTTTAGTGTTGTAGACCTTAAGAATGCTTTCTTTAGCATTCCTATACACAAGGAAAGTAGATACCTGGTTGCGTTCACCCTAGGGGACGCTCGTTCACATTCACTTGTGCGCCACAAGGGTACACGGATAGTCTGAGTATTTATAGTAGGGCTTTGAAAGAGCAGCTTGATACACTCGAGTTGTCTACCACTTGTTTATTGCTTCAATAAGTAGATGATCTTCTTTTAGCTGCTGACTCAGAAAGTGCCTGTAAGGAGGGCACCGTGTTGTTGCTTCTTCACCTAGCTAAACATGGACATAAAGCTTCACTCAAAAAGTTTCAATATTGTCGACAGGAGGTCGCCTATTTAGGCTATCTCCTGTCAAAGGACGGAAGAAGGTTGCCGCCTGAACGGATAAAAATAATTTCTAGCATGTCTGTCCCAAATACACAGAAGGAAGTCAGAGCCTTGATAGGAATGGCTTCTTACCGTAGGCAGTGGATCGCCAACTTCTCACTAGTGATTAAACCAATGTTGGCTTTGACAAAGAAGGGCATTTCTTTGCCATTGCTGTGGAACTTGGAACACCAGAAAGCATTTGATCTGCTCAAGACTGCACTGTGTTCAGCACCGGTTTTGGGCACACCAAATTATGAAAAGGCCTTCGAGTTGTATGTGCATGAACGTGATGGATGTGCTTTGGCTGTATTAACGCAGGAACATGGAGGAAAGAATAGGCCGTGCGGTTACTTTTCTTCCACCCTTGATCCTGTTGCATGCGCTTTGCCAAGATGTTTGAGAGCTGTTGCTGCTGCTGCTGCGTCTGTAAAACAGAGCGAGGGTATGGTCCTAGGCCATGATTTAACCTTGTTGGTACCTCACTCTGTAGATGTTCTATTAAATAGAACACAAACACAACACGTTACTCCCGCACGATTAACGAGATACGAATTGATCTTGTTTGCACCGCATGACAAAATTAAAAGGTGTTGTGTATTGAATCCGGCTGAACTGTTACCTCTCTCGCAAGGTACTGCTTGCAGTGATGAAATGTCACATGACTGGCTTTATACCACAGAGCAAGAGACTAAAGTCAGGATCGACTTGAAAGACATACTTCTGAACGATCCACAAGGGGAGCTGTTTTGCAATGGCTCCTGTTTCAAACTTCCGGATGGTACATCCACGGCTGCTTATGTCATCACCACACTAAGCACGATTGTGGAAACTAAGAGAATTTCGCATATCTCCACGCAGGCCGCAGAGATTATTGCATTGACTCGAGCTTGTGAACTTTCCGAAGGGCTTAGAGTGAACATATATACTGATAGTCAGTATGCTTTTGGGGTAGTTCACAACTTCGGTAAACTTTGGGCAGACAAGGTTTCTTGACCTCACATGGAACAAAGATCCAATATGGCTCCTTGATAGTGTGGTTACTTTCAGCGCTTGCACTTCCCACTCAGTTAGCATTCATGAAATGTACAGCGCATCAGAAAATCATAAATGATGTGGGAAAAGGGAACACTTTCGCTGACCAGATAGCCAAACAAACTGCCACTGATCTCTATTTAGAATTGTATATTGCAAGGGAAGCCACACATGTTTGTACCATAGATGAAGGTATTGAATCTGTAAAGAATATCCAAGCCGATAACACTTTAGAAGAAACTAAGCAATGGGCTGAGGGTTTGGCAGGGTTGGATGATGATGGTTGTTGGGTGGATAAGTTAGAAGGAAAATGGATGCTGCCAGACGCGTACATTACCATGATGGTCGCAATGGCTCGTGGGCCCACCCACATCTGTGCAAGGAAGGTTTGCAAAATGAAAGAAAATGTCTGGGTGAACAATAAAATCTCGAAAAAAGCTGAGCGTTCTGTCCAAAGTTGCATGATTTGTCTACAGCACAGTATGGGAAAGGGCACATCGACACCAAGGAGTAGTTTTGGTCCACCTTCTGTCCCCATTGAAGTTATCCATGTTTGATTTTATTGAAATGGAGCGTTGTAACAATTTTAAATTCGCATTGGTTGTTATTTGCGCCTTTAGTAAATGGGTCGAAGCCTTTCCTGTGAAAGACGCTACAGCAATGACAACGCGAAAACCATGCTTAAGGAATATTTTCCTAGGTTTGGTTTGCCAAGGGTCATCTGGTCGGACAATGGTCCACATTTTATCGCTGCTGTAATTCTGCAGATATGCGCGGGATTACAGATCGATAACCGGTTTCATTCGGCTAGACATGCTCAGAGTGCTGGATTGGTAGAGAGACACAATGGAATTTTGAAAAACAAGCTCGCTAAGACGTGTGCAGGCACCAAATTGAAATGGCCGGACGCCTTACCGATAGTGTTACTATCAATGCGTACCACCCCACAGACTAAGACTGGGCTCTCCCCATACAAGGTGGTTATGGGTAGGCCAGCTAACATTTGGAACATCCCAAAGCCCCGGGCCTTGAGGGGCATTGAACATGTACTTCTTTCTGACTACTGTGACCGGTTAACTAAAAATCTGTATTTGATTCACCAACAGGTGCAAGAATCCCTTCCGGTAAAATACGAGGTGCCGGAGACCACCAGGGGGCGCAGAGGCAATGGCTGCCTAGTGCCGAGCTCCCGCCAGGACAGGGCCTTCTAGAGGGATTGAGCCCCCCCCGGACCCCCCTGGTGAAACAGCTACCCGGCCATCGGCGGGTGACCCCCCCGCGAGACTTCGGCTCGAAGGAGCGGACCTCGCCGCCCCCCGAAAACCGGAGTTCGGGCCGTGCTGGAGTCGCGGCCGAGTACGCGGGGACGGGGAGAGGCCTGCAGACGGACAGAGCCCAGCTGAGGAGCCCGGCCGCCGGCCGGAGTGCAGCGTCCCGCGGACCCAGGAGGAGTGGGCTGACGGAGCCGACGCCAACACCGGGCGGAGGAGGTAAGGGGGCCACGGCAGCAAAGCGGATCGCGGGCCAGTCCACCCCCGGACGGGCTCCGGCGGTCCGCCTCGGAGGATCGGCCCGAGCCCGCCCCTGCCAGACCTCGGCGGCGGGAAGCGGCCCAGAAAGACAAAGAGCCGGTCGGGCAGGAACGGCCCCTCCCGCCGGCGCACGCTTCATTCTTCGGGCCCACCACGGGCAACACCCCCCGAGAGGGGAACCGGGCCCCCAGCCTTAGCTCCCGCACCAGTCGGCGGTCCCGGGCCCAGCATCCGGGGCCTGAAAACGTTGCCCCCCCTGGGCCCCCTGGAGACAATCGCAGGACAAGGGGAGCACACCCGGGATTGACGGGGGCCAAGGCAACCCCCGCAGCACACCCCACTCCAGCCATCACAGACCTAGGGGGGTCCTGGCCTGGCCTGGCCGCACAGCACGATACACGCCGGGGAGAGGGGATATCTCCCACCAGCCCAACAAAGGAACCCAGCGAGGCCGGAAGGACAGAGACCAGGCCTAAACAGGTGGTGGCCCCCGGGGACAATCCTGGGGCGTGTGCCCGCCTGACTCTCCCCCCGGACAGCAAACAGAGGCTGGAACACGACGGAGGCAGCCTCCCACCCCCCACGAGACCGCACCAAGACGTGGGGGATCTGGACCAGCGGCGGACCCCAAGGGGGGCACTGAGGGGGATCGCATGAACGGGCTAGAATCGCTGCAGGCGTTCAGATATAAGAATCGCACCAGAAACCACACGGACCCCAGTGACCTGTCCCACCCGGGAAGCATGTCGGAGCCCTCGACAGCGATGGAGAGGGGCTTTGCCTCCATCCTCCAGGAAATTAGGGAAATGCGATCAGATGTCGCCCAAAAATTCGAAAAAATGGAACAGAGGGTGGACAAAGTGGAGGAGAGGCTGCAACGGGTAGAAACCAACCAGTCCTCGTCAACGGCACAGGAGGTTCAATTTGATATGAGGCTCTCGGCCTTGGAGAAGAGGGACGAGGAAAAGGCCAGACAGTTTGATGACTTCGAAAACAGGGAAAGGAGAAATAACTTAAGATTTTTCGGGATCCCGGAAACGGAGGGGGAGACAGAGAGAGACCTAACCCGAGTCGTGAAAGACATTATCACCCTTCTGTTCGCGGAGGAGATGACCACAGAACCCACGTTCGACAGGGTGCATAGAGCAGGGGGCAGGGCCGGGAACCCCCGATCAGTCCTAACCCGGTTCCACTACTATACGGAAAAAACCAAGGTTTTGGAAGAAGCGAGGAAGGCAGGGGTGATCACCTACAACAATGCCCAGGTCACCATTTTTCAGGACCTTTCCGCTTACACCTTGGCGAAGCGCAGAATGTGCCGTCCCCTGACGCAGCTACTCAAAGAGAAGGGGGTCCGCTACAGGTGGGGGTATCCTTTCTCCCTGTCCTTCGAATATATGGGCCAACGTACTACGTTAATCACAGAAGAGGACATTAGAGGTGCCATACTCGATTACGTGGTGGACCCTACCCCCCGAAGAAGCCCAATCGGCCCGGAGGCTCTGGCCAGGGGGGGGCCGGGTCAGTCGGGACCCAGGAGAAGGAAAACAGCCTCACGAAAATACAAGAAACTGAATACCCCGCCTCCCGCCCAGGAAGGAGAACAAATGGACTCGGAGGGCTGACGGCAGGGGAGCCCTGACAAGCTGTAGGACAGGCGTGGAAGCACGTGAGGTCCTAGTGATGACTCTACCCCCTGGAACAGCAAGTATACAGCGGGTAACCGACGGGGAAGAGGTTGGGGGGGAAAAGGGGGGCTCAAGGAGATGAGCATTGTTCAGCGGGCCTTGCCAGGGGAGGTCAGGCTGGTGGTCCGGCCACATGCCAGTGATGGCGGAACTTACTGGCTGGACGTCGGGTAGGGGGGTGGGGGGTCCTTTCAAGTTGGTGGGGGAGGCTTTTTCAGGGAGGGGGGAGGAGGGGTTGTTTGGGGCCAGTTTTAGGGCCCCAGGGGAAGGGGGTAGGGGGAATCCAAGCAATCCAGAAGCGAGACAAGTGAAGCGAAACAGGGTTTCAGGCATGACGTGGGTGGCCAGCCGGGAGAGTAACATAGATGATGGCTGATGGCTTGCCGGCCCTGGGGGTGGGCACCTTGAATGTGCGAGGACTGAATACCCCCACAAAGAGGTCCCTGGTCTGCAGGGAGTTCAGAAGAGCTAAGCTAGACCTGCTTTTCCTGCAGGAGACACATTGGGCCCGGGGGAAGGAACCCAAGATGAGGGGAGGAGGGATTGGCGAGATCTTTTGTGCATCACATAAGTCAAAGAAGAGGGGAGTGGCGATTCTGCTAGCAGGGGGAGTAGGCTTTGAACAAGAGGCGTCCCTGAAGGACCCCGAGGGACGTTACCTAATGGTGAGGGGTTCTTTACAGGGGGCCCCCCTGACCCTCGTAGTTATATATGGCCCAAATGAAGGCCAGGCCCAGTTCTGGGAGGAAGTAAGGGACAGGCTCAAACTCTTTGTCCAAGGCAAAATAGTGGTAGGGGGGGACTTCAACATGGTCCTAGACCCGGCCCTCGATAGGAAGCGACTTGGCCCTCCGAACGTCAGACCGGTAGACGAGGCCATGGCACGCTGCTTCCGGAGGGTCAACGCTGAGCTGGGCCTGGTCGACACGATTCCATTCCCCAGGTCGGACGACCCCTCGTTCACGTACTATTCGGCCATCCATACCTCATTCTCTAGAATCGACTACATCCTGGTGAACGAAACGCTTCGCCCACACGTCTCGGGCTACAGTGTGGACCCGGCCCCTTGGACAGATCATGACATGGCCCGCGTCACCATAGCCGAGGGTTGGCACGCGGAACGCAGAGGCCGCTGGAAATGTAATGACTCCCTTCTCAAAGACGAGGTCATTGCGCAGGAAGTGCTAGATGCCATCACGGAGTTCTTTGACTTGAACGACAACGGGGAAGTGGGCATACACACATTGTGGGATGCATTTAAGGCAACCCTACAAGGTGTGCTCATCAAAATAGGAGCCCAGAAGAAAAGAGAAAGGGAGACCCTGGAAAAGACCCTAAGGGATAAAATAGCGCAGCACCGGCCCGGCGGACTTCCGGATCGGCCACTGGAGCGTGACCAGGTGACTGCCCTGGAGGATTGCAGACTCCAGCTTAAAAACCTCCTCCTGCACAGGACGGAGAGGAGCCTCCAGATGGTGAGGCAGAAATACTATGACAAAGGGGATAAGGCAGATAGTATCCTAGCCTGGAAACTAAGGGAGGTCCAAAGAAGTAGAATGGTCAAGGCAGTGAAGGACGCCCAGGGGACGATAGGCTATGACGCCCCCCACATAGGAGAGGCCTTCCGCCACTACTATGAGAAACTATATACCTCGGAATATGACGAGGGCGATGCCCAGATAGAAGGCTTCCTGGAGTCCATACAAGTTCCGGCCCTAACAAAAGAGATGTCGGAGGGGTTAGAGGGTCCGGTCACCGAGGAGGAGATAGACAAAGCGATAAGTGGGATGAAGGTGGGAACCTCCCCGGGGGAGGATGGCTATACAGTGTACTTCTACAAGAGGTTCCGCTCCAGCTTGGCCCCGCACCTGGCGAGGGTCTTCAATTCTGTCCTCGAGGGAGGCACTCTCCCCGACTCCATGATGGGAGCCATTATAGCAGTACTGCCCAAGGAGGGGAAAGACCCAGCAGAGTGCTCCTCGTACCGCCCAATATCATTATTGAACACGGACGTCAAGATTTTGGCCAAGGTGGTGGGGAGGCGGATGGAGGGGATAATGCCGAGGTTGGTTCATGGGGACCAGGTGGGCTTCATAAGAGGGAGACAGGGGTCGGACAATATCCGTAAAACGATAGATCTGCTCCACTACGCACAGGAATCTGACCTGGACGCATGCGTCCTTTCTTTGGACTCCGAAAAAGCCTTTGATAGGGTGGAGTGGAGATACATGGAACTCCTCCTCAAGAAAATGGGCTTTGGGTCCCACATTAGGAGCTGGGTGTCGGCACTCTATAGAGCCCCCACAGCGAGAGTCCAGGTGAATGGGAGGCTGACCGAGCCCTTCGCACTCTCGCGAGGGACCAGGCAGGGTTGTCCCCTCTCCCCCTTGATATATGTCCTAACGACAGAACCGTTAGCTATAGCGATCAGAGCGCATGCGGGCATCAGGGGGATTAGCAGAGGCGACGTGGAGTTCAAGCCCTCCCTCTTTGCAGACGACATCCTTGCCTATGTGGTGGACCCGGCCACCTCGCTCCCCCCTTTTTTGTCCCTGGTGGCCACATTTGGCCGCTTCTCCGGACTGAGAATCAACACAGCCAAATCGGTCCTGCTCCCAATGAAAGTGCGAGACCTCGAGCTGGACCCCCTGGACAGGTTCGAGGGAATTGCGGTGGGAAAGACCTCCATCCGATATCTGGGAGTCCTGCTAACTAGGGACCTATCAAAATTGGCCTCTACTAACTACGACCCCATAATCGCTGGGATCGGGTCGGACCTGAGGAGATGGAACAAGATGATCCTGTCCTGGTACGGCCGGATGACAGCGGTCAAGATGAATGTCCTGCCCAGGCTTTTGTACCTGTTCACAGCGCTCCCCACCATCATCCCAGAGCAGACCTTCAGGGTCCTACAAAATGCAGTCCAAGAATTTATATGGCAGGGGAAAACCCCAAGGATAGGGAAAGCGACCCTGACGTTGCCGAGGGAGGAGGGGGGATTTGGGCTCCCTGATTTCCGCCTGTACTTCCGGGCTGCACAATTGAGGGTACTCTTGGAACACATGAAAGAGGGGATGGGGACATACTGGTCTTACCTAGAGGACATGGATGCCCACCCCCTGAAGGTTAGGGATCTCCTGTGGGCCCCACGCAAATCCATTCCGGGGAAGTTAAGAGGGCACCCGACCCTGGGAGTCCTTTGGGAAATCTGGAGGGAGGGCCCACAGACATCCTACCTCACTTCATGGCCGTCCCCGATGTCCTCCCTTTGGGGGCTCCCACTTGACTTGGGCGGGAGGGGGTTTCGGAATTCCGAGACCTGGTCCGACATGGGGATGGAATGGGCTGGGCAGATGTTTAGGGAGGGAGAGTTTCTCCCATATGAGGACCTAAGGGAGGCCCTCGGCCGGGGATCCCTCACTATTTTCGAATACCTCCGCCTCAAGGGCATATTATGTGACCAATCATGGGGCCAAAACCTGAGGAGGCAGCTGACCCCCTTTGAAAAGTTCTTAGATACAGCAACCTCGAGAAAGGGTGCGGTGTCGAACATGTATAAAATCTTGAACACTTTCAATCTCCCCGGGAGAAGGGGTTTCCGCTCATTCTGGGACGATTTGGTGGGAGAGGTAATCACAGAAGACACCTGGTCGAGAATTTTCAAAATCGCTTTTCATGGGAACTTGTTCACTGCAGACATGGAACACAATTTCAAGATTTTGCAGGGGTGGCATAGGGACCCAGTAAAATTATCCAAAATGTTCCCGGGCGTTACTCCAATGTGCCCGAGGGGTTGTGGCCAGCGGGGATCCAGGAAGCACATGTGGTGGCTTTGCCCGAAAGCTCAGGTCTTCTGGGGCAAAGTACGGTCCTGGATCGCGGAGGTGTCGGACGAACCTCTCCCCCAGGACCCTTTGTCAATGTTGCTGGGGGTACCCCCGGAAGACTTGGAAATATATAGATATCCAAGGATGATGGAAACGATGCTGCGGGCAGGGAGGGTGGCCCTGGCACAGAAGTGGAAGAGCCCTGAACTCCCCTCCAAGGAGGATTGGCTGAAGAAAGTAAAGAATATGTTCTTGATGGACAAACTCACAGTAATGGTGAACAACGACTCAGGGCCTTTCATGGCACATTGGTATGGGGTGCAACAATCTTGGGGATGGGACGTTCACTGACTTGAGACAGTGGCCCGCACCGAGGGAGGGGAGGAGAACTTGGAGCCCAGTTGGGCCCGCCCTGAAAGCCCACGACCGGGGGAACGGCACCATCGACCACAGTCGGAAAGAATGGTCACCTACCACAGCATCTCCTGAACACAGGGGAGGATAAAATCGCTCATTGTCTCTTTGCTTGAAGTTAGTGCTGGATTGCGGGGGGGAGGGGTACTGCCGGGAGGGGGGTGGAGGGTAGGGGGGGTTAAGGGTTGAACGGGACAGTTAATCGCCTAGTGTACCTAATGGGTTATTCAGCCCGGTTTGTTAAAGTTTCAAAATGCCAATAAAACCAAAGTTTAAAAAAAAAAAAATACGAGGTGCCAGGTCACAGTATCCGACCTGGGCAGTGGGTGCTCGTGAAAGCATTCGAACGAGCATCCTGTCTAGCACACCGGTGGAGAGGCCCGCACCAGGTTCTTCTGGCCACACAGACGGTGATCCGGGTGGAGGAAATTGAGGCACTGGATACATGCGTCGCATGTCAAGAGGATTCCCTTCCCTTTGCCACACGATGCAGAAGATATGGAGAATCTCACCTGCTCTGCTCCCAACGATCACTCAGCATTGAGCAGTACTGAGAGTGCTTCGGAGACACTCCCTGAACCCGTGGGGCCTGGGGAAACTGCGGCTTCATCTCCACACTCTCCTACAGATCCTTCTTCATCTGTTTCTGGTTCTGTTGCGAATTTACCACTTCCATCAGGAAGCAACGACACGTTGTTCGCAGATCACAACGTACCAGGAGTCACAAGGTACGATCTGCGTCCACGGAGCTAGACTTACTGCACGGTTTGGCTGTGCCACCAGGAAAATCATTAATAGGGCTTGTCTTTTGCCCTGTCTTTTGCATACAAAGGAAAGTTGTTGGCCAGGGATAGGGAAGGACTAAGAAAACGCGCGATCAGGAGATCATCAGCAAATGAACTCCGGAGCTTTTTGTTTCGAAGGAACAATGCCTGCTACCACCTCCACCCGTAGGGAACAAACAAGTGACAGTGTGGCCAGTATAGACAATGGACGATCAAATACATGGGCCCTCATTACGGGGTATGCCGGTAAGGGAAAAACGATGCCAGTATGTAAATACCGGCATCATTCACCGTTCCGTAGCATTCCGACCTGGAACCCCGGTATTAGCGGCATACCAAACAACGGTGCCGCTAATAGCGGCATAGGCGCGTACACGCGCCTCTTCAGGTAGTAAATACCGACATTCCGGTAATTACAACCCACGCAAACATGCAAATACCGGCACCGCGAACCCGGTAATAACGGGCTGCATGATGCCGGCAAAACAGGCATTGCGGACCACCCGCAAACAGCAAGCAAGATACAAGGCAGCTGCCACAGGTGCACACAATCCCCACACGTGGAGTCAAAGGAGGCTGTGCCAGTATGAACTGAGCACACCCACACACCACAACCCCCCCCGGTGTAGGCAATGTAGAGTTGCCCAGTACAAAAGGAGCACAACTAAACACCACACCCCTTCCTACACCAAAATGCCACCACTAGCATTTGCAAACATGGCGCAGGAGGACCTGCCTATACTGATACAACTACAGCAACAACTGCAACAACAACAACAACAGCAGAAAGAACAGGCAGCACAGAGCAGACACAGGAGGAGAAGGAGGTTGAGACAGGCCCATCGATTACCACCAGCGCAGCCAACAGAGCCTCGTAGGCAGCCAGCAATACCTCGCACCAGACCCAGCCCATTCAAACTTACCCCTGAGCAGATCCACACCCTGTACCGGTTCGACCGTGACACCATCACCACCATAGTGCACATGATACAGAACGACATTGCCAGCCACATACAAATATGCACTGCCATCCCCCCACTACTAAAGGTGGTGTCTGCGCCACACTTCCTGGCCACATGCACCTACCAACACAGTGGGCCAGCTGCATGGCATTTCACAACCACTATTTTCACGCATGCTTAACCAAGTCCTGGATGCCCTCCTGAAGCATGCAAGCACCCACATATCCCTACCACGGACTGCCCAGGAGATAGCCGAAACCAAAGTAGGCTCCCAGGCACTGGCATGTCCCCCATGCCATAGCGGCCATGTACCGCAATCGCAAACAATACCACTCCATCAATGTGCAAATGGTATGTGACTCCAGGAAGATCATCACCTATTGATGCGCCCGATTTCCTGGATGAACACATGATGTCATGTTACTGGGTAAATCCACGGTACCCCATCAAATAGAGCGACATGCTGGACCACGTGCCTGGCTGCTTGGTGAGATGCACAACCATCCCATGGCAGTGCTTTGGGGTATTGATGTGTGGGGATGCATGAGGGGGGGGCAATACTGCACCTGGGTGGGAATAGCCGGTGATTGGAGAATGCATGCAGAGCCAAACACTCCTGACCTGAACCAGTCAAACGGTACATGACACTTCTCTGGGCCACAGATCACAAATAATGCATATCAATGAGAACAAGTAAGAGGCACAACCAGGCCACCATGGTGATGGCAAGCAGTGCATGAATGAACAGTACGACAAGTGTGGCTATGTGGGCAGTGTGACTATGCATAGTAAATAATGAACAGCATGAATTGGAGTCAAAACATTGTTGCACTACCACAGCATATCTGCCTCAGCATGCATGATTACACCCTGCATCATCTATTGAATGCCAACCAGAATACCACACCTCATGACAGTACAGATTGCACCTAGATAACATTTTTTCATGCTTACAGGGACATGTGCATGGCCACACCAAATAGCTGGCGGCATGACTGTGCTCTCTGATTTACAGGAGTTCAGAGTGACACACACCTATTTGAATCTGCTTGCAGGTGATGGAGGATGTCCCTTGAGGCCGTGGCTACACACCCCTGTGCCTAACCTGCAGAACGGCCATGAGGAGGAGTACAATCGTGTGCACACCCGTACCCGTGTTGTCATTGAGCAGACCTTTTGCCTGTCGAAGTGGCGGTTCCACTGCCTCAGCAGGTCTGGTGGGGCACTCCTATATAGGCCTGAGAAGGTGGCAAAGATCACCATGGCCTGTGTCATGCTGCACGACATGTGCGTCCGGAGAAATGTACCATTGTCACCTGACATTGACATGCATGGGCCGGGTGAGGATGAAGAGGATGGAGACGGGGGTGAAGTAGCCCCACTGCCAGTACGTGATGCATGGGATGGCCATGCTGTGCGGCAAACACGAATTCAAGCATACTTCTGAAACACAGGGACTATGAAAGACTTGTGTCAGTCAGACACTGGGCCAATGTGAACATGCACACAGGGAATGTTGGGAGTTGGGCACTGTAACACATTAAATGGATGCACACGAAAAAAAACAATGTCCAGCCATGGATTTTTCTTCTCACAGCTTGTGTATTCTTTAAAACAGCAAAAATGTGCCCACTCCCCCCTCCCAGACCCACCCAACAAACTCCCTCACCCACCCCACAAACCCCAGTAAATACCCCAACAAGCTCCCTCACCCACCCCACAAACCCCAGTAAATACCCCAACAAACTCCCTCACCCACCCCACAGATCCCAAATGACCCCATGTGTGCAACAAACAGTGTTCCCTTCACCAATGTAGTTCTTCACATTGTCATTGCCCATACTGTTATTTCTTTGAGACTTTTGGGTCTGGGGGTGCCATGGCCTAGTGCCGTGCGCTCCTCCGCGTTAACCGCACAGGGCTCGATTGCACCAAGGTGGAAGGGGTTGTTGTAGTGGAGGTGTCTATTGTCAGTCCCATGGCTGGGCCAAGGTGTGGCCGCTGCATTTGCGGGATGTTTGCAAGAAGGGCCTGTGTCAGTGACCCCATGCACTCCCTGAATGCACACGTAGATGCCTCCACAGCAGCTGTATTGGCTGCAATGGCCGTGGCTATGGCCCTCATGGCCTCATTCCCAGCATCGACCTGTTGACGCATGATTTGCAGCATTGACTCTTGGCGGGCCTCTACCCTTGCCAGGCGAGCCTCGAAGGAGGTGTCGACCGCAGGTGTACTGGTGGCTGGCAGGGTGGTGGCTGGCTGGGTGGTGGAAGGCAGGGTGGTGGCTGGCAGGGTGGTGGAAGGCACGTGTGTGGGGTCCTCGTCCTGGGCACTGTCCTCCTCGAAGATCCCAATGTCTGATTCTCCAAGGTCAGAGTCATGGAGACACGGATCGTCCAGGCTCTCAGACTCTGCAGGTGGGTGGGGGGCGGAAATGGGCCTTGGGGTGGGTGTTCCAGACATGAGTCCAGCCTCATCATCCACCTCTGTGGACACAACGTCCGTGGTGGCCGGCAGAACGGCTACCACCGTTGTGGGTGCCTGCTGCTGTTCTGTCGCTGCAGGTGCCCCCTGCAGGGTTGATGCCTTGCGTGGCACACTGGGTGTTGCTGCAGGCATTTTCTTGGACGGGGGGATGACGGTAGCCCTGGTCCCTTTGCGTGCACTGGATGTACTCGCACCCCTGTCCTGTGTTCCACCTTCCTCATCGGTGCCTGGGAGATTGAAGAGATGCAGGTCATCAGTGATGTTGTCAAATGGCAGCTATGATGTATTGCGGTGTGATATGTTCATACATTCAGGCATCATTTCATTTCTGGTGTATGGCATTTGGTGTACTGAGGGGACATGTTGGCAATCAATGCATGGCTGGTGGCAAAGCATTGGTTTGGTGTCTGTGTGGTGGGTCCCATGGGCATGGTTGGGTCATGTTGCACCTCTGTTGGGATTGGGATTTTCACTCAGCATGCGTGTGGTGCATGGTGTGGCACTCATTATTCTATAGATGTTTGATGTAGCCTTGGAACATGCATTGCCTTGCCTACTCTAACTTCCACATCATTTGTGCCACATCATGTTTTGGTATACGTGGATGTGATGGTTCACTCACCTTCCTCTGTGGTAGTTGCAGCGCCAACCTCCTGGTCTCCTATTCCCTCTATGGATTCCGGGCCAATAAATGCACTTGCGGTCTCCTCCCATGCGGTGAGCTTCACAGGGGACTCTGTGCCACCGCCTGTCGCCATTGCGCCCCTCCTGTTCTCCGCTTACATCTTCCTGACCCGGAGGCAGAGGTCGTCCCAGCGCTATCGGCAGCCACGTACACTCCTTAGGGTGCTCCCCACTGCCGACACCCTCTGAGCGACCTCCTGCCAGACCTTTTTTTCTGGTTTGGGCCGCATGCTTGAGGTCTGTGCTTCTGATTGTGTCTGCATGCTGTTCGAGGGTGTTAGCAAGCATTGTGAGTTCAGCATCAGAAAAACGCTGCTTCCTCTTCCTTTGGGAGGATTTTCTGGTGGCCTTCGACATCCTGCTTCAGTTGTGGCACACAACAACATGAGTGTAGTGGTGGTTATGGAGGATGGCAATGGATTGTGTTTTTAAAGATGGCCGTCGGCTCATTTCCCGTTCCTGCGCGATGATGTAATTTACGGGTCCTTTTTTGCGACCACGGTAATACCGTGACGGTATTACCGTGCTGGTGTTTAGTGGTTGTTATGATGTGGTTACGGAATGGGCGGTACCCGCAATGCCTGTATAGGGGGGTTGGTGGCCCGTTACTGGCATGGCGGTTAGCCACTACCGGCATGGGGTAACACACGTTCTCGCGCACTCCTAATCACCCGCTGTTAGCGGGTTCATACGGGCACGGACTCGCACGTTCCGGCATGCCGGTGCTGGACACGCTGTTACCGGGATACTCGTAATGAGGGCCATGGTCTCTTAAAACGTATTATTTTCTTGTAATCATGTTAACCGGTTTCACAATAGTAATTGCTTTGGGATTTTGGTACATGGAAGAAGTACATCCTCTCGAAACATTTTTGCCCACTAAAAATGTACCCACTGTATTACACCTTTCGTCTCCTAGAGACTGTCAACACAGACAGATTTACCACAATAACACACTACTGCTTATAATGAAAGTAACACATGCCATTTTGAACAGTTCTAATTGCTGGTTCTGCTCTCATTTACCGCAACATGGAGACATAGGGTTGGGCTGGTATATTCATCCTTTGCCTCTGACTACTGAATGTTATGCTTCTCTAAGGGCACTATTCTTTGGCCGATGGAATTATAGCATCTCGGGGAACTTTAATGGAACAAATTTGAACAAATTTGAAAAATGATTTTTAACACCCCTGGGATGCTCACTTTTCGCAAATAGAAGCAAGCTTAATGTTGCTTCCATTAGGCCTTCTGATAGACTGTCTCGACCTTTTCAATCTCTGATCTCTTTCAAGATGGCTCCTATAGGCAATAGGGATGCCACGCCACCTTCCTACACTGTCAACCACAGTCCCGACTCAGTTTCTTTCTGCATACAGAGGAATGGTACTCAGTCAATGGGCGATTTCAAGGGATGCACCAATGTTGCTAACTTGACCAATGAGAACAGACCTTTGTATGTAGGCAAACCTGTCTACTTCGTTTGCGGTAATGAAGCTTTCCCATGGCTACCTAGGGATTGGCAGGGAACCTGTAATTTAGGAATTCTGTTTCCAGGGGTATTCATAGCAAGTACCATAGAAATCTCTAAGGCTCGTCCAAGGCGGGACGAGAATGGCGATACTTCATCACAGGTTCTGGGTGACGTAGCGAAAACCTTTGTACCTTTTTGGGGCCAAATATTAAATTCTGAGGATATCAGAAGACTAGCGAAGTACTGGAGAGAACCATCAACCGAACCACTGACATACTCTACAACATGACTCTAGAACAGAAAGCGATAAGGTTAGTGTCACTTCAGAACCGGATGACATTAGACATCATCCTGGCTGAGCGTGTGGAGTATGTAAATTAGTGGGGTCCGCTTGTTGCGTTTTCGCACCGGATTCCTCCCCAACCATCTTTAAGGCTATACAAAATCTGCACGTCCTTAGTTCAGAAGTGCACATTCCCGAGGGAAATTGGGATGTTAGCGCTTGGTTCTGGGACTTCTTACGAGCTTGGGGATGGAAGCTACTTACGGTCTTATTGATAATTCCGGGTATTCTGTTGTTCTGTTGTTGCTGTATACAATGTCTTCCTGCCATATGTTCAGTGTTAGGAGGATGTTGTGCACAGACTATGGGAACGTTACGACGAACGGTATGCGCACCAGAAAGTATGACCAACAAATTTGTGTTGAAGGAAATTTCTGTCACAGACCTTATGGCGATTGATATCTCTGACTATTGTGATTCAGGGTGTATGGACATTGAGATGTGGAGTTACTCGTAAAGTGACTAATTGTTGTTTAGTGCTTGGCTTAGGCCAAAAGGAGGGTTTGTTTAACGGGAAATCATATTGTGCCTCCTTCTGATATATAATGGCCTAATTCTAGTCGCTCTGCGAAGAAAACTGCATCGCAAAGTTCTGATTTTAGATCGACTTTGCCGCCATTTTAGGATCATCCACCATTTTGATTTCTGTTCGAATGTGATTCTCTGTTCTAAAATGGTGGACTGTGTTTCTAACTTGTAACCAAGCCTTTCTGACCTTTGAATCTTGTTAATGGTTAGACTGTCCGAGGGCCGACTGTTTAGACTAGGTAATGCGACCTTGCACCAAGTTTGACTTGTTGTCCTAGGATTACCTGCACTAACAAGCGTCATCCACGAATACACATCGAGGACAATACTGTGTAAATGTCGAGCGTGGACACTGGCAGAACTGCATTGTGAAGGGATATGTGCTAAGGCTTACTGTTGGAGCTGAGAATATACATCACCATTGTAACTTGCTGGAAACTCAAACCTATGTAATCCGTGCGCATATTATTGTATGAGCCATAAGTGAACTCGGCACAAACTCCTAGAGCACAGATTATTAACCCATAGAGGGGCTGGACATTATTACTTAAATGTATAAATATGCAAATGTTTAGATGTCCAGCACTCTCTCTCCTCACTCTGACGGGCTGGTACTCATTGTGATGTATTGAGAGCCAGATAGCTATCTGAATTTCTGTTTCTTTGTAACTGTACAGTAGATTAAAGATATGTGAATCTTTATAGCCGTGTTTGGTGTATTTCCTTTTGTGGTAATAAGCCTCGATATTTCCTTGCTTTTACAACTGGCCAAGGATTTCAATTTCTCCAATGATGCCACCTTGTGGGTGAAATCTTTCTTAGCCTAACGCACTTCCAGAGTTTCCATAGGCAAAGAAGCCTCCGATTCCATCCCAGTACCCATCAGAGTAGCCCAAGGTTCCTGCCTCTCTCCTACCCTATATAATGCCTACACAAAACTCCTTTTCTCAGCATTAGACGAAATGGGTGTCATCTACACTAACTTTGCAGATGACACCCAGATCCTCATACCCATCTCAGGTGACTACGACCAGGACACAGTGACCATTAACAAAATATACACCATCATCCAAAACTGGATGGCCCTAAACAGTCTCTGTCTCAATGATGAGAAGACTGAAATCCTCATTGTGGGTTCCCCTCCCAAAATAGTCACTCTGCACCCAGATTACTCGACCATCAATATTGATGGCACGTCGATTCCAGTACTAAAACAAGTGAAGAAACTCAGTGTTCACCTCGACGCCAATCCTTATGATGACCAAACACATCAATACACTATCCTCACACATGGCTTATACATCTAAGTTAATTGCATTAAGCCGGCAATTCCTCACCCCCACCAATTGCCTGACCCTGGCCAGAGCCCTGGTATTGTCAAAGTTAGACTATTGTAACGTAGTACTATTAGGCACGTCCAATTCCAACATCTCCAAAATGCAACTCCTGCAAAATAAAGTCCTTAGGGCAGCACTAGGGATAAAAAGGTCTGACCACATATCTAAGATCAGGAAGGATGCCCACTGGCTACCAATTAAAGCCAGAATTATTTTTTAAAAACTCTGCATCGCCCATAAATGTCTCACGAACAAAGCCCCAACATACCTCAATAACACCTTACTTATAAACAAATCCACCAGATTACTCAGATCCAATGACAATCTCACACTTGTACCCCCTCTATTCAAATCCACAAGAGCGGGAGGCAGCATTTTCCCTGTTCTAGCTCCTAAACACTGGAACTCCCTCCCTCGCTATATCAAAAATGAGTATTCTCTCCCTGGCTTCAAAAAACAACTTAAAACATGGCTTTTCAACCAATACTAACATTTCTAGCCGATGTTCTACCTGCCAGTCCTAGCCCTTTAGTAAAACCTGCAAATAATCTATGTAACTGTATACAATCTATGCAAATGATGTATAATGTATATTACCCTGTTATTAATAATTTCTGTGTACTGTAACCTTGTATGACTATTACCAAAGCTGTCTGTAACCTCGCCGTGATACCCAAGGGTCTGGGTGTGTAACAAATAAAATAAATAAATCCTCAAGTAAAATATATTATAGACTTATATAGAACCTAATTAATTGTGATTTCATATAAGAAAATATAGGTTCTGTCCTGTTTATTATTTGACACACTGTTACTGACACATATAGTAATTATGTATTATGTATGTATCTAATTAACCTGATAACTTTACATTAATTAGACGTGACTATATAACTTCTATATGGCGTTGACGAAAGTCCATTTTTAATATTCATTATAGGCAGAACTGTATTGAGAAGGAAAAAGGTTTTGCACATAACGCCTAACATGAATGAATGAAGAAAATATGCAGCAATAAATCAATAAACTAATTACCAGATTATAAGGGATATAATAATAACTGACATATCCTTGTCTTCCCCCTATGTCTTCCTCTATCATCAGATAAGTAGATTAGTAATATAGATATAAGAATGGATACCACTCTCTATGATGAATGTGGGAGAATGTTACTTTTACAGTATCAACATGTAAAATACAAGGCCGCTTTCTGGATCTAGTTCTACTAAATTTACAATATAAACTTCCAACATGGCGCTTGCCGTGAACAACAGAACTACGTGGCGTAGAAGGAAGCTCACAAGTTTCACTTAGAAAACCGCAACAATAGTAAGTAAGAAACATGTAACTCTGTAACCTTTAACATACATAATGTACAAGTATATTAAAGTGAAAATATAAACATTGAGTCTTGTTTTAGATAGAATCACATATAAGAAAGAGAAACGTGAAGACTACAACTCCTTAATTAAGTGATGCACTTTTACCATTACCTAGACGGGCAGTGGTATGCTTTTTACAAAATGTTTTGCGTATTAAATACTAGTTATGGAAGACTTTCTTGTAATTTACCGTCATGTTTCTTTATATTTTATATTATAAGGAAACTAACAATATATGGATAAAAATACTTTATGTAGTAATACAGGAGAATTGGTCAAATTCAAGTATAAATAATCCTGGCAAAAACAATTTGTGAGGTCAACAAATAACTGACCTAAAGACTTAATGTGTAACTACATCTCATTAAGAAGATATACCTGTGATAGATCAATCGTAAAACAAATATAATATAATTAATATTTGTTTTATTTTTCTCTCCCTTGCCTCTACTTTATTTTCTCCTGTGTGCTCACCTGGTTTATATTAGGATCTTTTCCTTTTTTTGTAAAAAACTAATAGGCCTGAAGACGATTGTTCCTATTTAAAGGAATTGATGTTTTAGGTTCAGTGAAACACGTGCAGGCTCAGTTGCTTGTGTATTAGCCGAGAGGTTTAGCCGTAATTCTATAAGGGCAAGTTCCTGTTGCACTAGGCTTTAGCTGTTGTTGTATTGGCTTGGTTGCTCTTGTATTAGCCAAGAGGCTTAGCTGTAACTGTATAAAGCAAAGTTATGGTTGTACTAATCGATTTTGCACAAGAATGATGAAATATGAATTAAAAGTTTAAATAATAATTAATAATAAGGAATTTACTGTGTGATATATTCAGTATATTTCAAAATGTCTCCTTTTTTGACACATTTCTATGTCTTAAACTTAAGCACAAAACAGCTATGGGTTTTGATAAACTTTCCCCTTCTGAGGCTGTTACCCTGCTTCATTTTCCACCCCCTCTGCTGGCTTTTGCTCAATCCCCCACCCACTGAGGACTGCCGGCATTCTCTTTCATCCTGCTTGTACCCCAATTCTCTCCCTACCTCGACTCCCTACATTTCTCTCTTTTGAATATCACTATTCAATATTTACCAGACCTAACTCTACTGCATTTATTATTTACTGTCTCCTGGGTTCTTGCCCTACTTCTGTGATGATCTCAATAGTCTTCTCTCTACTATTTGTTATATGTATATTGTTGATGCTTTCTTGCATTCCGTTCCTACCAGAACGGAGAATGCTCATTCCCCCTCGTTCCACCACGGAACGTTTTGGTCATTCCCTCCCTGGCTGCTCCAACCTCCGGGGGCCGTAAAATAAAGCTCCTTCTTACCTCTATTAGTGTCGCAGTTTATTACAATTGGCGACAAGGTTTCCCCTTCTTTGACACCCGGCCCCCAGAGCTCCACTGCCGGTGCCCCAGCCTTCCTCTGGCGACAGCGACTGCCCGGCGGTTCTTTTCCTCTCCCGCCGCCGCCTCCACCATCCCATTCTTGCCATCTGTGGGGAGGGGGCCCATCCAGCAGGCCACCCGGCTGACACCAGGTACCGGATCGTCAGAAAAAGGTACCATTTCAAATTCTTTGTTACATAAATCGACGTATGCCACCAGCGTTGTAGTGCATTTTTTGAGCACTATCCAACGGGCGTTCGAGGAAAGGACCTCGCGACGTGCCCTGCGTGCGGCCATTTTGTCTAGGCCAGCCGCAGTTTTTCGTGTCCCGGCGACCGCCACAAGGCCGCACATCACAACGCCCCTGCAGGCCGCAGGAGGCACTACATAAACCTATCAGCTGTTCCCAGTCACCGCCTCAAGGGCGCGTCACACAGCGCCCTCACAGGTTCTAGGAGCACTGGACTCTAAAAAAAAAAAAAAAAAAAAATTTTTTTCTTTTTCCTTCTGGAAAAGCACACAAGATGTTTTCGGCAACCACAAAAAGTCCACGCACCTAAACGCCCCCAATCTCAAAAAGCAGTGAACCTCACACTCAGCTAAGTGCAAAACATCGTACTCTATTACAAACTGTGCAAAACATTGTGCCCTAGATACACTCATCACCTCAAACATGCAGAACGTGCCGCACCCCACCAAATTTCTTCCTTGCCCCGGAACCCCAACCTGCCCCTGGGAGCAATGGCTGGACAGCTTCCAAATATACCTCAGGGCAATTGGCGGAAGTAAATTTAATGACGACCTTAAGGAAGCGACCCTCCTAAACTGTTTAGGAACCGAAGGCCTCAGGATATTCAGGGCGCTCCCAGAGCCAGACGGCGCAATTGGAGATGGCACCCGGAAGTTCGACACGGCATTAATAAAGCTCACCAAGCACTTCGGCAGCAAGATAAATGTAGTACTAGAAAGATATAAATTCTTTTCTCGGAAACAAACTAAAGGTGAACCTGTCGACGCATACTTAGCCTCCCTCAGAGTACTCATGTCTACATGCGAATTTACAGGTGTCAGTGATGAGTACTTGAGAGACCAGCTAGTCCTCAATGTAGCAGACCCTCGCATACAGCAAAAACTATGGCAAACAAAGAATCCCTCGCTGGACCAAGCCACTGAGATAGTGAGAAGCATGGAATTTGGGGACCGTTGTATGAAAGAGAGGCAGGTTCTGAAGGAGGGTGCTGGAGTGGAAGTGAAATACGTGGAAGGCAGTTCTGACTACGACCATAATGGGGCATTAGTAGCAGCAGTAAAAAATCCCCCCCAAAGTATCAGGAGAAGTTCTAGGAGGGGGGGAACATCAGTGTACGATAATCAAAATCCCACGAGTTGTCAAAAGTGTGGATGGTATAAACGCCATATTCCTGGGAGGACGTGCCCGGCCAATAATGTCGAGTTCTATAAGTGCGGTCAGTTAGGCCACTTTGCTAAACTCTGCCGAAACACCCGCGGGAGACCACGTGGACCTGGCAAAGGCAGCAGACAAACCATCAACAGATATGGATCAGTGAAAACAGTAGACTATGAGCAAATGTCAGACAGTATGCTATCCGTCAATCAAACGCACCCGCAGGTGCAGATCCTCACAGTCACTTCCTTCCAAGAGGCGAATGGTCCATGGGTTAACATGTGCGTCAATGACATACCCTTGAGAGTGATGGTAGACACCGGATCCCCATATACCATGGTGGATGTCGAAACCTTTGTAAAGGTACTTTCTGGCAAAATTCATGACTTACGAAGCTCCTCAGTGATAGCCACTGGATATGGAAAGACACCCATTGACATCATGGGATACACCTGGGTCAAGCTCAAATTTCGGGACAGACAAACATACTGCAAGTTGTTTGTAGCCAAGAACGGATCCTCCGTAGTAGGATGGGAAGAACAGGCGGCTCTCCAAGTGAGAATCCATCCCGGAGAAGATGTCCCCATACTGAGTGTGCTAAAAAACGATACCGATATCAAAGGCAACTTGGCCGAACAATTTCCCAAAGTGTTCTGCGATAAGATCGTATTGCTCAAAGGCTTCCAGCACAGAATAATATTAAAAAAAGGTGCTGTCCCTGTGGTCCAACTTCTTTCAACCATGGAACCGGCAAGTTTTTTTAGCACTTTGGATCTCTCCTCGGCATACCACCAAATTGCCTTACATGACAATTCGAAGGCCCTCACTTCTTTTGTCACACCTTTGGGAGCTTACATGTTCAACAGAATGCCGTTCGGGCTTGCTTCGGCTGCAGCAGTGTTCCAGAGACTCATGTCACATCTCTTTGGAGGTCTTAACGGAGTACGATGCTTCCAAGACAATATTCTCATATCAGCCAGAACCGAGGAAGATCACAATGCCAAACTGATGGGCGTGCTACGGATAATCCAAAGGAGTGGACTCACCCTTAAGTTAGAGAAATGCAACATAAAATGCAATCAAGTCTCCTATCTTGGCCATTCCATCGATGCCAGAGGCATCCGTCCAAAGAAAAATCTCCTGGACACAATATTGAGTCTGACCGAACCCACCAACAAAGACCAGTTGAAAAGTTTTTTAGGAATGACGGAGTACTACTCCAAATTTGTCAGTAATTATGCTAATAAGACAGAGAACATGAGGAAACTCATGAAAAAAAGTAGCAGATTTCAATGGTCCATGGATTGCAAAAACGAGTTCGAGAGTCTCAAGTCTGACATCAATCAAGCTCCAGCTTTAAGCATGTTTGATTACAAGGCTAAGACAATAGTGTCAGTGGATGCCAGTAAGATCGGCCTTGGTGCAGTACTAGAACAACAACAGAAGGGCAACATCGTGACCATCGCATTTGCATCGAGAGTGCTCAGGGATGCAGAATTGAACTATTCCACCATTGAGAGAGAAGCCTTGGCTGTCAAGTGGGCTCTACAACACTTCAGAAATCTAATTTGGGGTCTACCCATTCTCTTAAAGACTGATCACAAACCTCTTGTCAACATTCTTCAATCTAAAACGCCACACTTGATATCCCCTAGAATAAGATGCTGGTTCCTGGATGTGATGCAATATAATCTTCAAGTTCTCTACAATCCGGGCTCACTAAACCAAGTGGCAGATTGCCTCTTCAGACTAACCACCAATCAAGACAAAACAGACACTGAAAATGAAGTTCAAGATGAAGACATCATAGCTACCATTCATTCTACCATCCCCTCCAATGAGTGGACACGCATCACCAAAGCCGACACGGAGCAGCAAGAAATCAGAAGAGCCGTAATGAATGACTGGGAAGATGTCGGGCAAGAGTTGGCAAAATTCACCCCATTCAAAGACGAAATATCCATTAAAGACAACCTTATCTTGAGAGGTAACAGAATTATTCCAGCTGTCGCACTCAGGAAAAAATTACTTGAATTAGCCCATGAAGGACACCTGGGAAGGAGTATGACAAAGAACAGGATAAGGAGCAACTACTGGTGGCCCAACATGTGGAAAGAAGCAGAAGAAACAGTAAAAAAACTGTAGTGCCTGCGCTTCCAGCGACAAATTGAAAATCTTAAGAAAAACACCACTTCAACCGGTAGAAGCTCCCAAACACGTATGGTCAAAGCTGGCCATAGACATCATGGGCCCTTTTGAAAATTTGGAAGCCGAAAAAATATTCATCATCTTGATCGTGGACTACACCTCCAAATGGACCGAATGGGGTGTGGTAGAAACCAGCGCAACCACGAAAAAAGTCATTGACTTCCTTACAGAAATATTCAACAGGGAAGGTGACCCCGGAGACATAGTGTCAGACAACGGGTCCCAGTTCACCGCGTTGGAATTCCACAAATTTCTTGCAAAGAAATCCATCAACCACATCACCACATCGCTCTACCACCCAATGTCCAATGGATTGGTGGAAAGAATGAACAGACTAATAAAAAGTGTCATCCAACTAGCCACAGCCAATGGCATGCCATGGAGAGAAACCCTCAAGGAGTCCTTGCTCGCATAGAGAACAACGCCGCATTCCACCACCAACTCAGAACCCTTCACCTTGATGTGTGGAAGAACAGCAACCAACCAACTGAGACCAGCATGGATTTTCCTAGATACTGGCGAAGCAAGAATAAACACAGAACGGAAGGTGGACATGGAACAAATCCATAGAAACATAAAAGAGAAACAAGGGAAGTACAAAGACTACTACGACCAGAAGAATGGAACAAGAGAATTGGCACTACAGGAAGGTGACTGGGTCTGTGTCAGAGAACCCAAAAAGACACTCAAGGGGGAATCGAAATTTAGATCCCCACAAAAGGTCACGCGCTGCCACGGAAAGTCAGTCACTTTAGAGGATTGAAAGAGATGGTCCCACGACGATCTCGTGAAAATAACGAATGACAACCACAGAGCGAGCACTTCCAAAAACAACCACATTGATACCCGGTCAAGAGAAGGTGTGAAAAGAACAACCACCGACACTTACAGACCCAGTACTTCCACAGACCCACACGTCGGCACAAACTGGCACAGCGAGCACCGTCACAACGATGAGGGATCCTCCACCAGAAGTCTGTCGAGAAGGAACCGCACCATCATCCAGAATTTCAAGAATGATTTTGTTTACTATTGATCTATATCTGTTCACCCGTCCTCCCCGCACCTTCCCCTGTTTTCCCCTCCCTGCCATCTTCCCCGTTTTATTTTTTTCCTTAGATAAGGAGATGTTATATGTATATTGTTGATGCTTCCTTGCATTCCGTTCCTACCAGAACGGAGAATGCTCATTTCCCCTCGTTCCACCACGGAACGTTTTGGACATTCCCTCCCTGGCTGCTCCAACCTCCGGGGGCCGTAAAATAAAGCTCCTTCTTACCTCTATTAGTGTCGCAGTTTATTACACTATTCTTCTTCTTTCCTCTTCATTATTCTTGGTGACTTCAATCTTCATCTCTCTACTATACATCGGTCTTGCTCCTTTCTTTCTCTTCTTCAATCATCACACCTTTTCCTTTGCCCCCTCACATATCTTTGGTTGCTTCCTTGATCTAATTGTCTTTTCTACTTTTTCTCCATCCATCATTCGGTTTCTCCTTGCTAATCTTCTGACCACTCTCTTCTTACCTTTTCACTTTCTCCTCAAGATCAACCCTTTCCTCTTCGATTCCATGTCATAGTTGTCGTAATTATAAACATTTCAATGCCTCTTTTCTCTTAGCTCTGACCTTCTCTTCCTTCTTTCTCCCTTCTACCTCCCAGTGATGCTCTTACTTCCCTAAATTCTTCACTATTTTTTTCTCATTCTCTTCTTCCATTCACATCATCCCACACACAACAGCCTTGGCTCTTACCACAGATCTGTTCTCTACATTGATCTCACCACTGGCTGAATGACTGAGGAGGAAATCCCAATCCCTCCCTGATCACTGTTTACTCTCATTTATTCACTTTTCTTATGAAGCAGCTCCTGCAGCTGCCAAAAATCATATTTCTCAGAAACTATCCAATATTACTCACCCCAACCTCGTCGACACTTTCAGCTCATAGACCACCTACCCTCTCCTTCTGCCCATGCTCTCTCCTCTTCTCCCTCCTCCACTGACCTTGCCCACTACTTTGCTAGTAAGATTCTCAACTATGCTCTTTTCTATCTTCTTCTCCCTCCCTTATCTAACCCCCTCTTTACCTCTACTCCTCACGCTTGTCCCCGGACTATATTTCCTTTCTTCCCTCATGACTCACTCAGACACTTCTGTTTTACTTAAGCTGTCTCACCTTACCTCCGCCCCTGATGACTCTCGTCCTTCTGCTCTTATCCTTAAAACCTTTCCCCCTCTTATCCCTTATCTCACTGCACTCCTCCCTTTCTACTGCTACATTTCCCTTTGCCTTCAAAAATGCTATTCCAATTCACAAAGTATTTTCTCTAGACCCATCTCTTCCCTCCAAATATCATCCTATTTCTCTTCTCTATCTTTCTAAACTTCTCAAATGAGTGGTTTTCGCAAATTTCTGACTTTCTTCACTATCACTCACCACTTTCTCTTCATCAATCTGGCTTCCACCCTATGGAGTCAAATGAAACTGTGCTACTCTATGGGCCTCATTCCGAGTCTGGCGCTAACCAATGGCGCTATTAGCGACTTGGTCGGCGCCGGACCCGTACCGGCACCACCCTGGTGCAATGGGAAATTACCGCCCTATTCCGAGTTGACCAGGGCGGTAATTTCCCATTCCCCAGGGCTCTTCCCCATTCCCAAATGAGCCCTCATAGGGCTCAATGGGAATGGGGAAATTGCAAATAACGGTGACCGTACTTTACGGTCACCGTTATTGGCTTAAAAGCCCCTTTGCGCCCTCGTTCCTAACGCCTGCTAAAAGCAGGCGTTAAGGACGAGGGCGCAAAGGGAACTCGGAATGTGGCGGTAAGGGATTACCGGCACCAGTCTCGTTAACGGTGACCGGTATCCCTTACCGCCATACTCGGAATGAGGCAGTCTCTAACTCCCTAATCTCTATATGCCATCTTAAACATTCTTCAATTGTTGTTCTTGATATTTCTGTGGCTTTTGACACTGTAGATAACCCTTGACTATAAACCACAATTTCTTCCTTGGCTTTCTCCGGCACTGTCTCATCATGCTTTTCTTCATACCTCTCTGACTGCTCCTTCTCGGTATATTGGGCTGGAACCCGATCGGCTCTGCTTCCACCACAATTCAGTGTGCTCCATGGCTCGTATCTTGGACCGCTTCTTTTCTCTCTCTCGCTACTTCCCCCTCTCTGTTATCATTGCTAAATTTGGTTTCTCATTTCACTTCTCTGCAAATGATTCACAATTCTTCATTTCATTCTCCAGCTTCTCTGACAAACTTTATTTATTTCTCTCATCCTGTCTCGGGGATGTTCAACAATAGATGCTCTCACTTTATTTACACTTAAACCGCATCAAAACTGAAGTTCTTCTTATATCCTCCTGTATTCCCCCTTCCCCTTCCATTCCTTTTCTTTCCTTCCACTTTGTCCACCTCCCCTTTTTTGACACAAGACATAATCTTGGAGTGACCTTTGACTCGTCCACTCACATATCCACCATTTAACATTTGCAAAATATTACTTGTAGTATCCATCCCTACAACTAGAATTCTTGTTTCTGCCCGTGTGTTTTATCACCTTCTTTTTTATTGCTCTTCTCTGCTCATTGGCCTCCAGCAGATCAGCTCATGCCCCTCTGATCTATTTACAACTACTCGATCCATTTTATTCTGTCCCCTCCCTCCTGTTCCTCTATTTCTTCCACCCTGAATTCTCTATCCTGACTTTCCTTTAAATCTCAGTTGCTCTTTCACTTTCTTTGTTTAATTTTCACATGCCTTCATGGCCTTGTCCACCTTATTTATCTTCACTCATTTCCTTACTCTCTGCCTCAATCTCTTAGACCCCAATCTCCTTTATTGGTAGCTTTGCCTAGACCACTTTGCACCCAATCTCGCTCTGTTCTTTCGCACGTCTCACTCCCAAACAACAAACAATAAAGAGCCTCGAAGTCATTGTGATCATAGGGGCATCTAGAAACGTGCATTTTTCTGATGTTACAAAACCATGATAGATTATCTCACAAGCACTTTGAAAACAAAGCACCTATTAATAATGTTAGAGATTGCTTATATCAGCTCCTGTTTGGAAACCAGCCCGCTGTTTTCACTTTAGAACAACTAGGCAGTGCGAAGACTGTTGTGAAGCCATCACGGACATAGGGCGCAATAACACCCTTTGCTTGCCTGATAGCTGGACTGCTCTCTCTACAACTTTACCATGAAAACTGTGCATTTTCACAGATGGTCCTATTTCACAACTCAGACACATGTCACTACTACAAGAAAGAAATGCCCTGTAATTCATGATGGCACATGGATTAAAAGTGAGAAAGTTAAAATGTGAGCTTTTCGCAGCTGGGACTTAAAATGGAAAGGTGTCTCTTTGGCATCAGGATGATATTGCTGTTCACGGCTCACAGTACCGCGGCCTCATGGAATTGAGGTCAGGGTTATGTTGGACTGTTGCCATAGTTAACAAGTAAGTCCATTCCCCTCATTACATTAATTTTAATGTAACATGCACAATAGTTATATCTCATACTTTGCCAAGCATTTCAAGTTGAGAGTTGTTTCCGGGGTGAGGAATGGCTTCATAGACAATGTTTGACCCTAGAATAAGCATATACATACATATCAGATTGTAAAGGTTAGGCATTCAGTAAGACAACTGAAGGAGAGATGCAGAGTGCCAGGAGGTGAAGGAGGGATGCAGAGTGCCAGGAGGTGAAAGAGGGATGCAGAGTGTCAGGAGGTGAAAGAGGGATGCAGAGTGCCAGGAGGTGAAGGAGGGATGCAGAGTGCCAGGAGGTAAAGGAGAGATGCAGAGTATCAGGAGGTGAAGGAGGGATGCAGAGTGCCAGGAGGTGAAGGAGGGAAGGAGAGTGCCAGGAGGTGACGGAGGGATGCAGAGTGCCAGGGGGTGAAAGAGGGATGCAGAGTGTCAGGAGGTGAAGGAGAGATGCAGAGTGCCAGGAGGTGAAGGAGGGATGCAGAGTGTCAGGAGGTGAAAGAGGGATGCAGAGTGTCAGGAGGTGAAAGAGGGATGCAGAGTGCCAGGAGGTGAAGGAGGGATGCAGAGTGCCAGGAGGGGAAGGAGAGATGCAGAGTATCAGGAGGTGAAGGAGGGATGCAGAGTGCCAGGAGATGAAGGAGGGAAGGAGAGTGCCAGGAGGTGACGGAGGGATGCAGAGTGCCAGGGGGTGAAAGAGGGATGCAGAGTGCCAGGAGGTGAAGGAGAGATGCAGAGTGCCAGGAGGTGAAGGAGGGATGCAGAGTGCCAGGAGGTGAAAGAGGGATGCAGAGTGCCAGGAGGTGAAAGAGGGATGCAGAGTGCCAGGAGGTGAAGGAGAGTTTCAGAGTGGCAGGAGGTGAAGGAGAGATGCAGAGTATCAGGAGGTGACGGAGGGATGCAGAGTGCCAGGAGGTGAAGGAGGGAAGCAGAGTGCCAGGAGGTGAAAGTGGGATGCAGAGTGCCAGGAGGTGAAGGAGGGATGCAGAGTGCCAGGGGGTGAAGGAGAGATGCAGAGTGCCAGGAGGTGAAGGAGGGATGCAGAGTGCCAGGAGGTGAAAGAGGGATGCAGAGTGCCAGGAGGTGAAGGAGGGATGCAGAGTGCCAGGAGGTGAAGGAGAGATGCAGAGTGCCAGGAGGTGAAGGAGGGATGCAGAGTGCCAGGAGGTGAAGCAGGGAAGCAGAGTGTCAGGAGGTGAAGGAGGGATGCAGAGTGTCAGGAGGTGAAGGAGAGTTGCAGAGTGCCAGGAGGTGAAGGATAGATGCAGAGTGTCAGGAGGTGAAGGAGAGTTGCACAGTGCCAGGAGGTGAAGGAGAGATGCAGAGTGCCAGGAGGTGAAGGAGGGAAGCAGAGTGTCAGGAGGGGAAGGAGGGATGCAGAGTGCCAGGAGGTGAAAGAGGGATGCAGAGTGCCAGGAGGTGAAGGAGAGATGCAGAGTGCCAGGAGGTGAAGGAGGGATGCAGAGTGCCAGGAGGTGAAAGAGGGATGCAGACTGTCTGCAATGGGTCATTTCTGGTGCCATTTACATGTTTTACAAAACTGATACTAAAAGTGAAGACCAACAGTGATTTTACCTGATTTCTCGCTGTACCTTTGCACAGCATTTTTTAAATATTCCATGCCGATAACTTAACAGCACCACATATGATTACCAATTGTAAAAAAATGACCACAGTGTTTAATTATTTTTTATTTCATATACGTAACAAGCAAATATTTATTAAAAATGATGCTGATGTTTTGCTAATTGCTTTTAGCCAATCCATAAACAGAATGCATGCTTGTCTGAAGACAAAACAGTTATCAAGCTTCCAATATTTGCTACATATGTGTGTAACATATGCCTCTCTTATAACACTAAGGTGTGCACAGTCTACGCGATATCCAAGTATTCTGGTGAGAAGAGACTCATGACAAATATTGTGTGTTATAGTAAAACTGACCAAGGAATTGAGGAAAGACGTTCTCCTGTTAAAAGAGTATATACCCAGTTCTTCCTTAAGCTTTATTCTGGATATCCACACCATTAGCTACCTCTTAAAACCTGTCACAAATCCCTAAAGAGAGTGAACATCTGCCTGGGGTTGAGAAAAAAAGGCTCTGGTTAGTAGGGTATGATTATAAATCATATAACAAAACATGATGTTTCAGAGGCATTGAACATATCACTAAGCTATGAAGAATTGATAAGATTGCTCTCCCAATTGACATTAGAACTGACCAATCCTTCAGACGGGGGCTCAATGGGAATGGGGAAGAATATTTTCCGGCACTCAGGAATGGGGACTTCCCGGGTCCGCTGGGGTTGTAATACCCTGGGAATTGCCAATTTCTGAGCGACAGAAAAATTTGCAATTTTGGCGGCAGCCTGCCTATTTTACCGGCAAGGCTACTGCCGGCCCATTGCCTCAATCTATCAATGAAAGAGATGTCAAGCTAGGCATGTTCCAGATCATTCTACCCTAGACCTGATACTCGTATTGAGAAAACATCAAAAGTTACCATACAGACTCCAACTTGATTTCAGTTTAGCAGATTATCTAGAATATAATCTAGAGTTGTGAACTAAGAACACAGATATTTGTATATCAATTCAAGTACAGCAAGATATTAGTTAGTATGTGACACTCTGAAACTTTGAAGACCAATGGAGCCATTGGTTCATAGAATTTAAGGCAGGAAAGACGAAGAAGTAACAAACAGATCTGTTTGCTATTGAACAGGAAATGAAGACATTGTGCCTCATTACAACCCTGCCGGTCTGGTAACTACCGGCACCGTTGTTACCAGACCGGCATAGTACAAGTTTGCAGGCCTGATGCGGAAAGGCACCCGCTCGCAGACTTTGATGGTAGTACCAGCACCATTATGAATGGTGCCGGTGCTACCGTCTTCCTCATTCCCTTGGGACCTGTGGGACTCAATGGGAATGGGGAGTAACTTTTGCCGTCAGGATAAAGGGTCAGGGTAAAGGCATGTACCTTTTTCCATCAGGGTAATAGCAGGCAAGGTAACACTTTGGATCTCTCACTAATTAAACAAGTAAAAGAGAGAAAAGACGACTTATTTATGAAACAAATTGATTTGGGTTATTATTGGGAATTATTTGAGGGAAAGATGACAAAACCATAGCATAACAATGGAAGAAAACCTAATTCAATAAGTATAATGCATGAAAAATAAAGGACCTCACAGGGAAACCTTTACTTAATAGGGATGGTCTCTTAAAAACATTTCACATTCATCATGAAAAACTTTATTGAGAGGAAATGTTTTAAAGAAATATATGCCTATATTGAAGACATTGAATTAGAGATTGTCATCTGGGAATAAGGAAATGCTTAATCAAGCTATCTCCATTGAATAATTATAGATGCCTTCAAAGGGCATAAAACATCAAAGCTGCAGGCTCAGATGGCACCCAGGTGAACTGCATAAGTAAGGTGGCACACAAATTTCAAGTTTTTATCAAAACATTTTTATCAAGTGTTGCAAAGAAAATCTTCTCACAATAAGTCATGTTCCTGAGAAAACAAATACAAATGCAGAACTTATTAGTTCATATAGAGCAATACATGTATTAAATAAATGTTCTAGCAAACTAACTTGCCAAATGTATGAATGTCTTGATCAACAAAGATCAGCAAGGTTTCATTACATCATGTCATCTTTCAAACCGCACACACAAACACTCCATGTTATGCCATACATTTAGTTACCACTCAAAAACATACCGCTAGCAATATTAACAGAATAAATCAAAAGGGCATTTGAGTAGATGATTTGGTCCTTTCTTTATTATATGTTGAAAAATGTACGCAAGGGCACATATAGTTTGCTGTACATAAAAAGGGTATGGAGCCTATTTAATTTCATATACATCAGCTGTGGAAAAATATAGCAGTGCAATTCTCAATATATGCGGTAAATATAGTGACTAAAAAATCATTATAAGGAAATCAGAGATGTTGCTGTGAAATGCAAATTTCTATTCAGAGGTTGTTAAAACAGTATTGAAGGTCAAATAAATAATGTGAACATTTATTGGCAAGATATTTTGAAAGTCTATTAAAAGACTTAAAGTACACATTGAAGGACTGGGATACTCATTGGTCTGCAACATGTGGCTCTCCAGATGTTTTGGCTCAAAGCTTCCATCATTCTTAGCCAGCATTTTCAAATGTGTGGGATCATGGGAGTTTTAGGCCAAAATATCTGGAGCTGCCGGTTGCAGACCCTTGATCTACATATGTAGATTATTGGTAGAACATAGTCACATATTCCATACTCTGCCCCTTCACAATTTCAATTTCTAAACCAATAAGCAACTTATGTTGGGATTCAAAATCTCAGTGGTCTTCAAGTAAGAAACGGAGGAAGTATATAAAATTGGGAGGACGGGAAGTACCCGATTTCTAAAGTCATTATTTGGCATCAAAGCTGAAGAGAAATAGATCATTGCTGGATCAAGAAATTAAATAAGATGGTTCTAGAGAATAAAACAAAATTATATATGTATTTATTGACATAAACTACAAGAGAGGCAGGTTAAAAACACAAAAAGAATAGTGTTTGACAAGGAAGAATATAAAACGCAAACCAAATACTGCATTGTTTTGTAATTTAGATTTCTTAAAAAAATATCTTCCTAGTAAAAGAAAAATACAAAAGGACCACTGTGGTAAACAACAGCTTTTTCAATAATTTTGAAAGATTTCTTGGTCCTTCCCTTGGAAGACGATAGATATAGGGCATTAGCACATCTACAAGGTGGCTTTCTTTTACAAAAGCCTTTATTTATTTATTTCAGGTACTTATCAAGCAGAAACATAGAGTTACCAAACACTGGAGTGTTATACAACAGTAGGGTTATGTGCATAGATTAAACAGTTTCGGGGGAGCTGTCCTTATCACCTAGCATATGCTTAAGTTATCAGCATAATGTATAAACAGCATATCATTTATGGAGGCATGAAATAGATAAGTTATAGTTTGTAGGGTACTGTCCCAGTGCTGAAAAGGACTCCAAGCTAATGCAGAACCAAGAAATTAAACCTGGACACTTGCT